>NC_070610.1:76998651-77692651 GCF_027172205.1 Podarcis raffonei
TTCCACCAAATTTGGTTGGGGGTGGGCAGTGTTAGTGAGCTGCCACTGTGCAGAAGTGTGCAGGGCCAGAAGGAACATTTTGGCAGCAACAACAGAGGTTATCAGCTGGGTTATCAAGAAAGAACGCCTGGTCTGTGGAAGGCTGTTTAATGCTTTGTGCAGACTCACCAGACCAGTGTTTCTTAATCTCTGGTTTCCCCAGCTGTTGTTGGACTACAACTCCCATCTTCCCTGACCGCTGGTGTAGCGAAGCTGGGAAATTTTGGTATGTCAAACGTTGGTTCGCGCAGGAGTGAAGCATTGCGGGAGAGTTGAAACGGTGGACTTCTGGGAAATGGGTATCTGGTCTCTTTAACTGTAAAACTCCCTGTCTTTAGAAGTGTGAGTCAATTACATCCTGACTCTAGGCAGGATGAGACGTTATCTGATCTGCGGATCCTGGCACAGCTTGAGGGTGGATTGGGTGTGAAAAGGTTCAGGAGGCTATCAAAGTAATTTACAACTCAAGAGCCTGGTAGGTGTCAGAGCAGCGTGAGAAGGGAGAGGAAGTCTTTTGATCTCAAGGTCTCTGAGCCTAAACAAAGTTCAGCTGTGCTGGCCTCCTGGCAGTCGGGAGATAGTTTCTCAGCATACAGCCATTGGTGTGGTGGGAGCTGTACTCTTGACAACGGCTGGGGACCCAAGTGGGAGACACATTCAGAGTCTATCTACGTGCTCCAGTGTATGCACCTTTTACTGGGTGGGGAGAAAAGTCAGGGATGCTGGAGAAAGTGGGCTGCCCAGTGGTGAGCCCGTCCCAGTTTTTGTTGCCCTGAAGGGGAGACCCCCAAAGGGGTAATAAACCCTTTAATACGGTCCTTCCTGTGGCAGATAGGTGACGGAAAGCTGAGACATTTCACAAGCCGAGACATTTCGCTGCAGGGCTAATAGTTTTATGCCTTCCGAAAGGCAGGGGAGGTTTTTTTTTTGTTCCTTGTTTGTCTTCCCTGTCCTTATTTGTTTCCTTTTTGCAGGAGAAAACACCGGCCTGGTTGAGGTGTTCCGCCGCGAACGCAACCATGACAAGTCACCCCTTGGTAGAAACCCACAGTTTCTCCTCGAAAGAAGCCCAGCAGCTGCTCCACAACAAGTTTGTTGTGATCATGGGCGATTCCAGTGAGTATCTTCTCGATGTGGCAATTAGGATGTGGTTTGTTCCTCAGCTGCAACAATTCCTGGCCTTCGAAACACAGGCTGGGTGCCTTTTCTCTTGCCGGGAGTATGGAAACAATTCTCTGCCCTTGTCCTTCGGCGCGTCCCTCCCTCCTCTCTCTGCCTCTCCATCTCTCGAGCGCAGCCTCACTTCCTCTTTCAAACTGCCTCTCTGTATATTTCTATCTTGATAAATTGGAAACATGATCTGCGGAAACACTGTAGCTTGCAGATCTCGATGCTTAGCTTGTGGCTGAATGATGATGTGCTTCTTAACTGCTTATCGTGCTCAATCCATCTGCTTGCTAAAACCTCAAAGCTTTTTTGTTGTTGAGGATATGCAACCCATCATTTGCCACTCTGCATTACTACCAGCAAATGCTTCCCAACAACAGAGATCTTTAAAATAAATAAATAAATAAATAAATAAATAAATAAATAAATAAATAATAAATTATACCCTGCCCATCTGGCTGGGTTTCCCCAGCCACTCTGGGTGGCTTCCAACAAAAGATTAGAAGAAGAAAAAGAAGAAGAGTTTGGATTTGACATCCTGCTTTATCACTACCCGAAGGATCTTAAAGTGGCTGACAATCTCCTTTCCCTTCCTCCCCCACAACAAACACTCTGTGAGGTGAGTGGGGCTGAGAGACTTCAGAGAAGTGTGACTGGCCCAAGGTCACCCAGCAGCTACATGTGGAGGAGCGGGGAAGCGAACCCGGTTCAGCAGATTACTAGTCTACCGCTCTTAACAGTACATTAAAACATCAGTCATTAAAAGCTTCCCTAAACAGGGCTGCCTTCAGATGTCTTCCAAAAGTCAGATAGTTGTTTATCTCCTTGAATCTGACGGGAGGGCGTTCCACAGGTGGGCACCACTGCCAAGAAGGCCCTCTGCCGGGTTCCCTGTAACTTTGCTTCTCACAGTGAGGGAACCGCCTGAAGGCCCTCGGAGCTGGACCTCAGTGTCCGGGCTGAACGATGGGGGTGGAGACGCTCCTTCAGGTATACAGGACCGAAGCCGTTTAGGACTTTAAAGGTCAGCACCAACACTTTTAGAAAAACTTAACACCACTTGAGAAAGAGAGGTTTCAGAAAGAGACAGATTTAACAATAGTTAAGAAAGTAAAATACCTAGGGGTTAATATGACGGCTAAAAATGTGAACTTATTTAAAGACAATTATGAGAAATGTAGGACAGAAGTGAAAAAAGACTTAGAAATATGGTCAAATCTGAAGCTTTCCTTGTTGGGTCGAATTGCAGCTATTAAGATGAATGTATTGCCAAGAATGTTGTTTCTGTTTCAATCATTACAAATTGTGGACAAAATGGACTGTTTCAAGAAGTGGCAGAAGGATATTTCTAGATTTGTCTGGCAGGGCAAGAAGCCCAGAATAAAATTTAAAATACTAACTGATGCAAAGGAAAGAGGCGGATTTGCCCTGCCAGACCTTAAACTTTATTATAAATCAGCAGCATTTTGCTGGCTGAAAGATTGGCTACTTCTTGAGAACACAGACATTTTAGACTTAGAAGGTTTTAATAATGTTTTCGGGTGGCATGCATATTTGTGGTACGACAAGGTTAAAGCACATAAAGCATTCAAAAACCATATTGTCAGGAAAGCATTGTTTAATGTCTGGATAAGGTATAAAGACTTATTGGAAAACAAAACTCCAAGGTGGTTGTCACCAATGGAAGCAAAGGCTCTGAGAAGACCCAATATGGAGGCCAAATTGCCAAAATATTGGGAAATTTTGGAACAAGAGGGAGATAAGTTGAAATTGCAAAGCTTTGAGAAATTAAAAGACAAAGTGCAAGATTGGCTTCATTACTATCTAATAAGAGAGGCCTTTAATTTGGATAAAAAAATTGGCTTCCAGGTGGAGAAATCAAAATTGGAAACAGAACTGTTAGAGCCCAAAACTAAGATACTTTCAAGAATGTATAGCTTGCTGTTAAAATGGAACACGCAGGATGAGACGGTTAAATTTGCTATGATTAAATGGGCACAGGATATAGGACATAACATTATGTTTGCTGACTGGGAACGGTTGTGGACCACTGGTATGAAATTTACGGCATGTAATGCCTTAAGAGAAAATATTATGAAAATGATATATAAAGGTGGTACATGACACCAGTCAAGCTAGCAAAAATCTACCATTTGCCCGATAATAAGTGTTGGAAATGTAAGGAGACTGAAGGTACATTCTTTCACCTTTGGTGGACGTGCCCAAGGATTAAGGCTTTCTGGGAGATGATATATAATGAAATGAAAAAGGTACTTAGGTACACCTTTCTGAAGAAACCAGAGGCCTTTCTCCTGGGCACAGTCGGCCAATTGGTGCCAAAGAAGGATAGAACTTTCTTTATGTATGCGACAACAACAGCAAGAATACTTATTGCAAAGTATTGGAAGACGCAAGAGCTACCCACTCTGGAAGAATGGCAGATGAAGTTGATGGACTTCATGGAACTGGCTGAAATGACTGGCAGAATCCGTGACCTGGGAGAAGAGTTGGTGGAAGAAGATTGGAAGAAATTCAAGGACTATTTGCAGAAATATTGTAAAATTATTGAATGTTAATTTGACGTTGGATCGAAAATAAGAGGTGTTAGCAACAAAGTTAAAAAGAATATGTTAAAAATAGATTGACAAAGGATGAAAACAATTATAAATATGTCAAGATAAAGAGCTAAGATAAATGAAATAGGCCAAGGATTTGCTGAATTGATTTTGTAAATGGGAATACAAAAAGGGGAGGCGGGTGGAAGTCAAGGAAACTAGCAAATGAAGCAAAAGATATAAAAATGGATTTATTTTTAAATTTTTCTTTTCTTTTAATTATGTGTTTTTACTTTTTCGATTACTGTATTTTTCTTTTCTGTATTTTTCTTTTTATTTTTCTTTGTAAACTCTTGTCTACTTTTTGTAAAATCTTAATAAATATCTTATTTTTTTTTAAAAAAAGGTCAGCACCAACACTTTGAATTGTGCTCAGAAACGTACTGGGAGCCAATGTAGGTCTTTCAAGACCGGTGTTATGTGGTCTTAGCGGCCACTGCCAGTCAGCATTCTACCTGTCACATTCTGGATTAGTTGTAGTTTCCGGGTCACCTTCAAAGGTAGGCCCACGTAGAGCACATTGCAGTAATCCAAGCGGGAGATAACTAGAGCATACACCACTCTGGCGAGACAGTCTGTGGGCAGGGAGGGTCTCCTCCTGCGTACCAGATGGAGCTGGGAGACAGCTGTCCTGGACACAGAACTGACCTGCGCCTCCATGGACAGCTGTGAGTCCAAAATGACCCCCAGGCTGTGCACCTGGTCCTTCAGGGGCTCAATTACCCCATTCAGGATTAGGGAGTCCCCCACACCTGCCCGCCCCCTGTCCCCCTGTCTCATAATCTGGTGAGGGAGCCAGTGTGGTGTAGTGGTTAAGAGCAGTAGACTCGTAATCTGGCGAACCGGGTTCACATCCCTTCTCCTCCACATGCAGCTGCTGGGTGACCTTGGGCTAGTCACCCTTCTTTTTTTAAAATATTTTTTATTAAGGATTTTCTTGTTTTACAGAAGTGTAGTGCCTCGTATTTTTTCTTCTACTTCCGTGTAACATTTTTACAAATCCGTTTCATTTGTTGAGGCATTAGGGGGAGAAGAAAAAAGAAAGAAAAAAGAAAGGGGGGGTGGAGAGAGGGAAGATGGATGGGGGTGGGGTCGGGTGGCGGTGTTTCTATTATGTTTAATGTATGTAGAGTTTGGTGTCAGCGTTGCTTGTGTTGTTCACTTGTGTTCCTTTGGTGGTGAGAGAGGTTGGGGTTGGCCTAGGGTGTGATTGTTTGCTTGTGATTGGCTGTGGTGATCTTTGTTTTCGTGTGTGAGTGAGGTGTGTGTGTGTTTTGGATCAGGTTAGCCATATTGATTTGTATGCTGTTGGTGGATTATTGTCATTGTCCTGTTGGGCTGTGTATGTGATAAAGGGGAGCCATACCGGGGTGAAGGCGTCTTCTTCTGTTTGTCCCCGTGTCAGTTTCAGTTTATTAGTTAATTTTTCTAGTAGGGCTGTTTCCCATACTATTTGGTACCATTGGTCCATGCTTACTCCTGACAGGTCTCTCCAGTGTCTGGTTATGGTGTTTCTGGCTGCTGAGAGCAGGTGGGTTATGAGTTCTTTGTGGTGTAAATGGGCATTGTTGTCTTGGAAGATGTTTAGTAGGGCCAATTCTGGGGTGATGTCTATTACTTGCTTAGTTATTTTACATATTTCTTGTATGGCTGTTGTCCAGAATAGTTGAATTTTGGGACACTCCCACCACATGTGGAGGTATGTGCCTGTGGAGGTGCACCCTCTCCAGCATTTTGGTGAGGTTCCTAGGTGTATTAGCGCTAGTTTCCTTGGTGTTAGGTACCACCTGTAGGTGAGTTTCAGTGTGAGTTCTTTTCTTTTCGTTGATATGGATTTAAAGGGGGGTTTAGACCACATTCTGGTCCATTGAGTGGGGTTAATCTCATAGCCTATGTCATTCTCCCATTGTTTTTTGATTGCGTCTAGGGGATTTGCGGGGTTTTGGAGTAGTATTTTGTATATTGCGGATACCGTCCCTTTACCGTTTCCCTTTGTTGTTAGGAGGAGGTTTTCGAAGGTTGTCAGGGGCCTAGTTGCTGCTGATTTTACTGTTGGGTTGTTTAAGAGGGCATGTAGTTGGTGTTGTGTTAACCAGGGCATTTGGGTGTCTTCTAGTTGGTCTTGTATTTCTTGTGTTGACAAGGGTTTGTTATTTTTATAAAAGTCTATTAGGCGATATAAGCCTTTGGTTCGCCAGGTTTTTATCTGGAGGTTTTGTGCTGCATGGTGGAATAATGGGTGGTACGCCAGGGGGATTAGTGGGGATGGGGTTGGGGGATAGTTTGCCTATTTGTGTTTTCCATGCTTTGAGCATGGTCTGTGTGTACCTGTTAAGTGTTGTGGGAATTTTCTTTAGTTTGTTTGGGAGGAGTGGGTATGTTGTGGTGCAGGTATTTTCAATTGTGTCCCTCTCTAGGTGTACCCATTGTTTTGTCTCATCTTCTAGTATATATGGGATTATATGGCATATTTGGTTGGCATTGTAATATGCTTCTATGTTGGGGATTCCCCATCCTCCTTCTGAGGTGGGGAGGTGCAGGTATTTGGGGCTTATTCTTGGTTTTTTATGTGAGAAGATGAAAGAGTGTAGTTTTCTCTGCCAACTGCGAAGTTGGGTTGAGGGGATCCAGGTTGGGAGGGTTTGGAATAGGTAGGTTAGTTTTGGGAGTGTGGTCATTTTGATCATGGCTATTTTGTCTGAGAGAGTGAAATTCATGTTATTCCATCTCTTTAGGTCTTTGTTAATTTGTCGCCACAGGGGCTTGTAGTTGTGGTGGTGCAATTTATTGAGGTTTCTGGTTATTTGTACCCCTAGGTATCTGAACTTGGTGTGGCAAAGTTTTGTTTTGGTGACCTTCGTGAGTTCTTTTTTGGTGTGAGGAGGGGTGTTGAAGCACATAGCTTCTGACTTTGTAAAATTTACCTGTAGGCCCGACACCATTGCAAATGTGTTGAGTTCTCTGATTAGGGAGGTTGCTGTGCTTATGGGGTCTGGTGTTGTGACCATTAGGTCATCTGCAAAGAGCCCTAATTTATAGGTTCTGCCTTTTATTTCCACTCCCTTGATGTCTGTGGCTGCTCGGATGTGGATTGCTAAGGGTTCCAGAGCCAGGATAAATAAGAAGGGAGACAGTGGGCATCCTTGTTTCGTGCCTCTTTGGATAGCCATAGTATTAGAATCCATATTATTAGTTCTGCATCTTGCTGAGGCTTGGGAGTATATTTGTTTGAGGATTTGTAGGAAGTTGGGGCCAAATTTCATGTTAGTTAGTACTGCTAATATGTATTTCCACTCTAAGCAATCAAAGGCTTTGAGGATGTCTAAGGACATAATTGTCAATGGGAGTTTCGTTGCCTTGCTGTGTTCGATCAGGTTCAGTAGTTTCCTGATGGGTCTGTTATATTGCGGCCAGGGACAAAGCCAGTCTGGTCTGGGGCTATTAACTTGTGTAGGAAGATTTTTAGGCGGTTGGCCAAGATTGATGTGAATATCTTGTAGTCTTGGTTTATTAATGAGATTGGGCGGTATGATTCTACTTTGAGGCTATCTTTTAGTGGTTTTGGGATGGAGACTATTTTGGAGTGGGTCCAGGTTTTGGGGATGGGACCCCCTTTTATGATGTTGTTGAATAGGTGGGTCATGTAAGGCATCAAGGGTTCTTTGAATTTCCTATAGAATTCTGCTGTGAAGCCGTCTGGGCCTGGGGCTTTGTGTGGTTTCAGGTTTTTGAGGACCGCATCTATTTCCTCTGGGGTGATAGGGCTGTCCATGAATTCCTGTTCCTCATCAGTTAGGGTAGGCATGGTCAGTCCTGCTAGAAATGTTCTGATTTCCTTCTCTGGTGGGTTATGGGAGGTGTATAGGTTGGAGTAGAATTCTGCAAATTCTGAGGTTATTTCTTCGGGGGAGAATGTTTTGTTGCCGTCTCTTTTGGTGATGCAGTGTATTCTTGTTTTGAGTGCTTTTTTCCTACTTCTATTTGCTAGTAATCTGGAGTTTTCCCCTCCATATTCGTAGAAACGTTGTTTAGAGTATAGAATGTTGATCATTGTTTTGTTAATTTCTAGGGAGTCTAGTTCTCTCCTTTTTTGTTCTATAAGTTTGAGGAGTTTTTTAGATCCTGTTTGTTTGTAGCGTGATGAGAGGGCTGTGATGTCTTGTTCTATTTTGCTAATTTTTGAGGAGGTTTGTTTTTTAAGGAATGTTTTCTCTTTTATGCAAGCTCCTCTGGTGACCGCTTTCATTGCGTCCCATAGGAGGGGGGTTGTTATATTGTCTACATCGTTTTCCTTGAAGTAGTTTTGAAGGGTTTTTGTGAGACTATCTCTAATTTGTTTGTTTGTAGTTAGGATGGGACTGAAGGACCATGATGGGGTGGTTTGTGTTCCTTCTCCTATTTTAACAATAACTTCTACTGGGGCATGATCTGTGATTTTAATGTTACCTATGTTTGTTGATTCTACTGAGGGGATCAGACCCTGTGTGAGTAGAATGCTGTCCAGTCTGGACACTGTATCATGGCGTCCCGATTGGAATGTATGGCTGATGTCTCCCGGGTTTTGCTCACCCCAAATGTCGTAGAGACCCCTGTTTTTTAGCATTTTTAGTAACTTGTAAGAGTTCCTAGTTGTTGGGGGTTTGCTAGTCACACTTCTTGAAGTCTCTTAGCCCCACTCACCTCTTTGTTGTGGGGGAGGAAGGGAAAGGAGAATGTTAGCCGCTTTGAGACTCCTTAGGGTAGTGATAAAGCGGGATATCAAATCCAAACTCTTCTTCCCCCAAAACAGTACTTCCGTCTTGTCAGGATTCAACCTCAATCCATTAGCTGCTATCCATCCTCCAACCGCCTCCAGACACTCACACAGGACATTCATCCCCATCACATCTTTGGGAGATGTGGGTGATTGTGCCTCCTTCAACTTAGCATCGCCCCCTTTGCACCGATGAATGATCCCAAGGGATCCTCTTGGACTGGTGCAGACATGATTTGGAGTCAAGAGTGGGTCTGTCCTTGCAAGAAAAACTTATTGCGGTTGCCTCTGTAGTGGGCATTTATCGTGGAAGTGCAACACTCACTCACTTGCTACAGGGCATCTGTACCAAACGATGCCAAAACAACCCCCTCTCATCTTTCCCTTGTTCAGCATCTATTTATCTAAACAATGCAGCTACGTGAGATCACAAATCATTCCCAAAATAAAATTGTAAATGTGCTTCTCTGCCTGGATAGCTCAGCTGGTTAGAGCATGGTGCCGATAACACCATGGTTGCAGGTTTGATCCCTGTATGGGACAGCTGCATATTTCTGCATTGCTGGGGCTTGGGCTGGATCAGTGCTCAGCAACCTTTTTCAGCCATGGACCCTCCACCGTCCCTCGGACCATGTGGTGGGCCAGACTATATTTTGAAAGAAAAATATACAGTGGTACCTCGGGTTAAGTACTTAATTCGTTCCGGAGGTCTGTATTTAACCTGAAACTGTTCTTAACCTGAAGCACCACTTTAGCTAATAGGGCCTCCTGCTGCTGCCACGCGATTTCTGTTCTCAACCTGAAGCAAAGTTCTTAACCTGAAGCACTATTTCTGGGTTAGCAGAGTCTGTAACCTGAAGCATATGTAACCCAAGGTACCACTGTATATTAAAATGAATGAATTCTTGTGCCCCACAAATAACCCAGAGATGCATTTTAAATAAAAGGACACATTCTACTTATGTAAAAACACGCTGATTCCCGGACCATCTGCAGGCCGGATTGAGAAGGCGATTGGGCCGCATCCAGCCCATGGGCCTTAGATTGCCTAGCCCTGGGCTAGATAGTCCTGGGTAAAGGTAAAGGGACCCCTGACCATTAGGTCCAGTCGTGGCTGACTCTGGGGTTGCAGCGCTCATCTCGCTTTATTGGCCGAGGGAGCCGGCGTACAGCTTCCAGGTCATGTGGCCAGCAGGACTAAGCCGCTTCTGGCGAACCAGAGCAGCAGGGAAACGCTGTTTACCTTTCCGCTGGAGCGGTACCTATTTATCTACTTGCACATTGACATGCTTTCAAACTGTTAGGTTGGCAGGAGCAGGGACCGAGCAACGGGAGCTCACCCTGTTGCGGGGATTTGAACCGCGACCTTCTGATCGGCAAGCCTGAGGCTCTGTGGTTTAATCCACAGCTCCACCCGCGTCCCAGCCCTGGGTAATCTTGGTCTAATTTGAGACCATCAAACTCCCCTCGACACAAAGAAGCCTTTCTCTTTTCTGATCTTTCATCATGGTTGAAAATAGGGATTTGCAACAATATGTTTGCATATTGTTTGCAACAATATGTTGTGGAGAACTGTAGAAGAATAGCCAGTGCCCTTGAAGAGACGTGGGGATATTGTTTCTGGTTGCATATCACCCCCAGAAAGTTTTTATTTTGATACCATACTGTACTGAAATGTTTAAATGTTTCTTTGTTTGCCATTGAATCTTCCCACGACACTTGCTGTGCTCTCCTGCCAGACCAGTGTGATGCATTGCACCTTTTGAGAACCACTGCCCCAAAGCCTTTGCGGTGCAGAAATCTGTTTGCTCCCCACTCCAGATCAGTTTGTGCTCAATATGTTCCTTTCAATCTGGGTTGACTCTAGATCCTGCTTTCTAGGAGAGTGGTTGTGCCACTTTGAGACACTTTAAAAGCTCATTAGGTTATCCAAACCGTTCCTTGCCTGCACGGTGACACAGGTCGACGAGAAAGGAAGTGGTGATTTCAATCTCCCCCCATTTCTTTTTCTTTTACAGTGGTACCCCTGGTTGCGAACGGGATCCATTCCGGAGCCCCGTTCACAGCTTGAGCAGAACGCAACCTACATCTGCGCGTGTGCGGGTCGCAATTCACCACTTCTGCGCATTGTCAGTGTTTGTAAAAAAAAAAAAAAAAAAAGGTTCTGACCTCCCTTTGTCACCACAGCCTGGTCCTCGGACCCTTGTCGGCATAAAAGAGTCCACGAGAAGAGTATCCTTGCAGAGTGCTTTCTGCTTTTATTCTTAAAAGACTCTTCAAAAACGACTGACCAACTGTACACATCCACACTACCAGATTTCACTAACCAACCAACCAACCCAAACAAAAACTAACATTTCTCACTCTATATATACAACCTGGTGCAGGCCGCTGACTCATGCTGACCCAACTTTTTAAGCATTAAAGAAACAGCGGCCAATTTTTTAGCCGTGACAGTCATTTTGAGCGTATGCGCATGCGCGAGCGGCGAAAGCCGGAAGTAACTCTTTCCGGTACTTTCGGGTCGCCGCGGGACACAACCTGAAAAGATTTAACCTGAAGCAAACATAACAAGAGGTATGACTCTATTTCAAGATTCAGAGTCACCATTTATCACTCAACAGTTATAATTCTATAATACAAATGAGTTCCTGCTCATCCATCCTCAGTGTTTATAAACACAGTTGCATACAATTGCTTATTAAAATTCCATCATGTCCCATTTCACCCTCTTAAATAGGTTTCTTAATATATTCTATTTCCCCCCCCTTAAATTTCGCATTTGAAAAATTATTTTTTTAGTAGACCATAGAGAGTTTCCAGTCCTCCTTGAAAGATTCTAGATTTGTGTCTCTTATCAGAGCTGCCAATTTTAACATATTCTGCATATTCCATGATTTTCATCAGCCATTCTTCATTTGTCGGTATTCCATGCCGCTTTGGTTACATGCAGAAACACAGTTGAAGTTTCCTTTGCAATCTATATCTTTGTCAATCTGTTTTCAAATGGATTATGCAGGGTAATGCAGAATCACACCAGAAGGGCGTTTCGTTTTTGGAACGAGCCCAGTTTCTCCAGAAGTGCTTCTTGGAGGGGGAAAATATGCAATAGGTCTAGATCATGGGTAGGCAAACTAAGGCCCAGAGGCTGGATCCGGCCCAATTGCCTTCTAAATCTGGCCCACAGATGGTCCAGGAATCAGTGTGTTTTTCCATGAGTAGAATGTGTCCTTTTATTTAAAATGCATCTCTGGGTTATTTGTGGGGCCTGCCTGGTGTTTTTACATGGGTAGAATGTGTGCTTTTATTTAAAATGCATCTCTGGGTCATTTGTGGGGCATAGGAATTCATTCATATTTTTTTTCAAAGTATAGTCCGGCCCCCCACAAGGTCTGAGGGACAGTTGGCTGGCCCCCTGCTGAAAAAGTTTGCTGACCCCTGCTCTAGATTGTGTGCGGACTACATAAAAAAACCCTCGTATTTGGTCTCCATAGATTCTAGAATAAAATGTTTGTATGCAGCCTTACTCGACAAGACATGTTTTCTTCCTATTCTAGTTTACCGATCGATATACAAAGACCTGATCTCCATCCTGCAGGCTGACAAGCTTCTCACTGTTGATCAGCTGAAGAAAAAGGTGGTTTTTTTCTTTAAAGTATTTTCATAGAATCCTAGAATTTTAGAGTTGGAAGGGAGCACAACAGTCAAACCTAAATGTCTCATGGACAGCTGCTGCACAAGCAATAATTGTGCAAGCTTGTGCTTGGCTGCCCCAGTTCAGGGCAGAACTGGATCCGTATTCCCTGATCAATAACTTCTCCTTCTGGGCAACTCCTTTTATTCAGGTACAGCAGTCGCTGTCTAAACTTAGAGGGGGGAGTCCGACTTGTTGGACAGTTCTGTTCGGCAGTAGGATGGAAACAGGGGGGTTAGGTGGCTGTTGACCAACCGAGACCCCCTCATTCTGTGGTTCTCTGGACTGAGACTTCTAAGAGTAGTAGTAACGTAAATAGTAAATTTTATTTATACCCCGCCCTCCCTGCCCAGAGCCGGGCTCAGGGTGGCTAACACCAATAAAATCACAGTAAAAACATAATGGGGGGACGGGACCCAATTTAAAATACAGGTTAAAGTGCAATTTAAAATTCAGCCTCATTTTAAAAGTAGCTGATAGATCAAGACCGTAAGGGGAGGGAAACATAAGGGTCAGACTGAGTCCAAACCAAAGGCCAAGCGGAACAGCTCTGTCTTGCAGGCCCTGTGGAAAGATGTCAAATCCCGCAGGGCCCTGGTCTCTTGTGACAGAACGTTCCACCAAGTCGGGGCCAGTACTGAAAAGGCCCTGGCCCTCATTGAGACCAACCTAACTACCTTGTGACCTGGGACCTCCAAAACGTTGTCATTTGTGGACCTTAAGGTCCTCCGCGGGGCATACCAGGAGAGGCAGTCCCGTAGTAATGCGTTGGTTGGCCGCAAGGGGCTTGCAAAAGAGTCCTTGTGTATGATCCTGATCTCTACTTGCAGGGAGAGCCGTCTTTTGCCAACGATAAACTGGTGAAATATAGTGGGTTAGGCTGCGGGAACAGATACCAGGAGGTGCGCGAGTTCCGCTCGGATCACCACTTGGTGCGATGCTACTTCATTCCCCGCGTTTATTCGGACTACGTGGAGGAAATCTTGGACGACCTCCAAAGAGAGCCGAAACCGGACGTGGTCATCTTCAATTCCTGCCTCTGGGACCTCAACAGGTAAGGGGGGCTTAACTGTGGCACCAGGGTCCTCTGCTTCCATGTGTGGGCTTCTCTGAGATATCTGGCTGACCTGCGCTTGGAAACTGGGTGCTGGGCTCTTGCTGTCCAGATGGACTGACCTTGCTGTGATCCTGCGGCCTCTGCCTTGTGTTATCCAGCCCTTCGTTGCTGATCCCTGACCAGAAACCTCATATGTCTCTGCATCAGCTGAGATTTGGGATGCTTTTGTTGCTGCTTTATGCATGGACTCAGCAGAAAAACTGTGCTTCCCTCTCCTTAAAAAATAACCGCTGGAGCAGTTAGTCATGCAGAGATGTGGTGGGCAGACTCCTCCATGGGTGGTCTCCAAAACAGCCTTTTTATTTGGTTGATTACCAAAGATGATCCCATGTTGGAGGATGGAGAATTGGGAAAATACCCTTTTGTTTATACTCACATCTGTCCAGGTTTGAAAATCAAGGGAACATGAGACCAGGTGTGTGTGTGTGTGCGCGCATGGTTGTTGTTACCTTGTAAGATATTTTATAGTAACTTTCATAAGGATTCAGTATCTGACGTTTTAGTTAAACAAATTGTTTAAATTTTTATTAAGGAAATGATTATTTTCCTCCTTCCAGTAAAGCACAGCAGAAAAGTTGTCCAAATATAAACAGTGAAACCTCCAACAATTTCATAATTACCTGTCTGTGTATTTCTAATAGTTATAACCAAATCGGTAACTTTTGATATAACTGTAAAAACTACTCTGAAAATTTTATTATTCCAAAAACAAAACCTTCCATCTGGTTGTAAATATTAAGGTTATACCAGCAAGAATGAGTCTTTCTGTAAAAAAGAATGATTTAAATCAAGTCTTACTGACTCACGATTTAAATCAATTTGATTTAAATAAAATCCACCTCAGCACCCTTCAGCTTTCTTGGCCAAGACCAGTGCTGTTATCCTTTTGTGTCTTCCCACCAAGATCCTGATGGTCTCCCTTCTTCCATGCAGGTACCAAGAGAAGGTGGCCAGGAAGCTTCGGCTGCCGAAGGCCATCAGGCAGTACAGGCTCAACCTGGAGAAGCTCTTTGAGAGGCTGGATCAGGTCCTTCCTCAGACCTGCCTTGCCATCTGGAACACTGCCCTCCCCATACGGAAAGAGCCTTCTGGAGCCCTCTACAAAGAGATGGAGGGAGACTACTGCTCAGCTGAGGTGACTGGGGGGCCGGCTCCCACCCAGGGCAGGGTGGGGTGGGGTGTCAACCTGTCCCCTAGCCCATAGCTGTCAACTTTTCCCTTTTCTTGCGAGGAATCCTATTCGGAATAAGGGAATTTCCCTTTAAAAAAGGGAAACGTTGACAGCTATGCCCGCGCTCTCCCTCCAACATGTGGGAATGTTAAAGATTGTAAAGGTAAAGGGACCCCTGACCGTTAGGTCCAGTCGCGGACGACTCTGGGGTTGCGGCGCTCATCAGGATATTGACAAGCTGGAATGTGTGCAGAGGAGGGCAACCAATAGGATCAAGGGTCTGGAAACTAAGCCTTATGAGGAATAGTTGAAGGTGTTGGGCATGTTTAGCCTGGAGAAGAGGAGACTGAGAGGGAGATATGGTAAAGGTAAAGGGACCCCTGACCATTAGGTCCAGTTGTGACCGACTCTGGGGTTGCGGCGCTCATCTCACTTTATTGGCCAAGGGAGCCAGCGTACAGCTTCCGGGTCATGTGGCCAGCAGGACTAAGCCACTTTTGGCGAACCAGAGCAGTGCACAGAAACGCCGTTTACCTTCCCGCCGGAGTGGTACCTATTTATCTACTTGCACTTTGACGTGCTTTTGAACTGCTAGGTTGGCAGGAGCTGGGACCGAGCAACGGGAGCTCACCCTTTCACGGGGATTCGAACCGCCGACCTTCTGATCGGCAAGTCCTAGGCTCCGTGGTTTAAGATTGTAGGAAAGGATATATTGAATAAGTATTATTCTTCTTTCACTCATGCAAGTAAGGGATGCAGCAGAGCAGATTCTCCTCACTATAGTTTGCAGATTCGTTTGAATCTCTTAGTTAAGATTATTTCCTGGTGTTCCCCTTTTGATCCTTCTTAAAATAAATAATAATAATAATAATAATAATAATAATAATAATAATAATAATAATAATAATAATTTTTTACCCCACCCTTCCTGGCCAAGACCGGGTTCAGGGCGGCTAACACCGAATATAAATACAGTAAAAACATTAAAAACAAATCAAAACAAAACAAAAACCAAACAAACAGTTGATTAAAATATAAGTTAGAATACAGTTTAAAATGCAGTGTAAAATGCAGCCTCGTTTTAGTGGTAGCCTATAAAGCCATAAGGGGAGAAAACGTCAGATATTCACTGGGATCAACTATCCATGCTGGTCCTACATGGGCCAGCAAAAAGAGCCGAGGGAAAACGTATATGCAAAATCCCTTATAAGGGGTTCCATAAATAAATAAATGGGGGGGGGATTGTTGAGTCCATCCGCAAAGGCCAGGCGGAATTTTGTAGGCCCTGTGGAAAGATGTTGAATCCCGCAGGGCCCTAGTCTCTTGTGACAGAGTGTTCCACCAAGTCGGGGCCAGTGCTGAAAAGGCCCTGGCTGAGGCCAATCTAACCTCCTTGGGGCTTGGGACTTCCAAAGTGTTGTTATTTATGGGATGTCCCTATTTTCATCTGAGAAATGTTGAAGGGTATACCATTAGTACTTCTTCCGCATTTGTAAGAACTCGATCTTTTAATGTGGCACTTTGGAACTCCCTGCCTTCTTGATCCCAGGCCGATGACATATCCATATTCTTTTCTTTTTTTTTAATTTATATTTATTGAGGTTTTAACAATAAACTCAACAATAACAATAACAACAAAAACCACTACACACTACACAAATACAAAGAAGAAAAAATACGAAACAAGAAAGAAAGATGAACAATCAAACACGTACAAGAAAAAAAAAACAGCACATAAAATTAAACTTTCCAAAATGTCCTTTCATTAACTTGTTCCTTTGACTTCCTCTCGCCTCCCTTTTTGCATTCTATTTTAATTTGTTATTTTAGCAAATCCTTCTGATTTAACATTACCTGCTTTTTCATAATAATATATTACACACAATCTTAAAAACAACTTTTGCAAAAGTCAAATTGTTTAATACCAGTCTCTTTCTAAACTTCTTTAATTTTGCCGTATTTCTGTAAATAGTCTTTAAATATGGACATATCCATATTCTTTTCAGCCACCTGCCTGATATCAATAGGCAGGCACCTATTGCTTACCCAGATGCTTAGAAAATTGATGTGAATTTTAATCTTATTTTTTTTTAGTCTTTCGCGTCTAACTTTTTGAAAGTCTTGCATTATTGTGCTTAATTTTTCCTATTGATGAATTTTATTTTATCTTTTTTGTAGACGGTTTGGGACTTTTTTTTTTTTTACACAATCAAGCATTGTATGCATGCTATGAAATAAAATAAATAAATAAATAATGCAGGATGTAGAAAAAGCGACCCCCGTGGACGTGATTGAAGCCAACTTCTATGGCGCCATCCTCGCCCGCAGCTACGGGTTCGACGTCCTGGATCTTCATTTCTTCTTCCGCTTTGTGGACCATCTCCGCATTGAAGACGGGATACACTGGAACTTCTTGGCTCACCGGTTTATTACCAGATACCTGCTGACCTACATTGCTGATTCCTGGGGAGTCGAGCTTGAGAAGAGGAAGTCGGGCACAGGTGAGCGTGTGGCTCAAGAACAGGTGAAGAGCTGGGTGGAAGGCAGAGATTTCAGAAGGTCCGGAAGACTATAGCTGCAAAAGAGTTTTTGAGAAGGGGGGTTTGGGGCTTCACTTGCTGCTGCTTCTTCTTTGGCGATCGCTCGTTGCCGTGTAAGACTGTAAAAAGTAAGATTTTTTAAAAGTGAGTCTGTAAGTGACTGTGGAGGCCAATTCTGGACCCACACGTCCTTCCACACTGGGGACATTGGTTTCCGGGCGGGAGTTGATCACGGTGAGGGTTTGCCAAGCGTGCCTTCCTCTTAGCACGTTTCTCCCTTGCGCCCTGAGTTCGAGTGTCTTCAAAGCCCATGACACCTTTGGTAAAGGCTGTTCTCCAACTGGAGCGCTCGCAGGCCAGTGTTTCCCAATTGTCGGTGTTTATACTACATTTTAAAAGATTTGCCTTGGGAGAGTCTTTCAACCTCTTTTGTTGACCACCAGCATTATGCTTTCCATTTTTAAGTTCGGAATAGAGTGGTCACTTTGGAAGACGATAATCAGGCATCCGCACAACATGACCAGTCCAACGAAGTTGATGTTGAAGAATCATTGCTTCAACGCTGGTGATCTTTGCTTCTTCCAGTACACTGGCATTAGTTTGCCTGTCTTCCAAAGTGATGTGTAAAAATTTTTGGGACCAGGGACTCATGAGAGTTGCTTTTGGGGGGTTGTGTGTGAGTGTGTGACCAGGAAGTCATCCTTTGTGCCCCTTGGGGTAATGGCTCTAGAATCCTAGAATTATAGCATTGGAAGGGAACACTTGGGTCATCAAGATCAACCCCGTGCAATGCAGAAGTCCTTTGCCCAAGGTGGGGCTTAGAACCCATGACCTTGAGATTAAGAGAGAAGGAGGGGCTGCCCCCACCCCACAGATCCTGCTGTTGGAGCTGAGCTTCTTGCGAAGAACGACAGGTGTGATTTCCCCCTCCCCACCTCCCCAGAATAATGGCCTCTCACTTTGCAGGGATTGGTTGGAACGGGACCGCCACACATCAGCCAGCTTCCCCTCAGCTGCCCTCCACACCCCCAGTGTGCCGTGACTTCTTCTTGGCTGGTGACGCTCCTACCAGGCAGCTCTGTGTGGACAGAGAAGCCCCTGACAGCTATGGCGCTCCCTATGGCAACAGACCTGTGGCTGGATTCGAATACAATCCCCAGAATCCCTCGGCCCAGCATGGCTGGCTCCTTCCTGCCCACCCGCCGTTTGAGCACCACAGCAATCCATACGACGATGGGCCAGGAGGCGGATTGGACTGTCACGACTGTCCACCCGATGATGGACAGCTCACTCCTGACCTTCAGTTCAGTGACCATCAGAATGGTTCCTTCAGCCACAGGGGTGGGGTTTGGAACGGCCCCTTTTTCCCAGGTATGTCCCTGCAAACCCCCGTTGTCCCTCTGAGATACGTTTAGGAGCCCACTGTTGCGATGCAGCCAAGGAAACGGGGGCAGTTTGCAAGCCCCCAGCTGGCTCCAGCTCACTGGCCAGTAAGCCGGGCGATCTCTTGTCCTTGGCTCAGCATGAAACAGCGACCCACAGCTTCAGAAGCCTTCAGAAGCTGGAGCACGCTCTACTCAGCCGAGTAAATAACGCTGCGCAAACAGAAGTGGCAGGAGATGGCTGTGAGAGCATATTTACCCGCACCCGCACAAGCACCCGCTGTTTACCTTCCCGCCGGTGTGGTACCTATTTATCTACTTGCACTTTGACGTGCTTTCAAACTGCTAGGTTGGCAGGAGCAGGGACCGAGCAACGGGAGCTCACCCCATCGCGGGGATTCGAACCGCCGACCTTCTGATCGGCAAGCCCTAGGCTCAGTGGTTTACACCATAGCACCACCCGCGTCCCATAAAAATACAGTTAGCATTCCATAAATATAAGAGGAGGGGGTTAAGCAGATAAAGCAACTTAGACAGAGTTTTAGCGCACATGAAAAACTTAAAACAAATCCTTATTTCCTGATGTATAGCCTTTGGACTATACTGTAACTTAAATAGAAAATTATCTTTAGAAAGATTTCCCCTACAAAGCATTTTATTATTTTATTAAATCAAAAAAATCCTTTTTAAAACACACACAAAACCATTGATTTTTCTCCACCCTGCCTAGAACAGAGACTGGTAACCAGTTCAGCTGCTGAAAGCGGTACATACATTTCCTAAGCCTCCAGAGGGCTGCATCCTGAGCTCACATGTCTCAATTGTGCAGCTGATTCTGGGAGATCCTGCTGCTTTTACTTTCTGTGCCCGCTCTGCTTCCCCACTCTGACCCCTTTCTTGCTTTCCTCCAGAAACCCACCCCTACGGCTCCCCTATTCCCACACTGGCCGGGCGCTCCAGGCGAAGGCGGCGCCCCGAGTTCATACAGTACCACCCCCACGAGCAACGCGAAGGAGCCCACCCCTATGCCAGGCCGTGGCGGGGGCGTGGCAGAAACGCTTGGCGTCGCCCCCAAAGGTCAAGATACAACTGGAGACGCCCCTCTCGCACTTAGCAGGGGCTCCGACAGCCTTGAATGTTCTTCTCTTGCAGGCAGCAGCCCAACATATCAGGACTGGGGATGGGGGGGTGTTTTTTTTGGGGGGGGGTTGCCTGTGGGTGTCAAGGGCTTCTGTTCACATAGTGGAAGGACGTGTCGCTTGATCTCCAGCCTGCTATTGGACACCCTTTGGTCACATGCTCGCAAGTGGGGGTCAGACCGTCTTTCTGAACCCGGGGTTGGCCCCCACCCAGTCTGGACACTTCTACTTTTTCACCTCGACCCCCCGTCCAGTGGAAGAAGGGTGTCTTCGCAACCAGCTCTGAAAAGCAAGCTCGGTAGTCCAATCTCAGACACGCACCAGGCATTCGAAGCGCATTCAGCCCACGTTTTAAAACTCCCCCTCCCAAAGACCTGTGGGAACTGTAGTTCCCCCGCTGACAGACCTACAGGGTGCTTAAACTACAGTTCCCAGAATGCTTTGGGGGAAGTCATGTGCTTCAGAGGTGCGTAGTGGATCTGCCCCTAGTCGTGGGGTGAACTGCAGGTGATCTATTGCTTTCTTGATATCGGCACAAACCGCCTGGGTTGTTTTGGCCAGGATTTTTAAATTCCCCATGAAATTCATTCCGTCCCGCCCAGGGCGGTAGTGAGGCTGGTTGGAAAGTCTTCTTTCCCAAAGCCCCCTGCTATCTCCACCCCCCGTGGAAGGTGGGACAGACTGCCTTTAAAGCCGTGGGGAGTGGGAGCCGAATGTGGCCCTCTGCACGTTCCTATCAGGCCCTCTGGACTTTCCCCAGGGAGTTGAGTTTGAGCTGTGCTCCCATCTGTCTTTGAGAACGTGGCTGCATTTTCATTCAGCAAGCACAGGAAGCCCATTTTCACATTGCACCCGTAGGGTGGGCAAGTGGGTGGGTAGGCAGACGCTGGGTTTTGGGGGGGGGCAAAATGTGCCACCTCTTTGCATTTTCCAACCTGCGACGCACCTGCCCAGGTGGATCCACAAAGGATGGACTGTTACTAGAAGTATCTTCATTTCCCCTCCCAGTACAGTTGACTCCGCTTCTTCCTCTACATGGGAACATGACTGTATACAGAAAATAGTCTTTTGCACTAGGGTCTCGGGAGCATGGCCTAGTGGGAAGGTCTCATGCATAAGCCCCACTAAGATAGACTGAAGCTATGCAAGAACTCGCTCCAGAGACCTCCCCCCAGGGTCAGGCAAGCTGCCCAAAATGACTCCCGAGGAGATAGCTTTTTCAGTCTGAATGTATAATGTTTTTTAAAAGCCTCAAGGTGAGGCAGTGTGTGTTTGTGTATGGGGAATCCTTATCTCCTAACCCAGCTGGGGTCTGTTGGAGCGAAATGCATTTCCTGAAAGGAGAACACGTTTTTGAGGAGAAAAAGCTGTTTCGCAAAAGCAGGATTTTCCTCTCTGAAAGGAAATAATAAAAGTGTGGTTTGTAATCGTCTTTTTGTCTTTCTGTTCAGAGGAGGGCTGTTTGCCTTTGCAGTGAAAATGTCCCCATTTTACAGGTGGAGAACCGAGAGTGGTGTGAAACAAGTTCATGGGAGAAGAGGGACTCAAAAGCCGAGAATTAAAGTGCCTTTAGGGTGGGGGTTGTTATTACCGTATTTTTTGCTCTATAAGACTCACTTTTTCCCTCCTAAAAAGTAAGGGGAAATGTGTGTGCGTCTTATGGAGCGAATGCAGACTGCGCAGCTATCCCAGAAGCCAGAACAGCAAGAGGGATCGCTGCTTTCGCTGCGCAGCAATCCCTCTTGCTGTTCTGGCTTCTGAGATTCAGAATATTTTTTTTCTTGTTTTCCTCCTCCAAAAACTAGGTGCGTCTTGTGGTCTGGTGCGTCTTATAGAGCAAAAAATACGGGTACGTTTTTTTAATGCATCCCACCTTTTTTTGCGAGACGGTTTGCATAAATTGAAACGACACAGAGGAACTGCAAAAAGGCAAGAACATATAAAAAAGACAGTCACGGAACCGAGAAATTGTACAATACAAATGAAATACCATGAAAATCCCTGAAACGAGAAGTAATCGACTAGAAATATTATCTTATGAAAATAAACTAAATAATAAAAATCAAAAAGTTTAAGGAAAAAATTAGAAAAACCTAAAATTGAACAAAGCCTTAATGGGATGCCGGCTACAAACCTCGTTTCACTGAACTATTCAGTTTCCTCAGAAGGAAATAGAAAAATCCTAAACCTTAAATGACCAAAATTCAAAAAAGGGGGGTTAAAACTCCCAAAAATTCTGAAGTATTATAATCCTAGCTTGACCTAGGTGAAGCGAAGCGCAGTAATAAAGGATTAAGGACTCAAAGGTATAGCTTCTAATACTGAATTTACAAAAAAGGTTTGAAAACCTAAATGGCAAGTTTTAGACAAAGCCCAACTTAAAGGAAGCAAAGCACAGTAATAAGGAGTTGAGGACTCAGCTCTGAAAATTCTAGTGTTGCCTTTACAAAAAGGTTTAAAAAACCTAAATGGCACAAATTCAAAGAAAGGAATACAAGATAAGCTGTTTTAGATTTTAAACAAACTCAAGAACAGAGCTGAAACATTCCCACCGCTGATGTTAAAAGACTGATACTGGGTGTTTCCAATCACAGGTTTATTTACTATAGGGTGAAATTTTTTTTTAAGGGACAAGCCATCTTATTCAAACAATGGGTGGGATTGTTAGGGTTTGTAAAAATGAATTAAAACAATGTAAAATACAGATCTCTTAAAAGTGCAGATAACCCCCCCTATTAATAGCCCTTTGAGATTTTTTTTAAAAAACACAATCAGTTCCCCAAAGCTTGTTGGAACAAGAAAGTCTCCACCTGCCAGTGGACGGACAATATGGAGGGAGCCAGTCTAGGTTCTCTAGGGAGGAAATTCTAAAGTTTGGGAGCCACCACCGAGAAGGCCCTCTCCTGCGTCCCCACCATTGCATTTGCATAGGGGAGAGTGAAAGGGCGGAGCAAAAAGTGGGTGGCACACAGACACAACTGTTCACACAAGCACCCGCCCTCTTGCCCCCTTCCTTCATCCATCTTCCACCCAATCTCCAGGCTTGTGGCCGTTGTGAGCCAACCGGAGGAAGTGGAGGCCCTGCGTGCCGTTAACTTGCCAGCGTTGGATCTGAAGGCTATTTTCCACACAGTAGCTCAAGCCCGGGGGCACCTGCACTGCCCCCCATTCAAGGAGGACCAGACATTATGGAGAAGGGTTTCCGTTCCAGAGCATGGCCAGGGAAAGACCCTTGTGCCTTAACACTGGCTTACTACCAGTGTCCCAGGTAAAATCCGTGGCAGCGTCGCCAGCTAAAAATGATCTTGTAGCAGGCTGCATGAGGAACCCCCTTTTGGAAGTGTGCCAGCCCCAAAATGCCAGCTTTATGATGGGCTGCTGGCTGGGTCCTGCCTCACACCAGGCTGCCCCATCAAACTGTGCAGAGAGCCAGACAGGTGGTCTGCATTTGGGTTTAACTCATCTGGTTCCCCCCCCCTCCTCTGTTCAAAATCTTCCAAGAATCCTACACTGGAGCATAGCTGTCAACTTACAGATTTGAAAATAAGGGACCAGCAGCCTCGAAAATAAGGGATCAGCAGCCAAAATAAGGGATTTTCCAAGCACAGGTATGTTCAACTCCTGAGCCCCTCCGAGCCAAAGGCAGAAAGCCCAGCCAGCAGCCAAACGAAGCCTCAAGCGGTGGTTCCCACAGCGCAGCAACCCGGCAAAGGGGATGCAGCAAGGGAAACCACCGTCACCTCTCCGCTGGGAAGCGCTGAGCAAAGGCGAATCCCCAGGCAACGCGGCCGATTTGATGGGCACAAGGCATGCAAGCTCCACCCGCCAGTCATTCTTAGACTCCTTATTGGGTGAGCAACGCAGCCAAGCAACACAGTTGGAGCCTCCCTCCTCCCTGGCCGGCAGGGAGGGAGGGAGAGGAGCTGCTTCCTTTGAAACCCGGGAAATTGAAGGGACACCATCAATAAGGGACAGCAGCGGGACACAGTGCTGGGATAAGGGACTTTCCCACCAAATAAGGGACGGTTGACAGCTATGCACTCGAAGCCTCCAGAGACTCGTGGGCAAGCAGGACTTTTTTCAGTTTTTTCAGTTTGGCCTGCTTTTTTCAGTTTTCTAAAAATCGATTTGAACAAAGAATAGAGGAGAAAAACAGAAGGGAGGTGGGGAGTTTAGAGAGGGTTGGAACTTACCAGCCAGGTTAAAAATACTGTAACCATCAACACCCCACCTTAATTGAAACTTACACATTGGTGTAAAGCAGGAGTAGGCAACCTAAGGCCCGGGGGCAGGATGCGGCCCAATCGCCTTCTTAATCCGCACCGCGGACGGTCTAGGAATCAGTGTGTTTTTACATGAGTAGAATGTGCCCTTTTATTTAAAATGCATCTCTGGGTTATTTGTGGGGCATAGAAATTCGTTCATCCCCACCCCCCAAAATATAGTCTGGCCCACCACATAGTCTGAGGGACAGCGGACCAGCCCCCTGCTGAAAAAGGTTGCTGACCCCTGGTGTAAAGCGTCCAAGTTGGTATCCACATGAGATTGCATTTATAAGAAACATGTTCAAACGAGATTCCTGCATTGTAGGGGGTTGGACTAGATGACCCTCGGGGTCCCTTCCAACTCTGTGATTCTGTAGGAAGGGCATCAAGGTCTTCTGACCATTGCACAGCCGGTGGGGTGTTTCTCCTTCCAGGCTTGAGGTCTCTTAGCAACCTTAAGGGCTTGCAAAACCCACTTTGGTTGTGGAATTCATGACCTGTGATGAAGATGATAACTTTCGTTTTGCTCTTCCTGCAGGCCTGCAGCTCAGGCTAATGAGTGGCTTAATTGGAAAGGGAAGAGGAGAAGGATCTCTGACGAGGTTTTAACTTAGCTGCTAGCTGATAAGAGAATCCAGCTCTGGTTAAGCAAGGCCAATGCAGCTTCTATGTTATAATAATAATAAAAAATATAAAATAACAACAACAACGTTTGTTATTTCTACCCCGCCCATCTGGCTGAGTTTCCCTAGCCACTCTGGGCGGCTCCCAATCGAGTGTTAAAAACAATACAGCATTAAATATTAAAAACTTCCCTAAACAGAGCTGCCTTCAGATGTCTTTTAAAAATAAGATAGCTGCTTATTTCCTTGACATCTGAAGGGAGGGCGTTCCACAGGGCAGGTGCCACTACCGAGAAGGCCCTTTGTTTGGTTCCCTGTAACCTCACTTCTCGCAATGAGGGAACCGCCAGAAGGCCCTTGGAGTTGGATCTCAGTGTCCGGGCAGAACGATGGGGGTGGAGGCACTCCTTCAGGTATACAGTACCAAGCGCCGGCCTTGACTCTGAAAAGTCTGAGCAACTGGGAGTTAATACTTTATTAGCAAAAACAGGATCTGCGCAGGAGTGTCAGACCTAATGAGCACAGCAACTCATCTCCGGCAGCTCTTGACCCCATGAAGCAGTTGCTGAGACTGAAGGTCCTGACTTCCCCACGGCTGCCTAAGTTTCTTCCTCTCCAGGGTATTTTCCAAGCAATCGAAGACTGCGCCTGCACATTGCCCACTTCTCAACCCTTTTCATACCTCTCCTAGGAGACCAGTGGGGAGGGGAGCTGGTATCAGAAGGAGGGGGAGACACCTGTGGCCCTGCCCCATCTCTGCCTCTTGGCCTCCCTCCTCCCCTGGCCTGCTTCAGCTTCTGCCACTGAGTCTGGTCTTCTCTCTGCCACAGACTCTCCCTGCTCACTAAGCCCTGTTGCTTCCTCAGCTTCCGACGCCTCCTCTTCTCCCCATCTTCTCCCTCTGACCACTTACGGTCTTCCCATTGCCAATCCCTGGGCTCTGAGCCCTCTTCCCTTGGGGGTCCCCCGGCTGGTTCCTCCCACTATTCCTCTGCATCCAACCGGTCCACGAAATACGTCAGTTTGAGTCTCATATCTACATGGTGCCTAGGGAAAAACTTGCACCTTAATATCAGCAAGACAAAGGAGATGGTGTTGGACTTTCGGAGGAAGAGAGGAGAACTAGCCCCGCTGTACATCGGGGAGGGCTGTGTGGAGAGAGTCTCTTCCTTTAAATTCCTACGAGTTTATCTCAGTGAAGACCTTACTTGGAAAATCAATACAACCCAGGTGGTTATGAAAGCCCAGCAGAGACTCCATCTCCTCAGAGCATTGCAGAAGAACGATGTCAATCAACATTTGATTATCTCCTTCTACCAGTCCACAGTAGAAAGTGTCGTTTCATACTGCATCACGGTGTGGTACGCTGGTTTGACATCATCTGATAGGAAGTGCCTACAGAGGGTGGCAAATACAGCACAGGATATTATGGGCTGTCCCGTGAATCCGCTGGGTGAAATAGTGGAAGAACGTTGCCTCAGGAGAGTGAGGAAAATTCTCAGGGATGATTCACACCCTGGCCGGCACTTTCTTGATCTCCTGCCCTCGGGCAGAAGATATGGAAGCATGATTAGCCGCACCAACAGGGTAAAGAACAGCTTCTATCTGTGGGCTGTTAGGCTGCTGAATGAAAAGATATCAACAGGGCAACTGACTTTCGGGTTTGGTGTGTGTGTGTCAGTAAACGAGGGGAATTAAGACTAAGAGAGCTGAGTGGGGGGGGGGGTGCTCGTGTAATCTCACTGTATACAAGTTGTACAAGTGACAATAAAGTATTTCATTTCATTTCCCCAGTCATCAGTTCTCGGCATATCCAGTTTGCACATTCATTCATTTATTGTGAAAATCCTCTTGAAAATTCACTAACGTTCTGCTGCGAATCTCTCCCCAATAGACACATTTTTGGCAAAGCAAAATCGGAAGGCATTTCTGTACGGTTTTCTTCAGTGCTATTATTCTTGAAAAAGAGGTGCTGGAATTCACCATGAACTCTTGTTCTCTTGTAATGGAAATGGCATCCAGCTGAGAGGTGCCAAAGCTGAGTTCTGGTGAGTTCCAGCTGAGAAAAATCCCTGGTTATTTTCGCTAACAGTCGCTAGTATGTGCATGTTTGGCAAATCAGTGCATGTTAGGTGGGCTCACTTTTAAGGCTCATCGGATCAACTTTCTTTCTCCCTCCTCCCTAGCTGACACCTGTCTGCAAACAGGCCACAATTTCTTCCTTCCTTACTCTGGGCCCCAGGTGGCCGGCGTCAGCGAGATCCTCCGATCTCGTAGCGGTAGATGTAGATGTAGAACCTCAGCAGCTTACAGAGGACGGTGGGGCATATCTCTTTGACTTTGCGGAAGCCCATGCCCTCGTACGTCCGATGGGCCGCCACCTGTGCCATGGAGGTGCCCAGGACAACCTCCTTGTACCCGTGCTCCTGGGCGAAGAGGAGGACCGTCCTGGTGAGAGCCTTGCCGAGTCCGTGGCCCCGGTGCGCCTTTGCCACAGACATACGCTTCAGCTCCAGTGCCCTGCCGCGCAGAGACGGGTCTTCTGGGTGGGTGGCGGCGACGATGCCTGCCACTTCGCCGCCGGCCTCCGCCACCCAGAAGCTGCAGTCTTTGGGCACCAGGTAGGTCTGGTGGATGTCCTTCATGTCCGTGGCAAGGGCCTCGTGCACATAGTCCGCCCAGAGGCGCTTCGTGAAAATCCAGCCCACGGTCAACAGGGCAGCCACAGCACTGAGAGAAAGGAGAAGGGAAGAAGTGCCCAGGTAGGTTGCGAGGAGCGCGCCCAGGAGCAACAGGTGGGTCTGGGGGCAAGAGAGAACATGCCGGAAACCTGCAGGAGCATGTTCGTTGATCCCCCGGGAGAATATCGTGCGGGCGGCTTCGTAGTCCCGATCTTCATACCTGCGAATGTGGTACTCGCCCATCTTGAATTTGCCTTCCTCGTCTCCCTGGAAAACAGAACAAACGACTTGTCGGATTTCCTGGGGTGGGACTAATTGCTCGTTTCAAGCGACTTGGGGGATCCTCTAAATTGGCAGTCCCTCTTTGGGGCAGTGGGACTACTGTAATTCGCTCTCCGCGGGGCTGCCCTTGAAGCTGTCCCAGAAACTCCAGCGGGTGCAGAATGCTGCAGCGAGGCTCCTCGAGGGGTCCCTGCCATGGGAGCATATTCACCCAGTGCTTTTCCAGCTGCACTGGCTCCCGGTGGAGTACAGGGTCAGGTTTAAGGTCCTACGGGACCACCTCTCCCGATATGCCCCATGGAGGAACTTAAGGTCCATAAATAGCAACACCCTAGAGATCCCGGGCCCTAAGGAAGTCAGATTAGCCTCAACCAGAGACAGGGCCTTTTCAACACTGGCCCCGACTTGGTGGAACGCTCTGTCTCATGAGACCAGGGCCCTGCAGGATCTAATTTCTTTCCGCAGGGCCTGTATGACAGAGTTGTTCTGCCTGGCCTTCGGCTTGGAATCAAGTTGATCCCCCACCCCTTTCCTTTCTCCTCCTGTGATGGAACTCCAATTTGGGGACTTCCCTGGCTTTTTTTCTGGCCCACGTAGGACCAGTCTGGATAGTTGGCCTTGGTGAAGATTGGATGTTTTCATCCCCAAAAAGTTTTTGATTTCAGTTTCTACTGAAATGAGGCTGCATTTTAATGTTGTACTTTAGTCTTGGTTTTAAGTTGTATTTTAATCAATTGTTTTTATACTTGGTGTTAGCCACCCTGAGCCCGGTCTTGGCTGGGGAGGGAGGGGTATAAATAAAATTTATTTTTATTTTTATTTTTTTTATTATTTATTATTATTATTATTACCTAGGGGGGCAGAAAGAGACAAGGGGGGCGTCGGAGGCATAAATTACTTTTTTCAATTGTATTTTATTAAGTTTCAACATTTTTAGCACAAACGGTCATAATACAATTTCGTCTTTTATTTTTGTCGACTTCCCACGCCTTTTCCCAGAGCTGTTGTTTCTCCCCTTCTGCACCCTATTTTCAATCTACCGAATCATAACCACAATTTTATAATCTAATTACTTCTGTTGCTCATAGCTCAAATCCTGCTTGTGAGTTCATTGTACTATTGTAATTCTTTAAAATAGTCCGAAAAAGCATTCAATTTTTCCATAAAACACTCATCATTAGATTCTCTTAATTTTGCTGTTAATTTTGCCACTTCTACATATCTTACATACCCATTTTGGTTGGAAGTTCTTCTGCACCATTTCTGCACGTATAAAATCCTAGCTGCTGTTGTTACATACATAAATAACTTCAACATTTTTTATTTTGATGGGGGGGGGGATTTCTGCCTCTATAATCCCTAACAGAAATGCTTTGGGCCGTTTTGATAAACTCATTTTAAACATCTTTTTTATCTTGTCATGTATCATGGAGGCATAAATGACTATCAGACTTTGAAAAGCTGGCATTCCTGGATCAAGTTCATCAGTTTTGTTGAACTAATTAAACTAATGAGCTTCAATTGGATTTTCAACAAAGGAAGGGCTGCCATATTACAAAAAGTGAAAAAATCCGGACACAAGAGTTGTTGAGCTATTATTTTTTTTGCCCAAAGTTTAAATGAACTTCAAAAAATTGGCAGCAAATACGACATTGCAGACATGGGTCGCCATACATCTGGATTTCCCCGGACATTTAACTGATTTCTGCCCAGACACTGCTTCTGACTGCAGTATTCCGTGTATGTCCGGGAAATTCTGGGTGTATCACAAAGGTGCAATTAGATGTGGCAGCTTTGAACTTTATTGGGTTATTCTCTTCCTTAGTGGGTCGTGCAAGCCGCTATTCTGAATAATGCTTTTGACAGGGTCGGGTGGGAGGCCACTGGGAGTGGGTTTTGGTATTCCCAAATACATTGGGAAGCACGGCTCTAAAGCCAAATATCTAAAGGACAGCACACTCCTCCATCGTCACCCAAAACAGACAGATGCCAACAGGACAGTCTATTCTGGGAGTGGGTAGACTTTTGGGGGCTTGGGACCACCAAGACCCATGGCAAACTCTTGAGTGGAGGGCAGGTTCATGTCAAAGTAGCCCAAATGATGAGCAAAACTGGGTAGGGCAATAACTCCAGTTCTGAAAGTTGCTTTGCAAAAGACCTTCCAATCACCTCCAGTACAGTGGTACCTCAGGTTACATACGCTTCAGGTTACAGACCCTGCTAACCCAGAAATAGTACCTCAGGTTAAGAACTTTGCTTCAGGATGAGAACAGAAATAGTGCTCCAGCGGTGCGGCGGCAGCGGGAGACCCCATTAGCTAAGGTGGTACCTCAGGTTAAGAACAGTTTCAGGTTAAGAACGGACCTCCGGAACGAATTAAGTACTTAACCCGAGGTACCACTGTATTTTCAATCCCTTAAAAAAAAGAAGGAAAAAAAGAGGACACACACATTTTGGGTGGTGTCACAAAACTCATTTTTTATGGATACATTTTTGTGAGGGGGGGGGACTGATAAAAAGTTTTTGGTGGGGTAGCAGTTGGAGCCTGACCCCTCTCCCAAAAAGCAAACTATTAATGTTAAAATATATTATTATTATTATTATTATTATTATTATTATTATTATTATTATTATTATTATTAGAAAAGGAAACAAGCTGGAGGTGCTTTGAGAGCGGTCAACAAGAAACCTTTTGACACAGCCCAGAAGGAGACCCAGAGGAGCAGTTGGTTAAATATTAAACTTTATTTATTGGCGGGGGGAGCACCCAAAGTAATCTGTTGGTGGTATGCAAGACAAGATCATCAAGATCAGTTAACTCTTGCATTCCACTGCAGCAACAAGACTTTGCCCCCTACGCTCCCCCCTCTCCCCCCATCTGAAAGGATTAGGCTGGGCGGCTCCGAGTCATCTTGTGGTTGGGGGGAGAGAAGTCCAAACAGGTTTATTGCTGGGTCATTTGCAATTCCAGAGGCTTCTCCCCTTTTGTGCAGTGGAGGCCAGGCTGTGCTGCAGCCAAGTTTCTCTCGCTTGGGATGCCACAGGCATGAAACAAGGGACCCTAAGCATGCAAAGCGCGTCTCTGGTCACTGTATTGCATTTATATCTCTCCTTTTTAATAGGAGACTCGGGATTTGAACCTGAGGCTGCCTCAGGGTTTCCTACTCCTCCTTCGGGCATCTGGTTGGCCACCTAGGATGCTGGCTTCTGTGGGATGCTGGCCCATAGCTGTCAACTTTCAGATTTGAAAATAAGGGACCAGCAGCCTAGAAAATAGAAGGACGTGGGTGGCGCTGTGGATTAAACCACAGAGCCTAGGACTTGCCGATCAGAAGGTCAGCAGTTTGAATCCCCACGACGGGATGAGCTCCCGTTGCTCGGCCCCTGCGCCTGCCAACCTAGCAGTTCGAAAGCACGTCAAAGTGCAAGTAGATAAATAGGTACCGCTCTGGCAGGAAGGCAAACGGCGTTTCCGTGCGCTGCTCTGGTTTGCCAGAAGCGGCTTAGTCATGCTGGCCACATGACCCGGAAGCTGTACGCCGGCTCCCTCGGCCAGTAAAGCGAGATGAGCGCCGCAACCCCAGAGTCGGTCACGACTGGACCTAATGGTCAGGGGTCCCTTTACCTTTAGCCTCGAAAATAAGGGATCAGCAGCCTCACCTGTCCCAGGGACAGTCTACGGGATATCTAACAATCCGGGATAGCAGCAGGAAACAGCGCTGGAATAAGGGAATTTCCCGCAAAAAAGGGAAGATTAACAGCTATGTGCTGGCCTGGTCCAGCAGGCTTTGCTTATGTGGAACACTCTCAGCCTGGATACCTCCAGTGCGCGCACCTCTCTCTCTCTCTCTCTCTCTCTCTCTCTCTCTCTCTCTTACCTGCTGCCAGGTGTGTGAGCAGTCCTGATTGCAGGACCTCCAATCCGCCTTCTCCCTTCTCCTGCCTGCAGCTTGGTTTTGCAAGCTGGGCAGCTGCCACTGAGCGATTCTCCTCCTCTTCCTCCTCCTCTGGGAGCAGCCAACCAGAAAGCAGGCTGCACGCAAGCTCAACGCAGAGATCCAGCCTTCTCCTCCAGGCAAGCAGGGATACTTCCCCGCACATCAGCCCCTGCAGGGTGCTCTTATGCCAGATCCCACCCACTGCACGCATCACAGCCTCTCTGCCACCATTGCAATCAGTGAGAAGGGCAGCGGAGCAGCAAAGCTGACGTGTTTTTAAGAGGATGTGGAAGTTCCTCCCTTGAAGGTTTTAAGGAGGAAAAAGCCCATCTGGGTGCCTTCATTTGCTCAAAGTTCACAGAGGTCTGCACTGATGGTCTGTCTGCTTGCTACCTGGCCAAGCTCAAGGTGTTACAACTGTTGCAGGAATTTATGTACAGGTTGGGGGGGGTTGCCCCTCCAGCAGATATCATGCACATGCAGCCCACTACCAAAATCAGCACAATCACTTCTGAGACTTTTGTGATTTGTCCCCACAAAACATTTCATCACAGTTTCTTCCTGTCTATTCAAAGGGCCTTTGCTGCACGATACCAAATGTAAGAATTCACTGATCAATGTTCCTATGTACTGGCTCACAGGGAAAACTTCAGAAATTCATATAGACATGTGAGCTTAGCTCCTCAGCAGCCCCTCTGCCTGAGTGATAATCCCTGGCATCCTGATACCTGAGTGCCAGACAGGTAGCCATTCCAGAAACAAACCCAGATGAAGCCAAAAGGGTGTGATTCATTTGGCTGGGCAACAGGGAAATGTAAATATCTCTTTTGTTACACTTGATGGGTGTTTGGTGGAGGGCAAGGGGAGCCATGGGGCAGGGTCCAGGATGCTCAGATTAGAATAGAATCATAGAATCATAGAGTTGGAAGAGACCACAAGGGCCATCGAGTCCAACCCCCTGCCAAGCAGGAAACACCATCAGAGCACTCCTGACATATGGTTGTCAAGCCTTTGCTTAAAGACCTCCAAAGAAGGAGACTCCACCACACTCCTTGGCAGCAAATTCCACTGTCAAACAGCTCTTACTGTCAGGAAGTTCTTCCTAATGTTTAGGTGGAATCTTCTTTCTTGTAGTTTGGATCCATTGCTCCATGTCCGCTTCTCTGGAGCAGCAGAAAACAACCTTTCTCCCTCCTCTATGTGACATCCTTTTATATATTTGAACGTGGCTATCATATCACCCCTTAACCTCCTCTTCTCCAGGCTAAACATGCCCAGCTCCCTTAGCCGTTCCTCATAAGGCATCGTTTCCAGGCCTTTGACCATTTTGGTTGCCCTCCTCTGGACACGTTCCAGTTTGTCAGTGTCCTTCTTGAACTGTGGTGCCCAGAACTGGACACAGTACTCCAGGTGAGGTCTGACCAGAGCAGAATACAGTGGCACTATTACTTCCCTTGATCTAGATGCTATACTCCTATTGATGCAGCCCAGAATTGCATTGGCTTTTTTAGCTGCCGCGTCACACTGTTGGCTCATGCAAGTTTGTGGTCAACCAAGACTCCTAGATCCTTTTCACATGTAGTGCTCTCAAGCCAGGTGACATCTCAAGACTTTGAGATTAGACCACTGAAGAAGCCCGGAAAACTATATTGGGAGTGTGCTACCTGCAAGCCACAGTAAAAGGGCCCCATCGGGGGTGAACAGCGGCTTCTTGATTACTTGGACTGCCAGGGCGGAACAGGGGCAAAACGCCGGCACCCTGTCGTCTACAACTTCATTGTCTACAACTTTATTAACAACTATCTACAGCTCCACTAGCATCTCTCGGTATTGTGAATAACACCAAACATACCTTTTGTTGGTATCTTCATGAACTTATCTAAAAGGCTGAGTTAAGCATTTGAAAAATCTATTGAAACCAGACATTGTAAGTTCTTTTTAGGCTGGGTAGTTTGCAGGTCTTTGTGGCTTTGTTTAATGTTTTGTATTTTTCTCAGAAGGTTGATAAAGTATGTATAATTATTGTTCTGTGTATATTAATCACCAGCGTGGTGCATGAATCGCACTACTTCTATTAGCAGCACAGGTTGCATTTTTCTAGCAAGGTGTTACTATTAGCATATAAGGCCCTTAACAACTTGGGACCAGCTTGCCTGCGAGGTCCGATTGCCCCACCTGCACCCAGTCGACCACTTGAATGGCAAAACTGGCCCGATTGTAAAAACCCGATTGTAAATGAACATTATGGACTACATTTGACATGGATACGGAACCCATTTGCCATCGATTTGAAAACTGATTGTCCCACACTTGTTTGCTATTATTGTTCTGTTTGTTTTACTTTTATGTACCTTAAACTTTATGTAAAAGCATAATAGTAACAATGAACCTGATCATTTAGTGTTGCGGGATCTACACTTTGGAACTCCGTGCCTATTGCTATCAGGCAGGAGTCATCACTGTTCTTTTTGGTCCCTGCAAAAGTTATTCCTACCCAGAAGTTTGAATGAGTTTTAATTTGTTTTAGTCTATTTTATTGTGGCTTTTGCTTTTTTATTTACTTTTACAGATGAATTAAAAATAAATGTTTTTATTATCTTTTTTGTAAACCTCTTTTTATATTTTCCCCTACAATCGAAGTGGTATATAAATTTTACGAAATAAACAAATTAATGAAAGTAACTCGACTCCTATGAGGCTGTATCATGTAACTCAAAGCCTCTCGGGTGGAGAGAATGTGCACACCCTAAACCCTGGGGCAGGCAGTGGGAAACCCTTCTGGAAGATGCAGTCTTTCTGATCACCAGCAATAGATGTGCGACAACCAACTCTCTCAAGAAACCAGCTATGGCTCCTCAATATTTTTTAGGGAGCAAAAGAGTGGTATCAGGCCAGGCACCTTCACTTTTTGGTGCCTGCATCAAACATTTTCATTCAGGCATGCCAACCCAGGTGCTTAGAAAGTTGGTAGGAGTTTTAATCTGTTTTTAGTCTTATTATTTTAACTTTTTGAAAGTCTTACTGTTAGTTCTGTTGGTGCAAAATGTAAGTGTATAGAAAGGAAAATTCCTGGATGCCAAGAACAAGGGTTTGGCGCAAGTATTCATTCATGAGAGAAGCCCAGCAGGTTTAGAATCACAAAACATACAGCAAAGTGTGGGAATATAGGCTCTTAGATCTTTAAAATACAGGTGGCGACCATTTCACTTGTGTCCGATTGATGCACAACACACAACTCTCTCTCTTTTACACCCACACATACATACAGCCTTCCCCTTGCCCCGAAACACACTTTTGACGGGAAGGTGCTTGGCTCAGTGGTGGAACATCTGCATTTCATGCAAAAGGTTCCAGGTTCAATTCCCGGTGTCATCTCTAGGTAGGGCTAGGCAAGGCTCCTTTCTGAAATCATGAAGAACCCCTGCCAGTCAGTGTAGACTATATTGAGATAAAGGGACCACATAGTAGAAGGAACACGCTTGTTTTCTCCTGCTCTGGAGGGTAAGACTCGGACCAATGGCTTCAAGAAACAAAGATTCCAACTAAACATCAGGAAGAACCTTCTAACAGCAAGAGCTGCTTGACAGTAGAATGGACTCCCTCTCCTTCCTTGGAGGCTTTTAAGCAGAGGTTGGATGGCCATCTGCAGTGGATGCTTTAGTTGAGATTCCTGCACTGCAGGGGGTTGGTCTAGATGACCCTCGGGGTCCCTTCCAACTCTACAATTCTTGTTTCTTGCCCTTTTTCTAGAGCAACCACAAGGCTAACAGAAGTGTCTTGCTTTTTCGAGAATTCAATGCACTCTACACGGGGCTACCTTTGAAGGCGACTACAACTAATCCAGAATGTGGCAGCTAGACTGGCAACTGGGAACACCCGCTGGAATATATAACACCAGTCCTAAAAAAACTACATTGGCTCCCAGTGTGTTTCCAAGCACCTTTAAAGCCCTAAATGGCTTTGTCCATGTACACCTAAAAGAGCATCTCCACTCCAATCGTCCAGCCTGGACACTGAGATCCAGCTCCAAGGGCCTTCTGGTGGTTCCCTCTTTGCAAGAGATGAGGTTACAGGGAACCAGGCAAAGGGCCTTTTCATTAGTTGCACCTGCCCTGTGGAACACCCTCTCTACAGATGTGAAACACATAAACAGCTATGTGATTTTTAGAAGACATCTGGAGGCAGCCCTGTTCAGAGAAGTTTTTAGTGCGTAATGTTGTACAGTGCTACCTTGGTTCTCAAATGCCTTGGTACTCAAACAACTTGGAACGCAAACACTGCAAACCCAGAAGTAAGTGTTCCGGTTTGCAAACTTTTTTCAGAAGCCGAATGTGCTCCGTTTTGAGTGTTACACTTCCGATCTGAGTGCCACACTTCCATTTTGTGTGTTACAGTAACCCTGACCCTAACCCTAGTGTTTTTGCTATTTAATTTGCGGTTTTGTTTTTGCCTGGAACCCAGTTTTTGTTTTGTGTGGAACCCAGTTCAGCTACTGATTATGTGACTGCAGTACATTGTTTATTGTTTTCATTTTATGAATCAGTAGTCTTGTTAGATAGGTTTTGGAACGGACTTCCGGAATGGATTAAGTTTGAGAACCAAGGTACCACTGTATTGTGCTTTTACTGTTTTCTTGTTGGAAGCCACCCAGAGTAGCTGGGGCAACCCAGTCAGATGGCCAGCATATAAATGATAAATTACTGCTATTATTGTTTTGGCAGAAAAACTTGCGAGAACATTCCCCTGTACAAATGTATCAGAGAGATTTATTCTTGGCCCTTGGTTTATAGAAACAGTAGTCATAATTTTGTGACCATAATGTAGGGAACGCAAAGAAGCAAAAGCATTATCTCCTCAGATAGGATCACATCTCAAAGGACACACCAGAGACGCAGATCTCTGCCAAAGACAACTGCTGGAGTTATTCAGCTAGTTCAAATGAATGTAGTTAAGAAGTTATGTTCCATCTGAAAACAGCAGCATTTGGGTTGCATTGAAGAGCATTGAAGAGAATGAATTTCCTGCACATTTAGTCGGACGCAGAGCTCAATGTGCTGCATGCCCTGAGGAAACAAACAAATCTTTGCATCAAGGTGATGTTATGGAAGGGCCTCTGAGGTCTGAGCCCATCCCAGAAGGCAAAAAAGAAAAGAACAGAGGCCCTCGGTTACAGCAGCAATAGTCTCTCCTCTGGCACTTGGGCCGGTAGCTTGCCACTTGGGCCAGCAACAGTCCTCTCAAGGAACAAGGCAAAGAGCGGCTTCTGTGCAAGTTCAGAAGTGCTGAGATGAGGCCCCCAGAGAAGCCCCCTTTCTCCAGCAATGAAAACTCAGTTCTGTAATGCCACACATCCCTTCCAAACCAGGACTCCCATTTTCTCACAAACACCTTGGAAGCAAAAAGGAAAGGATCCTTCTGGAAATATTACTAGTTACGGTTTCCTTCATTACTAGAATTCCTTGAAGCTTGGCTGTCAAGCGCCCTCTGCAGCAAACTGGAAAAGTCCGAAAGGAGACACCCCTTTGCTCAGCACCAGAACAAACCACTTCCAATTCTCTTGGCACCATGTAATCAACAGCACCAAATGCCCAAGGGACAAATGGGATGAAAGACCAGACCCAGGCAGACACCACCGACCACTCCCCGGTTTCCCTCCTCAGTCCATGGAGGGGATATCATATCGATACTTGGAAACAGTGCAGTTGGCCAACCTGCCGTAGATGGTGGGCAGGACATAGTGGTGATACATGCGGAAGCCAACTCCCTCGTACATGGCGCGGGCCTCATGCTGCACCATGAGGGTGTTCAGTACCACAGACTGGTAGCCATGCTCTCGGGCAAAGGAGATCACTGTCCTGCAGAGGGCCTTGGCAATGCCAAGGCCGCGATAGTCCTTCCGAACCGACATGCGCTTCAACATGAGCTCTCCCAGGTGTTCCTCAGAGGGCCTGGCACCCACAATGGCCACCACACACTCATCTGCCTCGGCCACCCAGAAACAGGAGCCCTTGTCTCCCAGGTAAGCAGCCTTGATGTCCAGCAGGTCCTCCTGCAAGCAGTGGTCGATGTACATGGACCAGATATAGCCTAGGAGCTGCCGGCCGACCGCCAGCAGCAGGGTGACGGCCAGGATGGGTAGCAGGAGCGATTTGGAGCTGGTCAGCAGCAAGCAGAAGGTGCAGGCCAGGAGCAGGATTAGCCAGGGCTGCTTCAGCATGTGCACACACAGGGTGGGCACATATTCGCTCATCCCTGTGGCAAATAAATCACGCGTCGTCTCATAGTCCTCGGGGCGGTACTCCCGGATGTGGTAACGCGCCATGGTGCACCGGTCAGAGATGGGCACCACTGGAGGAGGCAGGCTAGTGGGAGAACACTAGAATCAACAAACAGAAAGGAAAGGTTGTTACCACACAAACACACATACGAGAGAGAGATACGTGAGTGTTGGACAAGGACCTGGAAGAGAACAGCACTGGAATCCCCACTTGGCCACAAAGCTCACTGGGTGACCCTGGCAGCTGGTTGTTGCCTCTCAGCCTAACCTACCAAACATTCAACAATCAGTTAACAATTTATTTGTATGCCTCCTTTCCAAAGTTCAAACCTTGCTCAAGGCAGCTTACAATCTAAAGGGACCCCTGACCATTAGGTCCAGTCGTGGCCGACTCTGGGGTTGCGGCGCTCATCTCGCTTTATTGGCTGAGGGAGCCAGCGTACAGCTTCTGGGTCATGTGGCCAGCATGACTAAGCCGCTTCTGGCGAACCAGAGCAGGGCCCGGAAACGCCATTTACCTTCCCACTGCAGTGGTACCTATTTATCTACTTGCGCTTTGACGTGCTTTTGAACTGCTAGGTTGGCAGGAGCAGGGACCGAGCAATGGGAGCTCACCCCGTCGCAGGGATTCGAACCGCCGACCTTCTGATCGGCAAGTCCTAGGCTCTGTGGTTTGACCCACAGTGCCACCTGCGTCCCTAATATAAAGCATCTAGATCAGGGGTTGTCAACCTGGTCCCTACCACCCACTTAAGGATTCTAGGGGGTTCGGTAAGGGGTTCTACGGCACATGCTGAATCCTCCTTCCATCGAGCACTGGTGGGCGGTAAGGAAATTTTACCATCAAGTAAGATGCATTAGTGGCCGGTAGGTATAAAAAGGTTGACTACCCCTGATCTAGATAGATGAATGGTCTTAATTAAGAAGTACCTCAAGCAAATGCCAGCATTAGGGTGTGGTCCTATTGCTGGTTTTTCGTTTTGTTTTGTTGGCACAATCATCATTAGGTTATCCATGTTAATCCTGCAATTCCCATTTAGAATAACAACAAATCACACGAAGCTTACAGGTGAAAGATGTGCTGATTCAGGGCACCTGACAGCACAGGCACTTTGGTCTGGAAATGTTTGGGAAGTGTCAATCAGTTTAACTTCATGACGTCTTTAACAAAGTCATTGGGACTGAATGAGGAGTGGGGAAGAACGGTGCAGGCCACCTTGAACTCCCTGGAGAAGAAGTAAATGCAGCAATAATTAGGAAGCAGACATAGCAAAGGACAGAACAGAGTGTAGGAAAAAAGCCATGGAACTCGCTCACGCATGTAGTAGTGATGGACACCAGCTTGGGATGGCTTTAGAAGAGGACTGGACAAACTGAGGGAGGCGGCCCCTAAGCTCATAACCCCAACACTTTTTGCATTCTTTACTTTAGTCAGCTTGCTTTTAATTAATTCGCATACCGCCCTTTATCCTTAGCTCTCAGGGCAGTTCACAAGATAAAAAACCTTTTTTAAAAAAGAACAACCCACAAAACACATAAAAAGAGCAAGAACGAAAAAAACCCCCAATAACCCCCACTTCCCCTCCCACAAACACATCTAAAAGCAGAGCTGCCTTTGTTTTTTTGTGTTGTCCATTTTAAAAAAAACAAAAAACCTGGTTTTAATATACGAATGTGTTTGGTTGCTTAAAATACTGCAAGTCATGCACAAGGTGTGGCTAATAACTATAATGCAATAACAAACAAACAAAATAGTAATAGTGATAGTAATAATAATATTATATAATGTGATTTGGTTTTAAACACAGTGTAAGGTAGTCTCTGTGGGAATATATTGCATTTAATTATGGAGTTTTTAGGGGGTTAACCAGGCTGGGATAACTGGCTTGTTGGTTTTTGAATGCCTGATGTAGATTTTTTTCAATTTCGTTGTTCTGTATGGGACAATGACAATAAAGATTATCATATCGTATAATAATAATAATAATAATAATAATAATAATAATGGCAGCAGCCAGGAAGACTGTGCTGTGTTTCCACTATTGGAGTCAGGGGGCAGCGCTGATGTTGCTGCTGCTCTCAGTCCCTGCCTTTGGGGGGGCATCCCCATTTTTGGGGGTCCACCTGGCCGGCCACTGCATGGGAACGGCTGGCTTCGCTGCCTGCGGGGCTCCCTCCGGCCTGACCCTCCAGGCGGCCTCCCTCGCCCACCCCAGAGGGCGACGGGCCTCCCCCCACCCCACCCCCGTCGCCATAGCAACCCCCGCGGCCCCGCCGCCTCACCTTCTCCCCCGGCAGCGACGCCCCACGCCACCCTGCGCCTGGCGATGACGTCGCTTCCGGACACCAGCCTTCCCGCACCACGTGACCTTAGGGGACGGGAATACACGACCACAGAAGGGCGCCGGGAGACGGAGGCTTATAAAGGAGGGGAAGGGGAGGAGCCTCGTCTCTCCGCGCGGTGGGCGGGCTCTCCCGACTCCGCCGCCAATCAGCGCGCAGGTGGGGGGGGAAGGAAGGGCTCGGGCCTCTCTATGGTGGGAACCTTAGAGGTTACGAGACGTGCTGTATTATATATCTTTATATATGACGTGCGCATATCTCTATATAGGTATGAACTATGAATATATCTGGAAGTATACACACAAATATCTATGAGAATTTTTAAATGTATATATAATATATGTATATTGTGTGTTTATGAATATCTATCTATCTATATATGAAATATATTGTTGTTGTTGTTTAGTCGTGTCCGACTTTTCGTGACCCCATGGACCAGAGCACGCCAGAGCATGAAATATCTGGTCCACCCCATGGACCAGAGCATGATATATATATATATATATATATATATATATATATATATGAAATATATATATGCAGATATAGATTTGTCTGAAATGAGATATATATATATATATATATATATATATATATATATATATATATGTATATATGTATATGTGTGTGTATATGTGATATAGATAACTTTGAAATATATAGATGCAGATACATAGTTTGTGTGTGTGTGTATATATATATATATATAAACACACACATACATACAATATATATGTGTGTGTGTGTGTATAAAATACAGGATGGAAAGCAAGCTGAACATACAGCACATATCTGTGTTTGTGTGTGTGTGTGAATGAAGTGTGTTTGTGCGCACACAAAATCTATTTACGTGCCTTGGCACGTAAGCCATGACTCCAGAGTAGACCTATAGAACCTAGTGGACTCTGAGCTGCAGCCATTCTTCTCGACATTCATCTGCTCCAAGAAGGAGGAAGGTTTTACTCAGGTGTTGATTTAGCAGGGCATATAGTGGGATGAAGAGCTCCCTCTTTCCCCTCCCTCCCTCCCCCACTCACCTGTCACTCTTAAAAGCTTTCTTGTGAGGCCAAAACACCATCTTCTTCAAGCCCTACCTTAAGGGCAGCCCTGGGCACCCTTACCTGAACTTGGCAGATTTACATCTGAGTAGACCAGCGCAGGAGGAGACTGCACGGCCATGGTATAAACTATTATTTTCATCGCTGCTCTTCGAAATATCTGGTCATTTCTGTAGTCCCCCCCTCCCCATTCAAAGTGCTCTTAGAAGTCCTTGTTGTTTTTTAAAATGTATTTTTCTTAAAGATTTTATTGGTTTACAAAAGTACTGTATGTGCAATGTCTCTCTCTCATTCCCCCCCCCCCCTCCAAGAAACATTTTTTACAGGTCAGTTTCATTTGTTGAGACATTAGGAAGTTTTTATGTCCGTTACTTAAGTTGCTTTTATTCTGCTTTTAAAAAGAAAAAAGGGGGGGGGGAAGAAAAAGGGGGAAAAGCCAAATGTGGAGAAGACCCACTGTGGAAAAGAATGACAGTTTGGAGAAGACTTAAGCAGCAGGAATCCACAGAGGTTCTTCTTTCTGTCACGCATCACCTTTCCCCCAGTTTTGCTTGTTGTAAGAATCCCTAGCCTGAGTCTCTTGCATGTGTGAATATCCCCCATCCTTGGTTTGTGTGTGCAATGGGGTTAATCCTGCCAGGTGGGATAATTCCTCCACTCCAGCTTCTATTCCACTTTTGCAGGGTGGCTCTTCATTAGAGAGAAAACGGCCTTGATGTCGCATTTGGTTGAGAAACATCGTTTCAAGCCATCAGTTTTGATCTGGTTTTTAAAATCCTGGTATCCTTGTATTCGCTTATGCAAAGAAAAGATCCTGCACTGCGTGTCTCAGGCCTGATCAATCAACTTTGGCAGAAGCAGCAAGGCTGTTGTTTAAAGAGAAAGTAAGCAGAGAAGCAACTCCACACGAGGCAGGCTTTGGAAGGTTAAATAGCAAAAGGTTTATTTGGTAACGCTCTGTCGGAATGCCACTTGACTCGCAAGGGCACGTCAATGCCAGCATTTTCGTTTTAAACAGTTCTCTCAAAGTGAGGCTCCACTTTCCCAAATGCCCCTGCGAGGCAAGGACAACCACCCACCAACCTGGGGAAACCAAGGCTATGGACCACAGCATGTTCTGGTCAGGGCCTGCCTGTCAGAGCCAGCGTCACATGCCATTGGTTTGCCTGGGTGTCGAGGAAATACCCATCCATCTGCAGCCCTTGTATGCAAGAAAATGACTCAGGGGATAGAGAAAATTCTCAGGGAGAAATATCTGCCTGCATTCTTCACTTTCCTAATGTTGCCTATGGGGGCCGCCATTTTCAAGGGTTGCCCAACTGAGTCGCTGAGCAGAGATGAGTCGGAAGGCTTGGTGGTTTCTGTTTCGAAACATAGAATGATAGAATTGTAGAGTTGGAAGGGACTATTAGGGTCATCTAGTCCAACCCCCTGAAATGCAGGAATCTTGCCCAACATGAGGCTCGAACCCATGACCCTGAGATTAAGGGTCTCATGCTCTACCAACTGGGCTTTGAAGACACTTGAACTCAGGATGCAAGGGAGAAATTTGCTTGGCAAATCCACACCGTGATCAACTCCCACCCAGAAACCAATGTCCCCACTGTGGAAGGACGTGTAGATCCAGAATTGGCCTCCACAGTCACTTGCGGACTCATTGTTAAAGCCGTGTTTATGGAAGACAAGAAGAAGAAGAAGAAGAGTTTGGATTTGATATCCCACTTTATCACTACCTGAAGGAGTCTCAAAGCGGCTAACAATCTCCTTTTCCCTTCCTCCCCCACAACAAACACTCTGTGAGGTGAGTGAGGCTGAGAGACTTCAGAGAAGTCTGACTAGCCCAAGGTCACCCAGCAGCTGCATGTGGAGGAGCGGGGAATCGAACCCAGTTCACCAGATTACGAGTCCACCGCTCTTAACCACTACACCATACTGGCTCTCTTACTCAGCTATGAATGATCGCCAAAGAAGAAGAAGAAATTGTGGGGGTGGTGGTCCTTCAGTCTTAATTACCTATGTCAGCTTTCCCCAACTTAGTGCCCTCCAGACTCCAGCTCCCATCTTCTTCCCAAAGTTCAGGGATGGTGGGAGTTGCAACCCGAAACATCTGGAAGGCAACAAGGTTGAGGAAGGCTATACTTGAAGGGAGGCCAGCACTGTTTTTGTGAATCTGGTCCTTAGAATGAAGACAACGCCCTCAGCAGCAAGGCACCCACTGAACTTAGGAGCTCAGATAACAACATTAATTTATTGTGGCGCTGGGCTGTCAAGAAACCATTTTGTTAGCACCAGTGTGGTGAACCTTTGGCCCTCCAGACATTGATGAACCACAACTCCCATCAGCCCCAGGAAGCAGAGCCAGTGACCAGGGATGATGGGAGTTGTAGTGCAGTAACATGAGGAGTTACCTATACCTGAGTTCAGGAATGTTCTTGATGGATTTCATCATTTTATTAAGGGGTGTCCTTGTGGGGTTTTCTCTTGCTTGCCGTTCTTTGATCCCTTGACTAGCTTGTCAGTCCTTGAGAGTGTTCCTGCCCTTTTAAAAGTTCTATGGAAGGAAGTTTTCTTTCCTGGGATAGGTGAGGCTTTACCCAGAAGAATGCTGCATTCATGGAAGAAGCCACAGCTAATGGCCTGGCTTCCATGTCCATCTTAAAGGGACAGCAGCTCTCTAAAGTTCTGGCCCTATTGATGGGATTTATACCCAGCCCTCTGTTCAGATTTCCTTCAACTGACACCAACTCCTGACAAATCACGGAAAATCCACAAGCAGGTTAGTCCTTTGGTAACTCAATTCATACACTAAATATTGGCTGATAATCAAGAGGAAGGAAAAACGGACTTGCTTGGCTCTGGACAGATGGCATTGCTTTGAACTGGGATTTCATGTGACTTCAGGACTCAGCCAGAACCATTTTTTTCAGTGTCAGGGTTTGACCCTGGGACATGTGAAGGAATGAGGAATGAGTGTTTCTTTGTGCATGAGCAGAGTGCTGAATGGCTACAACCAGCCTCTGCACATCTGAGCTTAAAGCGAACGGCTTCCGGGAGAGGCATGTACAGGTGCGCTTAAACCAAAAGAGGTGGTTGCTTTAGAAATTCAGCACCATTTCTGACATGTTCATAATAAGTAGAACTTTAAAATATATGGATCTTGATGAGTGCCAAGATGGCAAACATTGTGCCGAAACAATGACGACGGCGATAATATCGTCACGATTGCTTGAGGGGCTGGGAACAAATTCTGGGGCTGATTTATATCTAATTTCCCCAAAGGCCAGAAATCACAAGATAGTTTGAAGGCCAATGGCACGGAAGTCTGTGTCTAGAAACTCAAAATGTTCAGGCTGAAGAAAGAATTCACTAAGATCAGAAGAAGAAGGCAATGGGAGTCTGAGAAGCAGTTTTCCATCGAGGAAGAGGTTGGAGACAGTCAAAGGGTCCCCCTCACTAAGCCCGTTTCTGGGACCGCAGTTTGTGCAGCCGCAGCTGGCGAAGGCGCAAGGCGAGGTCCTTGGGGACCTTGCCCCCTTTGGCCAGGATCTCCCTCAGCCGTTGCTTGGGTGTCTTTGTCAGGCGGAATTCACACAGGGTGGGGTTGTCTTCATAAGAGACGCGGCAACTCCGGGTGACGGAATGGTAGCCCTTGGCCGCAGCAGTGACTTCGTACTCACCGGGGTTTAGCAGGCGCCAGTAGTCCCCATCGAAAGCTGATAGGGTGAGAAGGAAAGGGGAGTTAAGGGAAGCATCGAGCTTCAGGCGGATAAGACGGTGGTTCCCAATTTTTTTGGACAACCCCCACTCCAGTCCTCCAGAAGAAGAAGAAGAGTTTGGATTTGATATCCCGCTTTGAGGAGTCTCAAAGCAGCTGACATTCTCCTTTCCCTTCCTCCCCCACAACAAACACTCTGTGAGGTGAGTGGGGCTGAGAGACTTCAGAGAAGTGTGACTAGCCCAAGGTCACCCAGCAGCTGCATGTGGAGGAGCGGAGATGCGAACCCGGTTCACCAGATTACGAGACTACCGCTCTTAACCACTACACCACACTGGCTCTCATCCCCAGTGCCCCTATGGGATGTAGCACCACTGAAGCAGTCAAATACAACAGTTCCTGCTTGCCCAGAGTGGACACACAGGGGAATGTTGCTCCAGCCAGGAGGACTTCCTGTCACACCTGGTCAGGGGCATCCTCCCCCTGTTTGTGACCAGGTAGATTGGCGTGACCCTGGCAGACCCTATAAAAGGGCCAGTTATGGAGCCATCTTCCTCTTGACTCTCTTGTTCCCATCTCTTCTTGATGCCTTTTGCTGTCTGCTGGCTCTCAGCCAGCAGCACATGGGCTCATCCCTCACAGAGGATGAACCCACACTTTTCTCTGTAACTGTAACTACAAGTTAAAGCCTGCCTTCAGGACCATACTGAACTGAATGTAAGTAAACCTTATCATTACTCTTAAAAGAAGACTGTTGTGTCATTATTGTTTTTAAGAGGGAACTAAAGGGGACGCAGGTGGCACTGTGGTCTAAACTACAGAGCCTAGGGCTTGCCGATCAGAAGGTCGGCGGTTTGAATCCCCGCGATGGGGTGAGCTCCCATTGCTCGGTCCCTGCTTCTGCCAACCTAGCAGTTCGAAAGCACGTCAAAGTGCAAGTAGATAAATAGGTACCGCTCCGGTGGGAAGGTAAACGGCGTTTCCGTGCGCTGCTCTGGTTCTCCAGAAGCTGTACACCGGCTCCCTCGGCCTACAGCCCTTCACCAAGGGATCCATCACTTTTGGTCCTCTCATTTTCTTATCCCTCCCCCTGCCCCCCATGTTAGATTTGTGTGGATTTGGATGGATCAGCCTTCAGATGTGAATTGTACCTGTCCGAATGTCATGGTTGATGCCATCCACCGAAATGATGGCGTCCGCGATGCCCTGCTCCGTGTCTTTGTCTCGGACGATGCCTTTGATGCCCCTTCGGGTCTGTAACAAAACGCCTGGTTAGCACCACATCTACTGAAAGGACCTGGCCTTTGAGACTGAGCAACCCATGTGCCCAGCAGCAAAGCGCAAAGAAAGAAATCAGTGGGGTGCCACCTGGTCCTGCCTTCCCCTGTGGCAGACGTCTTCTTCTTACCTGCTCCATGTAGACGAGCAAGGACTCCTTGTTGTTCTCCCATTCCCGGGGCAGCTCCGACTCGTGTGGGAACTTGTCACAGGACAATTCGATGGTGATCTCAAAGCAGTTGGTGTGAAGGTAACTGAAGTCGTTCATACCTGGAGGTGGAAGATGCAAGACCAGAGGCTGTTTTTATTTTATTAATGTATAAAACACATACATATACATTTACACAAGACACTACCTTCTTTTCATAACATAAAACATACCTACATTACTCGATATAATACCTACCTATACTGTACGTAATGGGACGCAGGTGGCGCTGTGGGTTAAACCACAGAGCCTAGGACTTGCCGATCAGAAGGTCGGCGGTTCGAATCCCCACGACGGGGTGAGCTCCCATTGCTCAGTCCCTGCTCCTGCCAACCTAGCAGTTCGAAAGCACGTCAAAGTGCAAGTAGATAAATAGGTACTGCTCCAGCGGGAAGGTAAACGGCGTTTCGTGTGCTGCTCTGGTTTGCCAGAAGCGGCTTAGTCATGCTGGCCACATGACCTGGAAAAACTGCCTGTGAACAAACGGCTCCCTTGGCCAATAAAGCGAGATGAGCGCTGCAACCCCAGAATCGGTCACGACTGGACCTAATGGTCAGGGGTCCCTTTACCTTTTTATACTGTACATATCAACCTACCTACACACCTACCCCACACGGACACCCACCAAGTGACTTGACTTCCAGCCGTTCTTGTTATGCTACTTTATTTTTCCAACTAGCTTAAACACATTTCATTATGTCTTTAATATCTTCTTCTGTCTTAACTTTACTCTCCTTTCACGCTAATCATTTTCTGGATTCACTCAGTATCTGTCAGAAATTCTACTTTTCCCACATATATTATGATGTATTCCTTAAAGCTACTGGAAACTCGGCAGAGGGCCTTCTTGGTAGTGGCGCCCGCCCTGTGTAACGCCCTCCCATCAGATGTCAAAGCGATAAACAACTACCTGACATTCAGAAGACATCTTAAGGCAGCCCTGTTCAGGGAAGTTTTTAATGTGTGACATTTTAATGTATTTTTGGTCTCTGTGGAAGCCGCCCAGAGTGGCTGGGTACAAATAAATTATTATTATTATTATTATTATTATTATTATTATTATTATTATTATTATTAAAGATAGCCCACTCCTTAGTCACTTTTTGTACCATATCTCCTCTTATCCTCCCTGTTAGTTTGGCATTATGAAAGTAATGCACAATTCTATGATTCTAAGGGAACATAAACTGAAATATGGTGTCCATGAATAATCCCATCCCACTGGGGACAGTGGGGTTCTGAGATAATATGTGGGATCCCCACCCCCAATCCACTCACTTCCAGGCACAGTGTGCCAGTTCGCCCCGTTGATAATGTTGCCTTCCCTCATGAAGTCATCGTAGTGGCAGAGGCGCCGGTCGTCGTCCACCATGGCCAAGTTGGAGGTGGCGTAGACTGTTGCCAGCCACCGGAAGACGGCGTCGTCGGCTGTGGGCGTCAGCTCCTGGGCCTTCCAGTAGGTGCGCGTCATGTCAAAGGGGTAGGTGACCACAAGCTCCCCTCCGTGCAGGTTGGCGCTGAGCATGAAAGGGTAGCGCTGCATCCAGTTGATGACTGCCCGAGTCTCTGGGGCCACCTGTTGCGGCAGAAACAGGGTTAGTATGCTTGGCGCTGTGGGTTAAACCACAGAGCCTAGACTTGCCAATCAGAAGGTCGGCGGTTCGAATCCCCTCTACAGGGTGAGCTCCTGTTGCTCAGTCCCTGCTCCTGCCCACCTAGCAGTTCAAAAGCACATCAAAGTGCAAGTAGATAAATAGGTACCGCTCCGGTGGGAAGGTAAAAGGCGTTTCCGTGTGCTGCTCTGGTTCGCCAGAAGCGGCTTAGTCACGCTGGCCACATGACCCGGAAGCTGTATGCCGGCTCCCTCGGCCAATAAAGCGAGATGAGCGCCGCAACCCCAGAGTCGGCCACGACTGGACCTAATGGTCAGGGTACCTTTACATTTTACCTCATGTTGTGTCCGCTTCAGGTTGCAATTTTTTGGGTTGCGGACTGCCAAAACCCAGAAGTACCAGAACAGGTTACTTCCGGGTTTTGGCAGTCGCGTATGCGCAGAAACGTAAATCACGCTTTGCGCATGTGCAGAAGCACCGAATCGCAAGGCGCGGGTTGCGAATGCTGTGGGTTGTGAACATGCATCCCGCATGGATCACGTCCGCAACCCGAGCATCCACTGTACGTCCCTGGTTACAGGTAGCCCGGTCACGGGGATTCAGGCATGGCGTTTGCAACCGCGCCGATGCTGCTTGTGCATGATGGGGTTTCATGCCTGAGGGGGTGCATGTGGGACGCCTGAGGAGTGGTGCAAGGATGACTATGAGGAAGAGTGAAGTGCAGGGAGGAGATGGAGACAGGAGTGCCCTATACCCCCTTGGCTTTTATGCTGAAGAATACAATGAAATTAATGAACTCTTTCAGAAGACCATGGAGGGTTATGTTATCCACAGACACCAATGGATTCAGAATCCTTCTCTCTGGCAAGTCTTCCAGTGGTTCGTACAGAGGAACCTCGGTTGTCAAATGTAAAGTGGTACCTCTGGATGCGAACAGGATCCGTTCCGGAGCCCCATTCGCATCCTGAGTAGAATGTAACATGCAACTGTGCGTGCGTGGGTCGCCGCTACTGCGCATGGTTTTGCCGCTACTGCGCATGCGCGTGATGTCATTTTGAGCGGATAGGAAGTGCCTACAGAGGGTGGTGAATACAGCACAAGATATTATGGGCTGTCCCGTGAATCCACTGGATGAAATAGCGGAAGAACATTGCCTCAGGAGAGTGAGGAAAATTCTCAGGGATGATTCACACCCTGGCCAGCACTTTCTTGATCTCCTGCCCTCGGGCAGAAGATATGGAAGCATGATTAGCCGCACCAAGAGGGTAAATAATAGCTTCTATCCGTGGGCTGTTAGGCTGCTGAATGAAAAGATAACAACAGGGCAACTGACTTTCGGGTTTGGTGGGTGTGCGTCAGTAAACGAGGGGAATTAAGACTAAGAGAGCTGAGTGGGGGTGATCGTGTAATCTCACTGTATACAAGTTGTGCAGGTGACAATAAAGTATTTCAATATTTCAATTTCTGTAGGTGAGAAGACGCCATCTTGCCCTTCACCTCTGGCAATGAAATCTCTTGAGCCGGCCCTGAGAGGACATCACTGCTGCCACTGAAGGCTTGGAGAAGGCAGGCAGGCAGATGTGGGGCAGATGTGAGCTGTGCTGGCCTTAAATATGACGCCAACCAGGACTCATCTGCCCATACCCGAGGGTCAGAGGGATGGGGGCAGATCCGTGATGAGGCTCACCGTGGCATTGGGGAAAGTGTAATACTCTGGGATGGGGATGTAGTGGTTGGGGAACTTGTGTGGCACCATCTCGTTGTCCTCTGCATCCCACAGGGCCGTGTTGAGGTCAGCAAAGTTGTGGTTGAGGTCGAAGCCTTCGTATGTCCACCGGCCCATCGCCCAGCCGGAGAGCTCAGAGCCCTATGCAGGAAGGAAGGGAAGAACATCAGGACATGGCTTTGCATGATAACCCCTTCCTGCCTTCTCTACTCGGCTTCTAGGGACACGTGTGCGCTGTGGTCTAAACCACCGAAGAAGAAGAAGAGTTTGGATTTGATATCCCGCCTTTCACTCCCCTTAAGGAGTCTCAAAGCGGCTCACATTCTCCTTTCCCTTCCTCCCCACAACAAACACTCTGTGGGGTGAGTGGGGCTGAGAGACTTCAGAGAAGTGTGACTAGCCCAAGGTCACCCAGCAGCTGCATGTGGAGGAGCGGAGACGCGAACCCGGTTCCCCAGATTACGAGCCTACCGCTCTTAACCACTACACCACACTGGCACACCGAGCCTCCTGGGCTTGCCGATCAGAAGGTCGGCAGTTCGAATCCCTGTGACGGGGTGAGCTCCCGTTGTTCGGTCCCTGCTCCTGCCAATCTAGCAATTCGAAAGCATGCCAGTGCAAGTAGATAAATAGGTACGACTGCGGCAGGAAGGTAACCTTCCCGCCGGAGCGGTACCTACTTAACTACTTGCACCTATTTATCTACTTGCACTTTGACGTGCTTTTGAACTGCTAGGTTGGCAGGAGCAGGGACAGAGCAACGGGAGCTCACCCCGTTGTGGGCATTCGAACCACCGACCTTCTGATCGGCAAGCCCTAGGCTCTGTGGTTTAACCCACAGCTCCACCCGCGTCCCACCTTCCGTCTTAGCCATGTTTTAAACTGCCCCGCACCTGACATCCCAGATGCCCTGGGAGCTCCAGCACAGAGACCCAGAGGTCAAGCTGACTGAGAGAGGCACATCATGCGGCGCCCATAGGTTGACCATAGCATTTTCTTGAGCTCTCCTGCCAACATCCCTGCACCAGCGCCTCTGCTTCACCCACCAGTTTGTAGGCCGTCTCGTAGCCGTCCGGGTTCATGGAGGGCAGCAGGTGGATCCGGGTCTCGGTGACCAGGCGTACGATGCGAGGGTTGCCCTGCTTGTACTCGTGGCAGAGGTATTCCATCAGGTTGAGCAGCAGCTCCCGGCCCAGAGCCTCGTTGCCGTGCATGCCAGCGACGTAGCGGAACTCAGGCTCCCCTGGAGAAGAGCGCAAGAGAGCATGTCAAGAAGGCTTTCCAGAAGGGGATATTGAAATCAGAAGAGAGCGGGTTGTGATGGCTTTCCAGGAGGGTACCGTATTCTGAATCGAGAAGAGCTTTCTCCCACTCCCCTAGATTTTATTAAAGTTTTAAAAAGGATATTCAAATCTTGGGATTGAAGGGTGCATGGATGTTGCGTCTACCTCATGCCACCCTGCCACAACGGGCTGGAAGTGCGCCCTGAGGAGGTACAGTGGACGCTCAGGTTGCCATGATCCATGTGTGATGCATGTTCTCAACCTGCAGCATTTACAACCCACAGTGGCGCGTATGTGCATGCGCGGGTTGCGATTTGGTGCTTTCATGCATGCACAAAGCACTATTTAGCGCTTCTGCATATGCGCGACTGCTGAAACCTGGAAGTAACCTGTTCCGGTACTTCCGGGTTTCGGCGGGTCCGTAACCCAAAAAAACGCAACCTGAAGCATCTGTAACCCGAGGTATGACTGTATATGGGCAATCTGTCTGGAAGATATTTGTATTTTGAGGTGTTAGTGATCTGACATGGTTATCCTTCTTTTATTAAGCTCTTTGACCATCAGAACAGATGTCCTAATCTGTTAGAAGGAAGTGATAGTGATGAGTACCTTCTTTGATGTTGGACATTGTTTTGAGAAAGTGAGGCATTGGGAGAAGGTGGTTAATGAATAATCTGCACGTAGCTAGTGATGTGCAAGCCACACAGGTTAGCTATCTGAGGTCCAGCGCCGAGGGCCTTCTGGCGGTTCCCTCACTGCGAGAAGCCAAGTTACAGGGAACCAGGCAGAGGGCCTTCTCGGTGGTGGCACTCGCCCTGTGGAATGCCCTCCCACTAGATGTCAAAGAGAACAACAACTACCAGACTTTTAGAAGACATCTGAAGGCAGCCCTGTTTAGGGAAGCTTTTAATGTTTAATAGAGTATTGTATTTTAATATTCTGTTGGAAGCTGTCCAGAGTGACTGGGGAAACCCAGCCAGATGGGTGGGGTATAAATAATAAATTTGAAGTGTGTATGCCTGTTATGTCCTCCTCATGCTACCCAGCCGGTGCCCCCCCAAAAAATGCGCCCAGGGCCATCGCTCCAGCAGAGCCCCAAGCTTTTTTTTTTATTAAAGATTTTCTTGTTTTACAGAAGTATGTGTAATGTCTCTCGTATTTTTTCCATGTAACATTTTTACAAATCAGTTTCATTTGTTGAGACATTGGGGGGGGGAGAGGGGAGAGATGGGGGGGTCGGGTGGTGATGTTTCTATTTTACTTACTATATGTAGGGTTTGGTGTCAGCGTTGCTTATCCAGGTTCTCTGCTGTTCGCTTGTGTTCCTTTGGTGGTGAGAGAGGTTGGGGTTTGTTTTCATGTGTGAGTGGGGTGGGTGGGTGTTTTGGATCAGGTTAGCCATATTGATTTGTTTGCTGTTGGTGGATTTTTGTCGTTGTCTTGTTGGGCTGTGTATGTGATGAAGGGGAGCCATACGGGGGTAAAGGCATCTTCTTCTGTTTGTCCCTGTGTCAGTTTCAGTTTATTGGTTAATTTTTCTAGTAGGGCTGTTCCCCATTGCTATTTGGTACCATTGGTCCATGCTTACTCTTGACAGGTCTCTCCAGTGTTTGGCTATGATGCTTCTGGCTGCTGAAAGTAGGTGGGTTATGAGTTCTTTGTGGTGTAAATGGGCATTGTTGTCTTGGAAGATGTTTAGTAGGGCTAATTCTGGGGTGATATCTAATACTTGCTTGGTTATTTTACTTATTCCTCGTATGGTTGTTGTCCAGAATAGTTGGATTTTGGGACACTTCCACCACATGTGGAGGTATGTGCCTGTGGAGGTGCACCCTCTTCAGCATTTTGGTGAGGTTCCTGGGCGTATTAGTGCTAGTTTTCTTGGTGTTAGGTACCACCTGTAGGTGAGTTTCAGAGTGAGTTCTTTTCTTTTTGTTGATATGGATTTATATTGGGGTTTAGGCCACACTCTGGTCCATTGAGTGGGGTTAATCTCGTAGCCTACGTCCTTCTCCCATTGTTTTTTGATTGCCTCTAGGGGGTTTGTGGGATTTTGGAGTAGTATTTTGTATATTGCGGATACCATCCCTTTACCGTTTCCCTTTGTTGTTAGGAAGAGGTTTTCGAAGGTTGTCAGGGGCCTAGTTGCTGCAGCAGCGCCCCAAGCTACACCCCTGCGTTGAAGTAGCAGACAAGTCAGATAAGAGTGGCAGATCAGGATGCTTGCAAAGGCTTGTCTGAACACAGAGTCATTCTAGGCTACTATGAAATTGGCTTGGATAAGGTTCAGCTCCTTCACTCACCAACTTCATGCTGTCCAGGGTTGTCGGAAATCTCCATGACGTACATTTTCAGTCCCAGGTAGCTCTTCCCGATGCTGTATACCCGGGTGATGTTGGGACAGGCGTCGTTCACCTTCTTCATCAGCTGCACGGGGAGAAATTTCACATGTCATTCTCCCAGTTCTGGTCGCCGCCATCAAGGCCGGCCCAAGACATTTTGCTGCCTGAGGCAAAGGGCAAAATAGCACCCACAATGGCCCACACACATTCCACATACTGTAATGGATTGCCGGATTTAGGACGGTGCAGGCAATTACCCTGAACAGGGCACCAATCCAAGGGGTGCATAATTATAATGGTAATACAGCAAAAGTATTGTTAGCCCAGAAATGGAAACAAGAAGAAATTCCGACGAAAGAAGAATGGCAGACGAAATTAATGGACTATGCAGAATTGGACAAAATGGCAGGAAGGATTCGAAGCCTGCGGGACCAGAGATTTACAGAAGATTGGAAGAAGTATATGAATTATTTGAAGAGCAACTGTAATCAACAAATTACGCTAGTAGGACTACAAGAAGTTTTGTAAGGAGAAATATACGAAGTGTTACAAAGTAGGCAAAGACAGAGATATTGGTTATGAGTTTGAAATGTAATAGGGAAAATAAGAAATGTATCCTAAGAGATTAGATTGGAAAATTTTCAGACAGGATTGATGGAAGTTAAAAAAACTGAATAAGATGAAAAAGTATGTATGTGTATATATATATATATATATATATATATATATATATATATATATATAAACATAATTATAATGATAATAATATCTACCTTTATACAGGTACCTACTCAAAGTTAGGCCCCTGGTCAGACAAGTGATTGGGTTGTAGCTTCCAGATCAAGTTACAGGGAACCAGGCAGAGGGCCTTCTCGGTAGTGGCACCCGCTCTGTGGAACGCCTTCCCACCAGATGTCAAAGAGAACAACAACTACCAAACTTTTAGAAGACATCTGAAGGTAGCCCTGTTTAGGGAAGCTTTTAATGTTTGATGTATTACAGTATTTTAATATTTTTTGGAAGCCGCCCAGAGTGGCTGGGGAAGCCCAGCCAGATGGGCAGGGTATAAATAAATTATTATTATTATTATTATTATTATTATTATTATTATTATTATTAGTACATGGGAAGCCCCACACAGAGTGCATTGCAAGCTTTTCACAGCCCTAGAGATGTTTCTTTCTCTGCGTCTTGCAACCCACCTTCCTCATGTCCTTGTAGTTGTGGTGCCTGAAGTCCAATTTGTCTGTGGTCACAGGCGCCGCGTCCCACGAGTAGATGTTGTTGGGGTCTGGAAAGACAATAGGGAGGAGGATGGCAAAGCGGTTGGTTGAATGGGAGAAAGGAAGGAAGCACGTTTTAGTAAAGTGAGCAACTCGGCCCCAACCAACCAATACAGTCGTATGCAGGTCCCAGGACATAGGGGGGAAATTGGTTGCCTTTGCTTTTCGAGGCGATCCTCACTTGCTTTTCCTAAACAAATATGCAATCAACGAGCTATCTTTAGCTCTGCAACCTCTGTTCACTCCTCCTCTTGCTCTGGGCACCATAAGGGTGTAAGAAGAGGCTGCTGGATCAGGCCAGGGTCCCATCCAGTCCAGCGTCCTGTTCTCACAGTGGCCAGCTGGATGCCTGTGGAAACCCATAAGCAGGATTCAAACGCTGCTGCCTCCAGCTGTGGAGGGCAGAGCGTACAGTGGTACCTCAGGTTAAGAACTTAATTCGTTCTGGAAGTCCGTTCTTAACCTGAAATTGTTCTTAACCTGAAGCACCACTTTAGCTAATGGGGCCTCCTGCTGCTGCCGCACCACTGCTGTGCGATTTCTGTTCTCATCCTGAAGCAAAGTTCTTAACCTTTCTGGGTTAGTGGAGTCTGTAACCTGAAGCGTCTGTAACCCAAGGTACCACTGTAGTTACTGTGGCTAGCAGCCTTTGATAGCCCTCTCCTCTGTGAATTTCTTTACTTCTCTTTTAAAGCCATCTAATCCAGAAAACGGCAGCTAGACTGGTGACTGGGAGTGGCCGCCAAGACCATATAACACCGGTCCTGAAAGACCTACATTGGCTCCCAGTACGTTTCTGAGTACAATTCAAAGTGCTGACTTTTAAAGCCCTAAACGGCCTCGGGTCAGTATACCTGAAGGAGCGTCTCCACCCCCATCATTCAGCCCGGACACTGAGGTCCAGCTCCAACCCTGGAGCCAGGAATGCCCACGAGATTCGAACACAGAACCCTCACCTGGCACTACGCAACCCAGGACCTCCAGCCTCAGGCAGATGGTCCCATTCTCAAACCACGTTTGGGGGTTGATGCGGATGTACCGGGCCACCACTGAAGTGGGGAAGAGGCCGAGGACCGGTGTCTCGGGGTCCTTGTTTCCGGCGAAGACCTGGAGCGGGTGAGAGAGAGGGAGTCATTTTGAGGCTACCCATCCAGCAAAATAGAATCACAGCACGGTAGAGTTGGAAGGGATCCTGAGGGTCATCTAGTCCAACCTCCCCACAATGAAGGAGTCTCAAGCATCCCTGACAGATGGCCACCCAACCTTTGCTTAAAAGCCTCCGAGGAAGGAGAGCCTGAACAGCTCTTGCTGTCAGAAAGTTCTTCCTGATGTTTAGTTGGAATCTCCTTCCTTGTAACTTGAAGCCATGGGTTCGAGTCCTACCCTCCAGGGCAGGAGAAAACAAACTTGCTCCATCTTCCATATGACAGCCCTTCAGATGATGCCTCTCCTATCTCCCCTCAGTCTCCTCTTTTCATTAGCTCCCGCTGGAGTACAGGGTCAGGTTTAAGGTGCTGTTTTTGACCTTTAAAGCCCTATGCAGCCTAGGACCCACGTACCTACGGGACCGCCTCTCCTGGTATGCCCCGCGGAGGACCTGAAGGTCCACAAATGACAACACTTTGGAGGTCGCAGGTCGCAAGAAGGTTCGATTGGTCTCAACTAGGGCCAGGGCCTTTTCAGCACTGGCCCCGACTTGGTGGGACACTCTTTGTCACAAGAGACCAGGGCCCTGCAGGACGTGACATCTTTCCGCAGGGCCTGCAAGACAGAGCTGTTCCACCTGGCCTTTGGTTTGGACTCGGTCTGACCCTTATGTTTCCCTCCCCTTATGGTCTTGATTTATCAGCTACTTTAAAATGAGGCTGCATTTTAAATTGCATTTTAACCTGTATTTTAAATTGGTCCCCCCTCTCTTTCCCCCCTATTATGTTTTTACTGTGTTTTTATTGGTGTTAGCTGCCTCTGGCCGGGGAGGGCGGGGTATAAATAAAATTTATTATTATTATTATTTTCCAGGTTAAACATACCCAGGTCCTTCAACCGTTCCTCATAAGGCTTGGTTTCCAGACCTTTGTTCCAGACTTCTGTTGATGCAACCTAGAATAGCATTAGGTTTTTTTGTTGCTGCATCACCCTGTGGACTCATGTTAAGCCTGTGGTCCGACTAAGACCCCTAGAAATTAAGCAATGAGTCTGGTTCTCTGGAACAGCTTTGTAGTTTGATACAGCTGGAGGGCACCAGGTCAGGGAAAGCAGCAATGTGTGATCGTATCTTGAACCCAGGACCTTGTGCATGCAAGGGGAGGTGCTCCTGCACATTTTCAGGGCTTCAGCCAGGAGTCCCTGTAATTCAGCATTTCCTGCACTGAATGGCAGCAGCTCTCCAAGATTTCAGACAGGACTCTCTCTGCCGAAGGTGCCAGTGAGGAATGAACTTGAGATGTTCCGCATGCCAAGCAGATGTTCTGCCACTGAGCTACTGCTCCCTCCCTAAAGGGAGGCAGTGAGGCCCCTAGTTTCCTTTGGCAAAAGGGCACAAAGGCCCTTGATTTCCCTTTGGTTGGCTTGGCACATCCTCCTGGCACAAGACCCAGGTTTGGATCTCTGCTGCTGCCCTGGTGCCAAGACCCAGCTCAGTCAAACTATTGTTCCTTTGCTTCTTAAGGAAGGAGGGTAGCTCTTAATGCTGAAAAGGCCACATGGAACACTTCATGTTATGTGTACACGCGATGTGTGCATTGCCAGCCTTGCGGAAGAAGTGCCAGAATTTGGACAGGGTAAGGGATTCTGAGAATCGCGGCTCCCACTGCAATTATAAGAAGAAGAAAAGGAGTTTCTATGTCTTATGAACTCCAAGGAAGCTTGACAAAGTTCAGGGAGTGCCCTAAGGGCATCTTGGTTAGAAAGAAGAGACATAGAACTGGAAGCAACCACGAGGGTCATCTAGTCCAACCCGCTGCAATGCTCTTGTCCAACTTGGGACTTGAACCCACGACTTTAAGAGTCTCATGCTGTACTATTAAAACAACACACAAGAACTAAGATAGCAAGCAAGCAAGCAGATCCTTAACTCAGAGCCCCACCAATTTAATCAACCAAAGCTTTTGAGTTGATTAATCTACTGATTCAGACTCACAGTTTTTCTGGCTTGGGATTTAGGTTTTCTCAAGGCTGCCTGCTCCTAGGCCAGCCTGCCGATTTATGAGGGTTGTAATCTATAGAACCCATTCTTTGGCTGCTCACTGCTCTCTGCAGTTAAAGTGGGTGATGGTGGCTGAGAGCCAGGTCTTCTTTGTGGTGGTACCCCAACTCTTGGGTACTCAACTGATACCAGAGCAACTGGCATCAAAAGTCCAGCCAATCGAAGAGCCCAGCACCCCAAGTCCAGCCAACTGGAGAGCCTGGCACCCCAAGTCCAGCCAATCAGAGATCCCAGCACCCCAAGTCTGGCCAATCAGAGACCCTGGCAACCCAAGTCCAGCCAATTAGAGAGCCTGGCATCACCAAGTCCAGCCAATCAGAGAGAGGCAGGGATTTTAGGCCCAGGCAATTGGAGAGCCTGGCATCTCATCCAGGACCCCTGAGGACCCAAAGGACTCACCATCTCCTCACTCCCATTCATGCACGGCTGCCAGCTGTGAGTGTCGTTGCTGAACTGGATCTTATACGATGTCACCCAGTCATATCTGGTGGAAGGAAAACAGAGTGAACAGGGGAATGCACAAAGGTAAATCAATTGGGGACAGGGAAATCTAATGAACCCCTCGGAAACCCTTTCAGCCAAAGGTCCACATTCACTCATGGGGAAACATCCCAGGGCTTACGTCCAAATGGAGTTCAGGCCTTGTGTGATGACCCCGGTGAAACGGGTCGGCTGCCGCGCATCCACCTCCAGCCACTGGTTCTTGTTTTCATGCCCAGCGCACCAGCCGCCGTCGTAGAAATCGCCATCGTTGATGCCGGACTAGAGCAGAGGAAAGCAGAGAGTTGGGGTTTTGGCTGAGGATGCAGGACGCAATCAAAGAAGTCTTTTGCCGAGAGCAGAGATTGGGTTCTGGTAGGGAGGGTGAATGTGTGACAGGGGCCAGCCATACAATTGCAACAACACATTTAGTGGCACCACTGGAACTGAGAGGCACATTCTGGGTTCCTCTGTAATCTTGCAAGCAATGTTGCAAATGCACACAGTCTGCGTTGCAAGCCAGGACGCTCTAGACTGGTGCAATATTCCTGGGTTACCCTGAGTCATACAATGGGTTCATCTGGCTTGGCATCATCTATAAGTAACCAAACAATTAAACCCCTGTGTTGCAAGCGATTATCAATAATATCCAAGGCAACACCATGACCAAGTACAACAATGCAATATCAATATAAACTCTTTATATACGGAACATTGAACAATATGAAAAACCAAATAAACAGAAATCTTATAAATCTCTGAAAGTCACAAAATGTGCACTCTTGATGGATTCTCTTGAAAACATAGAACCAAATAAACATAAGTCTTATAAGTTTTTGAAAGTCTTTGCAGACTATGCAAATCTCTGAAAGAAGCAATGGGTCACATTCTTATCTGATGAAAACAAGCCGTAAAGCTTTGTTTTATGACGTCCAATGCTGCCGAAGTGGTCTGCAAACAGATGTAGTGAACAGTGATTCCGGATATAGCCACTGTTTTGTGGAATTCTTCTTCAGCACAGCAAAAGGATGCAGAAATGCTTCAGAAACCTGTCTATGCTATGGAGCAGTGGTCATAAAGTTATGTAACCACTTGGGTCATCGTATTGCCTTGGGTATTACTGTTAATTGTTTGCAACACAGGGGTTTAATTGGTTGGCATCATCTGTGGCAGTGGTCCCCAAACTTTCTCGGGCCACCGCCCTCTTGGTTCCACAAACTCATCCCCAATGCCCCCGACCTAATAATAATAATAATAATAATAATAATAATAATAATAATAATTTATTATTTATACCCCGCCAATCTGGCTGGGCCTCCCCAGCCACTCTGGGCGGCTTCCATAAAAACCAAAAATACAGTAAAATATCACACGTTAAAAACTTCCCTCAACAGGGCTGCCTTAAGATGTCTTCTGAATGTCAGGTAGTTGTTTATCGCTTTGACATCTGATGGGAGGGCGTTCCACAGGGCGGGCGCCACTACTGAGAAGGCCCTCTGCCTGGTTCCCTGTAGCTTTGCTTCTCGCAATGAGGGAACCGCCAGAAGGCCCTCGGCGCTGGACCTCAGCGTCCGGGCAGAACGATGGGAGTGGAGACGCTCCTTCAGGTATACTGGACCGAGGCCGTTTAGGGCTTTAAAGGTCAACACTAACACTTTGAATTGTGCTCGGAAACGTATAAAAAGCATTATTCAAAACTGCAGTACGCACAACCCACTAAGGAAAATAACACCAGGGGTCCGTGGGAAGCTCGGAAGCAGAACCCAAAACAGTAGCATAGCATTCTTTGCTGGCCCCCGGGGTGGGTGCACAAGCACCAGGCAGGGAGGGGCACCAGTCCATTGCTCTCTGCCATTGTGGCCCCACCCCATGGGAGCAAAGCAGAGCCATGCTGGAAGAGATCATCAGGGGGTTTGGGTTGGGTGTTCATCAATATGCGGATGATACCCAGCTCTACCTCTCTTTCAAATCAGAACCAGTGAAGGGGGTGAAGGTCCTGTGTGAGTGTCTGGAGGCGGTTGGAGGATGGATGGTGGCTAACAGATTGAGGTTGAATCCTGACAAGACAGAAGTACTGTTCTTGGGGGACAGGAGGCAGGCGGGTGTGGAGGACACCCTGGTCCGGAATGGGGTAACTGTGCCCCTGAAGGACCAGGTGCGCAGCCTGGGAGTCATTTTGGACTCACAGCTGTCTATGGAGGCACAGGTCAATTCTATGTCCAGGGCAGCTGTTTATCAGCTCCATCTGGTACGCAGGCTGAGACCCTCCCTGCTGGTGGACTGTCTCACCAGAGTGGTGCATGCTCTGGTTATCTCCCGCTTGGACTACTGCAATGCACTCTACGTGGGGATACCTTTGAAGGTGACCCAGAAACTACAACTAATCCAGAATGTGGCAGCCAGACTGGTGACTGGGAGCGGCCGTCAAGATCACATAACACCAGTCTTGAAAGACCTACACTGGCTCCCAGTATGTTTCTGAGCACAATTCAAAGTGTTGATGCTGACCTTTAAAGCCCTAAACAGCCTTGGTCCAATATAGCTGAAGGAGCATCTCCACCCCCAATCATTCAGCCCAGCGCCAAGGGCCTTCTGCCGGTTCCCTCACTGCGAGAAGTCAAGTTACAGGGAACCAGGCAGAGGGCCTTCTCGGTGGTGGCACTCGCCCTGTGGAATGCCTTCTCACCAGAAGTCAAAGAGAAGAACAACTACCAGATTTTTAGAAGATATCTGAAGGCAGCCTTCTTTAGGGAAGCTTTTAATGTTTAACAGACTACTGTATTTTAATACTTTGTTGGAAGCCGCCCAGAGTGGCTGGGGAAACCCAGCCAGATGGGCAGGGTATAAATAATAAATTCTATTCTATTCTATTTCTTCTGAGGAAGCCCTGCTGGCCGACACGGCCCTTGGTGGGCGGGGAGGAGCACCAGGTGTGCATGGGCACCTGGTTTGTGCCCACTCAAAAATTGTGCGCCCGGGGCCATGCTACACCCCTGGCCCAAACACAAGAGCAACTCTGCCCTCCTGCGATCAGTGATGTCACAAGCCAGAGTCCTGCACCCAGCCCACCTTGCTCTCCCCCAACTGCTCCTCCTGTTGGTAGATGAGGGCACTGCAAGCTGTGTGTGTTCACCTGTATGTTGAGTCTCCCACGATGGGGTCCGAGGCCCATTCGCTTGTAGCTAGAAGCCCGGAGCTGGAAGTCCTTCACCCTCAGAGACTCCAGGCCCAGTGGGGGGCATTCTGGTTAGAAATGGGAGAGGAAGAGGAGGAGGAGAGTGAGATGGCAGACAGACAGAGAGATAGAGGGGGGGGAATCAACAAAATTCTCGAGATATGAGGATTTCCCCCCAAATGACCCCCCCTTTGCTGGTGCCTAAAGGTAAAGGTACCCCTGCCTGTACGGGCCAGTCGTGACCGACTCTGGGGTTGCGTGCTCATCTTGCTTAAGAGGCCGGGAGCCAGCGCTGTCCAAAGACACTTCCGGGCCACGTGGCCAGCGTGACGAAGCTGCTCTGGTGAGCCAGCACCAGCACAGCGCACGGAAACGCCGTTTACCTTCCCACTATAAAGCGGTACCTATTTATCTACTTGCACTTAGGGGTGCTTTCGAACTGCTAGGTGGGCAGGAGCTGGGACCGAAAGACGGGAGCTCACCCCGCCGCAGGGATTCGAACCGCCGACCATACGATCGGCAAGTCCTAGGCGCTGAGGTTTTACCCACAGCGCCACCCGCGTCCCCATTGCTGGTGCCTGCTAGATGCCAAACATATCTTGGGAACTGTGGTCTGTTGATGGTGCTAGGAATGGTAAGTCTGTGAAGGGTTCTCCACAGTTCCCAGGATTCTTTGCAGGAGGGCATTGATGTGCTATAAATGCTTGGTGTGTCGTCTTCTTCTTCTTTGGCGATCACTCATAGCCGAGTAAGACTGTCTTCCATAGAGTATTGTTAGCCCAGAAATGGAAGCAAGAAGAAATCCCGGCGAAAGAAGAATGGCAGACGAAATTAATGGACTATGCAGAATTGGACAAAATGACAGGAAGGATTCGAAACCTGCGGGACCAGAGATTCACAGAAGATTGGAAGAAGTATATGAATTATTTGAAGAGCAACTGTAATCAACAAATTACGCTAGTAGGACTACAAGAAGTTTTGTAAGGAGAAATATACGAAGTGTTACAAAGTAGGAAAAGATAGTGATATTGGTTATGAGTTTGAAATGTAATAGGGAAAATAAGAAATGCATACTAAGAAATTAGATTGGAAAAATTTACAGACAGGACTGATGGAAGTCAAAGAAATTGAATAAGATGTAAATATGTTTAATTACCGTTGAAAATGATATGTTAAAAAACTAATAAAAATTTATATATATATATGATTGTCTTCCATAAACACGGTCTTAACAGTGAGTCCGTAAGTGACTGTGGAGGCCAATTCTGGATCCACACGTCCTTCCACACTGGGGACACTGGTTTCCGGGAGGGAGTTGATCACGGTGAGGGTTTGCCAAGCGTGCCTTCCTCTTAGCACGTTTCTCCCTTTCGTCCTGAGTTCGAGTGTCTTCAAAACCCATGACACCTTTGGTAATGGCTGTTCCCCAACTGGAGCGCTCACAGGCCAGTGTCTGCAATTGGTACAGAGGATGTCTCTCCACGGGGAAGAGAAATAAGTTGAATTCCAAGCCCATGCGAAAGAAATTGAGCGGAGGGGTTTGCTCCTGCCTGTCTCTGTGGGAGCCTGCAATTGTAAGGGGCCGCTGAAACCACACTGCTGTTTCTTCTACAAGTCTCTTGGATGAGTCAAAAGCACCAGAGCACAGCCTAGGCTTAAGCCGATGAGAAGTCTGACCGCACTCTTTGAAAGTGGGTCTCTCCCCCCTCCTTGCGCTTCTCCACAGCAGCCAGAAGATTATTTGTGCAGAACAAGCAGACTGAAGCAATCAAGAGGCACGTGGGGGCCAGGACTTGGGGTGTGTGTGTGTGTATGGATGTGTTATAGAAAAAAACCTCTCCTTTTCCCTTATGGGTTATCCAAGAGCCCCTATAGAGTCCTTAAGTGGGTTCTCTATCGGTAGGAGAAAATAACAGAGGCCAACCAGAGAATATTGAGAAGCAAAGCAGCTAGTAAGCCTGATCTTTAGTAAACTGTTGCAACTGGGTCCCCCGTTCAACCCACTCAGGGAGGGAGCAGAGGAACCCCAAACAATGGTGTGCAAGCCCTTATATAGACTTTCGAAACTGCCCACGCTGTAGCTCAAGACCATCCCCTCAAAACATCATACATACATTATAGAAGGAGGCGGTCTACAACAGAAATCCTGCCTGCCAGGATACCTGATAACGGTCACTGATTGCATTACCTGGGCAGCCTGGCCAAGATGCTAAATACTCTCACAAATACACCCTTGAGACAGGATTTGTGAGCAAAAAGACAATGGGAAGGCTTTCCCCGTTTGCCTCCCCATTTGCAGTGGTGTCCAAACTTTTTTGAAAGAGGGCCAGATTTGATGAAGTGAAGGGCCGTGAGGGCAGACCAAAGGGCTGACCAAAGTTATTAACCTGTTTTTAGGATTGAAGTCGTTGAACTTTTTTATGATTTTGCACCAAAGTTGTTGAGCTTTTTTTAGGATTGAAGTTGTTTCTAGCCTAGGAGCAGGCAGTTTCTACCTCCCTCAAGCCACAGGGGCAGACTCGTTCCGCGTATGGTTTACCCTCAAATCTGTCCTGCAATAAGGCAGATGGCAGCACGTTGAATCTAGCGAGGGCAAATGACCGTCTGTATTTAGGTATTCATAATTTTGACAAATAATTTGCTGGGGTAAATCCTCTCCCATTATCTTTTATTGCTGGGTGTTTATTCATCTCGCTCACGTGACACTTTTAAAAGTTATACTAACTTTTCTCTTATTCTATTCCACCTCTCACTCGTGTTTTCTCCAAACTGAAAAGCCTCAAAACACTGAAACTTTCCCCCTTTTCTGAAACTCTTCCAAATGCCAAACCTGGAGGGGAAATAGTTTCATGCACCCCGCTCTCCTCCCTCATTCCCTGCCTGCCTCTGACACCGATAAAATGAAATCCAAATTCTGCCGCACAGTCTGCGCTCGGAGCCAATTCTGCAATCAGCTGACCTTTCCAGCTGGCAAGGAATCCTGCACCCTGACCAGCCCAGTCACATGAGCAGATGTTCCTTGGGCAAAGCCATGCACAGCTCTGGGTGTTGCGCAACTCTTAAAGGCGCAGGAGCCTTGTCGTCTGTCTGTCCCCGCATCTGTTATAGGAATTCTAAGGTCTCATATATATAAGTCATATGTTCATAAAGTTACAAGGCAAACACATACAGAAGTATATAAACCACGTGTCTGAAATAGTACAGGAGAGCAATCCTGAAGCTACCGTATTTTTTGCTCTATAAGACTCACTTTTTCCCTCCTAAAAAGTAAGGGGAAATGTGTGTGCGTCTTATGGAGCGAATGCAGGCTGCGCAGCTATCCCAGAAGCCAGAACAGCAAGAGTGATTGCTGCTTTCACTGCGCAGTGATCCCGCTTGCTGTTCTGGCTTCTGAGATTCAGAATATTTTTTTTCTTGTTTTTCCTCCTCCAAAAACTAGGTGCGTCTTGTGGTCTGGTGCGTCTTATAGAGCAAAAGTACGGCATTTTGACTCTTCCAGTGACTTCAAATATTCCTCTGCAGCAGGCATATCCAAAGTCTGTTTCAGGGGCCTAATTATGGTCCAGCTCTCACTTCCATACAGCACTACTGGGAAAACCATAGCTTTAACTATATAGGCCTTTGTTGGCAAGGTGATGTCTTAAAAAGCAGAGACATCACCTTGCCAACAAAGGTCCGTATAGTTAAAGCTATGGTTTTCCCAGTAGTGATGTATGGAAGTGAGAGCTGGACCAAAAAGAAGGCTGATTGCCGAAGAATTAACGCTTTTGAATTATGGTGTTGGAGGAGACTCTTGAGAGTCCCATGGACTGCAAGAAGATCAAACCGATCCACTCAGCCCTGAGTGCTCACTGGAAGGACAGATTGTGAAGCTGAGGCTCCAAGACTTTGGCCACCTCATGAGAAGAGAAGACTCCCTGGAAAAGACCCTGATGTTGGGAAAGATGGAGGGCACAAGGAGAAGGGGACGGCAGAGGACGAGATGATTGGACAGTGTTCTTGAAGCTACCAACCTGAGTTTGACCAAACTGGGGGAGGCAGTGGAAGACAGGAGTGCCTGGCGTGCTCTGGTCCAGGGAGTCATGAAGAGTCGGACACGACTAAACGACTAAACAACAACAACAAATTTCTACCCTGACATGGGTGTCTTGGGGTTGTGTGAATGGCCCCCTTTCCCTTTGCTCCTAGCTCAGCAAGAACCCTTCCCCTTTCCCAGCCAACTTGGCATGTGCACATCTGTGGAGGTGATGCCAGGGAGCAGGGAGGGTGAAATTCCTGCCAGCGTTTTGCCTGGCAAGCTCGGCATGGCCCAAAACACACGAGCTCTCAAATGCCATACGAAGCCTCTAAACCTCCCTGGGGCAAAGAATAACAGAGCCGGCTTTCCAAGGATAACTGGAGGGAGCCTGGGCTGGCTGGCCTCTAAAACTTAGGAAATCCAGAGCCATCTTTATGTAAGAAGTTTTAAAGTCAGGGAGAATGCACTTGCCAGAGTGCCTTAAAGGGACGGCTGCTGTTTTCTATGGATGTGTGTTGAGTGTGTTCAGGTGGGAGTCTGTTTGCCTGACCTACATGCGCAGGATTTGTGTTGCGTGAGGTTCTGGGCTCCACCAACAAGCTGGAGCCGTTGGCCTTGTGGCTGCTCTGGAAAAAGGGCTAGAAACCATGTTGCAGGAATTTATGTACAGGTTGGGGGGGGTTGCCCCTCCAGCAGATATCATGCATATGCAACCCACTACCAAAATCAGCACAATCGCTTTTGTGACTTTTGTGATTTGTCCCCACAAAACACTTCATCACAGTTTCTTCCTGTCTATTCAAAGGGCCTTTGCTGCACGATACCAAATGTAAGAATTCACTGATCAATCTCTCTATGCACTGGCTCACAGGGAAAACTTCAGAAATTTATATAGACATGTGAGCTGAGCTCCTCAGCAGCCCCTCTGCCTGAGTGATAACTCCTGGCATCCTGATACCTGAGTGCCAGACAGGTAGCCATTCCAGAAATAACAAACCCAGAAGACGACAAAAGGGTGTGATTAACTTGGCTGGGAAACAGGGAAATGTAAAGATCTCTTTTGTTCCACTTGATGGGTGTTTGGTGGAGGGCAAGGAGAACCATGGGGCAGGGTCCAGGATGCTCAGATTACTGCCACCAGACCTCCCCTTTCATGATGTAACTGTGATGTATTAGTGATGTAGTTTGGGGGGGGTGTAACATGGGGATTAGCAGCTAATAAAAGTTTGGGGGCTCTTTTGTTCGGGGCTTCCATCTTCTTCCACCTTGTGGCAGGTGGGAGTCCTGTCGCGACAGTCTTCAATAAAGACCAAGCCTACTGGCTGCTGTTTTGCTCTGGTATTCCTGGCTGGTGTCCTTGTTTTTCTCCAAGGGAACCCTCAGGTTTCTCCACTAACAATCTAGTCTAACCCCCTGCAATACAGGAATCTCAGCTAAAGCATCCATGGCAGATAGCATACCTGAGGCTTCTTTCGCAGCTCTTTCCTGGGGGGAAAGTTTGACTTTCTTCTTCACCACCTTCTTCTTCACCACCTTTTTCACAACTGGAGAAAGACAAAGCCATACATTTGTTTGTTTAGTTTTATGCTGTTTTATGCTGTTTTAAAGTCGCATTTTAATCAATGTTTTATATTTGCTGTTAGCCGCCCTAACAGCAAATATATGGGGTCATGAGGAGTCGGACACGACTAAACAACAAGCAACAACATTACTTCCCTTGATCTGGACCCTAAACTTCTGTTGATGCTGTCTAGAATACCATTAGCTTTTTTGCTGTTGCATCACACGGTTGACTCATGTTTAGCCTGTGGTCTACTAAAACCCCTCGATCCTTTCCCCACGTCCTGCCGTAAAGCCAGGAGTGTCCTGTCTCCCCAAAATACTATATAGTTTTGCAGCTGGTTCTTCCTGCGTAAGTGTGGAACCTTGAAATCCTGTGCAGGAAGTTTTCCCCCCTTGCATGCATGCGAATGAAAAGGGTTTCCTTTCTTACTTTGGCCAAACCTTCCCTCCCACACCCCCAGCAGCCCTGCAGCCCCACGCTGTGGAACAGGATGCAGGAGGCCCTCAAAAACAGTGCCTGCTCTGTGCAAGCTCAGCTCTCTGGCTCAGCTCCATCAGATCCAGCCGCTTTCCTTCAACCAACCCCCTTCGGAGAGGCGAAGCGAAGCGAGGAAGCCAGCTTGCATCGCAGCACCAGGCGCGGCGTGGGAGCCTGGAGCGGAGAGAGCCAGCCAGCCAGCCAGCTATCAGGCAGGGAAGAAAACCTTTCGAGGAATGCAGCCTCCCTTCTGTGACACAGTTGGTCAGTTAGTTACCCAAAAAATCACGCATCCATTGTTTCGTGGGGTGCAAAAATGTGGTTACAAAGCACAGATCCACATGGATCCTCGGGATTTTTGCATTGGGTCACCCCAAATTTACCACCAGATCACATAGCATGTCCATGGCTATAGCCTGCACCAAAAAATCACGCATCCACTGTTTCGTGGGGCCGCAATGGCGCAAAAACGTGGTTACAAAGCAGGGATTCACATGGATCCTCAGGATTATTGCATTGGGCTACCCCAAACTCACCGTCAGAACACATGTCTGTGGCCACAGCATGAACCACAAAAATCATACATCCACTGTTTCGTTCAGAATATTTTTGTTTTTGTTTTCCTCCTCTAAAAACTAGGTGTGTCGTATGGTCAGGTGCGTCTTATGGAGCGAAAAATACGTGAGTATTTTTATTTATTTATTTGATTTGGGGAAGGCAGCTGCCCCCCCCACTCCTGGCTCCGCCCATGTCTGCTTTGCATATGAAAAAAACAAAACAATTTAAGGTCATATATATGGGATCAAGTCAGAAACCGGGATGGCTTCTGTAATTCCTGGAAAATGGGGGCACTTGGAGGGTATGTCAGTGGTAGATCATCTGCTCTGCATGCAGAAAGTGCCAGGTTCAATGCCCGGTATTTCCCTGTCTGAAAAACCACTGCCAGTCAGTGTAGACATTATTGGGCTAGATAGGCCAATGGATCAGTGTAAGGCAGCTTGCAGGCGTGGAGGGCAGCAGCTGCTATATCAGAAGCCTCCTTGTGGCAGCTTCGCCTTCTGTTCTCATGCCAAGTTTGCAAATGCAGAGTCAGCAGAAGGGTGGCATCCCCTGGCACCGTGATGCCTGCAGCTCTTGGCGGCCTGCCATGACCCCCCCTCCTAGCACTGCCAGGAATTGCAAAGCAAGCAGCATGTAGGTCAGCTTGAAACACTGCAAAGCCGCCCGCGGTTTGTGCAAAGGTGCCCCAAACCCTTTGAGACCCCTTGCGTAACACCATAAAGGCATGCTGGTCATGCCAATACATTAGCATCGTTGGTGAGGCTCGTTTGACAACACCGAAAAATGAGAGCTTTAGTGCAATTGACCCAGTCCTGTGGAACTCTCTGCCACTGGAGATTCAGCGGGCAATTTCTGCGCCCAATTTTAAACACCACTGAAAGCGCTTCTGTTCCTCCAGGCAATTCAGAAGACATCCTTCCCCAATGGTGAATTAATGTTTGTTTATAACTTCAATTTATGGCATGGCTTCATGTCTTTTTTTTCACGGAAGAGCGGTCTGTAAATATTCTTGTAAATATAGATGAATGAAGTGCAAACAGCAACACAGAGGTCCATAAAGCGCAGGACACGCGGAAACGGTTAGCGGTTGAACGCAAATATATGTGAGTGACGCTGCAAAACACACAGGCCAGTGTGGTTACACTGCAAAACAAACCACACGGCGCGTGCCATGACCCAGAATTGCAAAATGCCCAACTAAGGTCTGCAAAACTCGACACTGGTTTTGCACACCACAATTCCCTCCCGATAGCAAAGTACCGCCACAACAAGCCACACACTCCCTTCATCACAAGACCTTATCTCTCAGCGTAACAACGCAAAGCTCTCATCACATGAGGAACTCTTTATATAAAGAAACTTCTGGTCAGTTATTGTAGTGACTGAATCCATTATGTTCCATGTTCCAGGTATACAAGAATATGGTATGCAAATCTATTGTTTAATGTTTATGTTATGTTACTTAATTTTGCATAAAATTACATTACATTATCTTCGTTTATATAAGAGTATGCACAGCTGACGAAGCCTGGTTGGGCAAAACAAGGAATTATCCTGGAATTCTTGTCTTATTTTCTGCATGTGCCATACTTTCAAGTTTTTCATCTGATACCTACTTACAAGGAATGCTAGAATTCTCAAAAGCATCGACAGGTGGAACACTACAAGATTGATATAAGCATTCCACATTGGGGTTATTGCTAATATAAGAACTGAATAGACTCCTGATCAGTCCGCTGGACTTTAATTACAGTGGTACCTTGGGTTACATATGCTTCAGGTTACATATGCTTCAGGTTACAGACTCCGCTAACCCAGAAATAGTACCTCGGGTTAAGAACTTTGCTTCAGGATGAGAACAGAAATCATGCTCCGGTGGCGCGGCAGCAGCAGGAGGCCCCATTAGCTAAAGTGGTGCTTCAGGTTAAGAACAGTTTCAGGTTAAGAACGGACCTCTGGAACGAATTAAGTACTTAACCCGAGGTACCACTGTACTCAGAATATGTTCCACTCATATGATAATGTGGTCTATGGAATTACATATTGTGACATGATATGTTGAATTATTTTTTGAAATAGAAGTTATACTGTTACATACAGCCTGTTACTTTGTGTGTGTCATTACCAGAACTGGAACTATTTGAGTCAAATGGCAGCACGTTCCGTCCTTGAAATAAATAAGCAAATGGGATTGCCTAGCGCTGCACAATGTAAGCCTCCCAACGCCTCGCAGGATTGACGTCCAGCCCTGCAGAGCTTGCGCATGAGGCCCCCTAAGGATGGCAAAACCTCCAGAGGTCACAGCATTCCCCTTTCTCCCAAGCACAATGTACACCACAAAAAAGGCACACCAGGAGACAAGCGAAAGGTGACAATCCACACACACACAGAGCGATAATCATACAGTTGGAAGGGACCTGGGGGTCATCTAGCTCAACCCCCTGCAATGCAGGAATCTTTTGCCCAACGTGGGATTCGAACCCACGACCCTGAGATTAAGAGTCTCCTGCTCTACCGACTGAGCTCAAGTTCGCGCGCGCACACACACAGTCATTTGCTTCAAACTTTTGACAGTGGGACGGACTCCCTATGAAGGTGGCAAACTCTCCTTCGCTGGAGGTTGTGGGAGTCATAAAGCCATGGCAGAGGTTTGTAAATACTGCAGGGTACCTCCGGACCTCGTGACCAGCACTCTGAGCTTTACAAGGTATTGGAATGTAATGACCTTATATGGCATGGGTGCAATAAAAGCTTGACCGGATGAGGTAACATGAGATTGGCAAACGGCCATGCGGCTGGACAGAACAAAGGATAATAAAAGTGACCGGAGAGGGAGAAGAAGTCTGAATGAGCTGCCCTCCGTCCATGGAAATATTGCTGGCTCTCTGTCTCTTTATTTTATGCTAAACAAGCGCCATTTGTAACGGCTGGCTCCGACAGGAGGTTTTTGAACAAGAGATGAGATGGCAGGACTTCCGCTTTTACCACAGCTGCAACAGTGTGAGCTCTGACTGCAGTAAGCAGGTCGGGGCATACATCGGTACTGTGAGGGGCAACGTTTGGCTACACGACCCCTGAAAAGGCTTGGAAGGAAGCTCAAGTCAAAGGAACTTTGGCAGTGTCTTTTTGGAGTCCCGGCACCCCTCGCTGAAGGAAAAACGGCTGAGGTGGGGGGGGAATCCAGGCACAGAGAAGAACATCAAACAGACCGGTGAAAAGCCTCACATCACTGAAGCAGCGATAAGATGGTAAAATCTCTATTTCTATATCAAAATAAACGTAAAGTGGTAGCAGCAGTAATAAAACCTAAAAGGAAATAAGACAAGGGGAAAAAAGGGAACCCAGGAGGGGGAATCCCTCACGGAGCGAGTAAACCCAAAACAAGATAAAGAGTAAAAATAGCGGAGGAGAAGTAATGCTACCACAAAAGTAAAGGGAAGACAGAAGAACAATATATATATATATATATATATATATATATATATATATATATATGGAAAGAATGTAAAGAAATCACTCAGATTGCAATTAAACTATTTGAAAAGCACACTATCTGAAACGGACTTACTACAAAGTGTAAAGGAGGAAGAAGGAGGAAGTGACGAAGACAAAATAAAAAAAAAAAATTCCCTTCCAGTAGCACCTTAAAGACCAACTAAGTTAGTTCTTGGTATGAGCTTTCGTGTGCATGCACACTTCTTCAGATACACTGAAACAGAAGTTGCCAGATCCTTCTATATAGTGAGAAGGTGGGGAGGGGTATTACTCAGAAGGGTGGTGGGAATGGGTGATTGGCAGATAGCTGTGATGAGCCTGTTGACGACTCTTAACGACCGCAATAGGTCTTACAGGAAAAAGCAAGGGGTGAGAAGGTGAAAAATGGCTTTGTCATGTATAATGAGATAAGAATCCAATGTCTTTGTTCAGACCAGGTCTCTCCATGGTTTTAAGTTTGGTAATGAGTTGCAATTCAGCAGCTTCTCTTTCCAGTCTATTTCTGAAATTAGGAAGCTACTGGGGATGCGCTAGCAATGATACAGATGCAGATTAAAGAGAAGACTTTGAGATTCAGAAATGTTCCAGAAGAGGAGAAGGAGGATATTTGGAAGAAGATGATTGAAACTTTAGCAAAGTGGCTACATTTACAGGAAAAAGACATAATAGAACAGACAGAGAAAATCTTCAGAGTGAACTCAAGAAAAGCAAAAATGAACAAATGGCCAGCAGACTGCATCATTGTATTCACATCGAATTGGATGAAAGATAAGATCCTCCAAGTAAAGAGTAAGAACAAATTAACCATAGATGGAAAGGAAATAATAATTTTATGAGAAGTCCCACCTAGGCTGATAAAAAAGAGACAGCAATTCCAATTTCTAACAAAAGCACTAAAGGCCAAATCAATATCTTTCAGATGGGAATACCCAGTGGGGATTTCCTTCAACTTCAAAGGAAAAAGAAGATGATTTGAGACATTTGAGGAAGCAGATATGTTTTGGAGGAAGTATCGAGGAGAATTAGGAGGCAGGAAAAGTGAAGTAAGAAATGAGGAAGGAAGGAAGGGAGAGCTATCGGATGAGGTGGAAGAAGAAGAAAAAGCTCAGCAAAGGGTGGAAGGATAAAGAACTACGCCAGTGGTAAATAATCAGACCAATAACTATTACAAAACCCTTCTCCTTTACCACTGCAGATAACTTAAACTCTTTCCATTAACTTTATAATTTTTTTAACTAATAAAGAATGAAATTTAAATTGTTATCATGGAATGTAAATGGTTTAAATAATAGGAGGAAGAGACAGAAAATAGAACGTATCTTAGAGAGGCAGAAGTGGGACCTTGCTTGTTTACAAGAAACCCACATCAATACTAAGCATAAAAGACTATTGGTAAAACCAAAGTTAGGGGAAGAATTCATCGCATCTGATGTAAGAAAAAAGAGGGGGGTTGTAATGTATGTTAAAAGCAAATATGAACCAGAATTGTTATATGAAGGCAAAGAGGGGAGGATTGTAATAGTCAAAATATCAATAGAGGGGGAACCAATTGTAGTAGCGGGAATCTATGGATCAAATAAAAGAAAATCAGAATTCTATGTTAAAGTAAGATCATTATTAATGGAATATATAGATATGAGAATTATTGTGTTAGGGGATTTAAATGGAGTAATGGAACCAGAATTGGATAGATCGCAGAAGAGGGGGGGGGGGAATGAAGGGAAGTTGCCAAAAAGCTTTATGGAAATGGTAAAGATTTTTGATTTAGTGGATATATGGAGATATAAACATCCTGTTGAAAAGGAGTTCACATATTTCTCAGAACAAAAATATTCGTATAGTCGAATCGACAGTATATGGATTACTAAGGATATGACAATTGAAGCAGAGAATGCCGAAATATTGCCAAAAACACTTACAGATCACAATCCAGTATCATTAACTCTTAAAGGAAAAGAGGAGAAAGGGAAAAAAGGTGGAGAATGAATGTTTTCTTATTAAAAAACGAAAAAGTAATACAAGGAGCCAGAAAGTTGATGAAGGAATATTTTGAAAACAATTGGAGGAAAGGGACAGATGTTAAAACAGTGTGGGATGCTGGGAAGGCGGTTGTTAGGGGATATTTCATACAACAAAACTCAATAGCATATAAGAATAAAGAAAAAAAAGAAAAGGGGGCTTTTAGAAGAGATAAAAAGGAAGGAAAAATTGGCCTATGCAAGCAAAAATAAAGAGAGATTAAATCAAGAAATTAAATTACTGAGAGTAGAATATAATAAAATTATAGAACAGGAGGTAGAACAACAAATCAAATTTTGGAAATATAAAAATTTTGAATGGGCAAATAAGCCAGGCAAGATCCTTGCCCGGCAACTAAAGAAACAAAGAAATGAAAAATTAATAAATAAAATAAAAGTAGAAGAGAGGACAATAAGGGATATGACAGAAATTAAAAAAGAATTTGAAAAATATTATAAAAAATTATATCAAAAAGATGAAGTGCCAATAGAAAAATAGAGGAATATATAAAGAAAAATAAATTAATAGAGATAGCAGAAGAAGACCATAAATTATTAAATGAACCAATATCAACCGTAGAAATTAAGGAATCAATTCAAAAATTAAAAATAGGGAAATCCCCAGGTCCAGATGGCATACCAGCAGAATACTACAAAGAAATGTTAAATGAATTAATTGATCCGCTAAAAGAAGTAATAGAGGAAGCAGTAGAGAAGGGGAATATTCCAGACTCCTGGACTCAAGGGTATATAACGCTCCTGCCAAAACAAGGTACAGATTTGGAATCTGTCTCAAATTATAGACCCATTTCATTGTTAAATTCCGCTTATAAAATTTATGCAGGATTATTGGCTAATAGGTTGAAAAAAATTATAGGAAAAATAGTACATAAAAATGTGGCTGGATTTGTGGAAGGTAGACAAATAAAGGATAATATCAGAAATATAATAGACATAATGGAATATCTACAATTAAGAAGAGACAAACAAGCAGCCCTGATTTCAATCGATACGGAGAAGGCTTTCGACAAAATCTCATGGGAATTTATGAAAAAACTATTAAAAGAATTGTGTCTAGGTGAAAAATTCTAAAAAGGTATAAATGCAATATATAACCAACAGAAAGCAAAAATTATTATTAATGGAGAGTTTGGAGAAGAAATCAACATCTTTAAAGGTACAAGACAAGGATGCCCCCTATCCCCAATGTTATTTATAATAGTATTAGAGGTTCTATTAAAGAAAATAAGGCAGGACAACCAAATAAGAGGAATAGCAGTTGGTGAAAAAAGATACAAGTTAAGAGCCTTTGCAGATGATGTTATGATCACAACAGAAAATCCCCTACAATGTACACCTAGAATATTGGAATGCATAAACGAATATGGCAGATTAGCAGGATTCAAATTAAACTATGGGAAAACCAAAATACTAGTGAAAAATATGGAAGAAAAAGATAAAGTGAAATTACAAGAAATTACAGGATTGGAAATTAAAAAGAAAATAAGGTATCTTGGAATAAATTTAACAACAAACACTATAGATTTAAGTAATGAGAATTATGGGAAAACATGGAATGAAATAAAAAATGACTTGCAAGTATGGGGGAAATTAAATCTTTCCTTACTAGGGAAAATATCGGTAATAAAGATGAATATTTTACCAAGGATGATGTTTTTATTTCAAAGTATCCCAATACTAGGAGGAGATAAATGTTTTAATAACTGGAAAAGAGATTTGGCTAAATTCATATGGTCAGGGAAAAAGCCAAGAATAAAACACAAAATAATGATAGATAAGAAGGAGAGAGGAGGATTTGGTCTCCCAGATATGGAGTTATATCACGATGCGGTGGGTCTGACCTGGCTAAAGGAATGGATCAAATTAGATGACTCGGATGTATTGGATTTAGAGGGAGTAGAGACGAGATTTGGATGGCATGCCTATTTAATAGATGAAAAAGTGAGAGTACATAAAGGCTTCCTAGGGCATATAGTCAGAAAATCTATATATAAAATATGGGAGAAATATAAAAGACTCCTAGAACTGAAAACTCCCTGGTGGGCATCGCCAGCAGAAATTGTCACAGTGAAAAAATTAAATATGAAAGAAAATTGGGCTACCTATAAAACTGTATTAAAGGAAGAAAACGGAGAATTGAATTAAAGGATTACACAGAAATTAAAGCTCATATTAGTGATTGGTTCCAATATATTCAAATTAAGTATAGATTAGCAAAAGACAAAAAGTTAGGATTTGAAAAAGAAATATCAAAATTTGATAAATACTTAATACAAGAAAAATCAAAAAATATATCTAAATTGTATAATCTGATTTTAGAGTGGGAAACAAAGGATGAATTGGTCAAAGCATCAATGATTAAATGGGCGCAAGATATTGGGAAAAATATTATGTTTGAACAATGGGAAAAATTGTGGAAAGAAGATATGAAATTCACTATGTGTTATATACTGAAAGAAAATTACCTTAAAATGCAACATAGATGGTATTTAACACCTGAAAGAATAGCAAAAATGAATAAAAATTGTAGCGATGTCTGCTGGCGATGCAACACGGGAAAAGGTACTATGATACATATATGGTGGAATTGTTTAAACATCAAACAATTTTGGGTAATAATATATAATGAAATGAAAAAAATGTTTAGATACTCATTTAGGAAAACACCAGAAGGTTTTCTATTGGGAATAGTACCAGGAAGCCTAAAGGAAGAAGATAAGACCTTATATTTATACGCAACAGTAGCAGCAAGGCTATTGATTGCGAAAAACTGGAAAAGTGGTATAATACCGACAAAAACAGAGTGGCTTGCCAAATTATTGGAGTATTACAATATATCCAAAACAATGGAAGAAATTGGAAGGATTTCAATTTTCAAAAAGAATTTCAAAAAGATAGATAGGGACTGGAAGATGTTTAAAAGGTACTTGCAAAATCATATCGAAAAATCAGAACTCCTATTAGAATAAACAAGTTCCGTTTCAAATACTGAAATATCAAATAAGATGGATAATAATGTGTAATAGAAAAAGAAGTATGAAATTAGGATAAAGGTGTGTGAAAGAAAGTAATAGAAGTGGAAAGAAATTGTAATTGAGTAGATTGGAAGTCAAACACAAAGGTGGGGTGAGGGGTGGTGGATGGGGATGGGGAAAGGAACTATTTGTGGGATTGAGTGTAAGTATGTTTGAACACTTTTAAGGATTGTATGAAATGTATGTTCGTATGCTTGTATATGTGTATTAATGATGAACTATTTTAACAATAAAAACTTAAAGTATAAAAAAAAACCAAGAGATGAGATGGCCATCTGCCAGGGATTCTTTGATTCCTGCACTGTGGGATGTTCCTTCCAACTCTACAATTCTATGGTTCTGTGCCTCTTAATTTTAACCCAGTGTTCTCCTGTGGCACTTGGGTGACAAGCTGTACAGCTAGTATCTCTGGCCTGAACCCTGAGTAGAAATTAATTCTCGCAGGGGGTTGGACTAGAGAACCCCTGGGGGTCCCGTCCCTCCCAGCTCTACAGTTCTAGGATGTTGTTTCCCAACACGGAGCTCAACACAGGTAAATCCTAACCTGCGAACGACCCTACTCTTGCATCTGCAAGGAGATCATCTGACACGGCCAGGGGGACTCTTTCTGACACTCAAACAGCCATTCACGCGTTCTCTGGGCTCCTCCCGGATGTTGTGGCAGAGTGATGATAATTCCAGAAAGCTGGATTCTAACCAGCTTTGCATTTTCCTTGGTGAGGGCGGCTCACCAACAAAGACAGGACCAGTTACATAAATCTCCCAGAGGAATCTCTGCAGCCTCAAACTGTCCGCTGGACTTTGTGAAAACACCTTTGCAAAATCCTTGCAGTGCACGGACCATCGCCTGACTTTCCCCTCTTCCAAACCTTGCACCCAACAAACTTCGCAGCGCACCCGCAATCTCACTTTCAGAAAGACCCCCCCCCTCCTGTGCGTAAAGAGGCAATGAATACCCGTACCTTTCTTCCCAAGAACCGGCTTCTCCGTGGCCACCGTGGTCTTCTTGGCTTGGCTGGTGGTAGCAAAGGGCGCTTCCTTGCCCTGTCTGCCAGGTGTGACTGTGGTCCTGAGGTTAGCGGGCGAGGTGAGCTCCGGGCGGGCTGTCCCCCTCACCTGCTTGCTCCTGGAGGGCGCAGGTGAGGTGGAAGGTGCCCTGGGGAGCGCTGCTGTCACCTGGCTTGCTGCGGTGGGGCTCTTGCTGGGCTTCCGTTGCAGGAGGGTGGGGGTGACCGTGCGGGGGGCCCCATCCACCACGCTGGGGGCCCAGGCTGCCAGGCAGATGGCGAGGAGAGGCAGAGAGAGACGGAGCATTTTCCCTCCCTGCAAACTACACACTTCCCAGACTTATAATCTCCAAGCTCTGTCTCTCCTTTTGATGCTGCTCCCCTCTTTCCCTTTTGTCAGATTCCCTCCCCCTCTGCACATTCCTTTTTATTTCCATACATGTACCGCATTGTCAGGAATAGCCGGGACCCGCAAAAAACCCTCGGCACTCCACGCCCCCTCCTCCCCCTCGACTCCTCCAAATTTCCCAATTCATCCGCGCTTGGCATTCCTCTCTGGATTTACTCCTTCATGCAACGGTGTAGTTAAGACTATGGAACTGGCTCCCACAAGAGGCCACCAACTGATGGCCACCAACTTGGAAAGAGGATTAGACAGATTCATGGAGGAGAAGACTGTCAATTCAGGATGACTCTCCTCTGCCCTGCACAATTATTATTAAAGATTTTCTTGATTTACAATGGTGTTTGCAATGTCTCTCTCTCATATTCCCCCCACATATGTAACATTTTTACAAATCAGTTTCATTTGTTGAGACATTAGTAAAAAAATGGGGAAAGAGGTGGTTTGTTGTTTAGTCGTTGAGTCGTGTCCGACTCTTCGTGACCCCCTGGACCAGAGCACGCCAGGCACTCCTGTCTTCCACTGCCTCCCGCAGTTTGGTCAAACTCATGTTTGTATCTTCGAGAACACTGTCCCACCATCTCACCCTCTGCCGTCCCCTTCTCCTTGTGCCCTCCATCTTTCCCAACATCAGGGTTTTTTCCAGGGAGACTTCTCTTCTCATGAGGTGGCCAAAGTCTTGGAGCCTCAGCTTCAGGATCTGTCCTTCCAGTGAGCACTCAGGGCTGATTTCCTTCAGAATGGAGAGGTTTGATCTTCTTGCAGTCCATGGGACTCCCAAGAGTCTCCTCCAGCACCAGAATTCAAAAGCATCAATTCTTTGGCGATCAGCCTTTTTGATGGTCCAGCTCTCACTTCCATACATCATTACTGGGAAAACCATAGCTTTAGAGAGAGGTGGAGTGGGGGGGAAAAGATGGGTCGGGTGGTGATGTTTCTATTTTACTTACTATATGTAGGGTTTGGTGTTAGCGTTGCTTGTGCAGGTTCTCTGCTGTTCGCTTGTGTTCCTTTGGTGGTGAGAGAGGTTGGCGATAGCCCAGGGTGTGGTTGTTCATTTGTGGTTGGCTGTGGTGGTCTTTGTTTTCATGTGTGAGTGGGGTGGGTGGGTGTTTTGGATCAGGTTAGCCATAATGATTTGTATGCTTTTGGTGGATTCTTGTCATTATCTTGTTGGGCTGTGTATGTGATGAAGGGGAGCCATTCTGGGGTGAAGGCGTCTTCCTCTATTTGTCTCCATGTCAGTTTCAGTTTATTGGTTAATTTTTCTAGGAAGGCTGTTTCCTATACTATTTGGTACCATGGGTCCATGCTTACTCCTGACAGGTCTCTCCAGTGTCTGGCTATGATGCTTCTGGCTGCTGAAAGTAGGTGGGTTATGAGTTCTTTGTGGTGTAAGTGGGCATTATTGTCTTGGAAGATGTTTAGTAAGGCCAGTTCTGGGGTGATTTCTAATACTTGCTTGGGTATTTTACTTATTTCTCGTATGGCTGTTGTCCAGAATAGTTGGATTTTGGGACACTTCCACCACATGTGGAGGTATGTGCCTGTGGAGGTGCACCCTCTCCAGCATTTTGGTGAGGGTCCTGGGTGTATTAGCGCTAGTTTCCTTGGTGTTAGGTACCACCTGTAGGTGAGTTTCAGAGTGAGTTCTTTTCTTTTTGTTGATATGGATTTAAAGGGGGGTTTAGACCATATTCTGGTCCATTGCGTGGGGTTAATCTCATAGCCTATGTCATCCTCCCATTCTTTTTTTATTGCGTCTAGGGAGTTTGTGGGATTTTGGAGTGGTATTTTGTATATTGCGGATACCATCCTTCTACCATGTTGGAGGCAGCAGTGCTTTTGAGTGGCAGTTGCTGGAAACAGAGGGAGGAGAGAGATGCTTTTGTGCTTGCAGGTTTCTCAGAAAAGGCATCTGGCTACAGTGGCATAGTGGGAGGGACAGGGGGGACATGGCCCCGGGTGCAAAATTCTGAGGGGGTGCAACGATGCGCCTCCAAGCAGGCTTCTGCAGGGATACCTGTCGGGGGGCTGCCGCCGCTGCTACTGGGGGCCCCAGTCCCTGGCTCCCTCCCCTTCCCTGCTTGCAGTCAGGAGTCTTTGGGCCTGGCCCTGCTGCCACATCCCCAGCAGAGGCTGGCAATTGTGGAGGCTCCCTGCACATTTCTGAGGCCAGGCTGCCCTTTGGACTCCAGGCCTCCTCTTTGAATGGCTGCCTCGCTAGCGCTTGCTCGCTTGCTCGCCCCTCGCTCTGTGCATCACAGGCCCGCAGGTGTGGGGGCAGGTGTGGAGGTGGACAAGGGGTGACCCCAGCATGACCTGGCCCAATGCTCTTCTCCATGGGCATGGAGGGGGGGATTTGCTTGCTAAGGGCTGTGGTTGGACTCAGCATCAGAGGAAGCTGCGAGGGCGCCTGGGCGGCGCAAGGGTGAGGCAAGCAACCCATAGGGGCAGGGCGCACTGCAGGGGAGCACAGAGTCTACACGTGCTCAAGACACCCTGTCTTTCCCAGGAGAGATGCGTGGCTCGGGCATGCTGCAGGCTCCACACGGTGTCACCCCCTAGGGTGGCGCTGTGGGTTAAACCACAGAGCCTAGGACTTGCTGATCAGAAGGTTGGCGGTTTGAATCCCCGTCACGGGGAGAGCTCCCGTTGCTCGGTCCCTGCCCCTGCCAACCTAGCAGTTCAAAAGCATGTCAAAGTGCAAGTAGATAAACAGGTACCACTCTGGTGGGAAGGTAAACAGCGTTTCCGTATGCTGCTCTGGTTCGCCAGAAGTGGCTTAGTCATGCTGGCCACATGACCCGGAAGCTGTACGCCAGCTGCCTCGGCCAGTAAAGCGAGATGAGCGCGGCAACCTCAGAGTTGGTCACGACTAGACCTAATGGTCAGGGGTCCCTTTACTCTTTACCTTTAGGTGGTGATACCTGGGGTGGCCCGCACCTACTGCATCCCCTTTCCTCCATCCCTGTTTGGGATCCCCCCCTGTTTGTGGGTTTCACACAGGCATCTATTTGGCGAGTGCGAGAACAGGATGCTAGATGACTGGATCCAGTACGGCTCTTCTTGCGTTCTTATTTTGAACGAATTGCATGTTGTTTTGTGAATTCTCCAAACTTTACCAACAGACAAGCAACCTCCCAATCTGTTACCATGAGAGAAGAAACAAAATAAAAAAAATCCTTCCAGTAACACCTTAGAGACCACCTAAGTTTGTCCAGTATATCTGAAGGAGCGTCTCCACCCCCATCGTTCTACCCGGACACTGAGGTCCAGCGCTGAGGGCCTTCTGGTGGTTCCCTCACTGTGAGAAGCCAAGTTACAGGAAACCAGGCAGAGGGCCTTCTCGGTAGTGGCACCTGCCCTGTGGAACACCCTCCCACTAGATGTCAAAGAAAAAAACAACTACCAGACTTTTAGAAGACATCTGAAGGCAGCCCTCTTTAGGGAAGCTTTTAATGTTTGATGCATTATGGTATTTTAATATTTTATGGAAGCCACCCAGAGTGGCTCGGGAAGCCCAGCCAGATGGGCGGAGTATAAATAATACATTATTATTATTATTATTATTATTATTATTATTATTATTATTACTATTAGCTTTTGTGTGCATGCACACCTCTTCAGAGAAGAGTGAGGGGGTTTTCCCTGCTCTGTTTGGGCTTTGAATGCCAGAGATTGATGGCCATTAGCTGCTTGGGATCAGATGGAACAATGCTTACAGATAAAAGGGGCAGATGACAGTGTTCCTGGATGGACCTTTTTCTTCAGTCTGCTCTGGTCCCAATGCCATTAATTCCAGGTGGAGGACTGAACCTAACAGCTGATCAGGAACGCTTCATACTCTCCAGCACTGTTGGCCAAAATAGAACAAACCCCATTGCGACCTCTGTGTGTGTTTTCAGCATTCTGGACAAGGACAAGGTCTACTTGGTTCAATTCCCACCAAATTCCTCCCACACACAAAGATGGGGTCGAGACCAGCAGGCAAAGAGGGCAGCATCATTTTTAAATTTATTTTTTGCAGAAAAACCTTGGAAGGCATGTTTTCTGCAGAAGTTTTTCTGGACAGTTTTCCTCAACCGGGAAAAAAACATGTGCAGCTGTACACAAACAACGGGACTGCTTGAATTTTTATTTTAAAAAGATATTGCACAAATGTCAAGCTCGGCACTGTTGTGTATTCAGAGTGTTTCACAACCATTACCTCCAATTCTCTGCTGGGTCTATGGAGTGTTAGGGGAGGGGTAGTACCTCTCGTGGGGACATGTTGTGCTCCTTCTGGGGTAGTTTGCCCAACTTTGGTCCCTACTGTGCACTCAGCTCTCACCTGTGGCTCCTGGAAGCTGTCTGCATGTGACAGCAGCCACACCGCAGGAAATGGCTTTGACTGGCTGGCTAAATCAGATGAGAAGAGCCTATGTGTCACGGTCCAGTTCACAGGCAATCAAAGTCCTGGTGGAGGACGTCAGGACTGGGGGCAAGATGGCAGGGTGGGAGTAGGAATGAGAGTCCAGAAGCCAGGAGTCGGGAAGCAAAGAGTCTGAGGGTCAGAGAGCCGGGAGTCACGAAGCCAGGGGTCCAAGGATCAGGAAGCAAGGAGTCATGAAGTCAAGGGTCCGAGGATCAAGAAGCAAGGAGTCATGAAGTCAAGGGTCCGAGGATCAAGAAGCAAGGAGTCATGAAGTCAGGGGTCCGAGGATCAAGAAGCAAGGAGTCATGAAGTCAGGGGTCCGAGGATCAAGAAGCAAGGAGTCATGAAGTCAGGGGTCTGAGGATCAAGGATCAAGAAGCATGTAGTCAAGAAATCAAACGCAGTAGGGCAGGAACCTTGCCACCAGGTGCTGTGAGTTACCAATCGGCCTCACCTGTGTGGCCGCACCTTACCTCTTCAGAACAAACTTAGGAAGGCCCCAGTCCTACAGAGTCCTATTGGTCACAGGGCCTGGCTCCTGCACACACACCTAACACTATGGGTCTCGAACCCCCTGCATGTGAAGACAGGCTTCAGTGCATTGAGCAGACGAGACCACGAGGGGGTCCGATGCTCCAGAAGGCGCTTTCTGCACATGCTGTAGAGGGAGAAGAGGGGCAGTTGGAGCTCATCAATCTGGGGAGGGATCCCATCTAGGAGAAGGAAAACTCTGCCCCTAAACCTCTACTGCCTTGTGGCTGAACTTTCATGGGAGGAAACCCCAAAGGAACAATCTGTACCCACTGCCTTGCGAGATGTCTTTGGCAGAAGAAAAGGCTAAACCCTACACAAATCCAGAGTCCCTAAAGATGCTTGGATGGTGCCTTGTATGCCTCCTTCTGGCAGCCAAGCTGGTGCCCAACGTATTGTTTTGCTTTCCTTCAGACGGTGCCTTCTCTGCAGTGGCTCCCCATTGTGGATGCTCTCCCTAGGGAGGTTCAGCTGGGGCCTTCAAAAATGAACCAGGCAAAAATGTTCCAAAGGTTTGGTTGATATCCGCTGCCCTTTTAAATGTGGGGAGCTATCGGTTTGTTTTTGTTTTATGATGCATTTTATGTTCTTATTTTGCATTTTTTTCTTCTGTCGTGGGCCATCCTGTGATCTTTGGACGAAGGGCAGCACACCAATTAAAAGAAACAAACAAATACAGTCATACCTCATGTTGTGTCTGCTTCAGGTTGCGTTTTTTTCGGGTTGCGGACTGCCGAAACCCAGAAGTACTGGAACGGGTTACTTCCGGGTTTCAGCAGTCGCGCATGCTCAGAAGTGCTAAATCGCACTTTGCGCATGCGCAGAAGCGCCGAATCGGTTGCGAATGCTGCAGGTTGCGAGCGTGCATCCCACACAGATCACGTTCGCAACCCGAGTCTCCACTGTAGACAATTCTGTCTGTGATTGGAACTGTGTAGTTTACATCTCACTGTAGTACAATTCCCAGCACCCTCAACAAACTGCAACCAGCTCCCAGGATTCCTTGGGGGCAAGTCATGTGCTTGCAATGTAATGCATATACTGTACACAGCTGCAGCTTCCAGGCCTGCCCTTTTCACTTCCTGTTCAAACCAGCAGATGGTGACAAGGAGGCAAGCATCTTCTTCGTCTAAGGAATTCTCACTTCTTGTTCTTCCAAGGAATTCTCACTTTTTTGGGGAAGGACTTTCCTATCTGACAATGTGAACATGGAAAGCCTCTTAAAAAGCAAGCTGTAAAATAAGGACCATGCCTCTGGCAACTTATGGGGCGTTTGGAAAATGAGGTCATCTTAGGTCTGTCTCGGCTCCAGGAACAGATCTGGGTTATTGGGTTCTTTGTGCTCTTATTAAGAGTTTTCTTTTTCTTTTAGCTCTGCGGTTTTAGCTGTTAAAGGGATTGAGCCAGTTCTTAAGAACTGGATGATTGTCTTGAGTTGACTTGCTAGAAAAGAAAATTGTAGGGGAATTCTGGAACTTTTTGAGATTCAGGAAGGAAGACAGTGTGGTGAGAGGGAAATGCTAAAATATTCTGCGTTGCATAAGGGGAGAGAAAAGGATATTGTTTTGCATGGCGAAGGGAGGGCAAGGAAACAGGAAGGCTCAACACCAAATGACTTCCAGATGCCTCTTCTGTTATCTGCTTGGAGGAGAGCGGAAATAACCCTCTCCTCGCTGCATATCTGCCCTGAAACCATATCCCAACTCCGTGATAGCTAGAATCTGAGTCCTACTTGGTGCTCAGCAATGTGGATTCATTCACCACCCAGCGAACCCTTCAAAAGTTAGGAACTCAGGAAGCTCCCTTATAAACAAGCAGAGAATCAGTTCATTTAGCTCCATGTTGTCTACACTGATTGGCAGCCCTTCTCCAACATTCCAGGCATGAGTCCCACCGAGTCATTGGGCATTGAACCTTGCACTTTCTGGTAGGGAATCACAGAATCATAAAATTGTAGAGTTGAAAGGGACCCTGAGGGTCATCCAGTCCAACCCCCTGCAATACAGGAATCTCAACTAAAGCATCCCTGACAGATGGCCATTAAAAACCTTCAAGGAAGGAGAGTCTACAATGTCCCAAAGGGAGTCCATTCCCCTGCTGAACAGCTCTTACTTTAAAAAAGTTCTTCCTGTTTAGTTAGAATCTCCTCTCTTGTAACTTGAATCCATGGGTTCGAGTCCTACCCTCCAGAGGAGGAGAAAACAAGCATGCTCCCTCTTCCATGTGACAGCCCTTAATATATTTGATGATGGCTCTCATATCTCTTCTGAGTCTCCTCTTTTCCAGAGTTTCCAAACATTCCCAGCTCCTTAAACCTTTCCTCATAAGGCTTGGTTTCCTTGATCATCTTGGTCACCCTCCTTTACAGACCTTCCAGCTTGTCAATATCCTTCTTAAATTGTGGTGCCCAGAACTGGACACAGGACTCCAGGTGTGGTCTGACCAAGGCAGAATGTTGTTGTTGTTGTTTAGTCATTTAGTCGTGTCCGACTCTTCGTGACCCCATGGACCACAGCACGCCAGGCACTCCTGTTTATATGCCTGTTGTCTTTGTCCATGGAGTTTTCTTGGCAGGGATACTGGAGTGGCTTGCCGGTTCCTGCTCCAGGTGGATCACATTTGGTCAAAACTCTCCACTATGACCTGTCCATCTTGGGTGGCCCTGCATGGCATAGCTCATAGCTTCTGGTACTATTCCTTCCCTTGATCTGGACACTACACCTCTGTTGATGCAACCTAGAATAACATTAGCTTTTTTTGTTGCTGTATCACACTGTGGACTCATGTTAAGTCTGTGCTTCTACTAAGACCCCTAGATCCTTTTCACATGTACTACTGGCAAGCCAGGAGTCCCCCATCTTCTATTTATGCATCTGATTCTTCCTGCCTAAGTGTGGAACCTGTTGAAATTTGTTTTGTCACTTAGTCTCCTCTTTTCCAGTTTTTCCCAGTCCCACCAGGAGATGCTGGGGATGAACCTAGGACCTTCTGCATGCAAAGCAGATGTTCTACCCTTCCCCTTAGCTGAACTTTTCTGCTCTAATTTTCATAGGATGCAGGACCATCCAATGAACAGGAGGTAATCCAGGATAAGTTTTTTCCCCATTGCTAAAAGGTCCAGTCCCCAGAGATGAAAGCAAACTGTGTGTTTTTTCCTTTTGTTTCCCCACAAATAAATCCTATTAAGTTAGACCAAATCTCCAAGCTTCCAGATGAATGCAGGAGACTCTCAAACAGATTTTAAACAGTCAACTTCAAACAAAGGAACTGCAAAGGAAGAAGGCAAATTGTAACCGCTGAATTGCAGTTCCTCAAGTGGTACAATGCCATCAACTGTGAACTGAATCTGAATCTGAACAAAAACAAAGATTTTTTGTTTTCTTTTCATCGTTCAGGAAGAATTATCGCCAACTCTTTGGGGAATGCCCACTGTTAATAATTATCATTATGTACTCTCTGCATTTCCTTTCCTTCACACTGTTCAGAATCACTGCCCCCCCGTTTATAAATATTCCTGTAACTCAATCATTTGAGAAAGCCAACTGTAATCCATGAAAACTTTTGCAGCAACAAACAAAGCTTTTAAAGCGCTGCAAGACTCAAAGATGTTTTGTTTTACCTTTTAGTTATGAAACCTACCATTGGCATGCTCTGCTTTCACAGTACTCCAGGCAACACACAAACCAGGATTGGCCAAGCTGTAGTGATCTGTGCAGAGACCCACCGCCAAGGAATGTTGATGCCCCAACCACAGGGATGTCAGTAACAGGAGTGGGCATTGACACTCCGCTGACCTCCTAGAATCATAGAATTGTAGAGTTGGAAGGGACCATGAAGGCCATCTAGTCCAAACCCCTGTGATGCATGAATCTTTTGACCCAACAGCTGAATCTCTACTGCTTACCAGGAGGGACAATGGCTTACCAGGAGGTCAGCATGGTGCAAATGCATCACTGCAGCTAATCCAGTGCTTCAGCACCGCACTGATCTCCTTGCCAACTTGCACCTCTCGTTCCTGATAAGCGGTAGCGACTTGGCTGTCAGGAGATCAATTGAGCATCACCGCCACTGAATGCCATTTGCTACAGGTTTGTAGTTTTTGTTCCCCAGGTAGGCAGGAGAACAATGGACCTTGGAGGGAGGACAAGGTGTGGTTTCAGGGCTACAGATCGTTCTCCATAAGCATAGACCAAACATCCTGGTTGCTTCAGCAAGGTCTTCCTCCTCCTCGTCTATTTTTGACACTGCCACCCGGACCTCCCCATCCTCTTTATTTGACCCATGATCAAATCTAGCTGCTGAGGTTCAGCAAAGTTTGACAAGGTGGAAGGGGTACAAAGGAAGGCGGCCAAGATGATCAAGGGTCTGGGAACCAAGCCTTCTGAGAAATGGTTCAAGGAGTTGGGTATGTTTAGCCTGGAGAAGCTATGGTTTTCCCAGCAGTGATGTATGGAAGTGAGAGCTGGACCATAAAGAAGGCTGATCGCTGAAGAATTGATGCTTTTGAATTATGGTGCTGGAGGAGACTCTTGAGAGTCCCATGGACTGCAAGAAAATCAAATCGATCTATTCTTAAGGAAATCAGCTGTGAGAGCTCACTGGAAGGACATATCCTGAAGTTGAGGCACCAATACTTTGGCCACCTCATGAGAAGAGCGGACTCCCTGGAAAAGACCCTGATGCTGGGAAAGATTGAGGGCACAAGGAGAAGGGGACGACAGAGGACAAGATGGTGGAACAGTGTTTTCGAAGCTATGAACATGAGTTTGACCAAACTGCGGGAGGCAGTGGAAGACAGGAGTGCCTGGTGTGCTCTGGTCCATGGGGTCACAAAGAGTCGGAAGAAGAGACTGAGAGACTGGAGAAGAAGAGACTGAGAGGAGATCTTCAAATATCTAAAGGGCTGTCACATGCAGGATGCAGCAAGCTTGTTTTCTCCTGCTCTGGAGGGAGAACTTGAACCCATTGCTTCAAGTTACAACAGAGCAGATTCCAACCAAACATCAGGAAGAACTTTCTGACTGTAAGAGCTGTTTGCCAGTGGAGCAGACTCCCACCAGAAGTGGTGAACTCTCCTTCCTTGGAGGTTTGTAAGCAGAGGTTGGATGGCCATCTGTCATGGATACTTTAGTTGTGATGCCTTTGCAGGGGGTTGGACTAGATGACCCTTGGGGTCCCTTGAAACTCTACCATTCTATGAGGATTTGCCTAAGTGGCAAATGAGCAGCTGTCTGAAAGACCATTAGTTTGCAGGAGAGCTGCAAACTGTTTCTTGGAAAGTGCTTTGTTTAGATTTGACAAGCTCAGCTCTTGGCTGAAGTGCCAAACTGAGTCATCTTGAGAACGCCAGACTGAAGCCAGAAGAAACAACCACAAGAACATGCAGAACAAAATAAAGGGACGATGAGAAGGATCGATCCCAAACTCCGCAAAGTTCAGCCAGTTTGAAGCCGTCAGTTTTTATGAAGCTCTGATTTGATCTTCTGAGAATTTATGGGTCATCTCTTCCTCCTTGTGGCCAATTTCACTGCTGAATTTGCCGAAGCATTTAGTCATTGTGCTTGAGCTTGAGAGGGATAGCATTCCTACTCTAGATTCTATCAGCCCACCCAGTAAATTATATGCACTTTTGCTTCCTTCCTAGTCCACAACCAAAGGAGATTAGACCTGGATCACTGTCTTTCTTTTGCACATCCCTTTGTCTTAGAATAATAGAAGCATCAAATAGTAGAGTTGGAAGAGACCCTAAAGGTCATCTAGCCCAACCCCCTTCAACATAGGACTAACTCAACTAAAGCATCTATGACAGATGGTCTCTGCTTTAAAACTTCCAAGGAAGGAGAGTCTACAACCTCCTGAGGGCATCCGTTCCCCTGTCAAAAACCTATTACCATCAGAAGGTTCTTCCTCATGTTCAGCTGGAATCCCATTTCTTGTAACTTGAAGCCATGGGTTCGAGTCCTACCCTCCAGAGCAGGAGAAAACAAGCTTGTTCCTCCTTCCATGCGGCAACCTTTCAGATATTTGAAGATGGCTATCATATCCCCTCTCCAGGCTAAACATGCCCAGCTCCTTCAGTCACTCCTCATAAGGCTTAGTTTCCAGACCCTTGATCATCTTGGTCGCCCTCCTCTGCACATGTTCCAGCTTGTCAAGATCCTTCTTAAATTGGACACAGTATGTGAGAGCTGGACCATAAAGAAGGCTGATCGCCGAAGAATGGATGCTTTTGAATTATGGTGCTGGAGGAGACTCTTGAGAGTCCCATGGACTGCAAGAAGATCAAACCTCTCCATTCTGAAGGAAATCAGCCCTGAGTGCTCACTGGAAGGACAGATCCTGAAGCTGAGGCACCAAGACTTTGGCTACCGCATGAGAAGAGAAGACTCCCTGAAAAAGATCCTGATGTTGGGAAAGATGGAGGGTACAAGGAGAAGGGGATGACAGAGGACGAGATGGTTGGATAGTGTTCTTGAAGCTACCAGCATGAGTTTGACCAAACTGTGGGAGGCAGTGGAAGACAGGAGTGCCTGGCATGCTCTGGTCCAGGGGGTCACGAAGAGGGGTCACTACTGGGAAAACCATAGCTTTGACTATATGAACCTTTGTTGGCAAGGTGATGTCTCTGCTTTTTAAGATGCTGTCTAAGTTTGTCATTGCTTTTCTCCCAAGAAGCAGGCGTCTTTTAATTTCGTGACTGCTGTCACCATCTGCAATGATCATGGAGCCCAAGAAAGTAAAATCTCTCACTGGCTCCATTTCCTCCCCTTCTATTTGCCAGGAAGTGATGGGACCAGTGGCCATGATCTTTTTTTGATGTTGAACTTCAGACGATATTTTGCGCTCTCCTCTTTCACCCTCATTAAAAGGTTCTTTAATTCCTCCTCACTTTTCTGCCATCAAGGTTGTGTCATCTGCATATCTGAGGTTGTTGATATTTCTTCCAGCAATCTTAATTCCGGCTTGGGATTCATCCAACCCAGCCTTTTTGCATGATGAATTCTGCATATAAGTTAAATAAGCAGGGAGACAATATACAGCCTTGTCGGCCTCCGTCCTGTGTTGCAGCTCCCCCTCTTGCCCCAAATATTAAGCCACAACATCTAGGGAGTTTGTTCTCAGCTGCAAAACATGATCTTCAGTAATTTGTGCAGAATTAAGATGACTCAGGACATACTGGGAATTTAGGTTTGCACAATTGTAAAGCACTCTGTCACACGGGGCAGGCATTGCCAACTCGGTGCCGTCCAGATGTTGTGGAACTACAACTCCCATCAGTCCTAGACAGCTCTGTTAAATAGTCAAGGACCATGGGATCTTGAGGTCAGCCATATCTGGTGGCCAGCAGGCTCCCTAGCTTCCTTTTAGAGGTTAAACCCTTTAAAATTGGGTCTGGAGAGGAAGCCATGTTCAATGCAGCTGGTGCTCAAAAGTTGATCTGAGTTATTCACCCTCCGTAATAGGAACCAGATGCGATTTCCCACAGGGATTATTCAGCCTCGAGCACAATAGGTCAATTCCCTGCTCTTGGATCCTGTCCAGGATTCCCAGCCTTTAGCAAAGTCATCTACAGCCTCTTAATGCTTCAGATGGACTTCCCTCCTGAAACTAACTTTCTGGATCTTGGGAAATTTCCTAAGGGTTTCGTGGTTTCTCCTAGATAGCTGCAGGACAGGAGGAAATTCAAATCTGGGGATAGGCGCAAGTCAATAGGCATTAGATGGTTGAACTTCTCTTATTATAAAACCCTGAAGCATAATAGATGGGCTTTGCTGCTACTTTAGATGGCACAGGGATCTTACTGGGGTGCAGGGAGTGTCCCCCCTTTACCCGGCAACCTGTCACGATCCCTTGTCCACAGCCAACTTGCGCCACCTGACAGTTGCGTATTCTGTCCTGGCCATTTTAGACACGTGAAGACCTGGAATCTATTTCTGGGTACGAGAATGTACCTCTGAAACACACAGAATAATAACAGAACAGCAGTGCTTTTGAGCATGTGCAGAGTGCAAATCCTTGCCTGCTAAGCAACAAGCCTGTCTCTCTCAGGGCTGGGGGAAATCACTAGCCAGAGAGTGGTAATAATAGACCCAGAATCTGCTTTTGGGTACTAAGGCATCATTCTGAAGGACATAGAATAACAATAAAGCAGTGCTTCTGAGGAAGTGCAAAGTGCAGTTTCTAAGACCCTGTGATAAGGAGAAATTTGTTTTGATTTGATTTTTGCGCGAAGCTACCCAATTCACTTTCCAAACCACGCGTGAACTGAAACACAGCTGTCCATTAAACCTGCCTGTTTCTGAATTTGTTGAAGCTGTTCTCCCACACCAAATAATGCGCACAAAAACCTCTCTGTATTAGGAGAAAGTGTGCATAAAAATGCACATATTAGCGACACCAACGTATAAAATGCATTATATTGGGGAAACTCTTGCAAAAATGTGTACATCTGGCAAATCGTCACGAGGATTTCTTTGTATCTAAAAAAATTGCAGAAACGGGGAGAACTGAAATCAAGCCTGGAAAAAGCGAGAAACCAAGAGGAAATGGAATCGGCAGAGATACCCCCTTCCCTAGTCCCAGGGTTAGGGGAAAACAGCAGCCAGAGAGCCCAGATTCCAAGCTGACTCTTGACCCTTTGCTCCTCATTAACTTTCTGACCACTCCACCAATGCTGGCTGTTGGCTTCTTTTACCGCCTTGGCCTCTGGCCATTTCCAGCGATTAGAGAACTTCTGAGTGCCCCTTGGAGGACGTCCAGCCTGGCAACCATCACAGCACCACAAGTGTGTCGAGTGGCGTCCGAGGCCACGGGGCCCTCTCCAAAACAAACACGTTGGCGGGAGGCTCGGTGACCGCAGGGTGTCTTGCCCAGGGAAGACGCCAGCCTGGACTCTTCCATTCAGAGGCACCCAGGGGACCACCGGCTGTTGCCATAGCAAGTTTGGAGAGGAAGAGGTAAAAGGGGGGATCTTGCAGTGGGTGTGATTTTGATGGCCGAAGGATGCGCTGGCAAGCTTTCGGACCCCACCAAGTTCTTTTGAGCAGTGCAGAAACATATTCAACAGAACTGTGTGGTTTTTAATTTTAATTTTAATTTTGATTGGAAATTTTATTTACAACATAACATGAACCCCCCTACCCCCCCAGTACAGAAATACAATGAACATAACATACAACAATACAAACAACCAAATATAACACTTCCTTTATCCTGTATCTGGCTTCCTTATTTACTTCTTATAAGCTGTTTCCTTTATGAATAATTATTAAGATTTTTCTAATTATAACTTAAATATCCACAAAGTCTCCTGCAGACATTAGTCGAAACAAGTCCAGGTATGTATTTTAGGGCACTGTTTTGTGAAGTATTCTCTGCATTTTCCCCATGCTTTTTGAAACTCTTGTCTAGTGTGGTCTCTAATTGCCTCTGTTAATCTAGCCAGTTCAATGTACTCTAACAGTTTGTCTTGGCATTCCCTTTTTGTTGGCACAGTTTCTTTTTTCCAGTTTTTAGCAATTAGGATCCTTGCCGCTCCTGTGGCATAGAGGAATGTTTTCTGATCTTCTCTTGCTATACCTGTGTCCGTTATCCCTAGTAGAAAAACTTCTGTATTTTTCATAAAGTTATACTTAAACATTTTTTTTAAGCTTAGAACTGTGTGGTTTTTGATCAGATTTTGAGCATCATTTTTACTCCCTCTCCCTTTCTCTGCAGTCTCCTCTGCCTCTCATGTTCCTTTCAAAATCTCTCCAAACAACTGTCTTCAGGCAGAAGTCCATACCCACCAACATTTCTCCAATGAAAATGGGGACATCCTGGAGAAGGCAGGGTCCAAAGGAAAGCAGAACAATACGATGGGCACCAGCTTGGCTGCAGGAGTGGCCAGAAGGAGGCGTACAAGGCGCCACTCAGGGGCTCTAGATTTGTGTGGTGTATACTCCTGAGACTTTTCTTCTCCTGAAGATATCCTGGGTGATTGCTGTGGGATGTGAAACAGAAGAGCAGTCAAGTACAACATTCCTAGAGTGAACATGTTTACGCATGGGGAGGAATGTTTGTCCAGCCAGCAGGTAAACTTCCTGTTTCCTTCTGGGCTGGGACAGACTTCCTCTGCATGTGACTCGAGGTGGGTATGGCCTCACCTGTGCAGGTAACGACAAAAGCACAGGACAGGACAGCCATCGCTCTCTCTTTCACCACATGCATCGAAGAAGCAACACCTGCTTAGCCAAAGATGCTCTCTTGGCCTCCAGCCAAGAGAAGACTAAGGGACTGTCTTCTTATGAGATAGTTTCCAGGTATGTTACCTTTCTAAGCTAAGTCTGCCTTCTGGGATCCGACTGTAAACAGAATGTGAGTAAACTCTTTTTATACTTTTATAGAAGACTGTGTCGTGTCTTATCTTTTATGAGGGAATAAAGGGAAAATACCAGAACAGTTATTATAGAGGCTTTAGCGAGCCTGAGCAAACACATCCGCTGAGAGTTTAAAAAAGGGGAATGTTATTCTGCTAAATTGTGACCTTGTTAACATGAGTTGGAAAGGCTATAATCAGACAATATATCCTCTCCTGCATCCCTGAACATTTGCACAATTGGCCTGAGTGAAGCCTCCAGAGGGCCACCATTGAGGTTCCCAGCCTGGGTGTGGGTGTGCCAAACTGGGTCTTTGACCAGAGTGAAATAAAGCCTCGTTTCTGCCCTGTGCAAAGCAAAGGAGGTTTAGGATAAGAGTTTTGCTTCTCCTAGATGGGTTCCCTTCCTCTTGAATGCAAACCATCACACACACCCTGACACGAACGCTTTCAGAGAAAGAAAAAAGATTTGGGGAATTGTCCTGCATCACAGGCTGAGCCAGGGACGTTCTTCCTGAGTCCAAACCAAACCTGTCTTTTAAAGGACAGAAGTGGAGATGCATTGCCCATGATGCAATTCCTCCAGTTTATGACATCAGAGGCAGACTCCCCACCCAATGAAGTCATGTTTCAAGGGGAAGGTTCACAGAACAGGCAGCCCCTGCCAGGGAATCCTGGGTGTGGCCGATGCTCAACTTGGCTTGTTTATGCCAAATCTGGTCTTACCGCAGGGTCTTTTCTGCTCTATGAAGCCCGGAAGGTGGAGAGGGGTGCAAATGCTGAACTCTCCTATGCTCAAAGCAACCCAGTGCATTATCTCTGTGGGAGTCACCCACACCCTGCTCTGGCGCCCTTAAAATAAAGGCAACAGCACCGAAGGAAAGGAGGGGGTGATGAAGGAGAGGGCATGAGGCCAACTCGGTGGTGCAGGACGTAAGGAAGGCACACAGAAGATGCCCGGTTTCTGAAGGAGGTAAGCCCTGGGTGCTAGGCAGGCCCACAGATCCTAAGTGCAGATATTTTAGAGCAAGCTGCAGCTAGGAGGCAGGCGGAGAGTCAAAAGCACTCTGCACGTGCTTAGCCGCCCTCTTTGTTGTTGTTGTTTAGTTGTTTAGTCGTGTCCGACCCCATGGACCAGAGCACGCCAGGCACTCCTGTCTTCCACTGCCTCCCGCAGTTTGGTCAAACTCACGTTCATAGCTTCGAAAACACTGTCCCACCATCTCGTCCTCTGTCATCCCCTTCTACTTGTGCCCTCCATCTTTCCCAATATCAGGGTCTTTTCCAGGGAGTCTTCTCTTCTCCTGAGGTGGCCAAAGTCTTGGAGCCTCAGCTTCAGGATCTGTCCTTCCAGTGAGCACTCAGGGCTGATTCCCTTAAGAATGGAGAGGTCTGATCTTCTTGCAGTCCATGGGACTCTCAAGAGTCTCCTCCAGCACCATAATTCAAAAGCATCAATTCTTCGGCGATCAGCCTTCTTTATGGTCCAGCTCTCACTTCCATATACCACTACTGGGGAAACCATAGCTTTAGATGCCCTCTTACTAATTTATTTCGCAAAATTTATATGCCGCTTAGTTGTAAATAAAAATAAAATAAAAACCTTAAAGCGGTTTACAAAAAAAGAGAAAAAGATAAAAGAATAAGACAGGTGTGGTGCGATGGGTTAGTGCTGTTAACCAGAAGGTTGGTGGTTTAAGCCTATGAGAAGTAAAACACTGGTTCCTAAGATTTAAAATCCCAGGACCTTTTAAAATAAATTCTGGGTAAAATTGGTGAAACAGCAATATGTTATTGAGAATATACACTTCCTAGTGGGTGACCTGAAAAAGCAGGCACACCCAATTTAATCAAAACATGAATATTTATTCCCTGTCTCCAAGCGCAATAAATAAGAGCAACATTTATTCTGAAAAGGCAATCAAAAAGCAACATAAATTATTCCTCTCAGAGCCCAACCTGGGACAGCTCTGAGCAGAATTCCTGCATTTCAGGGGGGTGGACTAGATGACTCTTGGGGTCCCGTCCAACTCTACAACCCTATGAATAAAACTATCACTAAGAAAAACCGACAGCAATAATCTAATACTGTCGAAAAGCTGAAATATCAGCAGACTAAAAATAGATCACAACTCACAGCACCAACTTTCTAAACTTCTGGGTAGGCTGGTTGAAACAAAAGGGCTTTTCGTAGGTGCTGAAATGAGTACAGCCAAGGCACCTGCCTGATTTAGATAGGCAGGGAGTTCCTGTGGGAACGTGCTGTATAGTAGGAGAGGATATATTGATTAAATGTTATCTTTCCTCACTCATGCTAGTGAGTCATGCAGCAGAGCACATTCTCCTTATATAGCAGGAAGCTAGCTTGCAGGTTCGTTTGAATCTCTTTAGTTAAGCAATCCAGTCTGGCTTGCCCAGATTGGATTATTCCTAGTAAATCCCCTTTTGATCCCTCTCAAAAGAATAAAGACACAGCAGTCTTTCTTTGAAAGTAACAAGAAGTTTACTTACATTTAGTTCACAGTGTGATCCCTGAAGGCAGGCTTTGGCTTGTACAGTGGTACCTCGGGTTAATAATAATAATAATAATAATAATAATAATAATAATAATAATTTATTTATACCCCGCCCTTCTGGCTGGGTTTCCCCAAGCCACTCTGGGCAGCTTCCAACTGAATATTAAAAACAATACAGCATCACAGACGCTTCAGGTTACAGATGCTTCAGGTTACAGACTCCGCTAACCCAGAAATAGTACCTCGGGTTAAGAACTTTGCTTCAGGATGAGAACAGAAATCGCGTGGTGGTGGTGCGACGAGGCCCCATTACCTAAAGTGGCACCTCAGGTTAAGAACAGTTTCAGGTAAAGAACGGACCTCCAGAACAAATTAAGTTCTTAACCTGAGGTACCACTGTATTCAGCTTGAAGTGTGGGGATTTGGGAGCAGGTGGCAGGATGCTGTGTGCACGCCAGGAAGGAAATGATGAGAATTTTGCCCCGATAAGGATTGAAATCTGCAACCTGCGCATGCATCCTGCAAGGGCTTGGTGAAGGTCCAAAGCTCTCTGAGGCAGACTGGTGGGCAGTGTGATTGTGATAGGAATTTTGAGGTCTTAGATATATGTTAAATGTTCGTAAGTGTACCAACCAAGCACAGGAAGGCCGACCTGAAACCATTTTGATTCCCAAACTGAGCAAATGTTTTCTCTGCATGGTCAAAGTGGGGAACCTCCCCATTGTCTCTTTCCTCACAAATCCTCTCTTAAGGGAACATTTAAGATATGAATAGGGTGTGAGCCTGACTCTGTGAGGTTGGTGAGCCGAAAGGGAAGAAATAGAGCTTCCACGTTCAGGGGTAGTCTACTCCTGAATACCAGGTGTGTGTGTGTGTTGGGACATGCCATTTTCTTGTTCGCCTCAGGCATCAAGATTTCTTGAGCTGGCCCTGACTGCCGTGATCCAGGGGTCTTTCTTCCCAGACTCCTGGTCTTCCTGCTCCTCCTGCGGTGTTATGCCCAGAGCCTGAGGCGCCATAGCAGGCTTCTCACTCCATCCTCCTCCCTGATGTCTCCACCTCCAGGGACGCCCCGACACCTTGGGAGAAGCTGCCCCCTGCCGCCTTCCCTGCCATGGACCTATTTGCCCGCTTTGAGGAGTTCCTGGACATCGTGGTGTGCTTGGGGTTCCTCTACTTCCTCTCATACAGCTCCCTCTTCCTCTTCTACTTCTTCCTCCTCGTGCCTTTGGCCTTCATCTTTGAGGGAGAGGAGACACTGAGAGCGGCAACCTCCTTCCTGCAATCTCCAGCTCAATAAAGGGTGAATTTGAATACACGGGGCTTTGTTGTTGTTTTTTAAATATTTTTATTAGTAATTTCAACATAGCATTTTATCAAAAAACATATAATCTTTAATTCCACACACCCCCTTTAACCATATGGACCTTTGTTGGCAAGGTGATGTCTCTGCTTTTTAACCATGGACAAAGACAACAGGCATACAAAACTGTACAGATCCTTAATTTATCTATCTAGATGTTATCAATAAGAAGTTTGTGAATGTTTATTCAAAACCTGCCAAGGAGTCCAGTTCATTCTGTTGTTTCTTTAAATACTTTGTAAAGGGTTCCCATTCATCTTTAAAATCACAGTTATCCTTGTCATGTAGTTTGTGTGTCAGTTTTGCCAATTCTGCATAGTCCATCAATTTCTCTTGCCACAGTTCTTTGGTCGGGATTTCCTCATTCTTCCATCCTTGTGCTATTAAGACTCTTGCCACCGTTGTCACATACATGAAGATATTTTTCAGTTTCCTTGGCAGGTCTTTTCCTACAATCCCTAACAAAAATGCTTCAGGTTTTTTGACAAATGCTAGTTGGAACATTTTCTTCAACTCATTATATATCATTTCCCATTTTTTTTTAATTTTACTACAGTCCCACCACATATGATAAAAGGTCCCTTCTTTTTCTTTACATTTCCAACACATATTTGAACTTGTTGAATACATGGCGCTTTGGGAAATGTGAGTTGCCGAGTCTGTAGTGCTGTCTGTCTAAAGCAGCCCAGTGGGGGCTGGTCCATGAGGGTGAATGGGGAAGGGTCTGGGGGCTGCCAGGTTAAGTTTGGGGGGCCAGGGAAATATCCTGGTCCCATCTATCTTATTGCTTTATTATTCATTTCATTAAAAAATGCACTGCTTGATTGCAAATATATGTACAACCAAAACTTTTTTGGTGGTGAGCGCCGCCATTATTACAAGTATACATTCTATAAAATCTTTTTTTTAATATAAAGAATAATACTTTATTTAGAATTCAACAACAACAAAAGAGAAAACCACAGTAATTGTTACATCAATTCGTTACAATTAACCGATTTTAACAATATATAAATAGTAATAGGAAAATTACACAATATCACTTTTAACTTACTGAAGTTTTCATATCACACTTTTATCTCTCTATCTCTTTCTTAACAAATCAAAAAGAGAAAGACCAAGAAAGGAGGCACAAAAAAGAAAAGAGAAAAGGGGGGTCGGAAAAAAGAAAGAAGGAACAAAACAAAGCAAACACATTGGACTTCCGATTAGACTCATTGTATTATTATTTCTACTATTTTTTCACACACAGTTCCAAATTATTGTATTACTTTCTTTGTTTTTGTCAGATATAAAAAAAATATTATATTTGTTATTTTACAAGGATCATTCTATTTCTGCCAGGAGATATTTGTTATTGTGATGTTTTCCCAGATACTCTTTAGAGATTTTCCATTCTTTCTGTACATTCTATAAAATCTTAAATGAACCAGGCGTTTGCTTATACCGGTGAGAATGAGCGACTGTGTGCCTCAATATTTGTATAAGAAACGAAATTGTGCCACGCAGCCAAATAGCACTCATTTGAACTCTTCACTTCAGATACTTTTAGTTTATGAGAGACCTTTTCAAGGAGCGAAATCTGGCAAACGCTGAAGTAAAAGCAGTCCAAATTTACTGTGATTGAAAGTTTTCCAGGATTTGGTAACGGAGCCCTCTTCTGAGGCGAGAGAGAAGTTCTTCATTTTTCAGGTCCTTAGGAATATATAAGCAGAACCTGCTGGACCAAGCCCAGGACCCTTCTAGTCCAGCATCCTGTTCTCACAGTGGCCAAATACCCCAAAGAACCTAGGAATCCAGATAGACTGATTTGGACCTGGAGGTTCCATTAAAAGAGTCTGGCTGTTGGAACAGGCCAAGGGCCCATCTAAGTCCAGCATCCTCTTCTCACAGCAGCCGTCCAGGTGCCTGTGGGAAACAGGTAAACAAGAGGCTTTTTCTCTGCTGTGGTTTCCAGCAATTGGTATCTGGAAGCATTTGCTGCTGTGGAGGCAGAAGATAGGCCTCTTGGCTAGCAGACATCAATAGACTTCTCCTCCATGAATTTGTCCAAGCTTCTTTTAAAGCCATCTATGTTCGTAGCCATCACTGGTTCCTGTGTCTGTGTTACTGAAGGGGAAGGAAAAGAAGCTCTTCTGCCCCTTAGTGCTTTATTATTATTATTATTATTATTATTATTATTATTATTATTATTGTAATTTTTTTTATTAACAATTTCCACATAACAAAATATCAAAACATAAGGCAAAGGTAAAGGCACCCCTGACCATTAGGTCCAGTCACGGACGACTGGGGTTGCGGCACTCATCTTGCTTTACTGGCCAAGGGAGCCGGCGTACAGCTTCAGGGTCATGTGGCCAGCATGACTAAGCCGCTTCCGGCGAATCAGAGCAGCGCACGGAAACGCCGCTTACCTTCCTGCCGGAGTGGTACCTATTTATCTACTTGCACTTTGATGCGCTTTCGAGCTGCTAGGTTGGCAGGAGCAGGGACCGAGCAACGGGAGCTCACCCCGTCGTGGGGATTCGAACCGCCGACCTTCTGATTGGCAAGCCCTAGGCTCTGTGGTTTAGACCACAGTGCCACCAAAAGGTGGGGTATGAATAAATATATAATAATAATAGTAGGAGAAGTGTCTGTGGTTTTGTGAGCTGCTTGCGAAGGATCCATGGGCAGGTTTTTTTAAAATGAGCAATGCATCTGCTGATCCAAAATGCAAACAGGCAGAATGCGTGGTCCCTGTGCAAAGGAGTGGGAGACCAGCAGACAACCCACTTTCCATATCTAAGAGAGGCAATTGCTAGTTTCCCATTCCAATGCACCAAACGGATTTGGAAAATGTGGGATTTCAGGACCTTTGGCTTAGTGATACAGATGAAACACCCCTGCAGATTAGCCTGTGTTTGCTTGAATCTTGCAAAACTGGTTTCTCCTGAATTTGATTGTGGGGGCAAGAAAATGTGCCTGGAGCCCAAGACAGAGTGAATCCACTTTCACAGAAGCTTGACAGCTCTAATTAAGGATTTGTGGGGTTTGGGGTTTTTTTTGCTCTTTGTGCTTTCCCCCCTTATGGACACAAGATGGCAACAGAGCTGCATGCGTCTCCCACATTTCGGCCCAGTTCAACATCTCTTTTTAACCATCTGAAGGTGGCACTAGACACATTGCTGTTGTTTTGCAGAAGGAATTGAAGTGTATATATGAGCTTCAGATCTGTGCAGTTAAAGTGGATTAAAGCAAATGCACTTTTTATTTACCTGCTTCGAAAAAGCCAACTTCTGGTTTGGAAAGTGATAGATCAATGCAACGCTGAGACCACATAACCCAGGTCCTGAAAGATCTTCATTGGCTCCCAGTACGTTTCCGAGCACAATTCAAAGTGTTGGTGCTGACCTTGAAAGCCCTAAATGGCCTTGGTCCAGTATACCTGAAGGAGCGTCTCCACCCCCATCGTTCAGCCCGGATGCTGAGGTCCAGCTCCGAGGGTCTTCTGGCGGTTCCCTCACTGCAAGAAGTGAGCTTACAGGGAACCAGGCAGAGGGCCTTCTCAGTCGTGGTGCCCACCCTGTGGAAGTTTGTTGCTGAAAGTTAACATTGCTACCAGCAATACATCACAGCTTCTATAGCCTACATATAGCAGGGGTATTTAAAATGAGAGTCATCATCCATAGTTAAAAGTAGAAGTCGGCAAATGTGTCCTCTTTTTTGCTCTTCAAAATATGGCAGCCCTATGTGCTGAAGAAGCCAGGGAGTCTCCCCCTCCTGTGGCGACCAGCTCCACTCCCCACTGGTCTCCCAGAACCCAAAGAGGTATGAAGAGGGCGGAGCAAAGATGGACAAGATAAAGGAGCCTCAGATTGTTTGGGAAGGAACTGGGGCAAGATCCGATGGGAAGTGTTGCTGTGCTAACTAAACTTGAGCTGTTTTGTTTCTTTGAATAAAGAGTCAACTTCACTGACAACTTGTGAATTATTGTTGACTGAGGACTCAGCTACATTAGTCAAGAAACAATGACCTGAATGCGCTATAAACATGCAACACCAGATGGCACCAGAGAGCAGGAAATTTTTATACACAATTTCCGATAGGTGTTTTTTCCTTTTGTTATAATGATCTAATTTCTGACTTATTTATAGTGGGGTCCCCCCCTCCGTGTGTAGATCCACCCCTGATTCCAACCCCCACCTTGACAACTGAAAAGTGTGGGATGAAGGAATGATTATCCGTTAAATTTGTCAACAGATTGTAAGCCAACCAGGAGGAATGCCTGTTGTCATATAACACCTCCATAAACACATCAGGAAGAAGGCTAAATAAAGACGAAACGTAGCCTAATATCAGTGTTAGCTTGTGCAAGCTTTCTGGGTTTTGTGCAAATGTGATAGGGAAAGCTTTGCTGTGGGTTTCAATCAGTTTTCAGTCTATCAATGCTTTAATTTTTAAAAAGTTTTCCATTATTGTTGATTTTTCTTACTATGGTGTGGTAAAAATGGTAAAAAAAAGTTGGTACAAAAATGGTATTACACACCTGTAAGGTTATATCATATTACAAAATCTGGAAGTAAGAATTGTTGGAGGAAATGTGGAGTGATGAGAACGTACAGTCATATGTGGTGGGATTGTCCGTTAGTTAATGAATTCTGGAAACAGATTGGTATAGAAATATCGGGAATTGTGGGTAGGAAGGTGGAAATATCTAAATTAATGGTTCTTATTAGCCTGAGTAGCACCGAGTTAGAAACAAAAGAGGAATGTAAATGGGTAAAATTGATGGTAATTGCAGCCAGACAAGTTATAGCAAGTGTGATGGGATGGTGAGCTGCTTGTGCGTAAAATCCTAGTCCCTCAGAGTTTGGCTAAGTCCACAAACCTCTGTCTGTGACGGAGCTCCTTAAGCATGGCTCCATCAGTCGCTCGTAGAATCGGACAGTGGGCGTTTACGGAACTTCTTCCAGCATAAAAGCTCCTTAACGGAAACGCGTCTTCTGGACTCTCGGCGTGACAGTTTCCGGCGAGGAGTAGGTGTCCCTATGGGAGGTCCTGAAACCTCCCCACTATTTTCGCTGGAAGTGTCTCTGAGCCCTCCCTCCGACTCACTTTCCCTTGGAACTCCACCTCTCCCCCTGCTGGTTCCCTCCTCAGCTGAATACTCTCTCTCAGCCTCTGTGAGCCCTTTCACCACCTGCTCCTCCGATGGCAGATCCCTGACATCCACCTCCCCTCCAGGGCCCCCTTCACCCCCTTCCCTCCCCTCCTCTGCGGGAGGCGAGGGAGCAAAACCCCTGAAAGAACCTCCCTCATCTTCCGAAGTTTCGAACACTTCCCTCCACCGGTTGCTGTTTCCGGTTTCCAAGTACTCCTCCTCATCAGAGTCTGTTCCTTCTTCCAACTCCGATTCCCTGAATCCTTCCAGTTCCTCCTCATCGTCGGTGGTGCCAAAGTACTCCCTCCGGAACCTCGCTACTGGCTGAGGTTTCCTGGGGAACCTTTGGTGGAACGTTTCGATCAAGATCTCGTCACTGACCTCCTCTGCCGTCACCCAGGTGTTTTCCGACTCCGGTTCCCCTTCCCACGCGACCAAATACTCCACCTGATTACCCTTCCACCTGGAGTCGATGATCTCCGCCACATGGTTGCTGCTTTCCCTTTCTTCTAAGACTGGCCCCCGTGTGGATACCCCTTCACCTTCCCCCCTATATGGTGACAGTAATGACCTGTGGAATACTGGGTGCAGTTTCATGTGGTTCGGTAACCGGAGTCTGAAAGCCACTGGGTTGACCTGTTGGATGACCTCAAATGGTCCCAATCTTTTGGGTCTCAATTTCTTGCAACCCCCCTTGAACGGCAACCCTTGGGTTGACAGCCAGACCTGACTCCCCACCCTAATGGTTTCACCTTCCCTTCTGCTCTTGTCTGCCTGCCTCTTATATTCTTCTTTGGCCCTTTCTAAGTTGAGTTGGAGTTGACGATGGATCGCTTCCATTTCTTCTACAAAATGTTCGGCGGCCGGGACACTCCATCTCTCCCCTCCTCCCCCTGGAAACGCCCTGGGGTGGCACCCATAATTAGCCAAAAAGGGGCTCATCCCGGTGGACACATTCTCCGCATTATTGTAGGCAAATTCCGCTAGCGCCAACTTTTCGACCCAATCGTTCTCTCTGTCATTAACATAACACCTCAGGTATTGTTGGAGGATACCGTTTGCTCTCTCCGCCTGCCCATTGGTTTCAGGGTGCCTGGCAGTCGAAAAGTTGACCTCTACGTGCAACAAGCTCATAAGTTTCCTCCAGAACCTGGACGTGAACTGTTTCCCTCTGTCGGAGACCACCCTCAAGGGGGCGCCATGCAGTCTAAAAATATGTTCTACAAACAATTTCGCTGTCTCTTCCGCCGTGACTGCATGTGAGCAAGCTACAAAGTGACCCATCTTAGTTAACAGGTCTACTACGACTAGTATGGCGGTTTTCCCCTGGGATTTGGGCAGATCAGTCATAAAATCTATCGATACCGCCTCCCACGGTCGTTCTGGTGTGGGTAACGGTTCTAATAACCCCGCTGGCGCCCGCCTTTCTCCTTTGGCTCTCTGGCATTGGTCACACCCTCTTACATACTCCCGTACATCCTCCCTCACCTTGGGCCACCAAAACTCCCTGGTCACCAACCACATGGTCTTGTGTTGCCCAAAATGCCCCGCTGTGGGGTTGTCGTGCAGCTGTTTGAGTACTCTCCCCCTCAATTCCCCTTCGGGTATATATAGTGCCCCTTTGTAATACAATGCCCCGTTTCTTTCTTCAAAACCTCCGGGGTCTTCTCCCTCTCTCCTTAAACCTCTGAGCTTATTCTGGGCGTATTCATCATTTACCGTTCCCTCTACCAGTTCCCTTTGCCCCACCCAGGCCGCCCCACACACCCAGCGGTCCTCTGGGATGATATGTCTCTCTTCAGGCGCTCCCTCCCCCTCCAAATATTCAGGTTTGCGTGAGAGAGCGTCCGCTCTGATGTTTTCTGGACCTGGCACATAGCAAATTTCAAAATGGAATTTGGAGAACTCCTAGGCCCACCTCACTTGTCGTTGGTTGAGCACTCGTGCCGTTCTCCAATACTCCAAATTCTTGTGGTCCGTACACACTTGCACCTTATGCTGTGCGCCAATTAGTAAATGTCTCCATCTCCGGAACGCTTCGTGAATGGCGAGTAGTTCTCGGTCATATACGGTGTAGTTCCTCTCGGATTTGTTCAGCTTACGCGAAAAGAAGGCACACGGTCTCCACTCCGACTTATTCTTCCCCGGCGGAAGCAGCACCGCCCCCACCGCCCGGTCTGAGGCATCAGTTTCCACTCTCATTGGTTTTTGTAAATCCACATGCAGGAGCTGTTCTTCCGAAGCGAATGCCCTTTTCAATTCCTCAAATGCTTGCTCCGCCTCCGCCGTCCAAATGAATTTCTTCTTGCTGCTGAGACAGTCCGTGATGGGAGCCGTTAAGTGGGCAAAGTTCTTGATGAACTTACGGTAAAAGTTCCCAAACCCTAAGAACCTTTGCACATCCTTTTTCGTTTTCGGTGTCTTCCATTCCAGCACCGCCTGGACCTTGCCTGGATCCATGGCTAATCCCTTGTCTGATAAGCGGTACCCCAGGAATTCCACCTCCTTGGTGTGAAACTGACACTTCTCCAATTTCACCCACAACTGGTTTGCTTGCAGTTGGCTCAGCACTTCCCTGACATCCTTTACATGCTGCTCCTCATTCTCTGAATATATCAACACGTCATCGAGGAAGGCCACGCAATTCTTGTAGAGCAGAGGTCCCAGGACGTGGTTCATGAACGATTGAAAACATGCTGAGCCTCCTTGTAATCCGAATGGCATAACGAGATATTCAAAAGCCCCCAAAGGGGTGAACATGGTGGTTTTCCATTCATCCCCCTTCCTTATCCGTATCAGGTTGTATGCCCCCCTCAGGTCCAGTTTAGTGAATATCTTTCCCTTCCTCACCCTGGTCAAAATGTCATCAATTCTGGGCATGGGGAAAGCCACTGGTTCTGACACTGCATTTAGGGCCCGGTAGTCCACTACAAGTCTCGGTTTATCCGTGTTTCTCTTGTCCACAAAAAACACTGGGCTGCCCCCCACCGCTCTGGACTCTCTGATGAAACCTCTCTTCAGGTTTTTATCAATAAACTCCCTTAACTCCTGCATTTCCCTGTCTGACATGGCGTACAGCTTGCTCACTGGGAGCTGGGCTCCAGGGACCAGGTTAATTTGGCAGTCAAAGGCTCTATGCGGTGGTAGTTTATCTGCTTCCCTTTCGCTGAAGACCTTGCTCAGGTCAGCGTATTGTTTGGGCACCTTCCCTTTGTCCGCCACTTCCGTCCCTGCTAGAAAGGCTTTTGCCCCTTCTGGCACCTTCCCCTCTCTGCAGTGTTCCAGGCAATGTGCTGACCCAAAGGAGACCACTCTCTGATGCCAGCCCACTAGCGGATCATGCAACGCTAGCCAGCTCATTCCCAAAATAACGGGAGCCCCTCCCAGGGTGGCCACATTGAACGCTATCCTTTCGGTGTGCCTGGCCACCCTCATAACCATTGGGACGGTCTGTAGGCTAACTTCTCCTCCCAACAGCTCCCTCCCATCGATCGTGGTCACCTGCAGGGGGTTGCTTAAAGGGAGTATCTGTATCTGGTGTTCAGCTGCAAACTCCTTACTCATAAAATTACAGGAGCTGCCTGAGTCCAACAGCGCCTTTGTCTTTAGTGGGTATCCGTTTGCCAGCTCTAGCAACACCTCTATTACTAGGGCTGGTCTTGGAGGTTCCGGAGTGGGCACTTTTACTGCTCCTTGGCCTGGCTGCTGTGCCCTGACGGTGGCAGCCAGGCGTTGGCTTTTACTGGCTCCTGGACTCCCTCCTCCTTCCCCCCAACAGCTCCCGCCATCCCTTGCCATTCCTTTCTTTGCAGGCAGACTCTGGCAAAGTGACCTGGCTGCTGGCAGAGATAACATTTCTTGGTGCTCTTCCCCTCCTTCTTCCTCCCTTCACTGGGATTTGAAACTGCGCGCGCGCGCGCGCTGTTCCAATTTCCATCGGCTCTCCTGGCGGGAAATTTGGCTCCGGAATCTCTGGAATGCGGAAATCCCTCCAACGCTCTCCTTTCCCTTCCCGCTTCTCCAAGGCTCTTGCCTCCTGGCGCGCTCCAATGGTCAGCGCTGATTTGGTCAGCTGGTCCATAGACTCCGCCCTGGGCGCCCGGGAAAGTTCGTCTTTCACCGCCGAAGAAAGCCCCTCTTCAAAAAGCATTTGAATGGGTTCCGCCGATAGATCCCAGCCCAATTTATGTATCAGCATTGTAAACTCAGTCCAGTACTCCCGAACCGATCGGCTCCCCTGTTTACAAGCCATCAATTGTCTGCGCACCAGTCCCTGTTCAATCTCGCTGGAAAACATCAAATCCATGGCGCGGAAAAACTTCCTCGTGTCCTTCAGCATTTCACTATTTCCTGCCATCAGGGGTCTAACCCAGTCTCTCGCCCCCCCTTCAAGATGGCCCACCACAAACGCCACTCGCGATGCCTCGTCGGGAAAGTCGTCAAACTGCAGCTCGAGAGCATACTGCATCTCTGTCCTAAAGGCTTGATAGTTCCTGGGGTCCCCCCCAAACTTCTGCACCAATCCTGGCATCTTTCTTGCTAGTGTAGCGCCTTTTGCCTTTTCTGCATCCTGCGCCCTCCTTTCCTCTAGCCTCGCCGTTTGCAGCGCTAGCTGGACTTCCAACACCCTGTACCTTTCTTCCAGGCTTGGACCCTCTCCAGCTCCTCCTGCTCCCCCGGCTCCGGCTGGGTTGCTCATGATGCCTCTCTGCACAAGCTGCTTTCAGGGACTGTCCGATTGCTGTGATGGGATGGTGAGCTGCTTGTGCGTAAAATCCTAGTCCCTCAGAGTTTGGCTAAGTCCACAAACCTCTGTCTGTGACGGAGCTCCTTAAGCATGGCTCCATCAGTCGCTCGTAGAATCGGACAGTGGGCGTTTACGGAACTTCTTCCAGCATAAAAGCTCCTTAACGGAAACGCGTCTTCTGGACTCTCGGCGTGACAGTTTCCGGCGAGGAGTGGGTGTCCCTATAGGAGGTCCTGAAACCTCCCCACTATTTTCGCTGGAAGTGTCTCTGAGCCCTCCCTCCGACTCACTTTCCCTTGGAACTCCACCTCTCCCCCTGCTGGTTCCCTCCTCAGCTGAATACTCTCTCTCAGCCTCTGTGAGCCCTTTCACCACCTGCTCCTCCGATGGCAGATCCCTGACAGCAAGTAATTGGAAAAACGCAGAAGAGCTAGAGGTGAACCAATGGAGGAAAAAACGGAATATTATAATTTTAGAATATCTAACTGTGAAGATACATAAAATGAAAGGGTTTAAGGTCAGCAAGAAGAAGGTTTGAGAAGATATTGAATTATTTGGGCAGGTTTGAATAATTTGGGGCAATTAAAATGTTAAAAGTTAAATAAACCTTGTGGAGGGAGGAGTGTTAAGGTATAGAATTGTACATATGGTTGATTTTAATATGCTATTATTGATTATGTATACCCAATGTATCAGTCGCCTGGGGGGGGGGGTTATCACTGTTTGTTTTCACTGTTTGTGTTTTGGTTGTTGGTAAAAAAAAATTTTTTTTACTATGGATAATTACATTATTTTCTCCTTTTTTTTTTGGTAAACCGCTGCAAGGTTTTGTTTTTGTTTTTACAATCCAGCAGCACATAGTCGGTATGGAACAGACAAATAAATGTGTTTGCTTGATTTTCTGCAAGCCGCACTGCATGGCCAGAGGAGCTGCAGCCAGACCCAAAAGTGACCAGGCTTGCCTTTTATGCAGATGAGACCAGCTGGTTCCGTTTGTGACCTCAGTGGGATAGATTGCTGAGGAGAGCAGCCAGGCAGCAGCCCAGCTGTCAGAAGGGGAGCGTGGTTGGGGGTTGGTGGGGTGGGGGAAAGAGAGCAGGGGCACAGGACCATCTTTAGTGCCAGAAATAATGTGAGTGTCCAGCTGAATGGCTAAAATCTACCCGGACTGGGAGGTGAGCCTTGGAGGTGATGAGGAGCCATCCTTCTGAAGTCCTTCTTTGAAACACTGAGCCTACAGGTGGGCAGGAGCATAGAATCATAGTAGAGTTGAAAGGGACCTGGAGGGTCATCTAGTCCAACCCGCTGCAATCTCAGGAAACTCAGCTAAAGCATCCCTGACAGATGGCCACCCAACCTCTGCTTAAAAACCTCCAAGGAAGGAGAGTCCACCACCTCCCAAAGGGAGTCCATTCCACTGTTGAACAGCTCTTACTGTCAGAAAGTTATTTCTGGTGTTTAGTTAGAATTGCCTTTCTTATAATTTGAATTGGTTCAGGTCCTCCCTCTGGAGCAGAGGAAAACAAGCTTGCTCCATCTTCCATGTGACGGCCCTTTAGATATTTGAAGATGGCTATCATATCACCCAGGGACATGGGGTGGCACTGTGTGTTAAACCACAGAGCCTAGGGCTTGCCAATCAGAAGGTCGGTGGTTCGAATCCCCGCGACCGGGTGAGCTCCCATTGCTCTGTCCCAGCTCCTGCCAATCTAGCAGTTTGAAAGCATGTCAAAGTCCAAGTAGATAAATAGGTACCGCTCCAGCAGGAAGGTAAACGGTGTTTCTGTGCACTGCTCTGGTTCGCCAGAAGCGGCTTAGTCATGCTGGCCACATGACCTGGAAGCTGTACGCCGGCTCCCTCGGCCAATAAAGCAAGATGAGCGCCGCAACCCCAGAGTCGGTCACGACTAGACCTAATGGTCAGGGGTCCCTTTACTTTTACCTTTATCATATCTCCCTCTCAGTCTCCTCTTCTCCAGGCTAAACATGCCCAACTCCTTCAACCATTCCTCATAAGGCTTAGTTTCCAGGCCCTTGATCTTATTGGTTCCCCTCCTCTGCACACGTTCCAGCTTGTCAATATCCTCCTCAAATTGTGGTGCCCAGAACTGGACACAGTATTCCAGGTGGCGTCTGAGCAAGGCAGAAAATAGTGGTATTATTCCTTCCCTTGACCTGGACACAAGACTTCTGTTGATGCAGCCTAAAATAGCATTAGCTTTTTTTTGCTGCTGCATCACACTGTGGACTCATGTTAAGCTTGTGGTCCACCAAGACCTCCAGATCCTTTTCACATGTACTGCTAGTAAGCCAGGTGTTCCCCATCTTATATTTGTGCAGCTGGTTCTTCCTGCCTAAGTGCAGAACCTAACACAACAATTAACACGAGAACATCCTTAGCAGGGGTAGGATCTGACTCAATATTCGGTAGCAGTCATTGTTGGCAAAAGAGAGTCTGATCCCAAACTCTCAACAAAAACTAAGCATGCAACTTAATACATGAACTAGTGAAGACTAAGTTAGCTTGGCAGGAAAATTGGCGGTGGTATGGTAAATTTTGACGTGCACGTAGGAGCTTATCCTGACAGCCTCCCTAGGTCTTGCCCCAAGTAAAGGTAAAGGGACCGCTGACCATTAGGTCCAGTCGCGGCCGACTCTGGGGTTGCGGCGCTCATCTTGCTTTACTGGCCGAGGGAGCCAGCGTACAGCTTCGGGTCATGACTAAGCCGCTTCTGGTGAACCAGAGCAGCGCACGGAAACGCCGTTTACCTTCCCACCAGAGCGGTACCTATTGATCTACTTGCACTTTGATGTGCTTTCAAACTGCTAGGTTGGCAGGAGCAGGGACCGAGCAACAGGAGCTCACCCCGTCATAGGGATTTGAACCACCGACCTTCTGATCGGCAAGTCCTAGGCTCTGTGGTTTAACCCACAGTGCCACCCGCGTCCCAAAGGAGAGTTTAAAAATGCAGACCCAAATCCCCCCCCCCCCCCGCTGCAAAGAGCCCATGGCACAATAGCTGATTTATCAGGGTTAGCATCACTGCAACTTCATGCAGCATGTCTGAGAGTAAGTTCCATTAAACTCACTGGTCTCAACTTCTGCCTGCATAGGGTCCACTTGGAAAACACACTGAGCTTTCCCCAAGGATCTTCAGTCAGCTGAAATGCACACTCTAAGCTGCTAGCGTGAAGTGGGGACCCCATCAAAGGAAAGGAAAGACGTAGCCAGCCTCTGATTCCCTCCCTGCTAATCTTCGTATCCATGCCTGATGACCAGTACCTTTGGGGGAGTTGTTGATCACACCTGAACAATACATTTGCCCCCCCAACAATCCTGGGAACTGTAGTTTGTAAAGGGTGCTAGAAACCCAAACCCCCAAACTACAGTTCCCAGGATCCTTTGAGTGACACCATGTGCTTTAACAGATGTGACCTCTGGTTCCCTATGGCACAAATGCGTGGCTTGCAACTACCAGGATTATTGTGGGCCCGATTCTGTGGAATGCCCTCCAGGCTGATATCAAACGGCCCCTCTTCCCAGTTGAATGTTGGGTGTTTGATGAGGACTGTTTTTTTTAATTCAGCAGGCATTTCGAGGACATTATTTTATTCTTATTTACATAACTTAAGCTTTCACCTGTGGTTTGGGTTCCTTTAAAACATCATTATTAGTTGACTGATGAATTGCTTTTATTGATTGTTCTGCAAACCGCTTTGTGACCATTTATGGTGAAAACGAAAAGCAGTCCAGCAAATAATAAATGATAATAATGCTAATCATCTGCCACAACTTAAAGCCTCAACGCCATCTCCTCCACCTGTAAAGAGAGTCCAGCAATTGCCCTGATAGATGACACTGTCACTCCTTCTTTCACTCCTTCTCCTGTGCTCCCAGGAGTGGAAGGATCAGTTCATTTTGGTTCTCTCAGTTTCTCAATTTTTGAATTTTACATTCAGCTCTCCACACTCCTGCAGCAACCTGAGGTCTTCTTCTTTTTTTAATCCTCTTGAAAATCCTTCAGCATTCTAGTGCCAATTTCTCCAGATGAACACATTTTTGTGTGCAATTTTGGCTATGGTACACACTTCCCAAAGCAATTTCTCCCAACAGAATGCGATTTTGTACAGTACTTTCCTGAATATATCCATTATCATGCACTTTTACCTAATGCATGGATTTTGTGTGCGTGCAAAAGTTGGATAACTGCCTTGCAAAATTCAGATAAGTGCGGACTTGAGTGGATGGCTGTGTTCTTATCCTCACCTTGTTTCAGAAAGTGCAAATTTCATTGATCAGCCTTTAAATGCAAATACAATTGAATCTGCCCCCTGTCACATCCCTTGCACTTAACCTCCAGAGCACCATTGGTGGGATTTTTGCCTTTCTTTCTTTCTTTCTTTCTTTCTTTCTTTCAAGATATTTATTAAAATTTTCAATTTTTTATGCAAACAAAAAACAAACAAAAAAATTAAAAAGACATATAGTTCATAATACTTAGTTTTCAATAACATATTTCTCTGACCTCCTCATACCTCCCCTTCTTGTATTCCATTTCAAATTATTTGTTCAGCAAATCCTTAACTCAAAGCATTACAGCTTATAAAAACACCTTATTTTCTATCCAACCATTTTTTCATGTTCCTTTATACCATTACAGCCAGAAACCACTCAATTTCAATCCAGCATCATTCAACATTCCTTAATTTTACAATATTTCTGTAAGTAGTCCTTAAATTTTTTCCAGTCTTCTTCTGCCGACTCTTCTCCCTGGTCACGGATTCTGCCAGTCATTTCTGCCAATCCCATACAGTCAATCAGTTTCATCTGCCATTCTTCCAGAGTGGGTAGATCCTGTGTCTTCCAGTATTTTGAGATGAGTATTCTTGCTGCTGTTGTAGCATACATAAAGAAAGTTCTATCCTTCTTTGGCACCAATTGGCCGACCATGCCCAGGAGAAAGGCCTCTGGTTTCTTTAAGAAGGTATATTTATATACCTTTTTCAACTCATTATATATCATTTCCCAGAAAGCCTTAATCCTAGGGGGGATTTTTGCCTTTCAGAGAGTTGGGTCCCTTCCCACTTTACAGTTCTTTGATAAGCCCCTCATTCCCGCCCCCCAATATAATCTTTATTAATTTTCCAAGTTTCATACTTCAAGTACATATTATATTACATTTTACATTTATCGTTTGCTCATCCGAGCTGACTTCCCTCCTTCCTTCTTCTGACTTTTTTATGTCACTTCTAAATTTTTCGCGTTATCTTTATCCATTCTATATTTTGTTGTTCTGCTTACGCATTTGTCCATAAATTGTCTGTAAATATATACATCCTCATATATATACAATTCCTGTTGTCTGTCTATAATTTGCAACCGCTATTGGTTGCTTTGATTACATTGTACTTCGTATTTCTTATTTCTTCTTTTTATTATTCTAATAAAAGTATTTATGTAACACATTATGAGGCTTATTTCAATTCTACTGGTTTCTCTATTTCACACACTTCTTTTCTCTGTATAACATAAATTTCTTCCATTCTTTTTGAAATGTTTCATCACCCTGTTTCCCCCGTTAATTTGGCTATTTCAGCGTATTCCATTACCTTCTGTTGCCATTCTTCCACTTTTGCCTCGCCGCTGTTGTTGCACATAAGAACAATTTCTGATCAGACTTTGCTATATCTTCTCCCACCATTCCCAACAAGAATGCTTCCAGTTTTTTCTGGAACATATATCTAAAGCTCTTCTTTAATTCATTACATATGTTTTCCCAATAAGTTTTCACCTTGTGGCATAACCACCACATGTAGAAGAGGGACCACAAATTGGAACCAATGAAGGCAGTGAAGGTCCTGCATGAGTGCCTGGAGGCGGTTGGAGGATAGATGGTGGCTAACAGATTGAGGTTGAATCCTGACAAGACAGAAGTACTGTTTTTGGGGGAACAGGAGGCAGGTGGGTGTGGGGAATTCCCTGGTCCTGAATAGGGCAACTGTGCCCCTGAAGGACCAGGTGTGCAGCCTGGGAGTCATTTTGGACTCACAGCTGTCCATGGAGGCGCAGGTCAATTCTGTGTCCAGGGCAGCTGTTTATCAGCTCCATCTGGTACGCAGGCTGAGACCCTCCCTGCCCGCAGACTGTCTTGCCAGAGTGGTGCATGCTCTGGTTATCGCTCGCTTGGACTACTACAATGCGCTCTATGTGGGGCTACCTTTGAAGGTGACCCAAAAACTACAACTAATCCAGAATGCGGCAGCTAGACTGGTGACTGGGAGCGGCCGCCGAGACCACATAACACCGGTCTTGAAAGACCTACACTGGCTCCCAGTATGTTTCTGAGCACAATTCAAAGTGTTGGTGCTGACCTTTAAAGCCCTAAACGGCCTCGGTCCAGTATACCCGAAGGAGCGTCTCCACCTCCATTGTTCTGCCCGGACACTGAGGTCAAGCTTCAAGGGCCTTCTGGCGGTTCCCTCGCTGTGAGAAGCCAAGTTACAGGGAACCAGGCAGAGGGCCTTCTCGGTGGTGGAGCACCCTCCCACCAGATGTCAAAGAGAAAAATAACTATCAAACTTTTAGAAGACATCTGAAGGCAGCCCTGTTTAGGGAAGCTTTTAATGTTTAATAGGTTATTGTATTTTAGTGTTTTGTTGGAAGCCGCCCAGAGTGGCTGGGGAAACACAGCCAGATGGGCGGGGTATAAATAAATTATTATTATTATTATTATTATTATTATTATTATTATTATTATTATTAACCCCACATTACCAACAGTTTTTGCTTTCTGTTTTACACATCCTTGTTAGTTTGGCTGGAGTGAGGTACACCTGACGGCCCCTCATTGGCTCCCTCTCTCATTCCTGCTTCTGCTTCCATGCAGGTAACACCACGATGCTTCTGCAGCCTCTTTCCAACCCTCCCCATGCCCAGGGAGCAGGCGATGCCGTCCTCCAAGCAGGCTCCTTCCCCAAACTTGAGCGGCTCCTGAACGTTCTCCTGCTCCTGGCGGCTCTCCACTTCCTCATCCAGACGGCCATTTATTTCTCCTGCCTCTTCCTCATCCTGCCCATGGGCTTTGTCGTCTCCAACGTCATCTCTGGGTAAGTTGGAAGGGAAAGAGGGAGGTGAGCGTCTTGCCAAATGAGAGGCGGTGCTTTTAAGAACTTTCTGGTGGCAAGAGTTGTTGGGCAGTGGGACAGACGAGTTGGAAGGGACGCCAGGAGTCATCTAGTCCAACCCCAGCTATACAGGATTCTCAGCTAAAGAGCCCCAGACAGATGGTCATTCAACCTCCAAGGAAGGAGAGTCCACCACCTTCTGAGCTCGTCTGTCCCACTGCCCAACAACTCTTGCCACCAGAAAGTTCTTCCTAATCTTCAGTCGGAATCTGCAACCTTGTAATTTGAATCAAGTGTTTTGGGGCCTCCCCTCTGGAGCAGCAGAAAACTAGCTTGCTCCATCCTTCATGTGGCAGCCCTTTTGATATCTGAAGACGGCTCTCAGATTTCCTCTCACTCTCCTCTGTGGGAATGTTCAGTGAGGCAGGAGAGGATATATTGTTTAATAATATCCTTCCTAACTTGCATTAGCAAGTCCCTTTACTTAGCAGAGTGCATTCCCCTTTTCAACACAGCGGTTAGCTTGTTGCAAGCTTGTTTAAGCTTCTCAATATAGCATTCCTGGTAATCCCCCTTTCTCTCCCTCAAAAGAATAGACACGACACAATCTTGTGTAAAGTATTATAAAAGAAGTCTACTCACACATTTAGTTCACAGATGGACCCCTGAAGGCAGACTTAGTTACAGATATAGACATACATGTGAGTCAATCCCATATGGAGATAGTTTCTTTGTTTGGCTGAAAGCTGAAAGCCAAGAGAGCATCTCTAGCTAAAAACAGCTGTTGCTTGTCCTTTTCGTTACCTGGACAGGTAAGGTCACACCCACCTCTAGTCACATGCAAGAGGAGGTATGTCCCAGTCAGGAGGAAACAGGAAGTTTTCTACTGACTGGAGCAAACATCCCTCTGCAAGTCCACTCTAGGAAAACAAGGAATGTTGCACTTGACTGCTATCTGTGTATCACATCCCACATCCTCTTCTCCAGGCTAAACATACCCAACTCCTGTGATCATTCCTCCAAAGGCTTGGTTTCTAGACCTTTGATCATCTTGGTCTTCCTCCTCTGCACATCTTCCAGCTTGTCAGCATCCTTGTTAAATTGTGGTGCCCAGAACTTGACCCAGCAGAAAGCAGACTTGGAGCAAAGTCCATTCCCCAGAGCTTAACTGATGAGTGGACTGCATTAGACCACCTCTAGTTTCCTTTCTGCTCCCTCTCCCCCTGGCAGCTGGTACATCCACATTCGACACATCCTTGAAGCTCACATGTTCCTGCCAGTTTATTTCATTTTTGTTGCATTTTCATTTACAAACTTGCACTCTTTGATATGCCTTAGAGACCTGCCTTGTGTAGGGATGTGAACAGATGCTGGGAGAAGATTTATTTATTCACTATTATCCTTCCTTCTTCACGTTTGTGAGTTCAGCAGAGTGCCATTCCTTTGCACCTTAAAAGGAAGCTTAGATAGGCTAGTCCTAGCCTTTTAGTTTAAGTAATCCAGGATGCTTTAAGGCAGATTGGATTCTCCTGGTGTTTCCCCCCATTTTCCACGTGTCAAAGGTAAAACAATAACATTCATTCAAAGTTTCTGCTGCAGAATAACAGATACAGCAGCTTTGTTCTGGCAGGCTTAAAATGGTAATTCAGTCACAAAGACATGCTTAAAGGTAAAGGTAAAGGGACCCCTGACCATTAGGTCCAGTCGTGACCGACTCTGGGGTTGCGGCGCTCATCTTGCTTTATTGGCCGAGAGAGCCGGCGTACAGCTTCCGGGTCATGTGGCCAGCATGTCTAAGCCACTTCTGGCGAACCAGAGCAGCGTATGGAAACGCCGTTTACCTTCCTGCTGGAGTGGTACCTATTTATCTACTTGCACTTTGACGTGCTTTTGAGCTGCTAGGTTGGCAGGAGCAGGGACTGAGCAACGGGAGCTCACCCCATCGTGGGGATCCGAACCGCCGACCTTCTGATCGGCAACTCCTAGGCTCTGTGGTTTAACCCACAGTACCACCCGCGTCCCTACAAAAGACATGCTTAGGTCTAGTTTAAGATGGAGTTTCTGAGCTGTAGCTCAGACTTAGCAGTTGCTCTCACATTTCTGCCTTGGTGATGACATGAAGAGTAAGAGAAGAGGATGTGCTCAGGAAGGGAAGGACAATATACCCTCCCTGTGTCAAGGCACAGTGGGAGTGTCTCTGACAAAGTTCTCTCTAGCAAACTTACAGGAAAACTCTGTGAGCTTCAGCTTCTATCATGTGCCTATCTAGCAAACACGCATTGTTGGTTTGACTGCATTTTAAATATCCCACACCTTGAAAAGGTAAAGGTAAAGGGACCCCTGACCATTAGGTCCAGTCGCAGACGACTCTGGGGTTGTGGCGCTCATCTCGCTTTATTGGCCGAGGGAGCTGGCGTACAGCTTCTGGGTCATGTGGCCAGCATGACTAAGCCGCTTCTGGCGAACCAGAGCAGCACACGGAAACGCCATTTACCTTCCCGCCGGAGCGGTACCTACTTATCTACTTGCACTTTGACATGCTTTCGAGCTGCTAGGTTGGCAGGAGCAGGGACCGAGCAACGGGACCTCACCCCGTCGTGGGGATTCGAACCGCCGACCTTCTGATCAGCAAGCCCTAGGCTCTGTGGTTTAACCCACAGCGCCACCCACTTCCCGCCCACACCTTGAACCACTCCCTTATTTCAGAGTGGGTCTCTTTTGCTTCCAGCCACCTTGCAAATAGTCCCACTTGCTTCTCCCTTCTGTCCTCAGGGCAAACACCATAATGGGCGCTGCATCTTCCGAGAACCTGAGGACGGGGCATGCCTTGTGCCAGGGGGCCGCGGGGGAGAGAGCCCAGCAGACGTCCTTCCACCTTTACGTCCAGGGGATCGAGGATCTGGTGATGTCCTTGGCGGTCGCTTACTTCCTGGTCCGTGTTGGGCTGATCTTCTGCAACCTCGTCTTCATCCTGCCCTTGATCTTCTTCCTCAGTGAAAGGAGCTGCTCTTGAGAAGAGCAACCACGAATAAAGGGAGAACTTGGAAACATTGGTCCTGTGTAGAGCCGCTCTTTGGCAGGTGGGCCGGGCTGTTGTGCCGGGAATGGAGAGGCTCAGGTCCATGGGCCAGATGTTTTTGTTTAGTCGTTTAGTCGTGTCTGACGCTTTGTGACCCCATGGACCAGAGCACGCCAGGCACTCCTGTCTTCCACTGCTTCCCACAGTTTGGTCAGACTGTTGTCTTTGTCCATGGAGTTTTCTTGGCAGGGATACTGGAGTGGCTTACCTGTTCCTGCTCCAGGTGAATCACGTTTGGTCAAAACTCTCCACTATGACCTGTCCATCTTGGGTGGCCCTGCATGGCAGAGCTCATAGCTTCTCTGAGTTATTCAAGCCCCTTCGCCACGGCAAGGCAGTGATCCATGAAGGAGATGGGCCAGATGAGGCCCCCCCAAACCTTTTCACCTGGCCAACGGGACTCTCCAAAGGTCACACCCTCTTGCCAGTCCTTCACTATGCCCTCCTTGAGTGGATTTTCCTGTCTGGAACTGTCTAAGAGCCCTCTGGCAGTAAATCACACTGTTCAAAGTTGGAGTTAACTTATGGTTACCAGATTTTTTGCAATGAATCCAGGGACACTTTTTTTTTTTTAAAGCTGAGTAGCAACAGGGAGTCAGTACAGTGATACCTCGGGTTAAGAACTTAATTGGTCCATTCTTAACCTGAAACTGTTCTTAACATGAGGTACCACTTTAGCTAATGGGGTCCTCCCGCTGCCACCGCCACGTGATTTCTGTTCTCATCCTTAAGCAAAGTTTTAACCCAAGGTACTATTTCTCGGTTAGCAGAGTCTGTAACCTGAAGTGTCTGTAACCTGATGCGTCTGTAACCCGAGGTACCACTGTAGTGGGGATGGTGAGGCAAAAGACCCTGGGCCCAAGCACACATGCATATTGTATAAAGGTGCAAAGCCCTTCTTTCACACCCTGTGAAACATAAATGCGCAGAGTTTTTTTTAAACTGGGCAACGGCGAGCCACCCGCCCGTGACTCCTGAGCCTCCCCCGATCTCCTGCCCCCTTCCTCCTTTGTTTTGACTGATCAGGGAAGGCTCAGGAGTTACGGGCGGGCGGCTGTTGCCCAGTTTTTAAAAAACTCTGCACATTTATGTTTCACAGGGTGCAAAAGAAGGGCTTTGCACCTTGCCTGGCAGAGAAACCGTGTGCCTTGCGCCCCTCCTGGGCAACGGCTGGCCAGCTGCAACTCCTGAGCCTCCCCTGATCTGTCAAAACAAAGGGGGAAGGGGGCAGGAGATCTGTACCACCGGATGTCCTCAGTTCCCCTTCGACAGTGGCGGCGGCAGTGAGCAGCTCCTGAAGCTAGCCAGAGCCAACTGCACTACCAGGCTGGCTCTGGGCTGCTGAGGCTGCCACTGCCACATTTCGCGGGGACAGATTTGCAAATCTGGGGACATTCCGGGGACGGAATTTGTCCGGGGACAGATTTGCATATCCGGGGACTGTCCCCAGGGACATCTGGTAACCCTAAGTTAACTCTTTACAGTGGTACCTTGGGTTACAGACGCTTCAGGTTACAGACGCTTCAGGTTACAGACTCCACTAACCCAGAAATAATACCTTGGGTTAAGAACTTTGCTTCAGGATGAGAACAGAAATCACGTGGCGGCAGCGGGAGGCCCTATTAGCTAAAGTGGTGCTTCAGGTAAAGAACAGTTTCAGGTTAAGAACGGACCTCCAGAACAAATTAAGTTCTTAACCCGAGGTACCACTGTATTAGCAAAAAACAGTATCTCTGCAGACTTGGTTGAGTGTCAGGCCTAATGAGTGCAACCGTCCATCCCCAACAGGTCTTGCCCCATGAACCTGAAAGTCCTCACCTGCCAACAGCTGCCTAGGTTTCTTCTTCTCCAGAGCTTTCCCCAAGCATTCAGAGACTGCGCCCGTGTGCACCCTACTTCTGCTCTTCCTGTTTCAGCTCTCTTCTGGTCCTGGGGACAAGCGGAGAGGGGAGCGTCTCGGCAGGAGGGGGTGACACCCGTGACTCTGCCCCATCTCTGCCTCTTGGCCTCCCTCCTCCCACTCTCCTGCTTCAGCTTCTGCCTCTGATTCTGGACTGCTCTCTGCCACAGACTCTCCCAGCTCACTAAGCCCTGTTACCTCCTCAGCTTCCGACACCTCCTCACCCCAATCTTCTCCCTCTGACCTCTCATCGTCCTACCACCAACCCCCAGGATCCGAGCCTTCTTCCCTCGGGGGTTCCTCAGCTGGTGCCTCCCACCGCTCCTCTCCATGCCACCAGTCCTTGACAGTTTCTATATTCCTCTGTTCACCTAGCCCAGTAAGATAAAGGTAAAGGGACCCCGACCATTAGGTCCAGTCGTGACAGACTCTGGGGTTGCGGCGCTCATCTCACTTTACTGGCCGAGGGAGCCGGCGTACAGCTTCCGGGTCATGTGGCCAGCATGACTAAGCCGCTTCTGGCGAACCAGAGCAGCGCACAGAAACACCGTTTACCTTCCTGCCGGAGTGGTACCTATTTATCTACTTGCACTTTGACGTGCTTTTGAACTTCTAGGTGGGTAGGAGCAGGGACCGAGCAACGGGAGCTCACCCCATCGCGGGGATTCGAACCGCCGACCTTCTGATCGGCAAGTCCTATGCTCTGTGGTTTAACCCACAGCGCCACCCGCGTCCCAGTACCTGACCCCTAATGTGGTGCCTATGAGCAACACAGTGCCCTCATGCACCTGCAAGGCCTGCTTCTAATTTTTCATTTTTTAAAATGGTGTTCTTTGATTTGTTTTATTGACTGAGGGCAGGGCTTCTTCTCAGCCATTATAAGAGAACAAGAGAGGTGTTCCTGGTGAGTTCTGGCACCTCTTTTTCTAGAACTATAGCACTAGTTGCTTTTTTGGGGGTGGGGATATTGCCTGCTCTTTGTTTGCCTGTGGGTTCTTTTGGATTGCATTTGTAGGTAGCCATCAATAGCCCTCTCCTCCATGAAGAAGCATTGAATTGTCCATTGTGAGGAACTTTGTTAGCCCAAAAATGGAAAGTACCAGAGTTACCAACAATAGAGGAGTGGCAGACGAAGATGGTTGATTAAGCGGAACTAGCAAAACTGACCTGTAGAATCCAAAATCAGGAGGAAGCAAAATTCCAAAAAGACTGGAGTAAATTTATGGAGTACATAAATAATAACCGTAGAAATTTGAAGACTCTGGCAGGACTGAAATAAATCTTACAATGTAGATAGGATTGGATACAATAAGAAACGGTGGAAAAGTAACTGCCATAAAAAAACCTGTTGAAGGGAGGGAAGGAAGTCAATTATCAGCAGAGTGTGGGGAAAGAATGTGGGTAAATGATTGTTGAATTTTACTGTGTTTTGTTTGTTTGTATTAAATAAAACACCAATAAAGAGCATTTTTTTTAAAAAAAGAATTGTCCATTGGGAGAACAGGATGCTGGACTAGATGGGCCATTGGCCTGATCCAGCTCTTTTTGTGTTCTCAAGACCGAATGTCCTCCTTCTGCTGTGTATGTGCCACTAAGGTCTGTTCCTGTTGCACCTGCTGTTAGCAGCTCAGAAGCATTTGTATGTTCAGCACAGAAGCATTTGCACTCATGTTCTGGGCTTCCCAGAGGCACCAGCGCTCTGAGAGGACCCGGGCTCTCTGCTTAGAATGACTCTTAGCTTCCAATTGGTTGCCTGTCTGATGACCTCACAGGTGGGTGGCGGCTTTGTCCTCTGCTTCACAATGGGAGCTCCCGGGGCAGGTGCGGTCCAGGGGCTCCCACCAAGCCATGGTGCCTTGACCAAGATGCTGCACCCGTTGGACTCCTGGAGCTATCTCCGGACCACAGGTTAGCTGCGGACTGCAGGCTAAGAGGTTCGGAGCCTGGAGGTCAGAGGACAGCCTTCTGGGTGGGAATCTGGCACCAGGAGAGTCAGCAGAGCTGCCAGGTAGCTTCTGCCCAAGGATGTGAATTGTTGCATGCCTACCTAATCTCTGAAAGGTGAGCGACTTCCGGGGTTCCAGCAGTTACTCAGGGTTCTGTTTCCTTGGAATGAAGGTCAGCGGAGACAGTGGTAGGTTTAGGATACATGGTTTTATTTTCATGTACAGACAACCTGAGTATAAGATGGAGAGGCTCTAACATGGGACTGAAACTGCCTTGGTTGCAATGGTTGATGATCTCCGGCGGGCTAGGGACAAAGGTGAGAGCTGTTTCCTAGTTCTGTTGGATCTCTCAGCAGCGTTTGATACCATCAACCATAACATCCTTCTGGACCGTCTTGAGGGGCTGGGAGCTGGGGGCACTGTCATACAGTGGTTCCGCTTCTTCCTCCTGGGCCGTGTCCAGAAAGTCGTGGTGGGGGATGAGTGTTCAGACCCCTGGGCTCTCACTTGTGGGGTGCCTCAGGGTTCCGTCCTCTCCCCCATGCTTTTTAACATCTATATGAAGCCGCTGGGAGAGATCATCGGGGGTTTGGACTGGGTGTCCATCAGTATGCGGATGATACCCAGCTCTACCTCTCTTTCAAATTAGAACCAGTGAAGGTGGTGAAGGTCCTGTGTGAGTGTCTGGAGGCGGTTGGAGGATGGATGGCGGATAACAGATTGAGGTTGAATCCTGACAAGACAGAAGTACTGTTTTTGGGGGACAGGAGGCGAGCAGATGTGGAGGACTCTCTGGTCCTGAATGGGGTAACTGTGCCCCTGAAGGACCAGGTGCGCAGCCTGGGAGTCATTTTGGACTCACAGCTGTCCATGGAGGCACAGGTCAATTCTGTATCCAAGGCAGCTGTCTCCCAGCTCCATCTGGTATGCAGGCTGAGACCCTATCTGCCTGCGGACTGCCTCGCCAGAGTGGTGCATGCTCTGGTTATCTTCCGCTTGGACTACTGCAATGCGCTCTACGTGGGGCTACCTTTGAAGGTGACCCGGAAACTACAACTAATCCAGAATAGACTGGTGACTGGGAGTGGCCGCCAAGACTACGTAACATCGGTCTTGAAAGACCTACATTGGCTCCCAGTACGTTTCTGAGCACATCTGGTGGGAGGGCCTTCTTGGTGGTGGCGCCCGCCTCCCACCAGATATCAAAGAGAACAACAACTACCAGACTTTTAGACGACATCTGAAGGCAGCCCTGTCTGATGCTGTATTGTTTTTAATATTCAGTTGGAAGCCGCCCGGAGTGGCTGGGGAAACCCAGCCAGATGGGCGGGGTATAAATAATAAATTATTATTATTATTATTATTATTATTATTATTATTATTATTATTATTAAACACAGATCTTGCTTCTCCATTGCTTCTCCATTAGTCACAGCTTTCAATCCAGCACAGAGCAAGGAGGTCTCTGTGTATCCAGCTTACAACCAGCTCAGCTGTCACACACCACACCTGGCTATTATTCTCCTACCTGGCAGCAGTAGGTGAGGAGGGGTGAAGGAAAAGCCAACCCTTGTGGGAGAAATACTTACGCAACTTGGCTGCGAATGAGCTCTGGGAGGAACGGGAGGTGAAATGGAATTGTCACCTGCTGTCATGTCGACTAACATGTCAATGTGAGGAGGGGTGATTTTCAGCAGGACTGGTTGGTGAGAGAGGAGAGAATCTTATGCATTTCTCTCTACTACTACTTTGATGAAAACCACCCCATCCCAAGTCGTAGTCCTATTGAAAACCATCTCTTCTCCTCCCCATGCTATGCACGACATTCCTTCTTTTGAAAATCTTGTGCGATTGCAAGTTGGGCCTCCAAGTCCAAACTAGGGGTGCAACAAAACCGGAAGGGTGTGAGGGGTTGCTTCAGAAACAGAATGGCCGAACAAATTGGTAGAATTGGCTGAATTGGCTCAGATGACAAACAGGCTGAGAGGTAATGTTAACCCAAAATTTATTCAAAAATGGGACATGTTCAAGAACTACTTAAAAAAATATAACAGTAGTGTGGCTTCTTCGACAGCACTTGAATGATTTCTGTATACATGAATGAAAAGGTTCTAAAAATTAGTAAGGAACTTTAAGATAGTATAATGTTAAGTTTTGTACAACAGGAAAATAGAAAAGGTAATAGCACTGGGGGTGGGGTGGGAATTCTCATGTGTATATATGTAGGAGTGTATGGTGAATTGTGTTGTATTTTGAATTGACACTGTTTTGTAATCTCCCCCCCAAACCCCCCCCCCACATATATAATTATATTATCTTATCAAGTAAATTCAATAAAAAATTAAAAGCAAAAAACAAACTAGGGGTGCAGACTTTGATTGACTAAATCAATCAGCCTGAGAGGAGCTATGCTGGCAGGGGGCTTATGGGAGTTGTAGTCTAAAACATTGCTGTGTTGCAGGAGTTGGACTAGATGACCCTTGGGGTCCCTTCCAATTGTATTCTGTGGTTCTATATGGCTGTGCTGGCCAGGACTCATGGGAGTTGTAGTCCAGCACATTGCTGTGGCGGTGCGGGGCTGATGGGTGCTGTAGTCCAAAGCATGGCCAGCTGGCAGGGTCTGATGGGAGTCGTAGTCCAAAACAATCCAGAGCAGCGGTTCTCAACCTGTGGGTCCCCAGATGTTGTTGGACTACAACTCCCATCATCCCTGAGCTCTGGCCTTGCTAGCTAGGGGTGATGGGAGTTGTAGTCCAACAACACCTGGAGACCCATAGCTGAGAACCGATGATCCAGAGGATACCAGGCTAGGGAAAGCTGCCTTCGTCCAGTTCACCCATGGTTCCTCTTCCCCCTTCATTTCCAGGGAATGCCCGCCCGCCCAGCCCCGCGGACCATGGTGCTGCCTAGCAGAGGAAGAACCTAGCGGAAGACCCCAGCCATGTGCATGGCCACCTTTGTGATAGTGCTCTCCACCACTTACTACTTCTTGATGACTGACCGGTTCCATTCTGAGCTAATCGCCTCCACCCAGTTCCTTGGCCCCCTGGCTGCCCCTCTCCTCGATGTGCTGCGCATCACCTCCGATCTCGGGCGCCACATCGTCTACTTATTCATCTCTGGTGCACTTGCCTTGCTGCTCTCTACGATCTCCTCGTGGGTGCAGGAAAAGGTGCTGGAGGAGACCAAGAACATGGGCTTTTCCTTAGGGTCGTGAAATCAGCAGGGCTTGGAATCAGCCCCGTTGCAAAACAAGACAACGTGGGAGCTTTCTATTTGCCCCTAAACACTGCAATAAACATGCCTCCCCCGTATGGTGGTCTTCTAGCGTTAAGTCTTGGGCTTTAACTCCGTTGACAGCTAGGAAGACCCTAGCAATTCGCATCAGGCAGGGACGTCTTCACTGTGGGTGGGTGGAATAAATTTAGCAGAGACAAAAGCTGGGGCTGCTAAAATGCCAAACAGCTCAGGGTGAAAAGGGATTTTGCCAGGAAAACCTGCTCTATAATGTTGAACTGGAACTAGTCGATAATTTGGGTTTTCCATGGATTGCCGTTTGTTCCGATTCAGCAGTAAAGAGCAGGTCTTCATGCTCTGGAGCAAAGCAGAAACAAGAAGTGCTTGGACAGGGAGCTTTAAAGCACAGACTTCTTCATTTCAGGGTCATGGGTTCAAGACCTAAGTTGGGCAAAAAATTCCTGCATTGCAGGGGGTTGGAATAGATGACCCTCATGGTCCCCCCCAAATCTACAATTCTGTGATCTGTGCCTAGAAACATGGCAAAAAAAGCACGTCTGAATGAGCCCTGAAGACAGCTTTCTCTGGTTCTATGTTGGTTTAGCATTGCACCCCTCTTTGCCCAACAAATCTGAGTTGGTCTTTTTTTTTTAATTCCCATTACTAAAATTAGTCATGATGATTCAGGAGCAGATTAGTACTGGGTTTTTTGGGGTGGCTCCCCGCCCCCCCAATGAGGTCTGGCAGACTGTACCGAGCTGACACTACACACCAGCGTAGGGCTTCAACATCTGGAGCATCTGGTACTTCAGGGGTTGCACCTTCACAGGCTAAAATAAAAGTTATGTCTGAAGACGTCTTGGCACAGGCACTTGGGAAAATTAATGCATCTTTGGAAAATTTGGCCAAGCAAGTAGCTGAGACAAATAAACAAGTGACTGAAGCATCTGCTAAAATTGATGTGAATACTACAAGTATTAATAATTTGGGACAGAAGGTGAACTCTAACACACAGTCTATCGAAAAATTACTAGAAGAATCTGCCTCGACCCGAAAGGTAGCGGAGGAAGCAAGGGAAATTGCGACGGTTACTCAAGAGAAGATACCACCAGTATACAGGAAATTAGAGGAACATGACCTGACACTTTCTATGATTGAATTAAGAGACAAAGAAAGGAATTTAAGAATCAGGGCGGTACCAGAAAGGGAGAAAGACAATTTGGCTGATTTTTTTAACACAGGAATTTACAGATTTTTGGCAACAGGAATTAGAGAAAGAAGAATTCAAGATAGTGACTGCATTTAGACTTGGCAAAAGACAGAGGAAGAACAAAGTAAGAGACTGTTTGATCATTTTTCGAACAAAGGAGGAGAGAGATAAAATTTTGAATTTGCACTATCAAAGAGCTTTGGAAATTGAAGATTCGAGAGTGGAAATTTTTAAGGACATACCAAAACAACTTCTGGACTTAAGAATAAAATATAGAGATCTAGTCGCCCTGCTGAGAAGAAACGGAATACCTTTTAGGTGGGAATTTCCTCAAGGCCTATCGTTTAAGTATAAAGGAAGAAAAACAAGAATTAGAACAGTTAGTGATAAAGACCGATTTTTGAAAGACTACGGAGAAGACTTGCAAAAAGAAGCAGAATCCGGAGAAGAACCAGGAGCACTGGTAAGAGAAACAATTGACATAGCAAATTTATCTTTTGGACTGCATAGTCCAGGGAAAGAGACACCACCGACAGAACAAGAACAGTTACTTGGAGCAGTAGGAGGTAAAGCGAAGTAACCCCATCACCATGGCTCTGCAACTTCTAAGTTGGAATTGTAATGGTTTGAATTCGCCTCGAAAGAGAAAAAATGTCTTTCATATATTGAAAAAAGAACAATTGGACTTGATTTGTTTACAAGAAACACATGTAACGAGGCCACACAGGAAAATACTTATTAATAAGAGATTGGGACAAGAATTTATTTCATCTGACAAAGTTAAAAAGAGAGGAGTTGTGATATATGCAAAGGAGAGATTATCACCAAAATTAATTTTTAAAGATGAACAAGGAAGATTTTTAGCAATTGAAATACAAGTTCAAGGAGAGAAATTCTTGATTGTAGGAATTTATGCACCAAATGAGGGGAAATCTGAATTTTTTAAGAAGTTGCATGAGACTTTGCTGGATTATATGGACTACAACATAATTTTGATGGGGGATATGAATGGAGTAGCATCTACAAATATGGACAAGGCACAAAAACATGTAGTCACCAAAGATGGTAGACTACCAAAAACTTTTTTTGAATTGACTGACAATATGGACTTGATTGACATTTGGAGAACTAAGAACCCCCTGGGGAGAGAGGGAACCTTTTTCTCTGAAGCCAAGATGACATGGACTAGAATTGACCAAATATGGATTACTAGAGGAATGGCACCAAAGATAAAGAAAGTGGAAATCTGCCCCAAAACTTGCTCCGACCATAATGCGGTAAAGATGGAGATGAAGCAAATAACAACCGGCTCCTTTAGATGGAGGATGAATGACACCTTACTTAGAGATGAAGAAGTATATAAAAAGGCCCAAAAAACTTTGAGAGACTATTTTGAAATAAATATGACTACCAAAGTTGAAAAAAGAGTAATCTGGGACACAAGTAAAGCTGTGATGAGAGGGTTTTTGATACAACAGAATGCAATAAAGAAGAGAAGTCAAAATGAGAAAAAAGATAAAATTTTGGAGAAAATAAAAGAAGGGGAGAAAAAACTGAGATTAAAGCCAAAGTCGCAGGAGATCCTGAGAGAAATAAAATTATATCAAGTACAATATATGGAATTGATGAATCAGGAAATAGAATGGAAAATTAAACAAATGAGACAAAAGACATTTGAATCAGCGAACAAATGTGGGAAATGATTGGCTTGGCAATTGAAAAAAAGACAAAAATTAAATACCATCACAAATTTAGAAGTAGAAGGAAAAGATATACATAATCCAATTGAGATTAGAAATTGCTTCCAGAAGTATTTTAAACAACTATATGCACAAGGGCCACAGAATGAAATGGACATTGACCGATTTTTGAAGATAAATGGATTACAAAAAAATCTCACAAGAAAGTAAATTAATGTTGAATTGCAAAATATCTGACCAGGAGATAGAAGGTGCCATCCAAAATATGCAACTAGGCAAGTCTCCAGGACCGGATGGGCTGACTTCCAGATATTACAGATCTTTGAAGGAGTGGCTATTTGAAGGAAGTCTGCAATGAAATTTTGGAAGGGAAAAGGGCACCAGAGTCGTGGAAAGAGGCTTATATTACACTTATACCGAAAACAGAGACTGAAAAGACTCAGCTTAAGAACTACCGTCCCATATCCTTATTAAATGTGGATTACAAAATTTTTGCTGACATTTTGGCTAAGAGATTGAAAAAAGTATTGATGGAAGAGATTCATAAGGATCAAGCGGGCTTTCTCCCGGGAAGACACCTATCTGACAACTTGAGGAACATAATTGACATTTTGGAAAAGTTAGAAGTGAATATAAACACTAAAGCAGTTCTGATATTTGTGGATGCGGAGAAAGCTTTTGACAACATCTCTTGGAGTTTTATGAAAAAGAACCTACAGGGTATGGGGGTAGGCCAAGGTTTTGAAAATGGTATAGATGCAATATACTCTGAACAAAAGGCCAAATTAATTGTAAATAACGTGGTTACGGAAGAATTTAAGATAGAAAAAGGGACACGACAGGGGTACCCAATTTCCCCATTGCTTTTTATATCGGTCCTGGAGGTCCTGCTGAACATGATTAGAAGGGACCGGTTGGTTAAAGGTATAAATTGAGAGCATTTGCAGATGACTTAGTCTTGACGTTACAAGAGCCAGAATCTAGTACTAAAAGGGTTTTGGAACTAATTCAAGAGTTTGGTCAGGTGGCAGGATTCAAACTGAACAAGTCAAAAACTAAGGTTTTAGAGAAAAACTTAACATTGATTGAAAGAGAGAGGTTTCAGAATGAAACAGGTTTGACTGTGGTTAAGAAAGTGAAATACCTGGGGATTAATATGACAGCTAAAAATGGGAATTTGTTTAAAGATAACTATGAAAAATGTTGGACGGAAGTGAAAAAAGATTTAGAAATTTGGTCAAATTTGAAGCTTTCCTTGTTGGGCCGAATCGCAGCTATAAAGATGAATGTATTGCCTAGAATGTTGTTTTTGTTTCAAACATTGCAAATTGTGGACAAGATGGACTGTTTCAAGAAGTGGCAGAAAGATATTTCTAGATTTGTCTGGCAGGGCAAGAAGCCTAGCATAAAATTTAAGATATTAACTGATGTAAAGGAAAGGGGTGGATTTGCCCTGCCAGACTTTAAACTTTATTATGAATCAGCAGCATTCTGCTGGTTGAAAGACTGGCTGCTTCTTGAGAATACAGACATTTTGGATTTAGAAGGTTTTAACAACGTTTTTGGATAGCATGCATATTTGTGGTATGACAAGGTTAAAGCACATAAAGCATTTAAAAACCATATTGTCAGGAAAGCATTGTTTAATGTTTGGACTAGATATAAGGATTTATTGGAAAATAAAACCCCAAGGTGGTTGTCACCAATGGAAGCGAAAGCACAGAAAAAGCTCAATATGGAGGCCAAATGGCCGAAATATTGGGAAATTTTGGAACAAGAAGGACATAGACTGAAATTGCAGAGTTTTGAGAAACTAAAAAACAAAGTGTGAGATTGGCTTCATTATTATCAGATAATGGAGGCATATAATTTGGATAAGAAAATCGGCTTCCAGGTGGAAAAATCAAAATTGGAAACAGAACTGTTAGAACCTAAAACTAAGATTTTGTCAAAGATGTATAACTTGCTGTTGAAATGGAACACTCAGGATGAGACGGTTAAATCTGCTATGATTAAATGGGCACAAGATGTTGGACATAACATTATGTTTGCTGACTGGGAACAGTTGTGGACCACAGGTATGAAATTTACGGCATGTAATGCCTTAAGAGAGAATATTATGAAAATGATATACAGGTAGTACATGACCCCAGTCAAGCTGGCAAAAATTTATCACTTGCCCGACAATAAATGTTGGAAATGTAAAGAAAATGAAGGTACATTCTTTCACCTTTGGTGGACGTGCCCAAGGATTAAGGCTTTCTGGGAAATGATTTATAATGAATTGAAAAAGGTATTTAAATATACCTTTCTGAAGAAACCAGAGGCCTTTCTCCTGGGCATAGTCGGCCAATTGGTGTCAAAGAAGGATAGAACTTTTTTTATGTACGCTACAACAGCAGCAAGAATACTTATCGCAAAGTACTGGAAGACACAGGATTTACCCACTCTGGAAGAATGGCAGATGAAGATGATTGACTACATGGGATTGGCAGAAATGACTGGCAGAATCCGTGACCAGGGAGAAGAGTTGGCGGAAGAAGATTGGAAGAAATTTAAGGACTATTTACAGAAATATTGTAAAATTAATGAATGCTAGAATGATGTCGGATAGAATTTAAGTGGTTTCTAGCTGTAATGTTTTGAGTGATATGGAAAAAAAAAGGTGCGGAAATAGGCTAAAAATTACTGATAAGGATTTGCTGAACTAATAATCTGAACTGGAATATAAAAAAGGGAGGTATGAGGAGGTCGGGGAAATATGTTAATGAAAAATAACTATTGTGAACTTCCTGTGTTTTTAATTTTTTTTATTTTTCTATTTTTTGTTATTGTTTCTTTTTTCTTTTCGATTCTTTTTTTTTTTTACTGTATTAACTTTGAAAACTTTAATAAATATTTTAAAAAAACAAAAAAACAAAAAAACACTTCCCACTCGGAATCTTGGCTGGGTTTTCTGGCCAGAGCTGAATGAGATCCTAACCACTGCCACCACCCCATGGACCACAAGAGAGACCTACCCATGGATCCCAGTTCCCATCTGGACCGCTAGGCTAGGTGCACTAGGGTCTAGTTGGCAGTATGATGAAAGACCTCTGTGGGAGATTCTATTCCAGTAGTCACCCCATGATGACTTTCTGAAGTTTGACCTCTACTGCTTTTTCCGTTGTACTTTTCTGGAGGAGGGTCGTAGGGCATCAGGTCCCAGGTTCAATATTTGGCATCTTCAGGTGGGTTTTGGAGACGTCCCCCATCTGAAACTCTGGGAAGCTCAGAACCTGGTCAATGGAGGAAAAATCTGAATGAGAGAGCGGGGTCCTGCTTCCCAAAGAAGAAGTCTTCTCCAGGGTGGCCACCTGTCCCCAGCCAAAAGTTGAGGGCTTGCAGGGCTGCCATTACCCAGCCAGCTGGGTTTGTGACATCAGCAGTCAAGAAACAGAGTGCCCTCCCCAGGGCAGCCACTCCCATTAGGCCGGGATGTGGTGTGGGAGACATCTCTGCCCAATGAACGGGTCAATAATTCAGACACGAGGACGGGCCTGGGGGTAACATCTAATGCTGAGCTCAGCCTAGAAGGGAGGTAAGTTGGGGCTTTCCTGCCCTGGGAGCCCAAAGACCATACTGTGGATCCCACTGCTCACTTTTACCCCCGGTATTAAGAAGGGGCAAGGCCCATTCATCCCAGCATCCTGTTCTCACCAGATGCCCCAATGGGAAGCCTGCAAGCAACACACAAGCAAAAGAGCACCCTTCATTAGTGTCCAACAACTGGTATTTAGTGCTCAATCAGAGCAAATGTCAGTTTGAATTTTCTCTGGATTGCCATTTGCTCTGATTGAGCTTTAAAGAGCAGACCTTCATGGAGAATGCTACAGAGCAAAAAAATAAAGGGCACTTGCACACAGGGCTTTAAAGCATAGACTATGCCTGTAAAGGGGACACGGGTGGCACTGTGGTCTAAACCTAGGGCTTGTTGATCAGAAGGTTGGCGGTTCGAATCCCCCCGACCGGGTGAGCTCCCGTTGCTCGGTCCCTGTTCCTGCCAACCTAGCAGTTCGAAAGCACAAAAAGTGCAAGTAGATAAATAGGTACAGCTCTGGTGGAAAGGTAAACGGCATTTCCGTGCGCTGCTCTGGTTCGCCAGAAGCGGCTTAGTCATGCTGGCCACACGACCCAGAAGCTGTACGCCGGCTCCCTCAGCCAATAAAGCGAGATGAGTGCCGGAACCAAAGAGTCATCCGCAACTGGACCTAACAGTCAGGGGTACCTTTACCTTTTACCTTTATGCCTGTAAAGAGCAGAGGAAAGGGAACTGTGGACAAACCCTAACTTGGGATCCCAGTGTCTAAAATTAGTCGTTCTTGCTGTTATTAACAAGTCAGGGCAAATCCACATGGGGAGTCCTGCTGATTCCCTGTAAAGCATGCATGTACATGTGTGTGTCTGGATGTGTCGTAAAGTGCATTATGGGTGCATAAGAGGAAGGTGCCAAACTCTCACACGTTTCTCCATCTTTCAAACACCTCCTTTCTCTTTGAGTAGTCATGAAGTCTCAGTGGAAGAACATAAGAAGAGTCCAGGTGTTTGATCAGGCCAACAGCCTCTTCTCACAATGGCCAACCGGATGGGAAATCCACAAGCAGGATTTGAGCCTAAGAGCCCCCTCCCCTCCTGGTGCTCAGAAGTACTGCTGCCTCGGGCAGTGAGTTCCAGTGTCATGAAGGAGGGAGGAAAACCTTTCTCAGTCAGCTTCCTCCGTGCCACGCAGAATTTTATAAACTTCTATCACGTTGCCTCTTAAATCTCCTTTTCTCAATTCTAAAAAGTCCCAAACGTTGCAACCTTTCTTCATCAGGGAGTCTCTCTATCCCCTCAATCATTTTTGTTGCTCTTTTCTGAACCTCCTCCAACTCTGCAATGTCCTTTCTGAGGTGAGGCGGCCAGAACTTCTGCAAATGTGGTCATGCTGTAGATTTGCACAATGGCATTATGTGTGATGGCCTGGGACTCAGGCTTGGATTTGGAACCAGAGAAGACTCAGTCTGCACCGGACCCTTTGCCTCAGGCATCATCTGAACCAAGCCTGGGGCCTCATCCTGAAGAGTCCCAGTCTGCACAGGTTCCCCTGCAACAAGCAGCAGCTGGGCCAAGTCAGGGGACTGAGCCTGCCCTGGCTCCAGATGCGGGGATTACCCCATTGCCTCCAGCTGGGCCATCACTTACAGCTGCTCCACTACCAGTTGGGTCAGGGGAGGCTGAGGCGGCCTCTGGGTCTAGTAAGCCACCGACGTCTCCCGATCTGCAGAGACTAAGGTGTGAGAGAAGGAGAGACCTGAGTACTCGCAGGAGGAGTGCTCGCCTTCGGGTGAGATAGGAAGGTGAGTCGCCGGGGGATCAGGACCGGCCGTTACCCCGACAAAGATAAAAGGCTGTCGGACCCTGCCCCAGGTTGCGGGAGCAACATTGCTGTTTGCTAGAACCTGTCTGTGACTCTGTGCCTGACCCAGCCTGGTTTCCTGCCTTGACCCTGTTGGACTGACTGTTTACAGAACCCTTGGATTCGGGACTGAACCTGGACTGCGTTGCTTGGGTTTGCCCCCGGGCCCAGCACATTATGATCCTGGCAGTTTTTGTTTTCAGTTCTTTTCCTAAGGATCCATAGCATGGAATTTGCCTTTTTCACAGACTAAAAAGTCTGAAATGCTGCAACCTTTCTTCATATGGGTGCCACTTCCCTTATGGTCTACCTAGTTTAGCATCCTGTTCCCACGATGGTCAACCAGCTGCCTCTAGGAAGTCCACAAGTAGGGCGTGCGCCAAATCAATCAGTATGAGCTGTCCAGCAATGGAATGGACTCCCTTGGGAGGTTGTGGACTCTCCCTCATTAGAGGGTTTTAAGAAGAGTTTACTACTACCAGAGTTCACATCTACTACTGTGGGCAAGAAACCCATAAAAGAAATGGAGTGGCCCTCATAGTCAACAAAAGAGTGGCGAAAGCTGTACTGGGATGCAATCTCAAAAACGATAGAATGATCTCGATACGAATCCAAGGCAGACCTTTTAAATTGAATGCAGATTTCCAAAGAATAGCAAGGAGAGACAAGAAGGCCTTCTTAAACGAGCAATGCAAACAAATAGAGGAAAACAACAGAATGGGAAGAACCAGAGATCTGTTCAAGAAAATTGGAGATATGAAAGGAACATTTCGTACAAAGATTACCATAATAAAGGACAAAAGTGGTAATGACCTAACAGAAGCAGAAGACATCAAGAAGAGGTGGCAAGAATACACAGAGGAATTATACCAGAAAGATATGGATGTCTCGTACACCCCAGGTAGTGTGGTTGCTGACCTTGAGCCAGACATCCTGGAAAGTGAAGTCAAATGGGCCTTAGAAAGCATTGCAAATAACAAGGCCAGTGGAAGTGATGGTATTCCAGCTGAACTATTTAAAATTTTAAAAGATGATGCTGTTAAGGTGCTACACTCAATATGCCAGCAAATTTGGAAAACTCAGCAGTGGCCAGAAGATTGGAGAAGATCAGTCTACATCCCAATCCCAAAGAAGGGCAGTGCCAAAGAATGCTCCAACTACCGCACAATTGCACTCATTTCACACGCTAGCAAGGTTATGCTTAAAATTCTACAAGGAAGGCTCAAACAGTATGTGGATCGAGAACTCCCAGAAGTGCAAGCTGGATTTAGAAGAGGCAGAGGAACCAGAGACCAAATTGCAAACATGCGCTGGATTATGGAGAAAGCTAGAGAGTTCCAGAAAGACATCTACTTCTGCTTCATTGACTATGCAAAAGCCTTTGACTGTGTCGACCACATCAAACTATGGCAAGTTCTTAAAGAAATGGGAGTGCCTGATCACCTCATCTGTCTCCTGAGAAATCTCTATGTGGGACAAGAAGCTACAGTTAGAACTGGATATGGAACAACTGATTGGTTCAAAATTGGGAAAGGAGTACGACAAGGCTGTATTTTATCTCCCTGCTTATTTAATTTATATGCAGAATACATCATGCGAAAGGCTGGGCTGGATGAATCCCAAGCTGGAATTAAGATTGCCAGAAGAAATATCAACAACCTCAGATATGCAGATGACACAACCTTGATGGCAGAAAGTGAGGAGGAATTAAAGAACCTTTTAATGAGGGTGAAAGAGGAGAGCGCAAAATATGGTCTGAGGCTCAACATCAAAAAAACGAAGATCATGGCCACTGGTCCCATCACCTCCTGGCAAATAGAAGGGGAAGAAATGGAGGCAGTGAGAGATTTTACTTTCTTGGGCTCCATGATCACTGCAGATGGTGACAGCAGCCACGAAATTAAAAGACGCCTGCTTCTTGGGAGAAGGGCAATGACAGGCCTAGACAGCATCTTGAGAAGTAGAGACGTCACCTTGCCAACAAAGGTCCGTATAGTTAAAGCCATGGTTTTCCCAGTAGTGATGTATGGAAGTGAGAGCTGGACCATAAAGAAGGCTGATCGCCGAAGAATTGATGCTTTTGAATTATGGTGCTGGAGAAGACTCTTGAGAGTCCCATGGACTGCAAGAAGATCAAACGCATCCATTCTTAAGGAAATCAGCCCTGAGTGCTCCCTGGAAGGACAGATCGTGAAGCTGAGGCTCCAGTACTTTGGCCACCTCATGAGAAGAGAAGACTCCCTGGAGAAGACACTGATGCTGGGAAAGATGGAGGGCACAAGGAGAAGGGGGCGACAGAGGACGAGATGGTTGGACAGTGTTCTCGAAGCTACAAACATGAGTCTGTCCAAACTGCGGGAGGCAGTGAAAGACAGAGGTGCCTGGCGTGCTCTGGTCCATGGGGTCACGAAGAGTCGGACACGACTAAACGACTAAACAACAAATCCAAGTTTATGCACCAACTACTGGTGCTGAAGAAACTGAAATTGACCAATTCTATGAAGACTTAGAACACCTTATAGAAGTGACACCAAAGAAGGATGTTCTCATTATAGGGGATTGGAATGCTAAAGTAGGGAGGCAAGAGATAAAAGGAACAACTGGCAAGTTTGGCCTTGGAGATCAAAACGAAGCAGGGCAAAGGCTAATAGAGTTCTGTCAAGAGAACAAGCTGGTCATCACAAACACGCTTTTCCAACAACACAAGAGACGACTCTACACATGGACATCACCAGATGGGCATCATCAAAATCAGATTGATTATATTCTCTGCAGCCAAAGATGGAGAAGCTCTATACAGTCATCAAAAACAAGACCTGGAGCTGACTGTGGCTCAGATCATCAGCTTCTTATAGCAAAATTCAAGCTTAAACTGAAGAAAGTAGGAAAAACCACTGGGCCGGTAAGATACAATCTAAGTCAAATCCCTTATGAATACACAGTGGAAGTGAGGAACAGGTTTAAGGATTTAGATTTGGTGGACAGAGTGCCTGAAGAACTATGGATGGAGGCTCGTAACATTGTATAGGAGGCAGCAACGAAAATCATCCCAATGAAAAGGAAATGCAAGAAAGCAAAGTGGCTGTCCAATGAGGCCTTACAAATAGTGGGGGAGAGAAGGCAAGCAAAATGCGAGGGAGATAGTGAAAGATACAGGAAATTGAATGCAGATTTCCAAAGAATAGCAAGGAGAGACAAGAAGGCCTTCTTAAACGAGCAATGCAAACAAATAGAGGAAAACAACAGAATGGGAAGAACCAGAGATCTGTTCAAGAAAATTGGAGATATGAAAGGAACATTTCGTACAAAGATTACCATAATAAAGGACAAAAGTGGTAAGGACCTAACAGAAGCAGAAGACATCAAGAAGAGGTGGCAAGAATACACAGAGGAATTATACCAGAAAGATATGGATGTCTCGTACACCCCAGGTAGTGTGGTTGCTGACTTTGAGCCAGACATCCTGGAGAGTGAAGTCAAATGGGCCTTAGAAAGCACTGCAAATAACAAGGCCAGTGGAAGTGATGGTATTCCAGCTGAACTATTTAAAATTTTAAAAGATGATGATGTTAAGGTGCTACACTCAATATGCCAGCAAATTTGGAAAACTCAGCAGTGGCCAGAAGATTGGAGAAGATCAGTCTACATCCCAATCCCAAAGAAGGGCAGTGCCAAAGAGTGCTCCAACTACCGCACAATTGCAGTCATTTCACACGCTAGCAAGGTTATGCTTAAAATTCTACAAGGAAGGCTCAAGCAGTATGTGGATCGAGAACTCCCAGAAGTGCAAGCTGGATTTAGAAGAGGCAGAAGAACCAGAGACCAAATTGCAAACATGCGCTAGATTATGGAGAAAGCTAGAGAGTTCCAGAAAGACATCTACTTCTGCTTCATTGACTATGCAAAAGCCTTTGACTGTGTCGACCACAGCAAACTATGGCAAGTTCTTAAAGAAATGGGAGTGCCTGATCACCTCATCTGTCTCCTGAGAAATCTCTATGTGGGACAAGAAGCTACAGTTAGAACTGGATATGGAACAACTGATTGGTTCAAAATTGGGAAAGGAGTACGACAAGGCTGTATTTTATCTCCCTGCTTATTTAATTTATATGCAGAATACATCATGCGAAAGGCTGGGCTGGATGAATCCCAAGCTGGAATTAAGATTGCCGGAAGAAATATCAACAACCTCAGATATGCAGATGACACAACCTTGATGGCAGAAAGTGAGGAGGAATTAAAGAACCTTTTAATGAGGGTGAAAGAGGAGAGCGCAAAATATGGTCTGAAGCTCAACATCAAAAAAACGAAGATCATGGCCACTGGTCCCATCACCTCCTGGCAAATAGAAGGGGAAGAACTGGAGGCAGTGAGAGATTTTACTTTCTTGGGCTCCATGATCACTGCAGATGGTGACAGCAGCCACGAAATTAAAAGACGCCTGCTTCTTGGGAGAAGGGCAATGACAGGCCTAGATAGCATCTTGAGAAGTAGAGACGTCACCTTGCCAACAAAGGTCCATATAGTTAAAGCCATGGTTTTCCCAGTAGTGATGTATGGAAGCGAGAGCTGGACCATAAAGAAGGCTGATCGCCGAAGAATTGATGCTTTTGAATTATGGTGCTGGAGAAGACTCTTGAGAGTCCCATGGACTGCAAGAAGATCAAACGCATCCATTCTTAAGGAAATCAGCCCTGAGTGCTCACAGGAAGGACAGATCCTGAAGCTGAGGCTCCAGTACTTTGGCCACCTCATGAGAAGAGAAGACTCCCTGGAGAAGACACTGATGTTGGGAAAGATGGAGGGCACAAGGAGAAGGGGGCGACAGAGGACAAGATGGTTGGATAGTGTTTTCGAGGTTACCAGCATGAGTTTGACCAAACTGCGGGAGGTAGTGGAGGACAGAGGTGCCTGGCGTGCTCTGGTCCATGGGGTCACGAAGAGTCGGACATGACTAAACGACTAAACAACAACAACAAAGAAGAGTTTGGTTGGCCATCTGCCACGCACAATCTAGTTGAGATGCTTGCATTGCAGGGGGTTGGACTAGATGACCCTCAGGGTCCCTTCCAACTCTTCTAAAATTCTACAAAATCATCTCCCACCTGCGGTCCCCAGCAGCTGGTGTTCAGGGACCAATTTCCTCCAACCCTAGGGACAGGATCTAGCCATCACGGCTAGGAGCCCTTGGCAGCCATAGAAAATACGACTGCTTTTGGGTGGGTTGGGTAAGGTTAGGTTCCAGAACCGTGGCTGGATCTAGACACATCAAAAAACCGTTTCAGGAACACGCGTTGTAAACTTCATTATGGGAAATCAAGTTGGTGGAAGACGGGACTCCATGGCGCCATCTGGTGCCACAGTGTTATAACGCATTTAAAACGCTATTTCTTTATTTATGTAGCTGAGTCCCCTGAGCTGGAAAAGATCCGGTGCTTTAACCCACTTTAATTGGGTAAACCTAAATTTCCCCTGCATCCTTGAACCCCTCCTATAGAACAGCACCAGTCCAGAGACACCCTTATTCCCAGGTAATATAATATAATATCCCGGCAGTAGTTTAAAACAGTGCCAGAGCTGCGTATATTAAATCCAGCAGTTATCAAAACATGACTTTAAAATAGCAGCACTTTTAAGCGCAGAGCATTAAAACATTAATTAAAAGCAGCTTGGAGCAGAGAAGTCTTCGGGGCCTGTTTAAAAAACTAACGAGAGAAAGAACCAGATTTACCGGCTTAGGAGTGCTAGAAGATGTCAACTAAATGAGATTGTTTCCTGCCACCCTAATATCCAAGTGGTGAGAGACTCCATGGGTTCCAGGCATTTATTCAGGGTTCTGTTTCCTTGGAATGGTGAAGACTGTGGTGTCTTTAGAATGTATGGCTTTATTCACACATATCCACAAGGACGTGTTCTATGGGAGCTTTCTTCAGGCACCAGGCTGGTTGGCAGACCAATTCTGCATTACAACGGTGTCTGCGAAGGTGGCATGAAGGTTGTCAATGTTAACCTCGCCATGTGGGAATCCCTTGCAGACAACTGCAGTCCCTGCGGTGATCAGTCAGGTGACCAGAGGAGGAATTACCTCTGGGAGGCTTGCAGAGAGAAGAAACGACATAGTACATCTGCAGCAGCACAACCGGACGCCTTCATCTGCCCCAGCTGCGACAAAATATGTCTCTCCCAGAATCTTTTTATATGCAACATATAAAGTTATTTATATGTTATTTATATTTATAAAGTTATATAAAGCAAGGTTATTGATTGCAAAAAAATGGAAATCAGAAGAAGTACCAACACTGAAAGATTGGCAACATAATTTTTTTGAAATGATTGAATTAGCAAAAATGACGGCAACAATTAGAATGCAATCTAATTAAAACCTCAAACAGGAATGGAAATGTGTAGAAGAATACAAGACCAAAAGATGCTCCAACAAGAATTTATTGATATGTATAGACTGATTTCACAAAGTTAAGTTAAGCTAAGCAGATATATCTTGAGAAGTAGAGACATCACCTTGCCAACAAAGGTCCGTATAGTTAAAGCCATGGTTTTCCCAGTAGTGATGTATGGAAGTGAAAGCTGGACCATAAAGAAGGCTGATCACCGAGGAATGGATGCTTTTGAATTCTGGTGCTGGAGGAGACTCTTGAGAGTCCCACGGACTGCAAGAAGATCAAACCTCTCCATTCTGAAGGAAATCAGCCCTGAGTGCTCACTGGAAGGACAGATTGTGAAGCTGAGGCTCCAGTACTTTGGCCACCTCATGAGAAGAGAAGACTCCCTGGAGAAGACCCTGATGTTGGGAAAGATGGAGGGCACAAGGAGAAGGGGACGACAGAGGACGAGATGGTGGGACAGTGTCCTCGAAGCTACCAGCATGAGTTTGACCAAACTGCGGGAGGCAGTGGAGGACAGAGGTGCCTGGCGTTCTCTGGTCCATGGGGTCACGAAGAGTCGGACACGACTAAACGACTAAACGACTAAACAACAACAACAACAACAACAACAAGCAGATATATAAGAATGAATGTTTAATTATTAAGATACAAAAATACAATCTCATTAATAAAGTTACAAAATAATAACAAGGAAGTCACGCACGGGTGGAGGGAAGACACAGGGCCAGAAATAAGAAATGGATAAATGTTGGTACATAATGAAATGTGAAAATGTGAATTTACGAATATAATGTATATGTATCACTATGTAAAGATTTCATATATGTATTGCAACATTAATAATAAAACAACAACAACAATAAAATGCCTCTCCCATATCAGTTTCTACAGCCACAGCAGGGGCTGTAACTCTCCAATGGTTTGGCTTTACCCCCAGAGGTACACTCCATTGTCTCCCGAGACAGACAGGTGCCAAGAACTATGCATAGATGGAAGATCAGCACTCATACCACACTGGTCAAAGTTCTCCTACCTAGCAGGTACAAGAGTCAGAAGGTTGGCAATTCAAATCGGTGTGACGGGGTAAGCTCCCATTGCTTTGTCCCAGCTCCTGCCAACCTAGCAGTTTGAAAGCACACCAGTGAAAGTAGATAAAAAGGTACTGCTGCGGCGGAAAGGTAAATGGTGTTTCCGTGCGCTCTGGTTTCCGTCACAGTGTTCCATTGCACTAGAAGCGGTTTAGTCATGCTGGCCACATGACCAGGGAAGCTGTCTGTGGACAAATGCTGGCTCCCTTGACCTGAAAAATGAGATGAGCGCCACACCCCATAGTCACCTTTGACTGGACCTAACCGTCCAGGGGTCATTTAACTTATACCAGGGGTCAGCAAACTTTTTCCGCAGGGGTCAGCAAACTTTTTCCACTGTCCCACAGACCTTGTGGGGGGCCGGGCTATATTTTGAAAAATAATAATAATGAATGAATTCCTATGCCCCACAAATAACCCGGAGATGCATTTTAAATAAAAGCACGCATTCTACTCATGTAAAAACACCAGGCAGGCCCCACAAATAACCCAGAGATGTATTTTAAATAAAAGCACACATTCTACTCATGTAAAAACACACTGACTAGAGCAGTAACCTCCATCAGATTCCAACCCTCTCAGGGCACAAGACCCCAAGAACTGGGAGGGAGTTGGGACATCAACCAGACTGACCCCCACAAAAAACCCACAACTATGCAGATTTTTAAATTTATTCTAAGTAAAGCAAGCAAACTATGGCTCTTCCTGTTTTGTTGGACCACATTTCCCATCATCCTTGACCACTGGCCATGTGACCTGAGGCTCATGGGAGCTGGAGACTTTACGACAAGATCTGGAGAGCCACGGATGCATTGCACTTGATTTAAAGGATCTCCCTCCTTTGAAACTGCCAAGGGCAGGGGAACGGGGACAAAAAGGTCTTTTAGTCCCCAAAGCACTGGAATAATCTTCTGTAAGAAATAGAAATGCAATAAAACTGATTAAACTGTTAAAAGAAGTTGCTAAAACAAGCAATTAGGACCATTCAGGAACAGAACTGAAAACTGCCAATATCATAATACCGTTATACAAATCTCTGGTGTGGTTGCATTTGGAATTCCGGTTACATCGCCTCAAAACTGATATCGTAGAGTTGGGAAAAGGTTCAGAAAAGGACAACCAAACTGATTCTACCTGTCCCAGCTCAGAAGGCAGATGCTGTCCCTTCAGGGAGACCTGGGGAGAGGAGATTCCCAGTTGCCTGCCTCCTCTCTTGGTATCTTTGAAACAGCTCAGTGAACACGTAAAAAACAAGGTTTTGTGTTAGCTATTTTTCTGAGTCACGCAGAGTGATGCAGCGGTTTCACCCTCAAAGCCTTAGTGATGAAGTAAATTCCACACACAAGACTCTTTGCTTGCAGAGTGCCAACTATTAACGAGCAGTTTTATTTATGCATGTCAAGTCCAATGCAATGCATTTCTCTCCCTTGAGCCCAAGAGAGGGTTTTCTTGCTTCCAAAACTCCTTTGTAGCAACGCATAAGTTACAAGATTTTGCAGCTGTTGCATAGGTTTTTCTCTCTCCCCCCGTACAATTTATTATTTGCAGAATGCATCTTCTAACTGATACAGTACAAATACTGACATTTTGTGCCTCCCCAGGGGGATCGCCATGGCTCGCCAGAAGCCCTCGCAACCTCAGCCGTCGGAGCTGTCGCCGGTGCAGCCGACTCCTGGCTGCAAAGCGGTGGCGCTGCCCACTGCGTGCAGCGGGTTCCTGGGGTCCTTCCTCAATGGCGTCAAGATGGTCCTGAGCATCGTCTTGTTCCTGGGCCTCTGTGCCTTCACGGCCTACGTTGCCTTGCTCTGCACCGCCCTGCTGTTTGCGGCCGTCCAGGTCCTCTTCAGTACCCTCATCCCGTCGGCTCTCCTCATCCTGCAGTTCCTGCTCTCCGCCATGCTGCTCCTCTTCTGTCTGCAGTGGATGAGCGAGATCTTGTCACAGCAGTTCCACATCCACGACCCGGTTTTGTGAGATCTTCGGGAAATACAAGCACCAAGGAGGACTGGGCTTGGCTTGGCTGTCTTTTTTCTCCCTGAGGCAGAGAGGGGTGAGGGGTGCAAGTCTGGAGTGTGTGTGTGTGACCCTCCAGTCCAGAGGTGGCCAACATTTTCTCTGTTAAGGGCCTTATTCCCTCAGTGGCAGGGTGGGTAAGAGCAACAAGTCAACAAGAACTCTTCCTTCCTTCCTTCCTTCCTTCCTTCCTTCCTTCCTTCCTTCCTTCCTTCCTTCCTCTCTCTCTCTCTCTCTCTCTCTCTCTCTCTCCTTCCTCCCTCCCTTCCTTCCTTTCTCTCTGTTATGTACTGAGTTGAATAGGATCCAAAAGGCAGCAGTCTGATTGGTCCTAGAACAATAGGATTCAGAATGCAGCAGTCTGATTGGTCCTAGAACAATGCAGCAGTATGATTGGTTGGCAGGAACTACCCAATCATGCTCCAGATAGAAGTGAATCCACAACCTGATTGGCTTACAGTAGAATTCCAGAATTAGCCAATCATGTGCAGCCCATTGTGTAAATAATGTATATAAAGCAGATACTTTGAGGGGACATTCATTCATTCCTCCTCACCACTATGAGCTGAATAAAGAGCATGAAATCACTTTGCGACTGAGTATATTTCACTGGCGACGAAGGTGGGATCCCGCTGAGCTGACTGCCACACACAGCACCGCAGCACCGCCACCTGCCGCACCGCTGCCTCGCACCGTGTATCTGGGCTTCAGCTCCGGGACACAAGGAACTCAGAATGGCAACCGACAACAGCTTCTCACCGTTCAACCCCGCATCCGGAGACTGGGAAGCGTACGCCTCCCGTTTCACCTTCCTCCTAGAAGCCAAAGGGGTCACCGACGAAGAGGACGCCAAGAAGAGGGCGATATTCTTCAGTGTCTGCGGAGAGGAGACGTTTGAAATCTCCTGGGCTCTCCTTGCGCCTGGAGACGTCGCTACTGTTCCATACAAAACAATAATGGAACAGCTGAAGGGGCACTTTTCGCCGCAGCCCTCAGTGGTGGCTCGTCAAAATGCCTTCTACGCAAAGCGGCAAGCCCCTGGGGAAACCATAACTGGGTTTGTGACCTCTCTCCGCCAAGCCGCCCAGTTCTGCAACTTCTCAGAGCTGGAGAACATGCTTCGGGACCGCCTCGTCGGTGGCCTGAAGGATGAGAAGCTGCAACGACGCCTCTACGCTAAGAAGGACCTAACGTTCCAGGTCGCTCTGGAGGAGGCCCTGGCAACGGAAGCTGCCGAAAGGTTGACGCAAGAGGCACGGCCGAGCCTGCCGTCCCAACTGAGGGTCCACCACGAAGACCTCACCGACGACTCAGGATCCAACAGGGAGGAGGTGCACCAAGTACAGCAGCGCACTCAAGCAGCCCACATACCACAGCTGCCTCGACGAGAAGGAGGGAACTGCGCAAGCTGTGGAGAAAGTCACGAGAGGAGGACCTACCGTTTCCGCAACGCAGAGTGCAGGCAGTGCAGAAAATTGGGACACATCGCCCGGGTGTGTCGGGCTCGGCCCACCTGACGCCAAGCATCAGATGACCAATCCAAGAGCCCCAGGTCTCGGGGCCCAACGCACCAAGGCAACTTGACGGAGCTCACGGACTTCCAGGTATACCAGTTGCCCCACCCCAACGTAGAGAAAATTTATGTAGAGGTACAGATAGAGGGGGCCCCATGCCGCATGGAGCTTGACACAGGTTCAACTCTATCCATAATCTCGGCAAAGACCTTAAGAAAACTGTGTCCTACAGGGGGTCCCAAATGCAGGCCGGCCCCATTCACCCTCCGGGACTTCCAGAAACGTAAGGTCCCCACAATGGGGGTGGGGACCTTCAGGGTGCAATACCGAGGGCGGACGCGGCAACTGGACTTGCTTGTGGTCAAGGGCCCCTACATTAGCTTACTGGGATTGGCATGGTTTGGACCACTGGGGCTAGCCGTCACCAGGGTGAACCACACTAGCTTACAAGTGGACGTGGACGCCATATGCAAGGAATTTCCGGGGGTTTTCGATGGGAAATTGGGACAGTATACGCCCCCCCATTGCTCTACAGCTTGACCCCGCAGTACGACCGGTCAGGCTCAAGGCCCGCCGGGTCCCGTTCGCCCTGAAACCACGTATAGACGAGGAATTGGACCGGCTCGTGGAGCAAGGAGTGCTGGAGCCAGTGCCTAATGCCCCTGGGAAACCCCAATAGTCACACCCGTCAAGCCTAATGGTTCGGTCCGCATCTGTGCAGACTACAAATGTACCATAAACAAGGCCCTCACGGCCCATGCATACCCAGTGCCAGTGGTCAGCCATGTCCTTGCTACCCTGGCTGGGTCGAAAATTTTTGGCAAGCTGGACTTGGCCCAGGCATATCAACAGCTGCCAGTAGATGAGGCCACAGCAGAGGCACAGACGATTGTGACGCACAGAGGAGCGTTCAGGGTAAAGCGGCTGCAATTCGGTGTCAGTGTGGCACCAGGCATATTCCAGAATCTAATGGACTCGCTCCTTAAAGGGATTCCTGGCATCACCCCCTTCTTCGATGATGTGTTGATTGCCGGGCCCACACCAGAGGAGTTTGAGGACCGCCTCCGTACCGTTCTGCACCGTTTCCAGACGGCGGGTCTCAAGGTGAAGCGGGAAAAATGTCTACTAGGAGTGCCTCAAGTGGACTTTCTGGGATTTATGGTGGATGCAAAAGGGGTCCACCCGACTGGGGACAAGGTACGGGCCATTTGTGATGCCCCAGCGCCCAAGAACAAGACTGAACTTCAGGCCTTCTTGGGACTATTGAACTTTTACCATTCCTTCCTTCCCCACAAGGCGGCGGTAGCAGAGCCCCTACACAGACTCCTGGACAAGCGGGCCCCTTGGGTGTGGGGCCAGTGCCAGGAGCCGCATTCCAGGCAGTCAAGGACTTGCTTGTCTCAAACTCGGTCTTGGCACACTTCGACGAGAGGCTGCTGGTGGTGCTAGCATGCGACGCCTCGCCCTATGGAATTGGCGCTGTCCTGGGACACCAACTCCCGGATGGAAGAGAGGTACCAGTGGCATACTTTTCCCAGACACTCAACGCAACCGAGCGGAACTACTCGCAAATCGACAAGGAGGGTCTGGCAATCGTGAAGGGAGTAAAAAAATTCCATGATTTCTTGTACGGGCGGCCCTTCACCGTGGTGACTGACCACAAGCTGTTGCTTGGCTTGTTTGCCCCTGAAAAGCAGACCCCCCAAGTGCTGTCTCCTCGCGTCCTCAGGTGGTCAATTTTCCTTGCCAGCTACCAGTATGCACTGATTCACCGTCCTGGGAAGGCGATGGGCCATGCGGACGCCCTCAGCAGGCTACCACTACCAGAAACAGGCCCCGACCCAGCACCTGCACAAGAGGTTATGAGCCTGGAGCTGCTTCCCGACCGCCCCATTCAGGCACAAGAAGTTGCACACCATTCCAAGAAAGATAGGGTCATCTCCCGGGTCCTGGACTGGGTGTGGAGGGGATGGCCCAGCAGCAGCCCCGGGCCAGAATTCGCCGGCTACACAACCCGCAAACATGAACTGTCGGCCCACAAGGGGTGCCTGTTATGGGGAAGCAGGGTCGTTGTTCCCCAGCCCCTCCGCAAAAGGGTCCTCACAGCCCTACACGAGACACACCCAGAGGTAGTAAGAATGAAGGCCCTTGCCAGGAGTTATGTGTGGTGGCCGGGGATCGACGGAGAGATAGAGGCCTGGGTCAAACACTGTCAGGCCTGCCAAGAATCCCACCCAGATCCCCCAAGGGCCCCAGTCCAGTCCTGGGAGTCCGCCCGAGCACCATGGTCACGCCTGCATGTGGACTCCTCTGGCCCCTTTCAGGGGAAAACATTCTTCATAGTGGTGGACTCCTACACCAAATGGCTGGAAGTCGCACTGGTACCGTCCACTTCTACGTCCGCAGCCATCCGGGTACTACGCAGGCTGTTTGCAACCCACGGGCTCCCTGACACTCTCGTCTCAGACAACGGGACTGCATTCACGTCAGGAGAATTCCAAACCTTCACAGCGCAGAACGCCATCTGCCACATTCGTTCGGTGCCATTCCACCCTGCCACCAATGGCCAAGCAGAACGCATGGTGCGGACCACCAAGGACACCCTTCGCCGCATGACGCAAGGGGATTGGGAGTACCACCTTGCCACATTCCTTCTAGCACAGCACAGCACCTCCAGCTCAACGACTGGCCGGAGTCCCGCTGAACTACTAATGGGTCGGCGCCTTGCAATCAGATTGGACCGCCTTCACCCCGATAGAGCTCAGGATGAGGTAGTGGTGGGGGAAGGCAAGAACCCCCGGACCTTCGAGGCTCAGGACCCAGTGTACGCAAAGAATTTTGGGGCAGGCCCAGCATGGATACCCGCCACAGTCACCAGGGTCACTGGCCCCGTGTCGTACGAGGTGCTAACAGATGGGGGGCAATGCTGGCGCCGCCACTGCGACCAGATACGGCGACGATGTTGAGGGGGCTCAGAACTGACAGGGTTAAGAGTTCTGAGTGATGACGCCTCACATTCTGAGGGCGGGCATAGAACACGGAAGGGGTGTGGATTTCTCTGTGTGTTTTTCAGTCTGCGTGTTTGCTTCAAGGAGAGAGCAAGCAACATGTCGGCTCTCTCGCCAGGCAGGAAATTTATAGCTGTTGTGTTTTGCTAAGGAATAAAGACTTTAAGATAAGGACACTGCCTGTCAGCCTGAGTTATTGCTACCACACGACAGAACGTTCAAGCTTCTACTTCCGCTGTGTTTTATGCTCTGCTGAGTCAAAGGTCCCGGGGGGAAGAGCAGAGCTGCGCGAGGGAAGTGTGCCGGACCCCCCCGGTCGAACTTGACCCCGAGGAGAAAACCAGGAGGAGGAGGACAGGTCAGAGGAGTCCCAAGGGAACAGAGGGGCAGTGAGGCCCATAGAGCACGAGGTGCCAGCAGGAGAGGCAGAATCAGTAAATACAGAGAGGACCCGCGAGGCCGAAAGGACACCGGAACCAGAACCACAACTGAGCGAGCCGGTTGCGCCAGACCAAACAGCCCCATCACAGCCAGCATCCTTGGAACACAAGCTAGAACCTGAACCCCGGACCAGGGAACACCCCAGGCCGCAACGCACACGTAGGCCGCCGGAGTACCTTGAGGACTATGAATGCAACCTCCCGGGCAGGACTGGAACTTAGAGGGGAGGGGTGTTATGTACTGAGTTGAATAGGATCCAAAAGGCAGCATTCTGATTGGTCCTAGAACAATAGGATCCAAAAGGCGGCAGTCTGATTGGTCCTAGAACAATAGGATTCAGAATGCAGCAGTCTGATTGGTCCTAGAACAATGCAGCAGTATGATTGGTTGGCAGGAACTACCCAATCATGCTCCAGATAGAAGTGAATCCACAACCTGATTGGCTTACAGTAGAATTCCGGAATTAGCCAATCATGTGCAGCCCATTGTGTAAATAATGTATATAAAGCAGATACTTTGAGGGGACATTCATTCATTCCTCCTCACCACTATGAGCTGAATAAAGAGCATGAAATCACTTTGCGACTCTGAGTATATTTCACTCTCTCTCTCTCCTCCCTCCCTTCCTCTCTCTCTCTCTCTCTCACCAGTGTGGTGTAGTGGTTAAGAGCGGTAGTCACCTAATCTGGGGAACCGGGTTCGTGTCTCCGCTCCTCCACATGCAGCTGCTGGGTGACCTTGGGCCAGTCACACTTCTTTGAAGTCTCTCAGCCCCACTTACCTCACAGAGTGTTTGTTGTGGGGGAGGAAGGGAAAGGAGATTGTTAGCCGCTTTGAGACTCCTGAAGGGGAGTGAAAGGCGGGATATCAAATCCAAACTCTTCTTCTTCTTCTCTTCTCTCTTCTCTCTTCTTTCTTTCTTTCTTTCTTTCTTTCTTTCTTTCTTTCTTTCTTTCTCTCTCTCTCTCTCTCTCTCTCTCTCTCTCTCTCTCTCTCTCTCAGCTTCCTTCCTTCCTTCCTTTCTTCCTTCCCCATCTTCTTTCTGCCACCCAGGGGTGCCAACTTGGATAAAACATTGGGGTGGGGGCAGGTGAACCCCACATCGCACAATCGATCACATGATGCAGCACATGAGCACCATTTGAATGGCAATGGCCATCAATTGGGGGGGGCTGTCCCTTCAAATATTTTATGGGGGGCAAAGTGGTGTCTCCTCCCCTCCCTGTAGTGGATTTGGGACCCCAGAGCTCCCCCAAAGAGGGGGAAGCTGGAAAGTGAAATTAACAAGGTCATCCACTTCAAAACTGCAGAGATGAGCTCTCTGGTTTCCCTGGGGTGACCCTCTTAAGCATCACCAAATGTGCAGGAGAGATGTAGAGGACCCAAAGAAATCCCTAAAATGCACATACGCTAATAGATACCTATAGCTCCAAATGTCAACATAATTAAATAGAAATCCCACAAGGCCTTGCCATGGTGGGGAACAGGACCCAGGTGCTTAGCTTCCTCTAGGTGTTAACCATGGAAAAGTGATTTCAAGTGCGTGCCCCCCAATGGCTCTGCCTTCTGGGTCTTCATTGTTTTCTCTTTTTTTCTTTAAAAATCATTTTTATTAGTTTTCCAATAAAAGCATCCAATTAACAAATCCATCAAATCACAATTCAGTTAAAAATAATAAAATAAAAAACAGCCAAATCACAATCCAAATTATTAATCATGATAATAGATAGTAGATAAAAGATGATAATAAATAGGTTTCTTAATGAGGCTTGGCATAGAAAACAATTGTAGGTATAGAAAAGTGGAAAAAGGAAGGTACCAATCACCTCCGTAAAGCCAAACACCATGATGAGAATCTCTTTGAAGTCCGAGCTTAAACACCAGGGACTAGGCAATTCTGCAGATTTTTTCTCAGTCTTCTTCTGTCCAGACTATGTCTGTTTATTGTCCAAATCTAATTATTTTATCGGTGGCACATGACCCCAATCAAGCTTGCAAAAATCTACCATTTGCCCGACAATAAATGTTGGAAATGTAAAGAAAAGGAAGGTACATTTTTTCACCTTTGGTGGACGTGCCCCAGGATTAAGGCTTTCTGGGAAATGATATATAATGAATTGAAAAAGGTATTTAAATATACCTTCTTGAAGAAACCAGAGGCCTTTCTCTTGGGTATGGCCGGCCAAGTGGTGCCAAAGAAGGACAGAACTTTTTTCATGTATGCTACAACAGCAGCAAGAATACTCATCGCAAAGTATTGGAAGACGCAAGATCTACCCACTCTGGAAGAATGGCAGATGAAACTGATTGACTGTATGGGATTGGCAGAAATGACGAGCAGAATCCGTGACCAGGGAGAAGAGTCGGCAGAAGAAGATTGGAAAAAATTTAAGGACTATTTACAGAAATATTGTAAAATTAAGGAATGCTGAATGATGTTGGATTGAAATTGAGTGGTTTCTAGCTGTAATGATATAAAGGAACATGGATGAAAAAAAAGGGTTTGGATAGAAAATAAGGTGATATTATAAGTGTAATGCTTTAAGTTAAGGATTTGCTGAACAAATAATCTGAAATGGGGAGGTATGAGGAGGTCAGAGAAATTTGTTATTGAAAAGTATGTTTTATGAACTATATGTTTTTTTTAAAATCTCTTTGTTTGTTTTTTGTTTGTATAAAAAATTGGAAACTTTAATAAATATCTTTTTAAAAAAACAAAAAAAACCAAATTTGATTATTTTATCAAACAGATATTTCCGGCTTGTGAGAGTGACTTTGGAGAGTGCCAGCTGTGCTGTGGCTTTGGGACGCAGCGGCCTGCCGCTTGCACCTTGGTGCCAGCTGATAATCTCGGACGGTCTGCGGGTCTACGAGACAGACCTTCCCCACCCTGGGGAGTCTGCCAGGCCTAATTACCCCCATGTGGTTGTTTAGTCGTTTAGTCGTGTCCGACTCTTTGTGACCCCCTGGACCAGAGCACGCCAGGCACTCCTGTGTTCCACTGCCTCCCACAGTTTGGTCAAACTCATGTTAGTAGCTTCGAGAACACTTCATAGTCTTCATAGAATTGGTCAATTTCAGTTTCTTCAGCACCAGTAGTTGGTGCATAAACTTGGATTTGTTGTTTAGTCGTTTAGTCGTGTCCGACTCTTCGTGACCCCATGGACCAGAGCACGCCAGGCACCTCTGTCTTTCACTGCCTCCCGCAGTTTGGACAGACTCATGTTTGTAGCTTCGAGAACACTGTCCAACCATCTCGTCCTCTGTCGCCCCCTTCTCCTTGTGCCCTCCATCTTTCCCAGCATCAGTGTCTTCTCCAGGGAGTCTTCTCTTCTCATGAGGTGGCCAAAGTCTTGGAGCCTCAGCTTCAGGATCTGTCCTTCCAGTGAGCACTCAGGGCTGATTTCCTTCAGAATGGAGAGGTTTGATCTTCTTGCAGTCCATGGGACTCTCAAGAGTCTCCTCCAGCACCACAATTCAAAAGCATCAATTCTTTGGCGATCAGCCTTCTTTATGGCCCAGCTCTCACTTCCATACATCACTACTGGGAAAACCATAGCTTTAACTATATGGACCTTTGTTGGCAAGGTGATGTCTCTGCTTTTAAAGATGCTGTCTAGGTTTGTCATTGCTTTTCTCCCAAGAAGCAGGCGTCTTTTAATTTCGTGACCGCTGTCACCATCTGCAGCCCAAGAAAGTAAAATCTCTCACTGCCTCCATTTCTTCCCCTTCTATTTGCCAGGAGGTGATGGGCCCAGTGGCCATGATCTTCGTTTTTTTGATGTTGGGCTTCAGACCATATTTTGCGCTCTCCTCTTTCACCCTGAATTACTGCCACGGCTGAGGTCAGATTCTGTGGGAGTCAGCCATTTCTCACCGCCGGAAACAGGAAGCCAGTGGGTCTACATTGTTTTCAAACTTGTTTCAGGGTGGACAACCATTCCACTTGAGCACCTGTGGAGAACTTTTGGTTTTCTGGATATCGCTGAACTACAACTCCCATGATCCCTGGTTCTTGGCTTTCCGGGGCTGATGGGAGTTGTCGTTCAGGGATATCTGGAGGGCCAGAGGCACCCCACACCTGAATGAGAAGATTCCTTTAGAACAGGGGACTGTTGTCTGTAATGCACCATCCCTGCGCACCACCTCACTCAAAGCAGGTGTGGAATGTCTTACCTGAGCGACATCCTTTCTCCTGGCTGATTAAAAGCATCTTCTTTTTCAAAAACCGAGTCAGGGGAGCACTTCCAAAAGGAGATCATGCCCCACAATGGCACAGGTAGCACAATCCCTGTCCCACCCCCATAACATTTTAAATATATTGCTTGCTGCTATTTTTCTTTAATATCTTTTTTTTGGGGGGGGGAAGAATCACTGCTGACCCTGTTAAGCATGGAAATGCTGGTTTCTTGCACTCTGCGATGCGCAACATCACACGAACGACCCAAAGGCAGTAATGACACTAATATTTATATATATATATATCATTCATTTATTACATTTACACCCCACCCAGCCTCCCAAAGGACAAACTGGTGATAAAATAATAAATGCATTTTGAAAGCTAGCCTAGTACAGCTGCAGCCTGGGAAAGAGCTCAGCTTTAATGGCTCTTTGGAGAAAAAGGTCTTCAGTCGGTGCTGAAACAGCAACAGTGATGCTGCCTGCCTGATATTCAAGTGGAGAGGAGTTCCAAAGGGTTCGTGCCAAGACGCCAAAGACTCAATCTCTACATTGCAGGGGACTGGTTTCCTGATAAGGTGGCACCAGCAGAAGGCTCTCACCTTCAATTTGGGCATGTTAGGGGTGAGACGATATTTTACTTATTCAGCTTCCATGCTTAATATGGCTTACAGTGGGACCTTGGTTCTCAAACACCGTGGTACTCAAGCAACTTGGAACCCAAACAATGCAAAATCAGAAGTAAGTGTTCCGGTTTGCGAACATTTTTCAGAAGCCGAACGTGCTCCGTTTTGGGTGTTACGCTTCCGATTTGAGTGCCACACTTCCATTTTGAGTGTTACGCTGAGGTCTGTCTGTTTTTGCTATTTATTTTGCATTTTTACAGTGGTACCTCTGGTTGCGAACGGGATCCGTTCCGGAGCCCCGTTCACAACCTGAGCAAAACACAACCCGTGTCTGCGCGTATGCGCTGGTCGCGATTTGCCGCTTCTGAGCATGAGCGTGACATCGTTTTGAGCGTATGCGCATGCGCAAGTGGTGAAACCCGGAAGTAACCCTTTCTGGTACTTCCAGGTCGCCACAGGAGGCAACCTGAAAATGCTCAAGCTGAAGCAAACGCAACACGAGGTATGACTGTATTTTTGTGGCTCTTTTATGTTTTGTTTTTTTGTGACTGTATGAAACCCAGTTCAGCTACTGATTGATTGGTTGTGTGACTGCAGTACATTGTTCATTGCTTTCATTTTATGGATCCATGGTCTCGTCAGATAGTAAAATTCGTGTTAAATTGCTGTTTTAGGGGTTGTTTTCAAAAGTCTGGAATGGATTAATCCATTTTGCATTGCTTTCTATGGGAAAGCGCGCCTTGGTTTTGGAATGCTTTGGTTTTGGAACAGACTTCCGGAACGGATTAAGTTTTGAGAACCAAGGTACCACTGTGCACTAAAATCAGTACACTGGACCTATGCTGTGTTATGTACTGAGCTGAATAGGTTCCAAAAGGCAGCAGTCTGATTGGTCCTAGAACAATAGGGTCCAGAATGCAGCAGTCTGATTGGTCCTAGAACAATAGGATCCAGAATGCAGCAGTCTGATTGGTCCTAGAACAATAGGATCCAAAATGCAGCAGTCTGATTGGTCCTAGAATAGGATCCAGAATGCAGCAGTCTGATTGGTCCTAGAACAATAGGGTCCAGAATGCAGCAGTCTGATTGGTCCTAGAACAATAGGGTCCAGAATGCAGCAGTCTGATTGGTCCTAGAACAATAGGGTCCAGAATGCAGCAGTCTGATTGGTCCTAGAACAATAGGGTCCTGAATGCAGCAGTCTGATTGGTCCTAGAACAATAGGGTCCTGAATGCAGCAGTCTGATTGGTCCTAGAACAATAGGATCCAGAATGCAGCAGTCTGATTGGTCCTAGAATAGGATCCAGAATGCAGCAGTCTGATTGGTCCTAGAACAATAGGGTCCAGAATGCAGCAGTCTGATTGGTCCTAGAACAATAGGGTCCTGAATGCAGCAGTCTGATTGGTCCTAGAACAATAGGGTCCAGAATGCAGCAGTCTGATTGGCCCTAGAATAGGATCCAGAATGCAGCAGTCTGATTGGTCCTAGAACAATAGGATCCAGAATGCAGCAGTCTGATTGGCCCTAGAATAGGCTCCAGAATGCAGCAGTCTGATTGGTCCTAGAACAATAGGATCCAAAATGCAGCAGTCTGATTGGTCATAGAATAGGATCCAGAATGCAGCAGTCTGATTGGTCCTAGAACAATAGGATCCAAAATGCAGCAGTCTGATTGTTCCACAGGAGCCACCCAATCCAGCTCCAGGTAGAAGTGAATCTGCAACCTTCTTGGCCTACAGGTGAATCCCCAAATTAGCCAATCACGTGGGGCCCATTGTGTAAATAATGTATATAAAGCAGACATTCTGGGGGAACTTCCATTCCTCCTCACCACTATGAGCTGAATAAAGATCATGAAATCTACTCTTGACTCTGAGTATATTTCATCCTGGTAGCCAGAGGTGCCAGCTTCCAAGGGCGATGGGTGGGTGGCAATGTTGCACACATAACATTGGGAGGAGCTGGGGTGGAGCCAAGGTTTCAGAGACATGGCTGAGTCAGATGCCGGGGAAGAGTCTGACACGGGAGATGAGAAAATGCAATCACAGTTAGAGCAAGAATGGGTTAGTTTGGCCCCGCTTTCTCCAGAGTTCCCCGCCGCAGACAGACAAGCAGCCTCAGAAGGGGAGGAAACAGACAGCCTTGAGGGGCTTGCTATGCAACCAGAAGTGACGCAGCATGTGGAGGACTCCTCATTTGAGAGTGGAGGAGAAGTCCACCACCCCTCTCCTCGCTCTAGGAGGGCTGAAAGGGTTAAATTACAACAGAAGTGCAAAAGAGGGGAAGACAGGGTGTTGGCACTCTCTGTGTTGCAGCAGGGGTGGAGATTCAGAGTGAGCAACTCGTGACCAAACGGTGGGTGGCCTGGTGCTGCTCTCTGCGTGTAAATTGTAAATAAATGTACCATAAAACTGCCAGAGGCTCATTAGTTCTTGTTGGCCTTGCTCGTCTTGGCCTGAGATCCGGACACAAACATGGCGGCTGCATGGCTTCAATGGCTGGTGACTTCACCACCACCTCTTGGCACTGTCCCTTTCCCCTCTGTTATGTACTGAGTTGAATAGGATCCAAACTGCAGCAGTCTGATTGGTCCTAGAACAATAGGATCCAAAAGGCAGCAGTCTGATTGGTCCTAGAACAATAGGATTCAGAATGCAGCAGTCTGATTGGTCCTAGAACAATGCAGCGGTATGATTGGTTGGCAAGAACTACCCAATCATGCTCCAGATAGAAGTGAATCCACAACCTGATTGGCTTACAGTAGAATTCCGGAATTAGCCAATCATGTGCAGCCCATTGTGTAAATAATGTATATAAAGCAGGTACTTTGAGGGGACATTCATTCATTCCTCCTCACCACTATGAGCTGAATAAAGAGCATGAAATCACTTTGCGACTCTGAGTATATTTCACCCTCCAAGGCAGAGGAGAAGGAGCCAGCCACCAGACCTGTGCTCCAGTCGGCTCCTTGCTTCACCTCCGTGCTCCCCCCCCATAAATGTTTTTATTAGCAATTTCAACATAACAACATATCAAAACATATCATATTATTTTCTCCCCTTTCCCCCCAAACCCTCCCTCCCCTCCTCCAAAGATTTCCCTCAGCTCCTCTCTCTGATTTCTCAGCACATATTATTCTCTGCATACTGTAGCATTGTATAAATCTTTACATTATCTGTCTACCATGTTATCAATCAACAAATTTGTGTATGTTTATTCAAAACCTGCCAAGGAGTCCAATTCATTTTTTTGTCTTTTTAAGTAACTTGTGAAAAGTTCCCGTTCTGCTTTAAAGTCACAGCTGTCCTTATCTCACAGTTTGTATGTCAGTTTAGCTAATTCTGTGTAGTTCATAAATTTCTCTTGCCACTGTTCTTTTTTCGGGGTTTCCTCATTCTTCCATCCTTGTGCTATCAAGACTCTTGCTGCTGTTGTTGCATAGATAAATAAATTCTTTGTTTTCCTTGGCAGGTCTTGTCCTACAATCCCTAACAAAAATGCTTCTGGTTTTTTAAACAAATGTCATTTTAAACATTTTCTTCAATTCATTATATATCATTCCACCCCCCCTTAACTTCTCTACATTCCCACCACATATGATGAAAAGTCCCTTCTTTTTCTTTACACTTCCAACATGTATTTGACCCGTGCTTTTTGGATACCACCACCACGTATTATTTACACCCAGCCCATCTGGGTGGCTCAAACAGGGCTGCCTTTAGCTGTCTTCTAAAAGTCAGATAGTTGTTTATTTCCTTGACATCTGGTGGGAGGGTGTTCCACAGGGCAGGCACCACTACCGAGAAGGCCCTCTGCCTGGTTCCCTGTAGCTTCACTTCTTGCAGTGAGGAAACTGCCAGAAGGCCCTCGGAGCTGGACCTCAGTGTCCGGGCTGAACGATGGGGGTGGAGACGCTCCTTCAGGTATACTGGGCCAAAGCCGTTTTGGGGTGGGGAGCATCCCCTAGCCCAAAATGAAGGGGATATCAGAATGGGCTTGACCCCCAGGAGTTGGCACCCCTGCTGGTAGCAAACAGGGAACCAGTGCAATTCTTTCACCAGCAAGGGAATGTGGTAGAACATCTGGAAAACAGGGACACTTAGAGGCTCTGTGAATGGGTCTAACTCTGTATAAGGCAGCTTCCTGTGATCCTGTGCCTTTGGCCTAACTAGGTGAAGGAGCTGAGATGCTTCCACCACCAGCCTCTGGGCTACCCAACCTAATTTATGACATCAGCGCCAGGTGATGTGGTCATCAGCTTGCTTGTCCCACCGGGATAATGGACCTTGCAGAGGCCACAAGAGCTGTTTGGCTGGCAAGAGCTGGAGCCCAGCCGAGAGGGGAAAGATCTGGATGAAGGAATGAAGACAGGCTGCGTGCGGGAGGACAACACCCAGGGATAGAAATGGCTCGTTCAGAAGGCAGCCGGTGAGTAGGAGATTGCCACTGTGCCTCACTCAGTATGTGGGGCTCTTAGGGTGATTCTCAGTGGGCAAATCCCAACACAAGGACTCATAGACTCCAACAGATGACTGGAGACAGATGAATGCCAACAAAGTAGAGTGGCCTAGTTTATGTACAATCCCTGTATCACCTAAACAGGTGAACACGAGGCATGCTGAGAGTCCAAGGACACAGTGCAGCCAGGCCAAAATACCTCTCTTGGGCTTGCCAATCAGAAAGTTCAGCGGTTCGAATCCCCACAACAGGGTGAGCTCCCGTTCCTCTGTCCCAGCTCCTGCAAACCTAGCAGTTTGAAAGCACACCAGTGCAAGTAGATAAATAGGTACCACTGTGGCAGGAAGGTAAACGGCGTTTCTGTGTGCTCTGGCTTCCATCACTGTGTCCCTTTGCGCCAGAAGCGGTTTAGTCCTGCTGGCCACATGACCCGGAAAGCTGTCTATAGACAAACGCTGGCTCCCTCGGCCTGAAAGTGAGATGAGCGCCGCAACCCCATAGTCCCCTTTGACTGGACTTAACCATCCAGGTGTCCTTTACCTTTTTTGTGTCATGAATGTGGCCTGGGTGAGTTTTGAGGGCCACCCGGAGAGGGCTGCATAATGTCTATGGAAGATCCCTTCCTCGATCTAGACCAGGATTCCAGAATGATTAGCCTGGAGGGCTAAATTCAGCCCTCTAAGACTGAGATTTCTCACTTCTGGTTTATACATACCCTCCACCATTCCTCAGATGAAAATAGGGATGTCCTATTCAACAACAGCAGCAGCAACAACAACAACAATTGTATTATTTATATCCTGCCCATCTGATTGGGTTTCCCCAGCCACTCTGAGTGGCTTCCAACATATATAAAAACATAATAAAACATTAAAAACCTTCCCTATAGAGGGCTGCCTTCAGATATCTTCTAAAGGTTGTATAGTTTCTTATCTCCTTGGCTCGGGGGTCACATACTGTTTGCAACCTTTTTTTAGAAGCCGAATGTGCTCCATTTTTGAGTGTTTTGCTTCCAATTTGAGTGCCACACATCCTTTTTGAGTGCTACACTGAGGTCTATCTCTTTGTGCTATTTATTTTGCGTTTTTGTTTTTGCGGCTCTCTTTTGTTGGTTTTTGTGACTGTGTGGAATCCAGTTCAGCTACTGATTGATTGATTGTGTGACTGCAGTGCATTGCTTATTGCTTTCCCTTTATGGATCAGTGGTCTCATCAGATAGTAAAATCCATGTTAAACTGCTGTTTTAGGGGTTGTTTTTAAAAGTCTGGGACGGATTAATCCATTTCTATGGGAAAGCGTGCCTTGGTTTTGGAACGCTTTGGTTTTGAAACAGACTTCCGGGACGGATTAAGTTTGTGGACCAAGGTGCCACTGTAATTCACAATCCGTTCCTTCTGTTTCGTTCCCTGCCAGCGGTTGCTTTATCAATAAATCACATACCCTTAAAGAGCAAATGAGGTCACACGTTCCCTTGCCTCCCTTTCTGCCCCCTCTAGGCTGAATGTGTCACCCGAGGAGAAGGCCCCTCTGTCTCCGAGGTCGAAGACCTTCCTCGGACTGCGTTCCATCGCAAGCAAGATCCTGGGGGCCCTGGAGCAGACGCTGCTCATCCTGGCCGTGCTGGTCTACAGCATCTTCCTGGCGGAGATCATGTTCCACGTTGTCGTCTCCCTCTCCATCCCACTCGCCGTCTTGCACGACCGCATGGTCCCTGCTTCCCTGGTCTTCATGGAGGCCTTGGCTCCCGCCACAGAAGTCTTCTACAACGAAGTGCTCGGGGCCCTTCTGATTTTCCTGGGTGCCTTGCTGCTGCCGCTGACCGCCGGCTGCTGCCTGCACCTCTTCCTGCTCCCCAGCTATTTCAGGCTGCTGCGGCTGGCCTGGTGAGGACAGCGGTCCTAAGCATCCAGCTCAATACAAGCAACATGAACCAGCCGCGTGGTCTGAGCTCCTGCTTGCGTGGCGAGTTCCTGCCCCCCTCCCAGTGGAAATAATGACACAATTATTAAGGTTAATGGGCTAAATAAGGCCACAACTTTATTGGTTACAGGTGATGACCGGTATTGGCTTAGGCATTGGTCCTGACTATATCCGACTTTAGCCCGTCTGCCTGAAGTCTGGGAAGGGTTAACCACCAGTAGGGGGAGTCCTGCTGATGCACATCAACTAGGAACTCCCCCGGGGTCACTGCTAGGGGGCGTGCCTTAGGCCCTCCCCTCCCCAGGCTTTGGACAGGGCCACGCCCCCCCGGAATCCATTAATGGACTTCCCTTCAATATGTGGGGCAGGTGATGGTGCTACCTCCCCTTTTCCATCTACAGAACAATACCAATGCCTAATCGCCAATACCATGTGATGATTTGCTACGAGGTAAGCGAAAACCAGGGATGCGGGTGGTGCTGTGGGTTAAACCACAGAGCCTAGGACTTGCTGATCAGAAGGTTGCAGGCTGCTAAAGCTTTTGTCCTGTTTAACCCACTTGCAAAGCGCCCTCCTCTCTCTACTCCTCTTGCAGCGAACAGACTACACACTGCTAAATAAGTTTAAATGCTTTACTTACAAATTCAAAGGTCAGATTCATGCATTTATTCAAGCAGCAGCAAGGAGAACACAGGCAGAATGCTCTTGGATAGGAAATAGAGCAACATAGCTTCAAACACATGCTCCAAGCTTGCAGCTTGCTTAGACACGTCTTCCATGGTCAGTTACATGTTGTGGAGATAGAGGGAAGAGAAGGTTTCATTTCCACCTACATTGGAGAAGAGGGGGTTGACCTAGCTGAGTCTAGGAATCTCACTCCGTGGTCTTAACCCCTTCATGCACTAACTAGTACTCATACATAGTTATGTTTGACTGAAATTTCCCCAAAACAGTAGGATGGACATTCAACAATGCCTGTTGCTCAACAGCGCAACAGGCTGCCTCAAAAGATAGTGGACTCTCTGTTTCATTAGAGGTCTTTACAAGGAGAGGCTGGATGCGTCAGGAATTAGGGATTAGCAGATTTCCTATAACAATCACCAAGAAACCATGCTCATGTTGGGACAACTTGGAACCGTATTGGCCTTTTGCGCCTCAGAATCACACGGTTGGCTCAAGAATGCAGCCATGCTGACTTTGAATCTTCTCAGGTTGGGTGGCGTCTCTCTGAAGGGCTGGCGAACGAAATGAGGCTTACCACCAAAGCCTAAACCATTGAACACCCACGTCCAGTGGCTTTCAGCACCATCTCAAACGGCAGTGACACCGCGCTGCTGGACTTGCCTCCCAGTGCCCTTTCCTCACTTCCTGCCAGCCTGGAGACAGCTGGGCCTTCCAATAAGACCACACCCATTTGTGACATCACCGGAAGGAAGCATGACAGAGGTGCCATGCTCACACAGCCCTGGCAGCAGCCCAAGGCTGTTGAGGAACCATGGCAGGAGAGAGGGCTCCACTCATTTGGAAGACGGACAGAGGTCGGGTGTGAGGTCAGGCAGGCAGGCCAATGGGACAGCAGGCAAGGTGCAGATGGTGCGAGGAACAAGGTGGGTCCACTTCGCTGCATCGGGCAAGTCGTGTTCCTCCCTGCTTAGAAGCAGGAAGGATCCCTCTCACCTGTTTGCCTTTTGCTCGCCAGCATTGTTGCTACTCCCCGGTCCCCACATCCTGGGACTTCACAGAGTCATAATAATAATAATAATAATAATAATAATAATAATAATAATAATAATAATAATAATTGTAGGGATGATCGCTGGGTGCGGAGCACACTCCCCACCCACAGGCAGCCTCAGCTGTCTGCATGCGTGACCTTGGGGTGCGGGGCAAACTCCCCCTCACAGATAAAGCCACAGCTGTCTGAACATCTTGCCCTCTGTCTAGCCTTTTGCAGTCTCAGTAGTCTGCGGCGTCCTGTCTGTAACCTTTGTCTCTGAGACCTTTGTCTCAGATGGAAACAGGGGCCAAAATAGCTTTGTACCACCCCACGATCTCGGGACTGGAAGACTTGTAAAGGTCACAGCCCAAAATGTATCTGCCTGGGTTTGCATATTGTGTCAATAAAAGGAGCCTCCACAGAGCTGGCCGGCAGCTTGCTTGCAGCTCACCTGCCCACAGCTCAGCTGCATTATCAACTCCTGCCTCATGTCCTTCACTTCAATAATAATAATAAATTTTATTTATACCCCGACCTCCCCAGCCAGAGCCGGGCTCAGGGCAGCTAACACCAATAAAATCACAGTAAAAACATAATAGGGGGGAAAGAGAGGGGGGGAAAACAATTTAAAATACAAGTTAAAATGCAATTTAAAATACAGCCTCATTTTAAAACAGCCTATAAATCAAGACCATAAGGGGAGGGAAACATAAGGGTCAGACCGAGTCCAAACCAAAGGCCAGGTGGAACAGCTCCATCTTGCAGGCCCTGCAGAAAGATGTCAAGTCCCGCAGGGCCCTAGTCTCTTGTGACAGAGCATTCCACCACGTTGGAGCCAGTGCTGAAAAGGCCCTGGCCCTAGTTGAGACCAATCTAACCTCCTTGAGGCTTGGGACCTCCAAAGTGTTGTTATTTGTGGACCTTAAGGTCCTCCGAGGGGGCATACCAGGAGAGGCGGTCCTGTAGGTACATGGGTCCTAGGCTGCATAGGACTTTAAAGGTCAAAACCTTTAGTCATAGCATTGTAGGGATTCCCAGGGGCCATCTAGTTCAACCCCCTGCAATGCAGGAATCCCAGCTGAAGAACTCCTGACAAATGGCCACTTTCCCCTGCGATTTAGCGCTGAATTGGAACAAATGGCCGTTGGGTGGACGAGCCCTTTCAGAAAGTTGGCTTGACTCAAAGAATCAGGCAGGAGATGCCTTGCTCAGTGCTTGTTATTATTACCTGGTTTGGGGAATCTTCTCTATCTGGCTAAATTACTGCCTGGGAGACAGGTGTGGAGAACCTTTGGCACCTGCAGAGGTAGCTGACCCACACCTCCAGGTGTTGCTACGCTCATCTCTAAACTACAACTCTAAACACATCGGGGATGATGGGAGTTGTAGTTCAGCAACATCTGTTTGGCCAGAGTCTCCCCATACATGCCTCGAAGGTTCTCGAGCAGAGCTACAAAATCTCTCCTTCCTCATAGGCTTTTACGCAGAGGTTGGGTGGCCATCTATCATGGATGCTGCAGTTGAGTTTCCTGCATTGCAGGGGGTTGGGCTGGATCACCCCCGGGTCCCTTCCAGCTCTGCAATTCTATGATTCCATGAATAATGATCAGAAAGAAAAGGGGAGGCGATGAAGGACTGGAGATTTATGGCTTTTCAGTGGTGGTGATGAACCAAGGACTTATTGGAAGAGGTTTCGTGATCAGGGGGCGAATAAAGGCGTCATGACACCTGGGGCGGGGTGTCGCTACATAGGGTACATATGCGGCGCCGCTATGTACGATGCGTGCGCTGTACGTAGTGATGCTGCACATGAGCTGTACATAGCGGTTTGCCGGCACTGGCGCTCCAGTGCCGTATGGACGGTGCTAGGATCCTCTGCTTGCAGCTGTAGCTGTAAAGGAGGGCGCTGGAGCACCGCCGCCAGCAAACCGCTATGTACAGCGCATGTGCTTCATCGTTTGTACAGCGCATGCATGCGATGCCGCACATGTGCTGTATGTAGCAGTTTGCTGCCAGCGTTGGGATCCTGTGCTTGCGGATGCAGCCATGAACGGAGGATCCTCCATATGTGGCTGCGGTGGTGTGATGGCTGCTTGTGCCGCCGCGAGCCTCCGCGGGGTGCCTTCTTGTCACCCCTCAGACATAGCACCTGGGGTGCACCACTCCCCCCCCATTGCGATGCCACTGGTCATGATCTGGGGTTGTAGGGGGTTGAAGACCCGCTCCTGTTTCCATTACAAGAAAAATGGTGCTCAAGTTCTGCTGTGTATAGGAAAATACAAGTCAGGGACTTCCGGGTTAGTGCCAGCGCCTAATGGCGGATTCCCTCCGAGCTCCGGAGGGAATCGGCTCAGCAGGGGTTGGGTCCTGCCGCGGCGACGACACGGGGACCCTCAGAAACCACAGGCGCTGAAGCCTGTGGACCTGGTGACTCGGCGGGCACCATTTGCGCCCCCCGACCCGCGAAGGAGCCTTTTTAAAGGCTCCGGAACGGGGGACGGAGAGCGGTGCGGTGCTGTGAGTCGACTGCTTCCCCTGCTGAGTGAAGCCGCATGCAATGGACAGAGAGCGCTGACTTCTTTCTCTGAACATTTGGATTAAAAGCAACAACCCGTGAGTAATTACGGAAATTGGACTTAAAAGGGAAATTTTCTTTGGGAATTAGGAACGACCGGGTAAGGTGTAAAGAGGAAGTCCGCCTACCCGCCTTGTAAACATCGTAAAGCAAGGATTTTACAACTAAGGTTGTGAGAATACCTTTCTTCTTTGTGGATAAAAGCAATTAACTCCACGTTTTGGCAATTTAAGTGATTGTGCTGGAGGATAAGAGCTAACATTGAGAACGGAATTCACCCCTCCCCCAAGACCCGGGAGCGATCGGTGAGAGAGCCTGTGGAAGAGACATAAAGACTTTGACAGCTGTCAAACTAGCTGTCAAAGTTGGGAAAAAGGAGAACTTTGTTTCTGCTGTCTTTGCTGGTTATATTCGTTACAATTTGGTAACAAATTGTTAAAAATAAAGAAGAAAAGGCTAACTTGACTTTTGGGTTGGAACTGGAAGATACTAAGAAACTAGAATCCCTCTAGAGGGGGTTTAGGACATTACAAAAATGGCTGTAAGTGGAAAAACACTGGCTGAACTGGAGAGGACTTTTTTTCTCTTGGGAAAGTTGCAGGAACAGAGTGATGTTTTGGCTACAAATGTTACAATACTGAATGGAACAGTAAATAAAGTTGCTGAGCCTGGGAGGGACTTGACTCAAGTTTTTGCAGCTGAACAGGAAAGTTTTGCAGTTGACTTAAAATTTTTTGCAGCTGAACAAGAAAAGAAATTTGAGAAATCTGAGAATGTGATGAAAGAGGAACATGATGATTTGAAGGAAAAAGAAGGAGGAGCTATAATGCCACAGATGATTGAGGAGAGCCAGAGGCCGGTTAAGATGGATATAAAGGAAAATAAGATCAGGATGATGAAAATTTGGTTTGAATTGAAGAAGGGAGAATGGAGAGATCTCTCTATATGGAGATCTGAAGACCTATGGAATACAAACCTGGCTAAAGTGGAAACTGGAGCTTTTGGGACATTTGGACTTAAGAGAAGTAAGAAACAAGATTTTGGCTCCATTTTTAAATATGGAGGCCTGGCTGGAAGAAACATGGACCTTACTGGGACAGAGCTCCTTCGAGATTTGGAGTTTAATATAAAGGACTATCAAAAAAAACCGGCAAAGAGGAATTGAGAGAGAATTGAGAGCCTCGGACGTGAGGTCGCCAGGCTGACTGCAGATGGACTGATGGACTTTTGTTGGGGTTCGACACCGGGAAAGGGGGCGGTGGGGCTTTGGGAATCCAAAGGGTGTATAACTATATTCTGTTTCATTTAATTTGGTTTTGCCACTAACATAAAAATGGGGATTTTGGGGAAGGGAATTGGGGCCGACCTTAGAAAAAGACCTTTAAGAATAAGTATTGACATATAAAGATTGAGGTTTATAAGTTAAAATTGGTTAACTAAAATGATGGGGCTGACCTTAGAAAAAGATTTTTAAGAATAAGTATTGATGTATAAAGATTGAGATTTATAAGTTAAAATTGGTTAACTAAAATGAATTAGAGAAAATAAGGTAAAGTTTGGGGACAAGAACTTGCTGAGCTAATAATTGGAACTGGAATACAAGAAGGGGAGGTGTGGGGAAGTCAAGGAAATTGGTTATTGACAGTAAGGAATGTAAATTTTATGTGTTTTTAATTGTATTTTTTTAATGTTTTTTCTTTATTTTTTGAAAATTCCAATAAATATCCTTAAAAAAAAAAGGAAAATACAAGTCAATTAGGAAAAACGAGATTGGAGCACTCCAAATCGTATGTCCATGTACATGCATGGAAAATAGTGGCTCTAGCTGAAAGGTAACATGTGGAGATCTGTAGAGATGGTTGCGTCTCTAATTATTACAGTGATACCTCGGGTTACAGACGCTTCAGGTTGCGGTTTTTTTGGGTTACGGGCCCGCCAAAACCCGGAAGTACCGGAACAGGTTACTTCCGGGTTTCGGGGATTGCGCTTTGCGCATGTGCAGAAGCGCCGAATCGCAACCCACGTGTGCGCCGATGCGCCATTGTGGGTTGAGAACGCTGTGGGTTGCGAATGTGCATCCCATACAGCTCACATTCGCAATGCGAGCTTTCACTGTATTATTGTATAATTATGAGATATGGGTACGATCTTAGAAGCTCATATGATTTTAGAAGGGGCTGTGGCTGTGGCTATAAAGTAGAGGAACCTTTCATTCCTGAACTTGCTCCACTGCTTATTGGTTGCAAATGTTTGGATTCTGTAAAGTCATTGCACAAGTATAGAGAGTGATACAGGCCACAGGATTCAGTATCCAGAGAATTCCAGAATCAAGGCATGTTTAAATCCTAGGTGGAATCTACACGCATATAAAAACCGTTCTGAAAATGCTTTTAAAAATAACAATAATATTGAATTTTCCATAAGGCTCACTATCGCCATCTAGTGCCACATTGCATATTGCACTTAAAACACACCTGAAACGTTTTATATGCAGCTGTGTAGCTGAGTCCCTACCCTTCATTTTGTTTAGAATTCCAGGATGGCGTCCAATCAGTTATATCACCGCAAAACATAGACACGGCGGGAAGTGGATGGGCAACTGTCTTTCCTCCAACCCATGTTTCGTGCTCCCATGATCCTCCAATCCTCTCTCTCCTCCCTCGCAGGGACGGTGCCACAGCTGAGGAGTCTCCACAGTCAACTGCCCACGCCGAGTGAGCTCCCGGGCAGACCCTTTGGCAGAGCATGGCCCTCCGCATCACCGTGAGAGGCATCTTCCGCTGCTTCCGGAAGCTTCTCTCCATCATCTTCACGCTCCTCTTCTGCGACCTCCTCCTCCGCATAAGCTTCGTCCTCCTCTTCTTCCTCCTCCTCCCCTTCTTCATCATCTACGACCATGTGATCCCCTCCATCGTCTTGTTCGCCAGGTCGACTCGGCCCATCTTGGACACCTTCTTCGGGCGGCTGCTTCCCTCGCTCTTCGCCTTCGTCCTCTCCCTGGTCCCTCCCATCCTCATCTTCTTCTTCACAAAGAGGATCTTAATACCAGTCTCCATCAAAATCTTCCAGCTCACATGGTAAACGGCCCTCCTGGCCGAACTTGTCCGAATAAAACAGTCCTAAGTTATAACCTCACGATGGATCTCCTTTCCCGTTCAGCTTGCAGGGTGCTGAGGAGGCAAAGGGAGATTCGTGTATCGCCTTCCGAGCTCTGAAATGCTGGGGATTGGATCCAAAAGGCTCCACAGCTATGAGAAGAGAGAGTTGCACAGTTTGAATACGTGCGGCCTGGGGGCTGGGAGCTCAGGCAGAGCGACTGAGCGTGGCTGAGGGGGACGTGATTGGCATGATCCAGGCCCCGAACCGGGCAGCACTGGGCCTGCAGGGCACCCGAGCCATGGAGTCCCTAGCAGGTGACCTCCAGCTGGAAGGCAGCTGGGAGGATGGCAGCTCGGGTGCCCTGCAAGCCCAGCGCCACTTGGGGGGCTGGCATGTACCTGCTGCATCCTTCTTGGCTGCCAGAGGGTGGCTGTGGGGAGGGGAACACAGCAGTTCAGGGGCATTGTGAGCCCGGCGCTGCGCTGCTTTTGTGAGTAGCGTGTAATAACAATAACAATAAAAATAACAATAACAATAACAATAACAATAACAATAACAATAACAATAACAATAACAATAACAATAACAATAACAACAACAACAACAATAACAATAATAATTTATTATTTGTACCCCATCCATTTGGCTGGGCTTCCCCAGCCACTCTGTGCGGCTTCCAACAAAGATTAAAAGTACATTACAATGTCACACATTAAAAACTTCCCTGAACAGGGCTGCCTTCAGATGTCTTCTAAATGTCAGGTAGTTGTTTATCTCTTTGACATCTAATGGGAGGGCGCTCCACAGGGTGGGCGCCACCACCAAGAAGGCCCTCTGCCTGGTTCCCTGTCACCTCACTTCTCGCAGGGAGGGAACCGCCAGAAGGCCCTCGGAGCTGGACCTCAGTGTCCGGGCAGAACAATGGGGGTGGAGACGCCCCTTCAGGTATACTGGGCTCAGGCCATTTAGGGCTTTCAAAGTCAGCACCAACACTTTGAACTGTGCTCGGAAACGTACTGGGAGCCAATGTAGGTCTTTCAAGACCGGTGTTATGTGGTCTTGGCAGCCACTCCCAGTCACCAGTCTAGCTGCCACATTCTGGATTAATTGCAGTTTCCGGATCACCTTCAAAGGTAGCCCCACATAGAGCTAGTTGCAGTAGTCCAAGAGGGAGATAACCAGAGCATTCACCACTCTGGAGAGACAGTCTGTGGGCAGGTAGGTTCTCAGCCTGCATACCAGGTGGAGCTGGGAGACAGCAGCCCTGGACACAGAATTAACCCTTGGGGTCCCTTCCAACCCTTCAATGCTGTGATTCTAAAGCTCAGTCGGAGCAAACGGCAACCTGCAGAAAAGCTGAATTGCCGTTTGTGGAGCTTCAGCTTTAAAGAGTGGGTTTCCTCAGGAAAAAACTCCAGGGCAAAATGAATAAATGGGATTAAACCAATGTTCCGACACTGAGCTTTAAGGTGTCTTCTGTGCCTGGAAAAAGACGGGCGAGATATTAATGTGGATAAGCCCATTCTCCTTCTGGCCCAGGAGTCAAGCAAGGCGCTTTCTGCGGGTGCTGTTTGGCAGAGTGGCTTCCAGGGGGCAGGATTGTGCCACTTTACAGAGCTGAGCTAAGTAGGCTGTCCCTGGGGCAAGGCAGGCTTTGGAAGATACATCAACAAGAGTTTGGCAGAAGAGGAGGAGGAGGAGAAGGAGGTACGCAGCCGGCTAATGTGTCCCCTGCCAGACTCTGTGTCTGATCCGGTTACCGCTCTCTAATTGGGACCCTCCAGACTCCAGTGGTGTTTTGGATGACTTCAGAAATGGCAGGAGGGATGTCCTTGGGGAGGCCGTGCTGCGCTCCCAGGTGACCAATTTAAGCCTCCCCAAGGAAGATCGGGGAACAAGAAAACAAGCCATGGAACATTTGGCAAAGGGCTGGGGCAGAGGAGGTGAGGAGCCACAGCAAAAGTATTAGAGCGAAAGATTGTACATGGACCTGCGCGGGGTTTGAAAAGGAGGTTGTGGGGCCTCACACTGTGGGGAGAGCCTGGGCACGCATGCACACGCAACACTCTTTGTGCCTCATGACATAGGGCTACACTTTGCCTGTAAGGTCACAGGCAGCAGCGCTTCTGAATGCCATTTGCTGGAGGAGGGAGAAAGCTCTTGTGTTCGAATCCTGCTTGCTACAGGCATGTACGCAAAACAAAAGAACTACGGTGAAAATCCCTGAAACGAGAAGTAATCGACTATAGAATTGAATTAAATAACAAAAATCAAAAAAATTAAGGAAAAGTTAACCTAGAATTAAAGACTTAACGAGATGCCGGCTACAAAACTCATTTCACTGAACGAATCAGTTTCCTCAGAAGGAAATGAAGAAATTATAAACCTTAAATGATTTAAAGTGAGATCAAACCAACTCAAGAGCAGGGCTGAAACGCTTCCTTGAGTTTACAAAGAAGGTATCAAAACCTCAATGACAAGTTTTACAAGTTTTACAAAAGTCGATTACTTCTCGTTTCAGGGATTTTCTCGGTAATTCTTTTGTTTTGTGTAATTTCTTGGTTCCGTGACTGTCTTTTTTTCACTGCTACAGGCATGTGGCTGGCCACTGGGAGATCTGTCCACTGGTCCAGGTGGGCCACTGGCCTCATCCACCAGGCTCCTCTAATGTTCTAACCAGGGGCATTTTTCTAGAAAAAGAGGTGATGGACCTCACCACGAAGGCCTCCCTTGTTCTCTGATAATAATGGCAATGGCACTCATCTAGTCCAGCGCCCTCTTCTCAGATATCTGTGGGAATCCTGTGAGCAGAATTCGATTATGAGAGCATCTCTCCCCTCCTGTGGCCTCCACAGCAAAGGGTATTCAGAAGTGCTGCTGCCACAGTCAGAGGCAGAGCCAAGCCGTCCTGACTGATAGCCATTGATAGCTCTTCCTCTTCCTCCATGCATTTGCCCAATCTTCTTTTAAAGTCTTCTGGGTTGGTGGCCATTACTGCCTCCATAATTTAACTATGCGCTGCATAGTTTATCTGTCTCGAATCTTCCAATTTTCAGTTTTATTGGCTGCCCATAAGTTCTAGGTGGCGCTGTGGTCTAAACCACTGAGCCTTTCGGGCTTGCCAATCAGAAAGTCGGCGGTTCGAACCCCCATGACGGGGTGAGCTCCTGTTGCTCGGTCCCAGCACCTGCCAACCTAGCAGTTCGAAAGCACAACAGTGCAAGTAGATAAATAGGTACCGCTCCAGCGGGAAGGTAAATGGTGTTTCCGTGCGCTCTGGAACTCATCACAGTGTCCCATTGTGCCAGAAGCGGTTTAGCCATGCTGGCCACATGACCTGGAAAGCTGTCTGTGGACAAAGCCTGAAAGCGAGATGAGCGCCGCACCCCATGGTCACCTTTGACTGGACTTAACTGTCCAGGGGTCCACCCCCATTATTCTGCCTGGACACTGAGGTCCAGCTCCGAGGGCCTTCTGGCACTTCCGTCACTGCGAGAAGCCAAGTTACAGGGAACCAGGCAGAGGGCCTTCTTGGTAGTGGCGCCTGCCCTGTGGAATGCCCTCCCACCAGATGTCAAAAAGAAAAAACAACTGCCAGACTTTTAGAAGACATCTGAAGGCAGCCCTGTTTAGGGAAGCTTTCAGACCATTGCATTTTAATATTCTGTTGAAAGCTGCCCAGAGCGGCTGGGGAAACCCAGCCAGATGGGCAGGGTATAAATAAATAAATTATTATTATTATTATTATTATTATTATTATTATTATTATTATTATTTACCTTCCCCCTCTAGATGACTTTAAAAGACGGTTAGAAAATTCATGGAGGAGAGGGCTATTGATGGCTACTAGCCACAATGGCTCTGCTCTGCACCCAGAGGCAGCAATGCTACTGAATACCCGTTGCTGGAAACCACAGGAGAGATGCTCTTGTGTTCGAATCCTGCTCGCGGGTTTCCCACAAGCATCTGCTTGTCTGTTGTGAGAAGAGAAGACTGGACTAGATGGGTCATGGGCCCGATTGAGCTGGCTCTTCTTATCTCCTTAACCAGGGGGTCAGCAAATCTTTTTAGCCGCGGGCTGGTCCACTGTCCCTCAGACCTTGTGGCGGGCCGGAGAAGCAGCACTGGGGGGGGGGGTGGGAACTGGAAGAAGAGGCGAGAGGGGCAAGTAGTCCTCCTCCCCAACCCCGAGCTCCAGCCCCAGCCGCTGGACTTACCTTCCAGGGGCTGCCGTTGCCATCACCGCCACCGCTGCTGCCACCACCGCTTCTTGTGGGTAGGCAGAGAGAGCTCGTCCACTCCACTCTCTGGCCCACTGGAGCACCAGGGCCGCAATGGCGGAGGGAAGATGAGCGGCGTGAAAGGGCTCGATCCGGAGAGGGGCAGCTTAAAATGGTGCTCAGCTGGCTCAGCCCATCCCCCTTCCTCCTCTAGGCAGGGCAGGGAGATGCCAGCAGGAGGGAGGGAGGAGGCGCTGCCAGGAGGAGGGAGGGGGGAAATGAATCCCCACGCCAATCCACGGACAGTCCGCAGGCCGGATCCTGAAGGCCATTGGGCCTGATCTGGCCCGCGGACCTTAGTTTTCCGACCCTTGTTCTTAACAATATCCCCTTGCTTTCTTTTACTGTTCATAAATAATAATAATAAAGTAAAATTTTATTTACATCCCACCCTCCCCAGCCGAAGCCGGGCTCAGAGCATCTAACAACAATAAAAGTAACATGGCATTCTAAAATCAAGTCGTTCTAAAATCAATTCAGAATCAAATGAATGGCAACCATTGGGCTAGAGTTCTGTGAGGATTACTGAAGGAAGGGGTCAGACTGTGCCTTGGCCAAAGGCCTGATGGAACAGCTCTGTCTTGCAGGCTCCCTGCAGAAAGATGTCAAGTCCTGCAGGGCCCTAGTCTCTTGGGACAGAGCGTTCCACCAGATCGGGGCCACAGCCGAAAAAGCCCTGGCTCTGGTTGAGGCCAGCCTAACCTCCCTGTGGCCTGGGATCTCCAAGATGTTTTTGTTTGAAGACCGTAAGGTCCTCCGTGGGACATATCAGGATAGGAGGTCCTGTAGGTACGAGGGTCCTAGGCCGTATAGGGCTTTAAAGGTTAAAACCAGCACCTTGAACCTGATCCTGTACTCCACCGGGAGCCAGTGCAGCTGGTATAGCATCTCTTTGGATGTAGGCTATCCAGGAAAGCATATTCTGTAGATTCCACCACACCAGCCTTTCCTCCTATGCTTCTGCCCTGTCCTGTTGATGAGTCAAAAGCTTAAGGCCTAGGACCCTCGTACCTACAGGACCATTTCTCCTGGTATGCCCCAGGGAGGACCTTAAGGTCCATAAACAGCAACACCCTAGAGGTCCTGGGCCCTAAGGAAGTCAGATTAGCCTCAACCAGAGCCAGGGCCTTTTCAACACTGGCTCCAGCCTGGTGGAACGCTCTGTCTCATGAGACCAGGGCCCTGCAGGATCTGATTTCTTTCCGCCTGGCCTTTGGCTTGGAGTCAATTTGATTCCCTCCCCCTCTTTCATTTTTCCTTTCTCCTCCTGTGATGTTTCAATGTTTCAATGGTGTATTTTAATCTTGTTTTTAAGTTGTATTCACTCAACTTGTTTTTATTATTGCTTGTTAGCCGCCCTGAGCCCGGCCTTGGCTGGGGAGGGCGGAGTATAAATAACATTTATTTATTATTATTATTATTATTATTATTATTATTATTATTATTATTGAAGCAAGTCCCCTTGGAAATCTTATTTGCCTGGCTGGCTGGCTGGCTGGCTGGCTGGCGTGGGCTGGCAGCTGGATTCGCACCAGCTTCCGGATATTTGGGAATGGGAGCCGTGCACGGAGGAGGAGAGGCCTGCCGCCTGCTGCTTTCGTGTTCCCAGGACCAGGAGCATGTGTGGCGCGAAATGACTAATTAGAAGCATGGCGCAAAGGCACCCCAGGGTCAGGGACGTGCAAGCACAAGCAATCGGCCAGCTGGAAGGTTCTTTCGGAATGGGAGGGCTAACTGTCCACTGGGGAGCCCCTCGGGAGCACATTCCACCAGCAGGAAAGGGAAAGGGGCCGAGGGGGGTGGCTGGAGCCCTGCCAGTGGGTCGAGGAAGTGGAGAGAAGAATATTCATATGCGGGGGGCATGGAATTGCAGCAGCAGAGCGGGGAGAGCATTGCACGCCGCATGCCATCCCCATGCACCCAGTTCAGTGGCGCAGTCTTTGGGCTGAGCAGGTTGTCGAAAGCCTTGGCTGGCTCACAGCTCCCTGAGGGGGAGTTCCTGGCAGCGGGAAGCAGGTGCGCTGTCTTGGCAGGGAAAAACAAAAACAGAAGGAAAAAGCTGGATTTTGGCCTCTGACGCCTCTCTGCAAACAGAGGGGGGCGGGGAAAACCTGGCTTAGGTTACATGAGGGAAATGTTGGCTGTTGCATCCCCCTCACCCCCTGATTATGCAAAACGTTGCCTTCTCGGCTTCTCTGAACACCTGGGGGAGAGCTCTGGGCAGCTGGGCTTGACATAGCAACAAAAATGGATTTGACAAAGGAGAGATGTGGAAAGCAATGGCTTGGATCAGGTTCCCGGGGAAGGCAGGTGCAGTGTTTTCAGAGCAGGTGGAGGTGGTTTCGGGAGCCAGCTCTCTGTCACCTCAAATCACACAGTTGTGGAATTGGGGTTGGTCTGGATGTCCTCTGGGGTGCCCCTCCCAGCCCTGTGATTCTGTAGAAGCAAGATTGAGGTCTACAGAACAGAAGGGCTGTTCCTTTTGGATTGCAATATTCTGTGAACCACCCTGAGACCTCCAGGTATAGGGTGGTAAAGATAGATAGATGATAGATAGATAGATAGATAGATAGATAGATAGATAGATAGATGATGGATGATAGATAGGCAGATAGATAGATAGATAGATCATCTATCTAGATGATAGATAGATAGATAGATAGATAATAGATAGATAGATAGATAGATAGATGATAGATAGATAGATAGATAGATAGATAGATAGATGATAGATAGATAGATAGATAGATGATAATAATAATAATAATAATAATAATAATAATAATAATAATAATAATAATTTATTATTTATACCCCGCCCATCTGGCTGGGCCTCCCCAGCCACTCTGGGCGGCTTCCATAAAAACCAAAAATACAGTAAAATATCACACGTTAAAAACTTCCCTGAACAGGGCTGCCTTAAGATGTCTTCTGAATGTCAGGTAGTTGTTTATCTCTTTGACATCTGCTGGAAGGGCGTTCCACAGGGCGGGCGCCACTACCGAGAAGGCCCTCTGCCTGGTTCCCTGTAGCTTTGCTTCTCGCAATGAGGGAACCGCCAGAAGGCCCTCGGCGCTGGATCTCAGTGTCCGGGCAGAATGATGGGGGTGGAGACGCTCCTTCAGGTATACTGGACTGAGGCCGTTTAGGGCTTTAAAGGTCAGATAGATGATAGGTGGATGATAGGTAGATAAGTAGATAGGTAGCCCTGGACAAACCTGTTAGGTTTCCCTTTTGTAATGTAAGCCTGGGCAGTACCTTGCCATGGGAACAAAACAGCTGGAGACATGAAATCATAGAACTGAGGAGTTGGGAGGGATCCTGAGGGTCATCTAGTCCAACCCCCTGCAATGCAGGAATCTCAATTGGATCATACATGGCAGATGGCCACTCAACCTCTGCTCAAAATCCTCTTGTAAAGTAGAGTTCACCGCTTCTTGTGGGAGCCTGTTGAACATCTCTTCCTGACAGAAATTTATTCCTGGTGTTGAGTCAGCACCTCATTCCTTGTAACTTGAAGCCACAGGTTCGGGTCCTATCCTCCGGAGCAGCAGAAAGCAAGCTTGCTCCATCCTCCACGTGACAGCCTTTCAGATATCTGAAGATGGGTATCATGTCTCTCTTTCCCCAACCTTGGGCTGGAGGAGATGCCACTCATCAAAGTGTGTGTGTGTGTGTGTGTGTGTGTGTGAGAGAGAGAGAGAGAGAGAGAGAGAAGAGAGAGAGAGAGAGAGAGAGAGAGAGAGAGAGAGAGAGAGAGAGAGACTGAGTCTGAAAGAGGCCAAGAGGCCAAATTTGCTCTCTTTAACACGTCTAAGATCTTGGGGTTTTCCGTGGTACAGGATATGTTGAAGTGTTGACACTGAACCATCTTATGCTCTGCTTGTATATTATATGTATATTAAATAGACATTTTCACGGAAAATAGTAGCAGCTGCATCTCTGTTAAAATGTCTAAGAAAAAGAAGCGATCTGCTTCATCCCCACAAGTGAGCCCACAGCAGAAGTGCAAGCAGATTGAATTGGATGATTTCGTAAGAGCTCAGAATCTAGAACCTACCACATCAAAGAGAGTTCATTCCCAGGTAGGTGGGGACGCTTTAATGGGTGGAGACCACCCAGGGGAGAACGCTGAGATGAGCGCCCATGAACTATCTCATGAAATGCTACCCAAGAGGGCACCACTCTATGTGGAAATACTCATGGACCACTGCCTGCTGACTGCAAGAACAATGGAGGAAATTAACACCCAACAAGAAAACTCCTGGCTGAGTTGATGCTTTTGGCAGTCAGAAATAGCTCCCTCAATACTAAAGAGACTGACCATAGCGTTGCCCTCTCCCAAGACCACTGTGAACAGGGGTGTAACCAGTCTGGATGCGACAACCGAGAGACTACTAATAGCAAAAATAACAAAAGTGAAAGTAGGGACTTGATCCTAGAAAACACCCAAGTACCTCTCAATATATATCCTTACAACGGTATGCTGCCTTACTGGAAATCATTTGCTAGTGTGAAGAGAAACCTTAAGCTTTTACTAAATATCCAGTGCGACAATCTGATTGCGATAAACCTGCTTTGCACGGACTTCCAGCACACCAGACTCACGCTGACATTTTCCGACTCGGCTACTCCTAAAAAGCTCCTGAAATATAGGGCCCTCTTATGGGACTATAATATTGAGTTTTTAAGACACAGAACGAAAGCCACTGCTGCCAAATTTGTTGTAAATAAATAAAACCAAACTCACAGAAATGTGTCTCCAGTAACCTCATTCCTAGAAAACCACGCCAGGCTATGTGGTGGAACCCCTAAAACCTCTCACTGCTGAGAGGCCAGGATGCATGCAACAACATTTCAGGTTTTGGAGCATCCAGGTGCTCAGGTTTTTTTATGCATGTTGTGGTTCGTTTAAGGGGTCCTTAACCAGAGGCCTGTAAAGTGAGATGAGCACTGCAACCCCAGAGTCGTTCGCGAATGGACTTAACTGTCAGGGGTCCCTTTACCTTTAACCAGAGGTGTACTTAGGGTCACTTGCGCCCTTGGCAAGGAGCCCATCCCAGGGGGAAAAACCCACTTTACTACAGTACCCGCATTAGAAATTACTACAGTTTACTCGAAGCAAGTACTCGAAGGGGGAATGAGGGCGAAGTGAGAAAGAAGGGCGGAAAACAATTGCATGCCTTTGTGCCACAGTGTGAGAAGGATGCAGAGCTTCTACTACGTTTGATTTTGCTGTGACATCAGCGGTGCATCAACACACACATATCCAATCAATAGCCTGGTGGGTGATTTTTTGCACCCTCCCTGGGCCTGCACCCCTGGCAGGGTCTGGTTTCTCCTACCCCTAGGTAAACTTCTGTCCTTAACTTGAACACATGCCGTCATGTCTGTTTTGGGAAAGCATGCAGTAAAAACCCAATAACAGTCCCGTGCAATTAAAAAATTGCTACCTAGAGAGCAGCACTTGACAACAACATCTTTGTGTATATTATTGTGGGGTTGGACTGGATGTTCTCTAGGGATCCCTCCCAACCTTGTGGTTTTATCATTGTGAAACTGGGGTCTGCCAAAGAGGAGAGTTGCTAAAACAGTCAAACCACTTTCTTCTTGTTAAGCAAACAGTCCCTGTTAAGCAAACAACATCACTTGATTTTTTACCAGATTCCCAGAGTGGTTACTGCCTCTTTTCAAATACTCAGTTGAAATAGTGACACGGTGGGAGAGATGTTCAAGCATGTTATCCTTTCAGGTTGGTCACTGTTGAAGTAACTGGTAAAAAATGGACCCTCTCAAACTCTCTTTCAGTTGGCAACCTTGTCTTATTTGAAAGCGAAGAGGAGAAATATATACCAACAAGCTAAGCCATTTTGCCAGCATAATTTTGTGTGCAAATAACTTGATTTAAAATAATCAGGAAAGATAGGCGATGCTTTTCCTCTTATTTCTCTGGCGCTTATTAGTATTGCAAGTGAAGAAAATAGTGGAAAGAGTTGGCAAGCAAATAAAATTATAGCAACCAGAAAAAAGCAGGGCATGTGCCTTACTTTGTGAAAGAGGGTAGAATGTCATTGCAGGTACCCCTAGAAATCTGATGGGGGAGCGATTTCTCTCAATGCTGCAAACCTCCACCTGGTGCACAGCCTATATATGTGTGTGTGCATGCAAATAAGCAGTAAGCTCAGTGGTAGAACACCAGGAGGTTTTTAATGTTTGATGCTTTATTGTGTTTTTATATGTGTTGGGAGCCTCCCAGAGTGGCCGGGGCAACCCAGACAGACGGTTGTGGGGTATAAATAATAAAATTATTATTTTTATTGTCTGCTTTGCAAACAGAAGGTCCTAGGTTCAACCCCTGCCACTTCCAGGTAAGGTTGAGAGAGAACCCTGCCTGAAATCCTGTAAAGTCGCTGCCAGTCAGTGTAAGCAGTACTGAGCTATATGGACAGCTTCCTAAGTTCCTAACCATCTATCACAAGATCCCCCAGGGTCAGGGACGTCATTCCACAAAATGCCCTGGAAACCCCACCCCCAAACCTCTCAGTGCACGGAGACTTGAGCGTGCACCAAAATATATTTTGCTACTATGCAGCAAAATATAATAGTGGCTTGCGCATTGCAATATGCATTTGAATATCCGTTCCTGGCAAGAGGGCAGAGCGCGGGGTTGTTCATGTCCAGCTTGCAGACTTCCCACAAACATCTGGTTGGCCCCTGTGAGAACAGGATGCTGGACTCAATGTGCCACTGGCCTGATTCAGTAAAACTATACCATAAAAACTATACCATTCAGTGTTCCACAATTGCATACATCAAAACTGATTTACACTGTTGAATTTATCTTAACGCTGCCAGCGTTTTCAGCTGTACACAGTTATTTCCCACATATGCAATCAACGTTTCCCAATCTTCTCTAAACGTACGTTCTTCTTGTTCTCTTATTCTATATGTTAAGTCTACAAGCTGCGCATATTCTGTCAGCTTAAGTTGCCATTCTTCTTTAGTTGGGACCCCGCTCGTTTTCCATTTTGGGGCTAGCAAAACATGGGCATACATAAAAAACCTTTTTTGAGACCTGGGAATTTCAGTCTGAATTATCCCCAACAGAAAGGACTCTGTGTTTTTTGGGGAAAGTATTTTTAAACATCCCCCCCCCATTTATTTCCTAATGCAAGTCCCTATCATATATAACCTCTCAATCTTCCCTTCTCCTGGTGACCCCAGATGTTTTGGTCTGCAACTCAGGCTGAAGGGTGATTTAGTCCAAAATGTCCAGGGGGCACCAGGGTTGGAGAACATTGCCCTGCGCTATTCCAGGTTTCTCCTCAAGACCGCATCCATTCCTTTGTTAATTTCTTTCTTTCATTTATATCCCACTTTCTCCTCCAAGCAGCTGGAGGTGACGTACAACGAGTCTCTCCCTCATCATTTACCGTATTTGTTGCTCTATAAGATGCACTTCCCCCTCCTAAAAAGTAAGGGGAAATGTGTGTGCGTCTTATAGAGCGAAAAATACGGTAATACCCTGCAAGGCAGCTTAGGCTGAGAGGCAGCGAGCGTTATGGCTGAGTGAGAATTCGAACCCCGGTCGCCTGGGTCCTAGTCCAGCACTTCCCTGAGCCTGCCAGATTCCTCCCTTTTTCTTTTTCTGGATTGTGTGAAGCAGGTTTTGCCAGGGAGACAATGATGCAGCTTGACAGTCTCTGCTAATTGGAGTAAATTAATTTATCTCAGGCGCAGGCTCCGTCTGCACACGCCGGCTCGTTCCCCTGAATAAGTGATGAGCACGCAAGCCCCGAATTAGCTCTGACTTTTTAATCATTTAAAAGTTGCAATCTCTTAATTAGCAAGGGGGGCAGGGGCAGGAGGGGCACTGGGGAGGGGGTTTGATGGAGGAGGAGGAGGAGAACTGGGGGGTGGGGGTGGAAATAAATGCCAGCTTGCATCTCCGCACCAGGGACAAGGTGGGACAGGGAGGAGGAATAAAAAGACTGGGGCTGGGAGGGGGGCGAGTTGCAATCTCCAAGTTGTCAACTGTCTCCAGCTTTGATTTATTAATCTTTTACAGCAGATGTTGGAAAGATAATGTTATAGGGTTGGATGGCTTGTGCTGGTGGGGCGGGAAGCGGGAGCCAAGCCAGGAGAGCTGGAGAGAGAGAAAGGAGAGTTCACACAACCACCTTCCTGAAATGAGTTGTAGTCTGTTCACACTCCTGTGGGCAACCTGTATCTGATCTGCACCACTTCAGAAATTTTTTTTGGGGGGGGCGATTTCAAAGAATTGTTGTTGTTTAGTCATTTAGTCATGTCCAACTCTTCATGACCCCATGGACCAGAGCATGCCAGGCCCTCCTGTCTTCCACTGCCTCCCCCAGTTTGGTCAAACTCATGCTGGTACCTTCGAGAACACTGTCCCACCATCTCGTCCTCTGCCGTCCCCTTCTCCCTGTGCCCTCCATCTTTCCCAACATCAGGGTCATTTCCAGGGAGTCTTCTATTCTCATGAGGTGGCCAAAGTATTGGAGCCTCAGCTTCAGGATCTGTTCTTCCAGTGAGCACTCAGGGCTGATTTCCTTCAAAATGGAGAGGTTTGATCTTCTTGCAGTCCATGGGACTCTCAAGAGTCTCCTCCAGGACCATAATTCAAAAGCACCAATTCTTCAGCGATCAGCCTTCTTTATGGTCCAGCTCTCACTTCCATACATCACTACTGGGAAAACCATAGCTTTAACTTTAAGGACCTTTGTTGGCAAGGTGATGTCTCTGCTTTTTAAGATGCTGTCTAGGTTTGTCATTGCTTTTCTCCCAAGAAGCAGGGGTCTTTTAATTTCATGGCTGCTGTCACCATCTGCAGTGATCATGGAGCCCAAGAAAGTAAAATCTCTCACTGCCTCCATTTCTTCCCCTTCTATTGACCAGACTAAGCATTAGGAATAACTTTATGACGGTAACAGGAATGGAGAATCTTGTGGACTCTCCTTCATTGGAGGTTTTGATGCAGTTTGATGGTCATCCATCAGGAATTCTTTAGCTGAGATTCCTTGGAGCTGCCTTCCAATTCTACAATTCCACGATTCTATAATTCTTCAACAGCGGGGAGGGAAACCCTGCCTACATAAAGTCTATTTATTTATTAGATTTATCCAAAGATGAGATGGGATGAAGAAGGAACTATTCATTCAGGTCCCACTTTCCCCATCTTTCATCTTTCCCCAGTTCAAGAAGGACATTGACAAACTGGAACGTGTCCAGAGGAGGGCAACCAAAATGGTCAAAGGCCTGGAAACGATGCCTTATGAGGAACGGCTAAGGGAGCTGGGCATGTTTAGCCTGGAGAAGAGGAGGTTAAGGGGTGATATGATAGCCATGTTCAAATATATAAAAGGATGTCACATAGAGGAGGGAGAAAGGTTGTTTTCTGCTGCTCCAGAGAAGCGGACACGGAGCAATGGATCCAAACTACAAGAAAGAAGATTCCACCTAAACATTAGGAAGAACTTCCTGACAGTAAGAGCTGTTCGACAGTGGAATTTGCTGCCAAGGAGTGTGGTGGAGTCTCCTTCTTTGGAGGTCTTTAAGCAGAGGCTTGACAACCATATGTCAGGAGTGCTCTGATGGTGTTTCCTGCTTGGCAGGGGGTTGGACTCGATGGCCCTTGTGGTCTCTTCCAACTCTATGATTCTATGATTCTATGATTCTATGATTCTATGATTCTATGATCTTGACCTGAGCATCATCTAGTCCAACTCCCTGCAATGCAAGAATATGTAGCTGTCGCATACGGGGATCGAACCTGCTCTGCTGGTGGGATAATAAGACCCTTCCCCTTGGAACAGCAGAACGGGACTATGGTACCCGCCTTTACCACCAGGGGGCAGGCAGTACACAGCTGGTGGCCATGGCTTCAACTTTGGGGAGTGGACCCCACAGTTTAACTTCACGCTGGGTGGAGAAGTCCTTTCTTTAACCTGCTCTGAATTGAGGGTTCAGTGGGTCGTCCAAAGTTCAGGGTCCCAAGCAGACATCTTTCACATCACACACTGTCAAAGAAGCACATGCTCTATAGAATCATAGAGTTGTAGAGATGGAAGGGATCTCTCTAGTCCATCCACTGTGATGCAGGAATCCCAGCTAAAGAACCCCTGCCATCTAACCTCTGCTTAAAGACCTCCAGTGAGGGACTGGTCATCACCTTCTTTTTTAAAAAATGCATTTTTATTGGGTTTTCTTTAACATAAATCAAACAAAACAAATTCAGTAAAGTTCCATAATTTTATACCCATTTGTTTTTTCATCGCTCTGCCGAGCACAGACTTCCCTCCCTCCCTTCAACGGTTTTCATTTTCCACTTTTCTTTCCGCAGTTTCTTAATAACATCCTATCCACATCATAAGATTTATTTTAATCCTGCTACAGCCTTTAGACTTCTACAATTATTACTTATATACTCCACAAATTTACTCCACTCTCTTCTGAACGTTGTTTCCTCTTGATTACAAATCCTGTAAGTCAGTTTTGCTAATTCCGCATATTCTACCATTTTTGTCTGCCATTCTGTCAATGCTGGTAATTCCTGTGACTTCCATTTTTGGGCTACCAAGATTCTAGTGGCAACCGTGGCATACACGAATAATCTCTGGTCTACTTTTCCTATTTCTTCACCTATCAAGCCTAGCTTCCGAGTTTTTTGGGGGGAAGGTATATTTAAATAACTTTTTCAGTTCGTTATAAATCATATCCCAAAATTGTTTCCATTTCTCACATGTCCACCACCTTCTGAGTTCTTCCATTCTGCCATTGGACGGCTCTTAACCATGGGAAAGTTCTTCCTAATGTTTAGTCGGAATCTTGCTGTTTGAATCTGTTGGTTGTGGTCCCACCCCTGGAACAGCAGGAAGCAAGCTTTCTCCATCTTCCATGGGACAGCTCTGTAGACCCCTCTCTCCCCTTCCTTCCAAACCAGGGTGGTCTCCCTGGGCCCCCCACCATCACAGAGAATCCGTTTGACACAATGGACGTGGGAGACAATCTACCAAGTGTCTACCCCCCTTTTTCGGCACAGGTGGCAGTTCAAACTCCACAAGGTGCTGGACCAACCCTAATTTGGGGAGACGGTTCCATTCCCAAACGGTAGGGCCGGCAGATTTCCTCCTGCCAACTTTACGGCCCCGCGGGCTGCATTCAAGCCACAGCAGGGGCTTGATTGGAAAAGTTTAACATTACAGATGAGTTAATAAAAGTCTTTAGCTCCTCTCTTCCACACCCTCCCCGCCTGGTCTCTCTCCCTCGCCTGCCCCATTGCACCAAATGGTGATAAATGTCCTCCATATGTTCTCCATAAAGGCGCAGAGTGCCACATGGCCCGGGCCGTAAGCAAATAAATTAAAGCAATTACTGCCACGGCTCGTCTGGCTTTTAACGAGCGACGAGGAGCGGGCGGGGAGAGCACCTGACACGTCCCATTTGCTGGAAATGTCAGGCGCTCCCTTCCAGAGGCAGCCAGATGCCGTGCTCCTGCCCCCCCAACTTAGCCCGCCTCCCCACTTTATTTACCTGTTTTGACTTCGGCCTGCCTCATCCCTAAGGCTGGAGGGGGATTGGAAGGAAACTGAGCCAAAGGAGATAGTCACATGCAATCGGCTGCGGGGTCCAACCCCCTGAAAGGCAGGAATCTCAACTAAAGCATCCATGACAGATAGCCATCCAACCTCTGCTTAAAAACCTCCAAGGAAGGAGAGTGCACCACCTCCTGAAGGAATCCATTCCACTGTGAAACAGTTCCTGCTGTCAGAAAGTTCTTCCTGATGTTTATTTGCAATCTCCTTCCTTGTAACTTGAATCCACTGATTTGGGTCCTAGCCCCTGGAGCAGGAGAAAACAAGCTTGCTTCATCCTTCCTGTAACAGACCTTTAGATTTTTGAAAATAGCTATCATATCTCCTCTCAGTCTCCTCTTCTCCAGGCTAAACATACCCAGTTCCCTCCAGGTGGAAAAATCAAAATTGGAAACAGAACTGTTAGATCCCAAAACTAAGACTTTGTCAAGGATGTATAACTTGCTGTTGAAATGGAATACTCAGGATGAAACGGTGAAATCTGCTATGATTAAATGGGCACAAGATGTTGGGCACAATATTATGTTTGCTGACTGGGAACAGTTATGGACCACAGGTATGAAGTTTACGGCATGCAATGCCTTAAGAGAGAATATTATGAAAATGATATACAGGTGGTACATGACCCCAGTCAAGCTTGCAAAAATACATCATCTGCCCGATAATAAGTGTTGGAAATGTAAAGAAATTGAAGGTACATTATTTCACCTTTGGTGGACGTGCCCAAGGATTAAGGCTTTCTGGGAGATGATATATAATGAAATGAAAAAGGTATTTAAATATACCTTTCTGAAGAAACCAGAGGCCTTTCTCCTGGGCATTGTCAGCCAATTGGTGCCAAAGAAGGATAGAACTTTCTTTATGTACGCCACGACAGCAGCAAGAATACTTATCGCAAAGTATTGGAAGACACAAGATCTACCCACCCTGGGAGAATGGCAGATGAAGGTGATGGATTACATGGAATTGGCAGAAATGACCGGCAGAATCCGAGACCAGGGAGAAGAGTCGGTGGAAGAAGATTGGAAGAAATTTAAAGACTACCTACAGAAATATTGTAAAATTAATGAATGTTAGAATGATGTTGGATGAAAAGTTATGTGGTTTTTAGCTATAACGCTATAAGGAGTATTAAAAAAAAGGACTATAAGAGTATAAAAAAAGGACTATTAATAGACAAAACTTAATGTTACATTATTTTAAGATTAAAGATTAGGATAAACAAAGAGGGGAAGGATTTGCTGAACTAACAAATTGAACTGGAATACAAAAAGGGAGGTTTGAGGAGGTCCGGGAAATAAGCAAATGAAAGAAAGTGATGGAAAGATGGAATTGTTTTTTACCTATTTTTATTTTGTATTTTTCTTTTTTCTTTTTTCATTTTGTAAAATTCTAATAAATATCTTTAAAAAAAATATAAACATACCCAGTTCCCTCACTGTTTCTCATCAGACTTGATTTCCAGACCCTTGATCATCTTGGTCTCCCTTCTCTGCACACCTTTCAGCTTGTCAACATCCTTCTTAAATTGTAATGGCCAGAACTGAAAACAGTATTCCAGGTGTAGAATAGAGTATTCCAAGGCAGAATAGAGTGGGACTATTACTTCCCTTGATCTGGACACTATATTCTGGTGATGCAGTCTAGAGTAACATTTTTTGTTGTTGCTGCAAAGGGTAAAAACAAAAACAAAAAAAAGGTAAAGGACCCCTGGACGGTTAAGTCCAGTCAAATGTGACTAAGGGGTAGTGGCGCTCATCTTGCTTTCAGGCCATATACTGCTTCTGGTGCAATGGAAGACCGTGATGGAAACCAGAGCAGCGCACGGAAATGCTGTTTACCTTCCTGCCGGAGCGGTACCTATTTATCTACTTGCACTTTTGACGTGCTTTCGAACTGCTAGGTTGGCAGGAGCAGGGACTGAGCAACCAAAGCTCAACCTGTCGTGGGGATTCGAACCACCAACCTTCTGATCGACAATCCCAAGAGGCTCAGTGGTTTAGACCACAGCGCCACCTGCATCCCATTTTTGTTGCTGCATCACATTGTTGACTTAGGGTAATTGTGGTCTTCTAAGATTCCTAGATCCTTTTCACATGTACTACTGGCAAGCCAGGTGCGCCCCATCTTATATTTGTGCATCTTGTTCTTCCTGCCTAAGTGCAGAACCTGACATTTGCCCCTGTTGAAATTCATTTTGTTAGTTTGGGCCCAATTCTCCAATCTGTTCAGGTCATCTTGAATCCCAGTTCTGTCTTCTGCAGCGCTAGCTACCACTCCCAGTTTGGTGTCATCTGCAAATTGGATGAGCATCCCTCCATTCCTTCATCCAAGTCATTTATAGAGACATTGAACATCAATGGGTCCAGGAGAGAACCCTGTGGCACCCCACTTGTCACTTTTCCCCAGGATGACAAGGAACCATTAATGAGTACTCCTTGGGTTTGGTCAGTCAACCGGCTACAAATCCACCCAAGGGGAAATAGAACATACGATGAAAATCCCTGCTGTTATAGTCCAAAGTGTAGGAATCAAGCCTAGTCAGAGGAATTGGCCACTCTCCAGGCACCCGGCTTGAGTTCCTTGTTGACCTCCCCGTCTGCGACTCCTGGCAAGATCAGGCGAGATCTCAATCGGCGATCCTCCTCTAACATGAGAAGAACACACCACTCCTCCCCTGCCATCCCCAGGGAGGGGAGAGAGACAGACAGAAATGTATTTACATGCCTTTATTTCTGTCTTTCCAGCAGTACAGAGAAACGTGTCTGCACTCTCTTAACACCAACAGCAGAGAGAGAAAACTCCTCCCCTCTACTTCCAGTACAGGTCAGATGACACTCTGAGCTAACATCCGGTGCTCAGTACAGTGAATAGACTGTTCCTTTGTTTCCACGGAACAGTCCCAAACATCAACATCCTGTTTGGCTTTCCAGCCATCTGGAGCTCGCTGCTGCATTGCTACTTTTTCGTAACACAAAGGTCCATTCAAATAATCTGGCCTCCTGTGTCCCAAAGTGGCCCATCAGAAATCCTTGAGCAGGATGTGAAAAGAAGAGCTCTCCCCCAGCCTTTGCACCTATAATTCTGAGGTAGCGTGCCTCTGGATCTGGAGGTTCTACATAGCCATTGTGGCTGATAGACATTGATACCTCTCTGGCACTAGAGGGACCATTGACCTGATCCAACATGGTTCTTCTTAAGATCATGGTGGCCTCCTAGTGGCCATCAACCCAACCTCTGTCCCTGCGCACCCTCCCAGCCATAACAACTATGGATTTTGCTAGTCAAGAGTTGTCAGGTCTTAAATTCTGTCGCCATCAAGACGTGTTCCCTCTCAACATGCCAAACATCCCATGCAGAACGGAAAAAAATTTGCTGGGTGCCAAATATAGCTATCAAATCTTCAGTGAATATTTAGAGTGCTTCTGAATATTCAGAGAATATCGGATGAATATTCAACATAATGGCTGGTGAGGAGATTTTTTGGGGTGCAATGCAAATCCTCACCCCCACCTCCACTGTATTTGAATGCTGGCAGATTCGGGAGACAGACCTGCACACAGCAGGAGAGGTAATGGAAAAGGCTGCAGCCTTTGTCAAGGTCAGAGAAGATTGGGTGGCCTGAGACACAATTTTGTTTTCTGATGACTTGAGGCAGCCTGGCCATCTTGGATGCGCGGCGGCAGCAGGAGGCCCCATTAGCTAAAGTGGTGCTTCAGGTTAAGAACAGTATCAGGTTAAGAATGGACCTCCAGAACGGATTAAGTTCTTAACCCGAGGTAACACTGTAGAGGTAACACTACACCAGTGTGGTGTAGTGGTTAAGAGCAGTAGTCTCGTAATCTGGGGAACCGGGTTCGCGTCTCCGCTCCTCCACCTGCAGCTGCTGGGTGACCTTGGGCCAGACACACTTCTCTGAAGTCTCTCAGCCCCACTCACCTCACAGAGTGTTTGTTGTGGGGAGGAAGGGAAAGGAGAATGTTAAGCCGCTTTGAGACTCCTGAAGGGGAGTGAAAGGCGGGATATCAAATCCAAACTCTTCTTTTCTCTTTGACATCTGGTGGGACTCCATGTAAAATCATGCACATTCAAGTGGATCTGTTGAAATACAAAATCTGGATTTTACCCAAATTCCATGGGAAAGCAAAACAATCACAAGAGGAAGAGGAAGAGGAGGAGGAGGAGGAGGAGGAGGAGGAGGAGGAGGAGGAGGAGGAAGAAGAAGAAGAAGAAGAAGAAGAAGAAGAAGAAGAAGAAGAAGAAGAAGAAGAAGAAGTGTGTGCATGTCAGGGAGGTGGTGATGGTTGGACGAAGTGACCCCGAACGGGGAGGATAGAGGCAACTGGAGAAGTTGAAGCCAGGGATTGGACTAAATGACCTTTGGGTCCCTTCGAACTCTACAATTCTACAACAATTCATATTCCAAGACAGGCAAAGGTTTGTCACTCCTTTCTGACTTGTGCCCAATGCAAGACATGGTGTCCTCTGCAGTGAGGTGACCCTTCTCTCCTCTCCTCTCCTCTGCCCTTCCATTGCTTTTAATGTTTAAATGCTGCTAATGCAACAGCAGTGCCCTCTCTCTGTCTCTTCCTCCTCTCTGCATCACTCTGAGAATGGAAACGGGGTCCTTCTTCAGAGCAAGGCATTCGGGAAGAGGTAGCCCAGGATGGGGTCCATGCTGCCGCCACTATTCTTTCCGGGGCGAATGAAACATGCAAAAACAACTTATTTATTTAGTTGCTGCATTTCTATCTCTCTCTTTTTTTTAAAAAAAATATTTATTAAATTTTCCAATTTTTTAAACAAACAAACAAAAACAGAACAAACAAAAACATTAAAAAAGGCATATAGTTCATAAAACGTACTTTTCCATAACAAATTTCTCAGACCTCCCCATACTTCTCCTCCTCGTATTCCAATTAAAATTATTTGTTCAGCAAATCCTTCATTTAAAGCATTACAGCTTATATTATTACCTTATTTTTCAAACCCTTTCCCCCCATCTATATTCATTTATAACCTTACAGCTAGAAACCACTCAATTTCAATCCAACACCATCAACATTCCTTAATTTTACAATATTTCTGTAAATAGTCCTTAAATTTTTTCCAATCTTCTTCTGCCGACTCTTCTCCCTGGTCACGGATTCTGCTTGTCATTTCTGCCAATCCCATACAGTCAATCAGTTTCATCTGCCATTCTTCCAGAGTGGGTAGATCTTGCGTCTTCCAATACTTTGCAATGAGTATTCTTGCGGCTGTTGTAGCATACATAAAGAAAATTCTATCCTTCTTTGGCACCAATTGGCCAACGCTGCATTTCTATCTCTCCAAGGAGCTCGTGGTGGTGCATGTGCCCCCCCCCAATTAATCCCCACAACAACCCCATGAGGTAGATTCGGCTGAGAAGCAGTGACAGGCCCAAGCTCACCCTATGAGCTTCATGGCCAAGTGGGAATTCGAACCCGGGTCTCTCTAAACACTGCACCACACAGCTTAAAAGGAGGATCTGCCAGAGTGTTGCTGGACATTGCCTGAGTTTGCAAGGCTCATTCAACAACAAGAAATGGAACATTTAGAGTCTTCCGTCCAACATCGTGGAATACTCTGCCAAGAGAGATTCTGCCGGCGCTTTTTGTTTCAGCTTTTATTTTATTTTTATTTTTTTCCATTTCTTAATTAGTTTTCCATATTTTTAGACAAACAAACAAACAAACAAACAAACAAACACAAATCATAACTGAATTTGATCCAATATTAATACCATAGTTAAATGACTTCCTCAAATTCCCTTGACTGAATTTCATTATGTGGTACCTCAGGTTACATACGCTTCAGGTTACATTCGCTTCAGGTTACAGACTCTGCTAACCCAGAAATAGTGCTTCAGGTTAAGAACTTTGCTTCAGGATGAGAACAGAAATCATGTTCTGGCGGCGCGGTGGCAGCAGGAGGCCCCATTAGCTAAAGTGGTGCTTCAGGTTAAGAACAGTTTCAGGTTACGAACGGACCTCCGGAACGAATTAAGTACTTAACCCGAGGTACCAGTGTATCATTGTAATGGTTTTATAAAAGAATATCTCATAAAATTTACTTAATCCTCTTAACATCTTTATCTCTTTTCAGCTTAACTTTAAACATATTGTCTTATAATTTCACATATTCAGATCCTTAGCCAAACTAAGGATTAAAACACCTACTGAAACCCTTTCTATTCCGTCAGGCTTATGCAGGTGATTAAAAACACACCTTCCCACAATAGTGAACTGATTTCTGATTTCAACATTTAGCATTGTTTGATTGCATGGGGTTTATGTTTGTACAATTGTTGCAAACTGCGCTGAATTTTTCAAAAACGAATAGTGATATACATATATATGCAACAGAGAAACATTAAAAAAACTGAACATTAAAAGTAAGAAGCAAATGCCTCATTTTGACTAACAGGTGAGCTGGCCTCATAGCCACGGCCAAAGAGGGAGGCACACACACAAAAACTGCACTTTTCTCCTTGACTTGAAGGAATGTCTAGCTCAGCAAGAGAAGTTGAAGAGGAACATTTTTGTGCCTTGTTAGCCGAGTCGAGATAATCCAGGTGAGGCTGTTTGCGCTGCACTCCTTGGGGGGCTGGAAGATCTCCTTTTGTTTTGATGGTTGCATTTGGCTCATTAGCACCGTGATGTACACACACAGAGCCTTACCTGGAGATAACAGCTTTTCCTTGGGGGGTGGTTGGGGGGTGGGGAGAACAGTAGCAAAATAGCAGAAAGCCTCTCCTGGGGAAGGCAGCTCCCTCCCTTGATATTTGGGCCAGCTACGTGAATTGCCGCGGAAAGTGTTAAGTTTCTCGTGGAGTGAGGAACATTGGACCAGGCCAGTGGAATCAACTGGGGACCAGTTTGCCTACAAGATTGTCTTACTCCTCATTAGGGCTGGGAGATATATTGGTATATCATCCAAAACTGGTTTGAAACACATATAGTGATGTCTATATCTATGTCTATGTCTATGTCTATGTCTATGTCTATGTCTGTCTATGTCTATATCTATATCTATATCTATATCTATATCTATATCTATATCTATATCTATATCTATCTACACTATATCTATCATCTATCTATCATCTATCTATCTATCTATCTATCTATCTATCTATCTATCTATCATCTATCTATCTATCTATCTATCTATCTATCTAATCTATCATCTATCTATCTATCTATCTATCTATCTATCATCTATCTATCTATCTATCTATCATCTATCTATCTATCTATCTATCTATCTATCTATCTATCTATCTATCTCTATCTATCATCTATCATCTATCTATCTATCTATCTATCTATCTATCTATCTATCTATCTATCTCTATCATCTATCATCTATCTATCTATCTATCTATCTATCTATCTATCTATCTATCATCTATCTATCTATCTATCTATCTATCTATCATCTATCATCTATCATCTATCATCTATCATCTATCATCTATCATCTATCATCTATCTATCTATCATCTATCTATCTATCTATCTATCTATCATCTATCTATCTATCATCTATCTTTCTGAAGTCGTTTTTATTTGAGTTTACAAATGTAAAGTTGTAACAATACGAAATACATATCCATATATAGAGATTTCTCTGAATCTCCAGACTTCGCCCCATCCCCTCCATTTTGTCCTATTGTCAACATTTTCAACCGCACATTATTTCATAATCTATATTTTGTATCTGTCCATATTGTCCATAGTGTTTGTTACATCACGAGTGTTATTAGAATCCTGCTAATGTTTTCATCTGCATACAGTGGTCTCCTAAATAAATTATAAAATTTCCCATTCTTTCTTAAAGTTTTTGTCTTCTTGGTTCCTAAGCTTTCTGGCCAGTTTTGCCATTTTGGGGTAGTCCAGCAGCTTAGTTTGCCGTTCCTCTCTGGTAAGGACTCTTTCTTTGGGCTAGTAACATCCGTACAGTTGTTGTTGCATACATAAAAAGTCTTTTCTGCTCCTTTGGGATGTCGGTACCTCCAATTCCTAGTAAGAAAGCTTCTGGTGTTTTTACAAAAGTTATTTTAAACTTTTTTTTCCCAAATAGCTTTTATTACCTTACATGACCACCACTTATGATAAAAGTTACCTTCTTTTTCTTTACATTTCCAGCAGGTATTTGTACTTGTCTTATATATTTTTGTAAACTTACTAGGAGTCAAATACCACCGGTACATCATTTTCATATAATTTTATTTCAGCGTGCAACATGCCAAGAATTTCAGGTCTTTCCCCATAACCTTTCCCAATCTGAAAGCTGAATATTATGCCCCAAATCCCTTGCGCAGTGTATCATTACGGATTTAACCTGTTCATCTTTTGTATACCATTCCAAGAGCAATCTATAATTTTTTGACAGTAGTTTTGTATTGTTTCCTAACAGTTAAATAATTTTTGACCTGGCAGTGCATAGCGAATCATGATGCATGTGCCATGCCAAAATCACTACGTGGGAAAAACTGTGAAGTCAGCCGATGCTTCTCTTGATTCCTGCAGTCGCTCTTAACTCTGCTGCCTCAGCTTTCCCCTGTCTCCTGCAGGAGGCAGCAAATCCCAAGAACAGCAGCCAGCAAAAATCATGATGCAGGAAAAATCGAGAAGGAAGCCATGGCCTCTACATTGCTCCATCCTTATTTCAGACATCATAATATATCGGTATATTGCAATGTTTAGCTGGTGATATCGTCTTCTTCTTTGGCGATCACTCATAGCTGAGTAAGATTGTCTTCCATAAACAGCCCTTCCCTATTTTTGGGGTGAACAGAGTGGATCCTTAAAAGGGCTGCTCAGTCGTGGATACAGCTGCCGAGCTGCTCAACTGCCTCATTCCTTGAGTCAGAACGACTGAATCTGTTGGTGTTTTGCAACATTGACCAGTTGCAGGACCTTAGCCAAACCTTAGCAGAGCATACACAGAGTTCACGAAAGCAATCAGTTGCAGGCAGGATGGACGAAGCAGGAACCAGTAACTTGTTACTTATAAGTGTGTTTATTATTTACAGCTGACTTCAAGTTACTATGTACAAGAACAGAACAGATACACGGATCTTAACTAACTCTGTATCCAACGCCCATGTGCTGGTTCATGACTAGGGGCTTCCAGATTCCACGATCCTGCCCCCATTACCATTTGCCGATCGCCATGGGACTTTGGGGGTTTGGGATGGGTTTTTGGAAGACACCTGTGCGTGAATTTGTTTTGTGTGTAGATCAGTGTGCTCTGACCAACACACAATCTTTGCAGTAATGCTCTGTTCCAATGGCATGAATAGTCATGACGAACCGGTAGATTCTTTTCTGCTGCAGCCTTCATCCACCTTCACAGCCGTTGCAACATACAGTGGTACCTCGGGTTAAGTACTTAATTCGTTCCGGAGGTCCGTTCTTAACCTGAAACTGTTCTTAACCTGAAGCACCACTTTAGCTAATGGGGCCTCCCGCTGCTGCCGCGCCGCCGGAGCACGATTTCTGTTCTCTTCCTGAAGCAAAGTTCTTAACCCGAGGTAATATTTCTGGGTTAGCGAAGTCTGTAACCTGAAGCATCTGTAACCTGAAGCGTATATAACCCAAGGTACCACTGTACCGCTTGTTATCATCATCCTCTTCTGCCATTGAGGACTTCTTGGATCATTCTTTGTCTAGCTCCTCCCCCTTGACCTTTCCGCCTTGCGTGACCCTGCTGGGAGTATGAGATTCCTGAGGGCTTCGCTCACAAGGGTCATAGGAACATGCAAGCCCACTCACCACGACAAGGTGATGATCCAGCTGTGAGGAGCTGGTGATATAGCATGATGTTGAAAACCAGATAATGCCCAGGCCTCCTCCTGATGTGCCCACTTAACCACTTTGATCAGCAGAGCTGGCACTACTGCAAGCGCCACATAACACCTGCTTCACATGAGCAGGAACTCAAAATTTTTGCATGGTGGCACCTACACTTTAAGGGACGCGGGTGGTGCTGTGGGTTAAACCACAGAGCCTAGGACTTGCCGATCAGAAGGTTGGCGGTTTGAATCCCTGTGACAGGGTGAGCTCCCGTTGCTCGGTCCCTGCTCCTGCCAACCTAGCAGTTCAAAAGCACATCAAAGTGCAAGTAGATAAATAGGTACCACTCCGGCGGGAAGGTAAACGGCGTTTCCATGCACTGCTCTGGTTCACCAGAAACGGCTTAGTCATGCTGGCCACATGACCCGGAAGCTGTATGCCAGCTCCCTCTGCCAGTAAAGCGAGATGAGCGCCACAACCCCAGAGTCAGTCACGACTGGACCTAATGGTCAGGGCTCCCTTTACCTTTGACCTACACTTTGGAACTCCCTGCCTATTGATAGCAGGCAGGTGCCTTCACTCTGCACTTTTCAGTGCCTGCTAAAAATAGTCCCACTTAGACAAGCTTACAGAGATGCTTAGAAAGTCAAGGTGAATTTAAATCTGTTTTAGTATTATATTTATTAATTGATTGAATTTATATACCACCCTATATCCAGAGGTCTATGTTAATTTTTTGTATGTTTTAAAACACGGTTGTAACACCTAGAGAGGGACACAATTGAAAATACCTGCACCGTAACATACCCACTCCTCCCAAACAAACTAAAGAAAATTCCCACAACACTTAACAGGTACACACAGACCATGCTCAAAGCATGGAAAACACAAATAGGCAAACTATCCCCAACCCCATCCCCACTAATCCCCCTGGCGTACCACCCATTATTCCACCATGCAGCACAAAACCTCCAGATAAAAACCTGGCGAACCAAAGGCTTATATCGCCTAATAGACTTTTATAAAAATAACAAACCCTTGTCAACACAAGAAATACAAGACAAACTAGAAGACACCCAAATGCCCTGGTTAACACAACACCAACTACATGTCCTCTTAAACAACCCAACAGTAAAATCAGCAGCAACTAGGCCCCTGACAACCTTCAAAAACCTCCTCCTAACAACAAAGGGAAACGGAAAAGGGACGGTATCCGCAATATACAAAATACTACTCCAAAATCCCGCAAATCCCCTAGACGCAATCAAAAAACAATGGGAGAATGACATAGGCTATGAGATTAACCCCATTCAATGGACCAGAATGTGGTCTAAACCCCCCTTTAAATCCATATCAACGAAAAGAAAAGAACTCACACTGAAACTCACCTACAGGTGGTACCTAACACCAAGGAAACTAGCGCTAATACACCCAGGAACCTCACCAAAATGCTGGAGAGGGTGCACCTCCACAGGCACATACCTCCACATGTGGTGGGAGTGTCCCAAAATCCAACTATTCTGGACAACAGCCATACAAGAAATATGTAAAATAACTAAGCAAGTATTAGACTTCACCCCAGAATTGGCCCTACTAAACATCTTCCAAGACAACAATGCCCATTTACACCACAAAGAACTCATAACCCACCTACTTTCAGCAGCCAGAAACACCATAACCAGACACTGGAGAGACCTGTCAGGAGTAAGCATGGACCAATGGTACCAAATAGTATGGGAAACAGCCCTACTAGAAAAATTAACTAATAAACTGAAACTGACACGGGGACAAACAGAAGAAGACACCTTCACCCCGGTATGGCTCCCCTTTATCACATACACAGCCCAACAGGACAATGACAATAATCCACCAACAGCATACAAATCAATATGGCTAACCTGATCCAAAACACCCACCCACCTCTTGCAGATGATTTAGTTCTAACTTTGCAAGAGCCAGACACTAGTACTAAAAGAGTTTTAGAGATAATACAAGCTTTTGGTCGAGTAGCAGGTTTTAAGCTAAACAAACAAAAAACAAAGGTATTGGGAAAAAATCTAACAGTGGAGGAAAGAGAGAAGTTTCAGAGTGAAACTGGATTAATGGTAGCAAACAAAGTGAAATATCTGGGGGTTAATTTAACAACTAAGAATGTGAACTTATTTAAAGATAATTACGAGAAATGTTGGTCAGAAATTAAGAAAGATTTAGAAATATGGTCGAATTTGAGACTTTCCTTGTTAGGCCGAATTGCTGTTATTAAGATGAATGTTTTGCCAAGAATGCTGTTTTTGTTTCAAACATTGCAGATTGTGGACAGAATGGACTGTTCCAAGAAGTGGCAGAAAGATATATCGAGATTTGTCTGGCAGGGCAAAAAGCCCAGAATAAAATTTAAGATATTAACTGATGCAAAAGAAAGAGGGGGGTTTGCCCTGCCGGACTTAAAATTGTACTATGAAGCAGCAGCTTTTTGCTGGCTGAAAGACTGGCTACTTCTTGAGAACACAGACATTTTGGATTTAGAAGGGTTCAATAATAGGTTTGGTTGGCATGCATATATATGGTATGACAAGGTAAAAATTCATAAAGGTTTCAAAAACCATATTGTTAGGAAAGCATTATATAATGTTTGGATTCGTTATAAAGATCTGTTGGAAAATAAAACCCCTAGGTGGTTGTCACCAATGGAGGCTAAGGAAGTTAAAAAACTCAATATGGAATCTAAATGGCCAAAATATTGGGAAATTATAGAACAAGAAGGTGGAAATGTGAAATTACAGAGTTATGAGAAACTGAAGTCTAAAGTAAGAGATTGGCTTCATTATTATCAGATAAATGAAGTTTTTAAACTGGACAGGAAAATCGGCTTCCAGGTGGAAAAGTCAAAGTTAGAAACAGAATTGTTAGAACCCAATACTAAGAATTTGTCAAGAATGTACAACTTGTTGTTGAAATGGAATACACAGGATGAAACGGTTAAATCAGCTATGATTAAATGGGCGCAGGACATTGGTCATGACATTATGTTTGCTGACTGGGAACAGTTATGGACCACCGGTATAAAGTTCACGGCATGTAATGCCTTAAGAGAGAATATTATGAAAATGATTTATAGGTGGTACATGACCCCAGTCAAGCTTGCAAAAATTTATCATTTGCCCAATAACAAATGCTGGAAATGTAATGAAACTGAAGGTACTTTCTATCACCTTTGGTGAACGTGCCCAAGGATTAAGGCCTTCTGGGAAATGATTTATAATGAAATTAAGAAGGTGCTTAAGTGTACCTTTCATAAGAAACCAGAGGCTTTTCTCCTGGGCATGGTAGGCCAATTGGTGTCAAAGAAAGATAGGACGTTTTTTATGTATGCTACAACAGCAGCAAGAGTTCTACTAGCAAAGTATTGGAAGACACAAGAACTACCCACGCTGGAAGAGTGGCAGACGAAGGTGATTGACTATATGGGACTGGCAGAGATGACGGGCAGAATCCGTGACCAAGGGAGAGAGACGGTGGAAGAAGATTGGAAGAAATTTAAATTTTATCTTAAAAATTGTTGTAAAATTAGTGAGTGTTAAAATGTCATGGGTAAAGCATAGCAGATTTGCAGAGATAAATGATTGGATAAGAGGAAAGAAAAGGGTTAAAGAAAGGAATTTATAAGTAATTTAGATCAGGGGTTGCTGAAAAAGTTTAAAATAGGGATGCAGAAAAGGGAGGCATGGGGAAGTCGTTGAAATTGGGTACATGACAAAATTCATGAAATTATACATGTTTCTATGTTTGTTTGTTTGTGTTTGTTGTTTGTAATGTCTTATAATGTATGTTGAAAAGCCAATAAAAATTTTATTAAAAAAAAAAAACACCCACCCACCTCACTCACACACGAAAACAAAGATCACCACAGCCAATCACAAGCAAACAATCACACCCTAGGCCAACCCCAACCTCTCTCACCACCAAAGGAACACAAGTGAACAGCACAAGCAACGCTGACACCAAACTCTACATACATTAAGCATAATAGAAACACCGCTACCCGACCCCACCCCATCCATCTCCCCTCCCTCCACCCCTTTCATTTCTTTTCTTTTTTTTTCTTCTCCCCCTAATGCCTCAACAAATGAAACGGATTTGTAAAAAGTTACATGAAAAAAAAATACGAGGCATTACACTTACACTGTAAAACAAGAAAACCCTTAATAAACTATTTAAAAAAACAAAAAAAACCACGGTTGTAATTTTTTCTTTGATTTTCTCATTTTATCTTTTCGTACACGGCTTTGACGTTTTTTAAAAATAACAATCAAGTTGTGTATCAGTGTTACAAAATAAAACTAATAAATAGAGCCGAGTACAAGAGCAATGCTCCCCTCCTGTGGATTCCAGAAACTGGTGTTCAGAAGCATTAATTTCTTAAGCAATGCATGAACCAAAGCCCAGGAATCCTTTGAATTTTGCACTTCTCTGAATTTTGTAATACAACTTCTCCAGTCAAGTAGTGTATGCAAAAATGCATATATTAGTGAAAATGGCACAGCAACTTGCATTTTATTGGGGGAAATTGGCTGTGCATGTGCATTAGGTAAGATTACACGCAAAAGGTGCATATTAGGCAAAAATCGCACTAGGATGCTGAATTTTCATCCAAAACATAGCCACTCTTCAGAGATCGTGCTTTTCTGAATATTGCACGGCTGTACAAAGCGATGTGTACAAATATGCATATACTTGGGTAAAGTGTGCACAGGTATGCCTTGTTAGTGAAAATAACATACAGAAAGGCATTATATTACAGGGAAATGGCTTGGAAAACTTTGTATTAGTGTACACGTATTTCCCCCCTAGCAATTTGCTGTACATAATTTGGAGATTAAATGAGGAGGATAGAACTAAGTATGCCATCTTGTGATTCTTGGGGGGAAAGTTAGGATACAAATGCAAAACAACAACAACAACAACAGGCATTTTAATCCCTACATGTAATCCCTTAATTACTCAAAAGTGTATAGAAAGATGTGAAAACGATGTAGGTTTAAACTGAAATTCTGTGTAATGTGAAAATAAGGAGCATCGCCCAACTCAAAATAGTCCGGCATGAAAAGCCCCAAACACAGTTCCATGGGTGATTCTGAGACAGTTTATTGTTGCACATTGTTTCTAAATTTAGTGTTGTATATTCTTTTAATTGTCTGTTTTAACCATATTTGCACAGCAGTTTTTAATGCTGTGAGTGTCCTCTATTTAAGAGGCTTCTACTCTGCAGACTCTTATAGTTGTTTTATCTGCAAGTCTTTTAGTTCTTATGCTCTTACAGCTGTTTTAACTGCATGTCTTTGTTGGTTTTTAGCTCTTATCTGTTTTAATTATTAGTTTTTTATCCATCCATTATCTGTGTTTAATCTTGTATTTTATTCGGATGTTTTATGCCTGTTTCCTTGTCCTCATTTGCCCTAACAATTACCGGACAAAAATCCCAACTGCTATTTTATCTATGTGCTTTTCTTAATCCTGGTCTGTGACCATAATAAAGTTCATTCATACAAGCTGATTTACATGTAAGGAGGTAATTATTATAAAAAAGAAGTTTTAAGGTAAAAAAGTGGTTATAGAAATGCAAAAATTTAATAAAAATGTTTGGAAGTCAGAAAGAGGAGGGAAAGGAAGCTGATGGTCTGTTTGAGAAATGCTTTTTTGTTATAGATTTGTGTAATGAGATGTTTAAATAGGAAAACTTAATACAAATTATATGAAAAATGTGTGTGCTAGGAGAAAGGCGCACTAGATTTTTGATGAATTGTCATAAGGTCTTTGCAAAAACAACACACATTCTGTGGAGAACTGAACATAAGGTTGGGAAAAAGAGAAAGTGTAACAGACAGATTCAAACAAACAAACAAACAAACAAACAAACCACAATATTGTGTGTGTGTTTGTGTGTGTGTGTGTGTTTAGGGAAAGTGGGTGCCAGTATATCCGAAGCCTCCAGGGCCTGGATCCTGCAGGGGCTCCATCCTCTTTGAAATGGAGCAACGGGGAGAGAGGCAGGAGGGGAAGAAGAAGAAGAAGAAGAGTTTGGATTTGATATCCCGCCTTTCACTCCCTTTAAGGAGTCTCAAAGCGGCTAACATTCTCCTTTCCCTTCCTCCCCCACAACAAACACTCTGTGAGGTGAGTGAGGCTGAGAGACTTCAAAGAAGTGTGACTGGCCCAAGGTCACCCAGCAGCTGCACGTGGAGTGGAGACGCGAACCCGGTTCCCCAGATTACGAGACTACCGCTCTTAACCGCTACACCACACTGGCAAAGCAGAGAGCAGCAAAGAGGTTGGAAGGAAGAGGAGGAGGAGGAGGAGAGGAGGAGGAAGAGGGGCTGGGCTGTGAGGGAGATGCAGCTGGAACTGGCCTCTTCCAGGAAAGAGGCGTCTTCTTTGGCCGGCTTTCCCTTCTGCACGTGTGCATCCCTGCCCTGCAAGCCAAGCCCTTCCCAAAGAAAGGAGGAGGGAGAGATTCAGGATGGAGAAAAGGAAGCCCTTTGTCATTCAGGGCATCGTTTAACTAGGGAACTCCTTCCCACAGGAGACAGTAATAGTCATCAATCTGGGTGGTTTTAAAAGAGGATTAGACTAATTCACAGAGGGCTACCAATGTCTACCAGCTATGAATGCCCTGCCCTGCCACCACAGTGGGAGGCAACAATGCTTCTGAATAATAATAATAATAATAATAATAATAATAATAATAATTATTATTTATTATTTATACCCCGCCCATCTGGCTGGGCCTCCCCAGCCACTCTGGGCGGCTTCCATAGAAACCAAAAATACAGTAAAATATCACACGTTAAAAACTTCCCTGAACAGGGCTGCCTTAAGATGTCTTCTGAATGTCAGGTAGTTGTTTATCGCTTTGACATCTGCTGGAAGGGCATTCCACAGGGCGGGCGCCACTACCGAGAAGGCCCTCTGCCTGGTTCCCTGTAGCTTTGCTTCTCGCAATGAGGGAACCGCCAGAAGGCCCTCGGCGCTGGACCTCAGCGTCCGGGCAGAATGATGGGGGTGGAGACGCTCCTTCAGGTATACTGGACCGAGGCCGTTTAGGGCTTTAAAGGTCAGCACCAACACTTTGAATTGTGCTCGGAAACGTACTGGGAGCCAATGTAGGTCTTTCAAGACCGGTGTTATATGGTCTCGGCGGCCGCCCCCAGTCACCAGTCTAGCTGCCGCATTCTGGATTAGTTGTAGTTTCCGAGTCACCTTCAAAGATAGCCCCACGTAGAGCGCATTGCAGTAGTCCAAGCGGGAGATAACCAGAGCATGCACCACTCTGGCGAGACAGTCCGCAGGCAGATAGGGTCTCAGCCTACGTACCAGATGGAGTTGGTAAACAGCTGCCCTGGACACAGATTTGACCTGTGCCTCCATGGACAGCTGTGAGTCCAAAATGACTCCCAGGCTGCGCACCTGGTCCTTCAGGGGCACAGTTACCCCATTCAGGACCAGGGAATCCTCCACACCTGCCCGCCTCCTGTCCCCCAAAAACAGTACTTCTGTCTTGTCAGGATTCAACCTCAATCTGTTAGCCACCATCCATCCTCCAACCGCCTCCAGACACTCACACAGGACCTTCACCGCCCTCACTGGTTCTGATTTAAAAGAGAGGTAGAGCTGGGTATCATCCGCATACTGATGAACACCCAGCCCAAACCTCCTGATGATCTCTCCCAGCGGCTGCATGTAAATAATAATAATAATTTATTATTTATACCCCACCCATCTGGCTGGGCTTCCCCAGCCACTCTGGGCAGCTTCCAACAGAATATTAAAATACAGCAATGCCTCAAACATTAAAAGCTTCCCTAAACAGGGCTGCCTTCAGATGTCTTCTAAAAGTCTGGCAGTTGTTGTTCTCTTTGACATCTGGTGGGAGGGCGTTCCACAGGGCAGGCGCCACTACCAAGAAGGCCCTCTGCCTGGTTCCCTGTAACTTGGCTTCTCGCAGTGAGGGAACCACCAGAAGGCCCTCGGAGCTGGACCTCAGTGTCCGGGCAGAATGATGGGGGTGGAGACATAGCTGTCAACTTTTCCCTTTTCTTGTGAGGAATCCTATTCAGAATAAGGGAATTTCCCTTTAAAAAAAGGAAACATTGACAGCTATGGGTGGAGACACTCCTTCAGGAATACTGGACCAAGGCCGTTTAGGGCTTTAAAGGAAGGTGGCCACCCACCTTGCAACCTTCTACAGCCATGACCATCTTCTGGTCGTCCCTTGGGATGAAACTCTGTCACTGGGAAGAGACAAGGGTCTGCGTGATGGAGGAGCGCTGAAACCCAGCCCTGCAACCACATTTACGGGAGATTCCAAGGGGTGGTTATTTCTGTTTGGAGCACGTCTTTAATTACCGCCGAGGTGCAGGCGTGAGTGCCACCCTCACGAACTCTGTGCTGTGATAACACCCTCTGCCGCTGTACACACAGACAGCCTAATTAACCTTTCTTGATTAAGGCAATTATTTCCAGCACATTATCCTCTAATCTAAACATCGCAGACTTCTCCACTGAGTGGGGCTTGAGGAGGCGGCGCATGCGCAAAGGAGCCACAGGCGTGGATGGGGAGAGAGGAGGAGGTCTCTCTTTTGGGCCTAGCTTCCAAAACAGGCAGGAAGCAAAAGATGCTCACGAAACGTGGCATGAAATCATGAAGCCAGGATTTAACCCTCAAGGACTTCTGGAGGAACATAAGAAGGGTCTTCTACAGATCATCTAGTCCAGCAGCCTGTTCTCACAAGGGTCAACCAAATGCCCATAGGAAACCAGCAAGCAGGATTCGAACACAAGATCTCCTGAGGTTTCCAGAAGCATCGCTGCCTCCAACTGTGGCAGCAGAGCATAGCCATTATGGATGGTAACCATCAATAATCTTCTCTTCCAGGAATTTGCCATTGGAAGTCAAAATTGTCTTTGAAAGGAATCCAAGTAGGTGGACATCACTGCCTCTTGTGGCAAGGAGTTCCATAGATTAACTATGCTTTGCATGAAGAAGTACTTTCTTTTATGTGGGGAGTCTTGGCGGGGGGAAAGGTCATTTCCAGAGCGAAAGACCAGTTCCAATGAGCTTGTCCTGGAACCACTTTTGTCGATACCGCAAACATTATTTTGCCACCTGTTTTTGGCAATTTCCCAGCAATTCTTGTGAGGAAAGTTTGCTTATCTATTTACACTAATGGTTCCCAAAAATTTTCAGGCCCCCTGCCCCCCTCATGTCCATAAACGTATCCTGAGTGTGCTGTACCCTACCCTATAAGAAGCATTATTCTGAAGAGTGGTTTGCACGGCACACTAAGAAATGTTGTTGTTGTTTAGTCGTGTCCGACTCTTCGTGACCCCATGGACCAGAGCACACAAGGCCCTCCTGTCTTCCACTGCCTCCCGCAGTTTGGTCAAACTCATGCTGGTAGCTTTGAGAACACTGTCCAACCATCTCGTCCTCTGTCGTCCCCTTCTCCTTGTGCCCTCCATCTTTCCCAACATCAGGGTCATTTCCAGGGAGTCTTCTCTTCTCATGAGGTATTGGAGCCTCAGCTTCAGGTTCTGTCCTTCCAGTGAGCACTCAGGGCTGATTTCCTTCAGAATGGAGAGGTTTGATCTTCTTGCAGTCCATGGGACTCTCAAGAGTCTCCTCCAGCACCAGAATTCAAAAGCATCTTCGGCGATCAGCCTTCTTTATGCTCCACCTCTCACTTCCATACATCACTACTGGGAAAACCATAGCTTTGACTATACGGACCTTTGTTTACAAGGTGCTGTCTTTGCTTTTTAAGATGCTGTCTAGGTTTGTCATTGCTTTTCTCTCAAGAAGCAGGCATCTTTTAATTTCACCATCTGCATGGAGCCCAAGAAAGTCAAATCTCTCACTGCCTCCATTTCTTCCCTTTCTATTTGCCAGGAGGTGATGGGCCCAGTGGCCATGATCTAAGAAATACAATACCATAAAATTCAAAACAGTAATGGTTTATTCAAAATCCATTTAAAGGATCTGGACACTAGACTTCTGTTGATGCAGCCTAGAATAGCGTTAGCTTTTTTTGCTGCTGCATCACACTGTGGACCCATGTTCAGCTTGTGGTCCACCAAGACCCCTAGATCCTTTTCACATGCACTGCTTGTAAGCCAGGTGTTCTCCATCTTAAATTTGTGCACCTGGTTCTTCCTGCGTATTGCTTCCAGTACTTTGCCCACACCAGATTTGGGGCCATAAGAACATAAGGAGACTATTGCTGGGTCAGGCCATTGTCCCATCTATTCCAGCATCCTGTTCTCTCAGTGCCCAACCAGATGCCTGGATCCGAGCAGGATTCGAGCACAAGAGAAACGCTCTCCCCTCCTGTGGAGCTTGATTTGCCATTCCTCTCTGGTAGGGACTTTATCTTTTTCCCATCTCTGGGCTAGTAGCATCCTTGTGGCAGTTGTCGCATATATAAGAAGTCTTTTCCTTTGGGATGTCATTATCTACAATTCCCAGTAAGAAAGGTTCTGGGTTTTTTATATAAGTTATTTTAAACATTCCCCCCCCAATTCATTATATATCATTTCCCAGAATGCTTTTATCATTTTACACAACCACCACATATGATAAAACATACCTTCTTTTTCTTTATATTTCCAGCAGGTATTTATACTTGTCTTATACATTTTTGCTAACTTACTAGGAGTCAAATACCAAAGGTACATCACTTTTCATATACCACATTTTTCCATATATAACACACCCCCATGTATAAAAAAGGTTAAAGACCCCTCACAGTTAAATCCAGTCGCGAACGACTGGGGTTTTGGTGCTCATCTTGCTTTGATAGCCAAGGGAGCTCACGTTTGTCTGCAGACAGCTTCCGGGTCATGTGGCCAGCAGGACTAAGCCGCTTCTGGCGAACCATAGCAGCGCACGGAAACGGCATTTACCTTCCCGCTGGAGCGGTACCTATTTATCTACTTGCACTTTGACGTCCTTTTGAACTGTTAGGTTGGCAGGACCTCATGTATAAGACAACCCCTATTTTTTTGGACTGTAACAAAAAATGGGGGGGGGGCGGGAATTGCCCAAAGTTGTTGAGCTTTTTTGGGGGGTGGGTAACTTGATGCAACCACAGCCAATTTCACGTGCGCCTCACCACTGCCGTAAATTGCCCGCCCAATTGCTGCAGTCACAGCCAATCAACAACAGGCCTTGATGCAGTAAACAATCACGCACCCAAATGCCACTACCAACGTCCTGCTGGCTGCTGCCACCAATTTCACGTCCCCCACTGCTATCCATATGTAAGACAACCCACAATTTATGCTTATTATTTCAAAGGAAAAAAACATCGTCTTATACACGGAAAAATACGGTAGTTTTCTTTCAGCGTGCAAGATACTGAGAATTTCAAATCAGTTTTCCATAACCTTTCCCAATCTAAAAGTTAAATAAAGGTAAAGCTAAAGGGACCCCTGACCATTAGGTCCAGTCGTGGCCAACTCTGGGGTTGCGGCTCTCATCTCGCTTTATTGGCCGAGGGAGCTGGCGTACAGCTTCCGGGTCATGTGGCCAGCATGACTAAGCCGCTTCTGGCAAACCAGAGCAGCGCACGGAAACGCCGTTTACCTTCCCGTTGGAGCGGTACCTATTTATCTACTTGCACTTTGACGTGCTTTCGAACTGCTAGGTTGGCAGGAGCAGGGACCGAGCAATGGGAGCTCACCCCATCATGGGGATTCGAACCGCTGACCTTCTGATCAGCAAATTCTAGGCTAATATCGTGCCCCAAATCCCTCGCTGAGTGTATCATGTCCAGCCCTGTTTCCAAGCCACCCAGGTTGATGATCACCGCTGCCTACTGTGGGAGGGAGTTCCACAGTTTCACTATGTGCTGCATGAAGAGGAACTATTTCCACCCAGGCCTCTCTGAAGCCAGGAGCCTGGGTTAGGCAACATCCAGCTGCCACTCCCCTTTGCAACGGCCTGATTCCCAGGGTGAGGAAGGCGGAGTTTCTTATGGGGGAGCTCCTTGGCCGATTAATATTCATGAGCCGAAAGGCAGATGTTCTCGGCATCTGGGCCATGTCAGGATGCTGTCAACACATTGTTAGCATGAGCAGAGCTTTCCGCACACCCCTCGCCTGGTTACGGGGTGCGAATGCAATTTTCATGTTTATCTTACAACATTTGGCACTCGCCAGCCTTGCCTCCTGCTTCCCTCCCTCTTCCTTTCCCTTCCTAAAATTTCCTGGTGGCCAGTTGTTGTAGGGGAGATCGGGAACGGTTAAGCTGCTCTTCCTGAGACTGGTTCATGGAAGACTTTAAACTTTGGGTCTGGGGGAAAGAAGAATGAGACGAGAAGGGCAAATCGGCTGCTTGTAGCTATGCAATATCTACATGCGCATGTTTGTTTGTTTTTGGTGTTGTTTAACTTCAGCTTGCAGGGCGACTGGCAATAAACAGCCAGTATCAGGAGAAACACCTGCTGGTGTTGTGTAGATGCCTCTCTTGATATTTTTGGAAATCGTGCCTCTCGCTCTCGCTTCCTTCGCTAGCGCACAAGCTTGGCAGAGACAACAGATTCCCTGCCAAATCGCGCCATCAGAGGATCTGAGTTTGGCATGTGATGAAGATGCTGCCACTGTTGTTTTGTGTGTGTGTGTGTTTGTGGTGTTTGGTGCAAAGAGCCGAAGACATTGAACCCAGCACTTCTGAATCCTGCTCTGAAGAACAGAACCATTCTCAAAATTGGCTGTGTTTTCTGACAGTTCAGCCTTTTGTTGTAGGTTTCCTATTAGCTTTCATTAGGGTTAAAGCGGTACCTCGGTTCTCAAACGTAATCCATTCTGGAAGACTGTAACGTTCGGAAACCGAGGCGCAAAGGGCTGTCTGTAAATTAAATTGAGAAAATTAACAAACTTGCAGCGGAAGCCGTTCGACTTCCGAGGCGCATTCAAAAACGGAAGCATTTACTTCCGGGTTTTTGGCGTTCGGGTTCCGAAACGTTCGTCAACGGAGATGTTCGAGAACTGAGATACCACAGTATCAACATGGGTTGCCCTAAAGTGACTACCAACTAAGTGTCTTGGGGTGCCTCCACATTGTCAGCAGTCAATTCACTTTTAAAACGAATCCATCAAACATGAGCTTTCCAAGAGAAGACTGAAACTCAAGTGAGCCTTCAAAATTTGCACTTATCTGAATTTTGCAATGCAAATAGAATGAAAATGACATGCAAAAATGCATTGTAGTAGGAGAAAGGGTGTGGCATGGAGTGCACACTAGTTGAAATTGCATGGAAATGGAAATATCAGATATTTGCACTATAATGCTGAACAATTTTCTGGAGGGTTAAGAAAAGAAAAATCACACAGTGCTGTAGAGACGTGGAACTGAAAATGATGATTTATTTACTCCCAGAATGGTATGGACAGCATCCAACACAAATGGAAACTGCACAAAAAATAAAAATATCTAAAAATATATGAAAGATAATAGTTAAAAAAGTAATTAAAACTGAAAACACTATAAAAACAAATCTATTAAAATACAGTGGTACCTTGGTTCTCGAACAGCCTAGTTCATGAACAACTTAGAATCCAAACGTTGCAAACGCAGATGTGAGCGTTCCAGTTCTCAAATTTTTTTTGGAAGTCGAACGTGTCCTGAGCTTCCAGTTTTAGTGTTGCGCTTCCATTTTTAAAGCGATCGTGCTGATTGGGGTGGTGAGGAGGAGTGTTTTGGCAGCGCTCTGAAACCCAGCTGCTTTGACGAGAGAGAGAGGGGGGGGGGAGAGAGACTAAAAGATTGTGCTAATTGGGGCAGTGGGGAGAAGCATTGGGGTAGTTTTTCAACAGCCTGGAATAGATTAATCCATTTTGCATTACTTTCTATGGGAAAGCGTGCCTTGGTTTTGGAATGTTTTGGTTTTGGAACGGACTTCCAGAATGGATTAAGTTCAAGAACCAAGGTCCCAAGGTACAAATAGCAGAAACAGCACAACGCTATTAAAAGCCATTTCCTAAAGAACCAACCCGTTCCCAAGGCCTGTCAAAATGAAACAGTCTTCACCTGCTGGCAGAAGAATGACTAGGAGGAAACCAGTTTAGCTTCTGTAGAGAACACAGGCTGGGAGCCACCACCGAGAAGGCCCTCTGCCACATCCCCACCAAAACGGCCTGCCAAGTGGCAGGACTGAGAGAACCAGAAGAGCCCATATTGTCCAGCATCCTGTTCTCACTGTGGTGCACCATGGGGCCTGTGGGAAACCCCCAAGCAGGATTCAAGCACAAGAGCAACAAGAGTTTCTTTTTTTTTAAAATGATATTTATTAAGATTTTTCCATTATCCAAAAAAGTCAATGAAAAACACAAAAACACAAATAAGAAAACAAAACAAAACAAAAAAAGATTTAAAAACACATAAAATTCAAAGTCCTCACTTTCAATAACATATTTTCTTGACTTCCCCCCACCTCCCCCTCTTGTATTCCAGTTCAAATTGTTGGCTCAACAAGTTCTTGTCCCCAATTTTTAACCTTTTTACATTTCAGTCATTTTAGAAAAACCAATTTTAACTTTTAAACTTTTAACTTATAAATTTATAACTTATAACTTATAACTTATAAACATCAATAATTGCACATCTGTTCTCATACTTAAAGCCTTTTTTCTAAAGTCGACCTAAATTCCCTTCCACGATTTCCCCAATTCTCATACAGATAACAAAACAAAATAAAAACAAAACAAATTATAATTATGCCCCCTTTGGATTCCCAAACTCCACCCCCCCTTTCCCGGTTTCAATCCCCAACAAATGTCCATCAGTCTTAGTCTACTCTCAGCCTGGGGATCTCATGTCCGAGGCTCTCAATTCTCTCTCAGTTCCTCTCTGTCGGCTTTTTGGATAATCCTTAGTAATAAACACCAAATCTCGGAGAAGCTCTAGTCCAATAAAGTCCATATTTCTTCCAGCCAGACCTCCACACTCAAAATTGGAGCCTAAGTCTTGTTTCTTACTCTTTTTAAATCCAAATGTCCCAAAAGCTCCAACTTCCATTTTAATCAGATTTGTAATCCATAGGTCTTTAGATCTCCACACAAGAAGATCTCTCCATTCTTCAGTCTCCAATTCAAACCAAATTTTCACCATCAAGTTCTTATTTTCCTTTACAGCCATCATGCCAGGCCTCTGGCTCTCCTTTGCCATCTGTAAAATTACAGCTCCTCCTTCCTCTTTCTCAGGAACACCATATATCTCTTTCTTCCCATTCTCAAAACTCTCCAGTTTCTCTTCTTGTTCAGCTGCATGAGCTTCCTGTGTCGATTCCTTGTCAGATTCAATGAATTTGTTTACTGTTAAGTCCAGAGTTGTAACATTTGTAGCCAAAACATCAATTTGGCCTTGTAACTTTCCCAAGAGAACAAAGACTCTGTCCAGTTCAGCTTGAATTTCCCCTCCTTCAGCCATTCTTGTAATGTCCCAAAACCCCCTCTAGAGGGATTTTGGTTACTTAGTGTTCTTTCCAGTTCAAATCCAAAAATCAGATTAGTTTGTATCAGTTCTTCCTTGTTTTCAACAAAATATAGTCAAATTGTAACAAATATAGCCAGCAGAAGCAACAGAAACAAAGTTCTCTCTTTCCGTCTGACAGCTAATTTGACAGCTGTCAAACTCTTACAATACCTTCAGCAGGCTCTCTCGCGGATCGCTCCTGGGTCCGGGGGGGTGGCACTTCAACTCCCAAAATTAGCTCTTATCCTCCAGTAAGATTTCTTCTAGTGCCAAATCGTGAAATTAATGTCTTTTGTCAAATGATGAAAAAAATTATCTCGACCTTAGTTAGCAGGTCCTTGCTTTAGATTATTTACAGGAGGAGGAGGCTGACTTCCTGTTTACACCTCCCCCGATTGTACCTAATTCTTCAAAAAAATTTCTTTAAAAATCCAATTTCCGTACTACTCACGGGTTGTTATTTTGGAGTCCAAATCACAAGAAGAAGTCAGCGCTCTCCGGCCATGGCACGCGGCTTCACTCCACAGGAGAAGCAGACGACTCACAGCACCGTGCCGCTCACCCCGTCCCCCGTTCTGGAGCCTTTAAAAAGGCTCCTTCGCGGGTCGGGGGGACGCAAATGGTGCCCGCCGAGTCACCAGGTTCACAGGCTTCACCGCCTGTGATTTTTAAGGGTCTCCGTGTCGCCGCAGCGGTACGACCCTAATCCTGTAGAGCCGATTCCCTCCGGAGCTCAGAGGGAATCCGCCATTAGCCGTTGGCGCTAACCCGGAAGTCCTCAAGAGCAACAAGAGTTTCCAGCAACTGGAATTCAGAAGCATTGCTTCCTGCGACTGTGGAGGCAAAGCAGAACCATCATGGCTGGGAGCCATCAATGGCCCCCATGAATCTGTCTAATCTCTTATTTTATTTTAAACAATTCTTATTAAATTTTCTGTTTTGCAATTTAGAGCACTCATCTAAACAACCTTAAAATATTAGTGACTTCCCTTCTTCTCTTTCCGTGGTTCATTTTGCATACCATACACCCCTGCATATTTTACATAAACTAAACCATTCAGTATTCCATCAAAACTAATTTACACTGTTGAATTTATCTTAAGGCTGCCAATGTTCTCAAGTGCACACAATTTCCCCCCATATATTCAGTAAACATTTTCTAGTCTTCTTTAATTGAATGTTCTTCTTGTTCTCTCATTCTGTATGTTAGGTCCACAAGCTGCACATATTCCATCAGTTTAAGTTGCCATTCTTCTTTAATTGGGACCTGGCTCCTTTTCCATTTTGGGGCTAACAAAACACGGGCCGCAGTAGTGGCATACATAAATAACCTTTTTCGACACCTGGGAATTTCCATCTGAATTATCCTCAACAAAAAGGATTCTGTGTTGTTGTTGTTTGTTTGCGTGGCGAGTTCCTGCCTCCCTCCAGTAGGAATAAAGACACAGGACACCATATTTTAAGTTAATGGGCTAAAATTGGCCACAACTTTATTGGTTACAGGTAAGAGCGGTATTGGCTTAGGCATTGGTCCTATCAGACTATCTGGCTTCAGCCTGTTTGTCTGAAAACCAGGAAGGGTTAACACCAGCAGGGGGAGCCCTGCTGATGCACATCAACTAGGTACTCCCCCGGGGTCACCGATCGGGGGCGCGCTTTAGGCCCTGGCCTCCATAGGCTTTGGACGAGGCAACGCCCCCCGGAATCCTTTACTGGACTACCCTTCAATATTTGGGGGAGGTGATGGTGCTCCTTCCCCCCAACACATCTACATAACAATACTCCTACCAATGCCTAACCGCCAAAACCAAGGAGTTGTGACGATTTGCTACGAGGTAGGCAAAAAACCAAATGGCCAGTGCCAATTTGCCAAGTGGAAAAAATTCCTACCAGGCCCCTTAATGGCGCCCAACCGAAGTCCATAGCAAGGTCAGAAGGGAAACCTTAAAGGGCGGGTGGGTGGGAAACCACAACAGCTGCGCAGACCAAAGAGGGAGATCCCGGGGCCACGCTTGCCTTAAATGAGGCAAGCCTCACACCTGAGCCAGCCGATTGGCTGGCTCAGGGGATGACGCGGCCCAAGGATTCCCCTGATCGCGCAGGGCTGGAAGCCAGCCTCCGCGCACGTGTTGGGGGCGTGAGCCCGCAACCCCACCTTCTCCTGATGTCGGAAGTGGCTTTGTTGTTGTGTTTTGGAAAAGTGCTTCTAAACATTTTTTTCAATTCATTATAAATTATTTCCCAATACTCTTTTACCCTTTTTGTCTAATCCTCTTTTAAAGCCATCCAGGTTGGTAGCCATCACTGTCTCCTGCAACAGGGACTTCCATCGCTTAAGGATGCGCTGCGCAAAGAAGTACTTTCTTTCCCCCTGTCCTAATAAAATCCCTCCCACAGGCTTTGCATATCACGGCTGCTGAAGCAGCTTTGCAACAGCACACTTACACGCTCAGCTCACGATGTTTATCTCGTTGTTGTAACTCAGCCCAAATCAAGCGCATGGGCTGCAGCGATGGACGTTTATTGTCTCCCAGATCTGGGAGTTTGACCTCGACGTGGGCTTGCTGGAGCTTGGCTCATTTTGAGGAGCAGTCTTTCCTGCCCTTCGTAGTTTTGCCTGCCTCTCCATCTCTCCCTCTCTCTCTGTGCATTTTGCCACCCCACCCCTTGGATTATTCTGCCAGGGAGCAAGAACATCTTGAGCACAGAGTGCTGCTTTCGGAGACCAGATGGTGCGCGAGGCTGGCGCCTGCTAACACCTTGTGTGTCGAAGCTGTGGAATTCATTTCCCAAACTGCCGGCTCTGCGCATTAATTGGGCCTCCTGTTCACCTTGCGCTCGTGATGGGTTCAGCTTGCCTGAGCTCCCCCTCCGAGGAGAAAGAATTGAGTCTGGCCTGAGCAGTGCTGAATTTCAAATGGGGAGGTTTGAGGGCTCCTGGCTGCTGGAAAGGCAACGCCTCTCTTCTGGAAATCTTCTAGACATTGTGCGGTACAGTGGTACCTCTGGTTACATACTTAATTCGTTCTGGAGGTCCGTTCTTAACCTGAAACTATTCTTAACCTGAAGCACCACTTTAGCTAATGGGGCCTCCCGCTGCTGCCGCACCGCTGGAGCATGATTCTGAAGCAAAGTTCTTAACCTGAGGTACTATTTCGGGGTTAGCGGAGTCTGTAACCTGAAGCGTATGTAACCCGAGGTACCACTGTATTAGTAAGAACATAAGAGGAGATTGGTAAAGGTAAAGGACCCCTGACCGTTAGGTCCAGTCGCAGACGACTCTGGGGTTGCGGCGCTCATCTCGCTTTACTGGCCGAGGGAGCCGGCGTACAGCTTCTGGGTCATGTGGGCAGCATGACTAAGCCGCTTCTGGTGAACCAGAGCAGCGCATGGAAACGCCGTTTACCTTCCCGCCGGAGTGGTTCCTATTTATCTATTTGCACTTTGATGTGCTTTCGAACTGCTAGGTGGGCAGGAGCAGGGACCGAGCAATGGGAGCTCACCCCGTCATGGGGATTCGAACCGCCGACCTTCTGATCGGAAAGTCCTAGGCTCTGTGGTTTAATCCACAGCACTACTGAGCTCCCCCTCCGAGGAGATTGGTGGGTCAGGCCAACTGCCCACCTAGTCCAGCACTGGGTTCTCGTAATGGCAAACCAGATGCCAGTGCGAAACCAGCAAGAAGGATTCAAAAACAAGGACCCTCTCCCCTCCAGCAGTGTCAAGCAAATAAAAAGCACTCTGTACAGGCCCTGAAGTACTGCCGTTTTTATTGGTGCTGTCATTGAAAACAAGTTCTGTGACCTAAAATCCCTTGGTTTGACAGAATTGTAGAGTTGTATGGTTTGTTTGGAAATGATCCATAAGGAATTTAAAAAAAATGTTTAAAAATACTTTCCCCAAAAAACCCCAGAGTCCTTTCTGCTGGGGATCATTCAGACTGAAATTCCCAGGTGTCAAGAAAGGTTATCTATGCATGCTACTACTGCGGCCCCAAATGGAAAATGAGCGAGGTCCCAACCAGAGAAGAATGGGAAATAATTGTGTACAGCTGAAACTGCTGGCAGTATTAAGATAAATTCAACAGTGTAAATAAGTTTTGATGGGTGTAATAATGGAATACTGAATGGTATAGTTTTTGTAAAATATGCAGGGATTTATGATATGTAAAATGAACCATGGAAAGAGAAGGGAAGTCATTGATATGTTAAGGATGTAAAAATGAGTACTTTAAATTGTAAAGCAGAAAATTTAATAAAAATTACACACACACACACACACACACACACACACATCATAGAGTTGTAGAGTTGGAAGATATCTCAAGGATCATCTTTTGAAACCCCCTATAAGGACAGAATCTCAATCAAAGCATCCCTTTGGGGACCTCCCAATTCTATGATTCTATTACCACTACCTGTGGCTCCTAGAAGCTAACAGCATGCGACAGGGGCCACACCCTGGGAAACGACTTCGACTGGCCAGCTAAACCAGGTAAGGGAGCCGATGGGTCTCAAGCCCTTGGTGAGTTAAGAGCTTCCCCTGCGTGCAAAGACAGGCTTTGGTGGATTGAGCAGATGAAAACAGTAGCAGTTCCAATGGTCAAGAAGGCAGTTTCTGCCCATGCTCTAAGGGGAAGGGAGGGGCAGATGGGGCTCGTCCACCTGGGAAGGAAGCCCATCTAGAAGGAAAACTCTGATTTTGAACCTCGGCTGCCTTGCGGGATATTTTCGGGAGAAGAAAACTGGAAAAGTGGGAGAAGTAGAGTCCCTAAGGCGGTTCGATGGTGCCTTGCATGCCTCCTTCTTTCAACTCCTGCAGCCAAGCTGGTGCCAAACATCTTGCTCTGCTTTCCTTTGGACCACATCAGCGAGACCAAGAGGGGGGTCTTGTGGTCTGGGCAGCCCAGGACCTCCAGACACACTGCCCAGTCTTGCATCCCAGCTGTGCTGGGCCCGGGGATAACCTGAGAAACATGGTCCAGGACCAGTCCAGACTCCGAGGGTTCCGCTAGGAGTCTGTCAGACAGGGCCAAGGTAGGACACAAGGCAGGAAACCAGGCAAGGACAGGTACAGGATCTCAGGCAAGATCTGGCATACAGCAACCTTGCTCCCACAACCTGGGGCAGGGTCCGACAGCCTTTTATCTCTGTCTAGGTAACGACCGGTCCTGATCCCCCGGCGACTCGCCTCCCTGTCTTGCCCAAAGGTGAGCACTCCTCCTGCGAGTACTCAGGTCTCTCCTTCTCTTAGACCTGAGTCTCTGCAGCTCAGGAGACGTCAGTGGGTTACTAGACCCAGAGGCCACCTCAGCCTCCCCTGACCCAACCGGTAGTGGAGCAGCTGTAAGTGATGGCCCAGCTGAAGGCAACGAGGTCATCCCTGCATCTGGAGCCAGGGCAGGCTCAGGCCCCTGACTGGCCCAGCTGGTGTTTGTTGCAAGGGAATCTGTGCAGACTGGGGCTCTTCAGGATCAGGCCCCAGACTTGGTTCAGATGATGCCTGAGGCAAAGGATCCGGTGCAGACTGAGATTCCTCTGGTTCTGAGTCTGAGCCCGAGTCTGAGTCCCAGGTCATCACACCGGGGAGGTTAGTACACAGTTTAATTTCATCCCTGGAGGCTCACTCCACTGTCTCTAGAGACAGACAGATGCCAGCAACAACAACAACAACAACAGATAGCTGGCCAAACTCCGAGAGAAGTCGGAAAACAAACCCACACGCCTGGGCCCGGATGTCGGCAGGGGGTGGGTGATGCTTCTTTGAGAATGTGTGAAGTGCGTGGTTTGTGTGCATCTGCTCCCCGTCCTCTCTGAACCCAGAGTGTTGCCTCCCCTGGGGAAAACTGCCTGTGGCTCTTCGAACACATGGCATGTGCTAGCATGTTGCCAACACAAAAGCTGATGAGGGTTGCATCGGAGTCGGGAGAACAAGCTCTGAGATTCCTCAACTTAGTGCCAAACTATGAATCGATCGTGTGTTGCTGTTGCTCTTGTTGGGGCAGTTGCCAGGGGCCTCAATCCACAAGGAGGGGTAACAATATTTGGCCTTATTTACTTATACTCTTTTCATCAGACAAAGAAATGTCCTCCTTTTCCCTGCAGATTGGCTACTCACAATGCCTGTGTCCTCCTTCCACTGTCATAAGCACCGGGGCTCTGAATATTTTTTATTCCAGGTCAGGTCCCAGCATTTAAACACAACATTAAACAAACAATTTAGAACTTGCAACCATGAAAAGTGTGTCCTAAAAGCAAACAAGGGGCTCAGTTGGTAGAGCGTGAAAAGTCACCTAACCTTCACTTCTTGAACCACTGGGATAGCTTAGTCGGTACAGCATGAGGCTTTTAATTCCAGGGTTGTGGGTTCAAGTCCCATGTTGGGCAAAATATTCCTGCATTGGAGGGGGCTGGACTAGATGGCCCTTGTGTTTCCTCCCAGCCCTACAATTCTAAGATTCTATGGTTCTATGAAAAGCAGGCAGAACAAAGAGCTGTGTCTCTAGCATCCTCTGGAGTAGGGGAAATCAGCCAGATGGGCAGGGTATGTATGTATGTATGTATGTATGTATGTATGTATGTATGTATGTATAAATAAATAAATAAATAAAATTAATGATGATGATGTGCAGTGAAGGAGCTAGGTGCATCTCTCTCTCTCTCTCTCTCTCTCTCTCTCTCTCTCTCTCTCTCTCTCTCAATTTTATTACATGTTTTGTTTTACAATTTAAATACTCATTTTTACATCCTTAAGATATCAATGACTTCCCTTCTTCTCGTTCCATGGTTACATATCATAAATCGCTTCATATTTTACAGACACTATACCATTCAGTATTCCATTACTGCACCCATCAAAACTTATTTACACTGTTGAATTTATCTCAACGCTGCCAGCGTTTTCAGCTGCACACAGCTATTTCCCCTATATTCAATAAAAGTTTTCCAATCTTCTCTAAACGTTATGTTCTTCTTGTTCTCTTATTCTATATGTTAAGTCTGCAAGCTGCGCACATTCTGTCAACTTAAGTTGCTGCTTCTTCTGGGGCTAACAAAACACGGGCCGTAGTGGTGGCCTCAATAAATAACCAGGAGCATCTCTGTGGGGAAGAAGTCCCAGAGCTCAGGGGCCACCACAGAGAAGGCCCTCTCTCCCTGGGCCACCACCTCCTGAGCCTCTGAGGGTGGAAGAACTACTAAGAGGTGACCCCTCAGCACCGGAGATGGTCTGTAGGCAATGAGGGGGTCTTTTGAGTATTGGGGCCGGGGTAGCAGTTGCTGAGAGTTCTAGTTAAGAAGCAGGATTTCTGTAATGGGCTTCAGGTTGGCCACTGTGAGACTGAGCAGGGAGCTGGACCGGGTGGTCCCCACCCCGGCCTAATCCAGCGGTTGGGTTCTTCTTCTTATGACCAGTCCCTGCTTTGCAGTCACTCCCTGGGGCTTCGCTAAACCCACACCCGCTGCATTTCAAGGTTTCCCCCTAAATTCAGCTCGCTCCCCGGAGCTTCCCAGCTCGCGGTGGCTGCTAAAGTTGAATCAATTCCTCAGGATTTGACAATTAACACCCCGGGAATTATTTGGGGGAGGGGCGCCAGCGGGAGGAATAAACACCCCCCCGGCACACTTCAGACTTAATTGCTGCGCGTTACCTGCTGTGCACACCTGGTACATGATGGGCTACTTGCGGAATGGGGCTTTTGGCAATCTGCTCCATGCCTGCTCCCAGCCCCATTTACTTCCATCAAATAGGCTTGCTATGCTCGAAAAAGGCCTCTCTCTCCTTCCTTCCTTCCTTCCTTCCTCCTTCCTTCCTTCCCCCGTCCAGTCTTCCCTGAGTGGTGTGAAATATAATACCCCAGGCAGATAACTGGGTTGCAAGTTGATGTTGTTTAGTCGTTTAGTCGTATCCGACTCTTTGTGACCCCATGGACCAGAGCACACCAGGCACTCCAGTCTTCCACTGCCTCCCGCAGTTTGGTCAAACTCATGATGGTAGCTTCGAGAACACCCTCCGCACCCAGCACACGCTCACCCCTTTGGCACTTGCACGCCCTCGCCACACACTGTTTGTGCATGCAACACCACTGAATAGAACACTGTACAAACGTATATTTCCAAGAGGCATTGTCCTTGCCGCAACTTCAGTATAGAGCTATCTTGGAAAGCCCTTTTTTATACACAAAAGGAGCCAAACAAAACCAAAATATTATTTTCTGTTAGGTCCATTAATAGCTTTAGTATTGAGCAGTGCTTCCCCCCCCAAAAAAAAAATGTTTAGGGGTACTCTAATTTTGACTCAAGAAAATCACCATTTTATAGTTCAAATCAGGAAAAATAAATACAGTAAATGGACAAAAGTACAAAGATTCACAACATGTTTAGGGGTATCGAGGCTAAAACACTTTCCCACGGTCTGGGTAATGTTGAATGTTCTAATTCTTTATTCCAGTCCTTTCTCAAAGTCTGCATATCAAACTTATTGATTGCAAATAAATATCTGTACAAAGTAATCACAGGCTTTTTCATTTCCAAACAAGTTATCCAATTTCTCCAGTATCTTGGGTGTCTCAGAAGCGGAAAATGCTGCCGGCCCAAACAAACCTGTTTGGAGATATTGTAACTGGATAGAGTGCCATTGGTCCACATCTGATAGATGACACTTTGTCATAAAACAGCAGAAGTATAAAATTCATCTTCCTCGTCTATCAGTTGGTCCAAAGCAGGCATAGGCAAACTCAACCCCCCAGATATTTTGGGACTACAATTCCCATCATCCCTGACCACTGGTCCTGTTAGCTAGGGCCTGGTCCAAAGTTGGACAGCTGCTGCCAGCACGTGTAGACAACACTGAGATAGATGGACCAATGGTCTGACTGGGTAAGAGCAATTTTCTTTGTTCATATGTTCCAAAAAGAGGGACGGATTTGGCCCAGCGGCTGGTAGCTGCCGACCCCCTATTCTAAACCCACTGAATGGACCATAACGGAGAATATTGTGGAGGAAAATCAGTGACTTGAAAATGTTGCTTCTCCAAAATGATTTAAAAGCTAGCAGATGCACGGTGGGGGGAAACCTAAATATGGTACCTTAAGCAGGCACAGATGGAGCGCGAGCCAGAGAGAGTAAACAGGAGTTGTTTCCTGCTAGCTTGAGTTTTGCAAAAGAGCCCGTCTTTGCTGTAATAGAGAAGATCTCCCTGGGGTTGTGAGTTGCTAAGCTGGGTGCACGGCAGCTTGAGTTACGAGCTGGGGCGAGAGTTAAATAAACACCAAGCAGCAAGCTGCAGGCAGGTTAATGGAGAAGGCGACAAGTTTCTGAATGTGGAAGCCGGGGGTGTTTTCTTGGGCCCCAGAGACTTAGAAAACCAGCCAGGTGGCTTTTATGGGAAGATCAGATTTAAGGGGACTCAGATCAGAATTGGAGTCCAAGGATCCGTTGAGCAAGGAGCTGCTGTCTCGAGAACGTGTGGTCTGGCCTGGGCGGAAAACACAGTCCACCACAGCACTATAAAACTGTGCGGAGATTTCAGTACAGTGCTTTAAAAAAGCGATTCAAGAAAGCATAGGAAATGCACCCATGTTCATGTAGAAACCACGAAAGAGATGGCTTTAATTGCATTCGTATCCCAGCTTCCTCTCTTTCCAAGGAGAGGAATACGTGGTTCTCCCCCTCCTTTAACCTCCACAACAACCCTGCGAGGTTGATTAGGCTGAGAGGCAGTGACAGGCAGCGAGCTTTGTGGCCGAGTGGGGATGTGAACCCTGTTCTCCAAGGTCCTAGTCCGTTGCTCTAACCCAGGCTTCCTCAACCTCGGCCCTCCGGATGTTTTGAGACTACAATTCCCATCATCCCTGACCACTGGTCCTGCTACCTAGGGATCGTGGGAGTTGTAGGCCAAAAACATCTGGAGGGGCGAGGTTGAGGAAGCCTGCTCTAACCCATGGATAGGCAAACTAAGGCCCGGGGGCTGGATCCAGCTCAATTGCCTTCTAAATCTGACCCGCGGGCAGTCCAGGAATCAGCATGTTTTTACATGAGTAGAATGTGTCCTTTTATTTAAAATGCATCTCTGGGTTATTTGTGGGGCCTGTTAGAATTCCTGCTCCATGATTGCTGTCATGGTGTATGTTTTGACTCCACAGAGTGGGAAGTGACGGAGACAGGATGTTTGTGTTACTGTGTTCTGTGAAGTGGGACCGTTGTCCTTTGTTCTTTCTCTTTGCTGTCTGATGCTAGAGAGAGAGGGAGCCATGTTGCAGTGCTCCGTGTGTGTTTATATGTAAATAAAGCAGATTAGCCAAAATGCTGAGTTGCTGAGGTCTGGCACGCACATCCTATGCAAACTCTGCAGATTCCTAAGTGTGCCGGTGTCTGTTGGCATCAGTTGCTGTGATGTTTGGGCTGAAGAAAGCTTTTGAAGATCCTCAACGAACAACCAGGAGGGAGAGAACATGCCAGTCAGGCATGTGTCTCTGCCAGGGTCCTACTCGAGTGTAGGATGAGCTCCTGACAGTTTTTACAAGAGTAGAATGTATACTTTGATTTAAAATGCATCTCGGGGTTATTTGTGGGGCATAGGAATTCGTTCATTGTGAGGGGCCACTAGGGGCGCATCGGAAGATGGCTGACAATAACATCTCTCCGACCCACAGGGGGTAATTAGGAGGCTGTGATGGGAGTAAATAGCCTCCCTACCCCCCCAGGATTGTGGGGGGGCTGCCCTTGCCTGCTGTGCCCTATACCACCCCTAAATTTGAGGGGATGGGGGCACCAGGCAGAATGCCCTCCTGTGGATCTCGGCGCTCCTGGACGCTGTCTCTGATCCACGCCGCTAGTTGCAAGAACTTCAAAAGGAACAATTAGGAAGAAGTGAATGCACATATTTCAAGGAAGGAGGGGGAGTAAAGACTGCTAACTGAAGAGTTCTCTGATAAACAAGACGAGTCGGAAGAACAAGAATCAATCATGAGAAGACAGCCAAGACTCGGTATGGCAAAGGGACTGGATGGGGGAGGGGAAAAAACTTTTCTTTCTTTCCTCTATGTGATTAAACAAGAACCCCCCCCCTCACAAGTCAGAAATGCCTTTTTAATGTCTTAAGCTGTGGATTTATGTCTGTGTGGAGATAAATTTTCTAACCAAAGCATCTTTTAAGAAGAGCGTGGAAAGTTTAAGAGCTCTGGAATGATGCAGTTAAAAATCCGTCGCCATATTAGTAAGCTCTGTCGGAGGACGAGTCTGGGAGGAGGAAAAGAGCTGTTTTTATACTGTGGGTGAGACTCCTCAGTGGGACTTAAGAACGACAGATCCTGAGATTAATGATGGAAAGAGCGATGTTATTTATGAAAGGGGTGATATATGAAAACCATCACGATATGAGGATTGGTCAAACGGAAAAATCCACACAGGACATAATTGGTGTTTATCTGCTTAAGGAGATTATCAGAAGAGATCATAAAGGAAAAAGGAAAAATGTACGAACAAGATGAGATGTGGAAACAGCAAGATAAGACTGGATAGAATTATGAACTTTATCTGGACTGATTTGGATATGAACGCAAGAAGATGTTCAGAATCCCCCTTCGAAACTTGAAATATGGGTCCCCTCAACAAAAATTTAAAATTCGGCTTTGTAATTCGGAATTTATGTGATTTGATTTGATTTGATTGGTCGGTTAATAAAAATTATTTTTTTTAAAAAAGGAATTCGTTCATTCCCCCCCCCCAAAAAAAATATAGTCCGGCCCCCCACAAGGTGTGAGGGACAGTGGACTGGCCCCATGCTGAAAATGTTTGCTGACCCCTGGGCTTGACTGACAGCCTTGTATCCCACAAAAAGGTCTGAAGGACAGTGGACCGGCCCCCTGCTGAAAAAGTTTGCCTACACTACACCACATGAGCTCTGAAGACTGGCTAAAAACTGTTGTAGATACTTTAGGTGGTTGTGACCAGGATGGTGGGTTCGGCAAACAACTAAACAACCTGGAAAAGTGTGATGAAGAGATCCATTGAAAATCGGCATAAGAAAATGCGGAAAGTTAGTATTATAGGTGAGTCATTCTTTGAGAGGGTAAGCACTGAGCGAGGAGCACTTTTTAAAAAGAAGAAAGGGATGTATTTCCAGCAAGAAAACACACACGCGGGAATAATCAGATGTACAAATATAGGATGAGGGGACACCTGACTTGCCAGTTTTACATGCGAAAAGGATCTGGGGGTCTCGGTGGACTGCAAGCTGAACATGAGTCAACAGTGTGATGCTGCAGCAAAAAAGTTAATGCTATTCTAGGCTGCATCCACAGAAGTATAGTGTCCAGGTCAAGGGAAGGAATAGTCCTACTCTATTCTGCCTTGGTCAGACCCCACCTGGAATACTGTGTCAATTTCTGGGCACCACAGGTCTCCAATATGCTCACTATATCAATGGTGTCTTCTAAGTCCAAACAGTCCAGTTCACCCATCTTGGCTCAAAGGTTCTAGCATTAGCGCATAAACACTTACATACTATCTCTCTCTTAAAGTGATGTTGGCACTTGTATTTTGTATTTGTCCTTGACAGCATCTTAAAAAGCAGAGACTGATGTCAACAAAGGCCCGTATAGTTAAAGCTATGGTTTTCCCAGTAGTGATGTATGGAAGTGAGAGCTGGACCATAAAGAAGGCTGATTGCCGAAGAATGGATGCTTTTGAATTCTGGTGCTGGAGGAGACTCTTGAGAGTCCCATGGACTGCAAGAAGATCAAACCTCTCCATTCTGAAGGAAATCAGCCCTGAGTGCTCACTGGAAGGACAGATCCTGAAGCTGAGGCTCCAAGACTTTGGCCACCTCATGAGAAGAGAAGACTCCCTGGAAAAGACCCTGATGTTGGGAAAGATGGAGGGCACAAGGAGAAGGGGACAACAGAGGATGAGATGGTGGGACAGTGTTCTCGAAGCTACCAGCATGAGTTTGACCAAACTGCGGGAGGCAGTGGAAGACATGAGTGCCTGGCGTGCTCTGGTCCATGGAGTCACGAAGAGGCGGACACGACTAAATGACTAAACAACAATTTGTCCTTGGGCCTCTCTGTGTACGCACAGTGCCTACTTCTCTGCCAACACCACTTAAATTTCCATTCATTCGTTCATTGTTTTAAACTGTTCACCAACATTTTAAAGCTGCTTTTGACATTGTATTGCCATTGTGTCCTGTTCGGGAACCCCAGGGGAGAGGGACTGGTTGTTAAACTGCCTTGGGAACTGTAGTTCAGGGAGGAGAAAACAATTCTCGGCACCCCTAGCAAACTACAGCTCCCAGAATCTTTTGGGGGGAAGGTGCGACTGTTTAAAGCAGTGCTTTAAATGCAAGGTGTGAATGTGGCCAAGGTCTCGCCCGGTAGCATCGGGGAGCTGGCTCAGGATAGAGACAGCCTAGAGAGGAATCGTGCCCCCTCCATTGAAACAGGTGCAGGGAGGCAATGGAAGCAACACACCGTTGTGTCTCATGCGCCTGGTCGTAAAATCCTCATTGGCTGAAACGCAGCAGGAGGAGGAACGGCTGCTAAGTGACTCCATCGCTTATCTTGATTGCTCGCGGATGAGCAGCCGATGTTTCCTCGATGGACATTAATGTCTGGAAGATGTTTCTCTAATGGCCCATTACCGTTAATGGTTGGGACCTGTCCTGCATTCTGGGGGTGGGGGTGGCAGAGGAGCCTGGAGAATCGCGTTGCCACCAGAAATGGAGAAGCAGCCCTGAGTTTTGCAGGGCAACAACACTGGGCAATCCCCCTATGAGGAAGAGCTGAAGGATTTAATACTTTTCAGCTGAGAGGAAAGGTTGAGCGAGACATGGCCTGATGGAAGTTTCCTGCAGGAGAAGACTCCTGATGGCTCCTAGCCACGATTTCTACACTCTGCCTCCACAGTTGCAGACAGCACGGTTCTGAATCCAATTGCTGCAAAACACAGGTGGGGAGAGGACTCTAGTTCCCGGATCCTGCCTGCGGGTTTCCCATAATGGGCATCTGGTGAGCTGCTGTGAGAAGAGGATGTTGGACCACATGGGCCATTGGCCTCATCCAGCAGGCTCTTCTTACATCCTCAAGATTATAAAATTCCAAACACCAATTGCTGCAAACCCAAAGCAGAGACATCACCTTGCCAACAAAGGTCCGTATAGTTAAAGCTATGGTTTTCCCGGTAGTGATGTATGGAAGTGAGAGCTGGACCATCAAGAAGGCTGATCTCCGAAGAATGGATGCTTTTGAATTCTGGTGCAGGAGGAGACTCTTGAGAGTCCCATGGACTGCAAGAAGATCAAACCTCTCCATTCTGAAGGAAATCAGCCCTGAGTGCTCACTGGAAGGACAGACCCTGAAGCTGAGGCTCCAAGACTTTGGCCACCTCATGAGAAGAGAAGACTCCCTGGAAAAGACCCTGATGTTGGGAAAGATGGAGGGCACAAGGAGAAGGGGACGACAGAGGACGAGATGGTTGGATAGTGTTCTCGAAGCTACCAGCATGAGTTTGACCAAATTGCGGGAGGCAGTGGAAGACAGGAGTGCCTGGTGTGCTCTGGTCCAGGGGGTCACGAAGAGTCGGACACGACTAAACGACTAAACAACCACACAGGTGGGCAGAGGGCTCTGGTTCCTGAATCCCCCTTGCAGGTTTCCCAGAATGGGCACCTGACTGGCCACTGTGAGAACAAGATGTTGGACTTGATGGGCCATTGGCCTGATGCAGAAGAGACATTTGGATGTTCTTAATAAAATAAGAAAAAAAAATATTTAGATCCCGCCCGCCCCAGCCAAAGGAAGGCTCAGAGCAGCTAACAAGCATAAAAGTAACACAGTTTACATAAAATCACAATTAATTGAAATGCATTCTAAAATCTAAAATCAATTCATTCTAAAATCAATTCAAAATCAAATTAATGTCAACCATTGGGCTAGAGTTCTGTGAGGATTACCGAAGGAGGGGGTCAGACTGTGCCTTGGCCAAAGGCCTGGTGGAACAGCTCTGTCTTGCAGGCCCTGCGGAAAGATGTCAAGTCCCGCAGGGCCCTAGTCTCTTGTGACAGAGCGTTCCACCAAGTCGGGGCCACAGCCGAAAAAGCCCTGGCTCTGGTTGAGGCCAGCCTGACTTCCCTGTGGCCCGGGATCTCTAAGATGTTTTTATTTGAAGACCGTAAGGTCCTCCCTGGGACATACCAGGAGAGGCAGTCCCGGAGGTACGAGGGTCCTAGGCCGTATAGGGCTTTAAAGGTTAAAACAAGCACCTTGAACCTGACCCTGTACTCCACCGGGAGCCAGTGCAGCTGGTATAGCACCAGATGAATGTGGAAGGAAGCCTATATTACGCTTATACCGAAAACTGAGTCTGAAAAGACACAACTTAAGAACTACCGCCCCATATCCCTGCTCAATGTGGATTACAAAATATTTGCTGATATTTTGGCTAAAAGACTAAAAAAAAGTATTAGTGGAAGAGATACATAAGGACCAAGCTGGCTTTCTCCCAGGTAGACACTTGTCTGACAACACGAGGAATATAATTAACATTTTGGAGAAGTTGCAAGTGAACATCAATACTAAAGCAGTTTTAATCTTTGTAGATGCGGAGAAAGCCTTTGATAATATTTCTTGGAGTTTTATGAAGAAAAATCTTCAGGGGATGGGGGTTGGTCAAGGGTTTGAAAATGGTATAAGTGCAATTTACTCAGAACAAAAGGCTAAACTAATAGTTAATAATGTGTTGACAGAGGAATTCAAGATAGAGAAAGGTACACGACAAGGCTGCCCAATTTCCCCATTGCTCTTTATTTCGGTCCTGGAGGTTTTGCTAAATATGATTAGAAGGGACCGTCTGATTAAAGGTATACAGGTCGGAGCCAAACAATACAAACTGAAAGCTTTTGCAGATGACTTAGTATTGACGTTACAGGAGCCAGAATCTAGTACTAAAAGAGTATTAGAACTGATTCAAGAATTCAGTCATGTGGCAGGATTTAAGTTGAACAAGTTAAAAACTAAAGTTCTTGAGAAAAATTTAACACCGATTGAGAAAGAGAGGTTTCAGAAGGAGAAAGGTTTAACATTGGTTAAGAAAGTAAAATACCTGGGGGTTAATATGACTGCTAAGAACTTAAACTTATTCAAAGACAACTATGAGAAATGTTGGTCAGAAGTGAAAAAGGACTTAGAAATATGGTCAAATTTGAAGCTTTCCTTGTTGGGTCGAATTGCTGTTATAAAGATGAATGTATTGCCAAGAATGTTATTTTTGTTTCAATCATTGCAAATTTTGGACAAAATGGACTGTTTCAAGAAGTGGCAGAGAGACATTTCTAGATTTGTCTGGCAGGGCAAGAAGCCCAGAATAAAATTTAAAATACTAACTGATGCAAAGGAAAGAGGTGGATTTGCCCTGCCAGACCTTAAACTTTATTATGAATCAGCAGCATTCTGCTGGTTGAAAGAATGGCTGCTTCTTGAGAACACAGACATTTTGGATCTAGAAGGTTTTAATAACGTCTTTGGGTGGCATGCATATTTGTGGTACGACAAGGTTAAAGCACACAAAGCATTTAAAAACCATATTGCCAGGAAAGCATTGTTTAATGTCTGGATAAGATATAAAGACTTACTTGAAAATAAAACCCCAAGGTGGTTGTCACTGATGGAAGCAAAGGCTCAGAAAAAGCTCAATATGGAGGCCAAATGGCCGAAATATTGGGAAATTTTGGAGCAAGAAGGAGACAAATTGAAATTGCAGAGTTTTGAGAAATTAAAAGATAAAGTGCGAGACTGGCTTCACTATTATCAAATAAGAGAGGCTTATAATTTGGACAAAAAAAATGGCTTCCAGGTGGAAAAATCAAAATTGGAAACAGAACTGCTAGACCCCAAAACTAAGATACTTTCAAGAATGTATAACTTGCTGTTGAAATGGAATATGCAGGATGAAACGGTTAAATCTGCTATGATTAAATGGGCACAAGACGCTGAACATAACATTATGTTTGCTGACTGGGAACAGTTGTGGACCACAGGTATGAAATTTACGGCATGTAATGCCCTAAGAGAGAATATTATGAAAATGATATACAGGTGGTACATGACACCAGTCAAGCTTGCAAAAATACATCATCTGCCCGATAATAAATGTTGGAAATGTAAAGAAAATGAAGGTACATTCTTTCACCTTTGGTGGACGTGCCCAAAGATTAAGGCTTTCTGGGAGATGATCTATAATGAAATGAAAAAGGTATTTACATATACCTTCCTGAAGAAACCAGAGGCCTTTCTCCTGGGCATTGTCGGCCAATTGGTGCCAAAGAAGGATAGAACTTTCTTTATGTATGCTACGACAGCAGCAAGAATACTTATCGCAAGTACTGGAAGACCCAAGATCTACCCACCCTGGAAGAATGGCAGATGAAGGTGATGGACTACATGGAATTGGCAGAAATGACCGGCAGAATCCGAGACCAGGGAGAAGAGTCGGTGGAAGAAGATTGGAAGAAATTTAAAGACTACTTACAGAAATATTGTAAAATTAATGAATTTTAGAATGATGTTGGATGAAAAGTTATGTGGTTTTTAGCTACAATGCTATAAGGAGTATGAAAAAATTGGACTATTAATAGACAAAAATCTAATGTTACATTATTTTAAGACTAAAGATTAGGATAAGTAAAGAGGGGAAGGATTTGCTGAACTAACAAATTAAACTGGAATACAAAAAGGGAGGTTTGAGGAGGTCCGGGAATCAAGCAAATGAAAGAATGTGATGGAATGATGGAATTGTTTTTTAGTTGTATTTTTTCTTTTTTCATTTTGTAAAACCCTAATAAATATCTTTTAAAAAAAGAAAAAGATGCATTTATTCCCCCGGGGAGGTCAGCAGAATTTATGAAGGGAAACAGCCACAGGCCTAGCTTTCTTTCTCCTGCCTTTTAAATAATAATAACAACAATAATAGAGTTCTTTTTTTGCTTTTCTCGGGGTGTCTGTGCATTGGAGAGGAGGAGAAGGGGTGGATTTGCTTGGATGCTGTTTTTCAGTCGGGGGAGAAAAATGTCAGGAACAAATCCCAGTTGGAATCCCTATGTTTATTCGACCTCGACATGGATTTTGACTGCTGGAGAGGAGCCAGCAGGAAGCCCCACTACGCAAATCCCTTTAAAACTGAGTTCCAGATTCAAAAAAATGCCCTCGACAAATGTGTATCTTTTTGTGGTGGTTGTTCTTTCTAAGCACCCCAAATCCCCGTGAAGCACCCCAGTAGAAGGATTTGAAATGTGAGTTCAATCAGGACTACGGATGCACAAATCCGTCCATTTTGATTTCTTCCAGTTCCTTGGTTTTCCAGTCGTTAGTTCAGTTCCCCACATTACCATATGAGTTTGCCGTTTTTTAAGTGCTTGTGAAAATTCACCATCATTTTAGCACCAGTTTCTCAGAATATTCACATTTTCCTTCTATGCAAATTTTGCCCAATACACACATTTCGGCAAGCAATTTCCCTCAATATAAGGCATTTTTAAAAGAATGTTATTGCCACTGATCTGTGTATTTTATGCACACATTACTCTGCTATATTTAGTTTGCTTGATACTCTTTTTTTTAATGTTTCGTCTTAAATTGTGACTGACTCTGGCAACTTAGGGTGAAGGGTTGTTAGCATACGGAGACAATGAAAAAGTGAAGTCAAAGCAGCGCCAGATTTACGTATAAGCTAAACAAGCTATAGGGCCTCACTCTCTTGGGGGCCCACAAAAAAAAATTAAAGGGGAAAAACTGGATGTACATTTCCAAAATATAAGATAAAAAACAAATAAAATAAAACCTACATACAGCAACAATGTTTTGTGTTGTGAAGGCTCCTATTTGTTATGTGCAAAAGCCTTTAGATACCTGTTAGGTCCATAAATTACCATATACCATATATTCAACACAAAAACAGTGACAATTTGTTGTTGGCAAAGGACAGCTGGACATATAAAGGGCCCGATTACCTTCAGTAGCTGAGGGCCTCATCAAACCTAAATCAGGCCCTGAGTCAAAGCACTGGAGAGTTACAGCACCTGCTGCAGCTGCAGAGACCGATACAGGAGAGACATGTTTCGTTGCGGCTGGGGCAGAGGAAGGCATCCGGTTGTGCTGCTGCAGATGCACCAGGACATTTCTTTTCTCTGTGCTCCTCCCAGCGGTCATTCCTCCTCTGGTCACTGCTGTGGATGCATGATCTGACTGTCTCCAGGCACTGCAAGGGACCCCCATGTGGCAGGGTTGATACAGACAGCCTTCTTTTAGTAAATTGAAATGAAATGAAATGAAATTGGGATTAATGGGTTTTCGCAGGACGGTGGTGATGGCATTTGCCCTTCTTCTGATAGGAAGTGCTCTGCGGGGTGTGTGGGGGTGTGACAAAAAATGGGGAGGTCGAGGAGGGTCAGTTGCAGAGGAGTGAGAAATATCCCTATTATTATTACAGTGGTATCTTGGGTTACATACGCTTCAGGTTACATACACTTCAGGTTACAGACTCTGCTAATCCAGAAATAGTGCTTCAGGTTAAGAACTTTGCTTCAGGATAAGAACAGAACTTGTGCTCCGGTGGCGCAGCAGCAGCGGGAGGCCCCATTAGCTAAAGTGGTGCTTCAGGTTAAGAACAGACTTCCAGAACGAATTAAGTACTTAACCCGAGGTACCACTGTATTTGAATTTATATACTGCCCTATACCCGAGGGTCTCAGGGTGGTTCACAGAATAAAATCAAGGTCTCAAACCAAAATACCTAATAAAAATAAAAGCAACAACCCAATAGCCGCTGTCCCCCCCTCAAAAAAACACATTTTAAAAGGGCATAGGATGTAAATCAGATCAACCAAAGGCCTGGTGAAAAAGGAACGTTTTTGCTTGGCGCCTAAAGGGGTACAACAGGGGTCAGAAACCCAAGGCCCATGGGCCAGAAGCAGCCCGCGGAAGTCGTTTGACCGGCCCCCGAGCCGCCCCCAAACCGAGCCACCCACTAGCGTGCTACGCTAAACCGGCACAGCGTGGCACAGGGACTCACTTCTGTGGCGCTGAAAATCGTGTCTGCGCAGATGCTGAAAATCGTGGGCACGCACGCGATCTGACCCGATCCACCCCAGGCCAGATAAACCTTGCTGACCCCTGGTGTATAATGAAGGCGTATTTTTATCTGAGGAATGTTGGAGTGTCTGCGTCTCTGCACTTCTGGGGCGCTTGCGTGTGTGTGTGTGTGTACAATTAGATACATCTGGGGATACAAGGATGTAGTGCGCATGCACACACACACATTTTAACCACAAATGGAAGCTTTGGAAGGAACCAAGACATATTTACAGCCCAGAAGGAAACCTGCAGCTGCGAGGCTATTAGCAACACGGAGAACTGGAGGAGGCGAGAGAGGAGGCCCAATGAGACTCTAAAAACTGGAGCCAGTTGGAGCAGACTAAGCTCATTCCCTAGCAGCTGGCTGTTGCAATGTGAAGCCCCCCTCCCTACGATTCCTTCCTCTCCCATCTCCTGGATTTGGCAATCTCCGCTCAAGGTTGCTGCCTGCAAACTCCCTCCCCACCCATGGCGAAACATTCTTCTCCATCACCCACACCGGCCTTGAGAAGACTTTACGAAATTTGCACAGAGAAATGGCTTGCAATTCTCAGAACATGCCCCATTTCTTGAGCTCAGGGAAATGCTTTACCCCGAGTCAGACCATTGGGTCCATCTAGTGCAGTGGGGCGCGGGTGGAGCTGTGGTCTAAACCTCTTGGGCTTGCCGATTAGAAGGTTGGCGGTCCGAAACCCCGCGACGGGGTGAGCTCCCGTTGCTCTGTCCCAGCTCCTGCCAACCTAGCAGTTCAAAAGGATGCCAAAAAGTGCAAGTAGATGAATAGGTGCCACTCCGGCAGGAAGGTAAACGAAGTTTCTGTGCGCTGCTCTGGTTTCTGTGTTCCATTGTGCCAAAAGCGGCTTAGTCATGCTGGCCCCATGACCAGGAAAAGTGTTTGCGGACAAACACTGGCTCCCTTGACCTGTAAAGCAAGATGAGTGCCGCAACCCCAGAGTCATCTGCGACTGGACTTAATTGTCAGATGTCCTTTACCTTTACCTTTAGTGCAGTGATGCCCACACTGGCTGGCAGCAGCTCTCCAGGGTTTCTATCTGGAGGTGGTGAGGATTGAACCCAGGAGCCCCTCATGCAAGGCCGATGTTCTGCCACCAAACTACAACTCTTGCCCTATTTAGTTAGGTCTCCTTACTTCATTACTTATACTTATAGCATGCAGAGAAATTTATCGTAGGAGAACATTTAGGGCCAGAGGTGAGGATGATGGGGCCGGGGAGAAGCTTGTGCACGTGACATTGCATGTGTGAGCATTGTGTCTCCCTCCCTAAGCTGGGCAGAAGCTTCCTGGGTTTTGGGAAGGAGGCACCAGGCTTTAATACTTCTCTAATTTACCGGGAACATTTAGGGGGCTAGCCTAGTTCCCCTAGTTCACTGACCACACATCACTGCTTAGCATTTATACTTAGAGCTTATTCACACTTACCTTTCCAGGTATGGCCCTTGCTTCAAAGCTCCATATCCAAGCACCCTTTTCTCCCTGCACCAGAGCTTTCCCCACGAAAACACACTCTTTAAAGCTGAATTGGAACAAATGGCAAATGGGAAACTCGAATGGCCCTTTTTTGCGCTTCAGCTTTAAAGAGCGGGTTTTCACAGGGCAAAACAAAAAAGGGTGCTTGGAAATGGAGGTTGAAAGTGCGGGCCTGTGTCTGGAAAGAGTGGGGCAAAAGTTAAGAGAGGATAAGAACTTAGCCAGGCAGCATGGTGCAGTGGTTAGTGTGTCAGACTAGGACCTGGGAGACCAAATTCCCCTCTCAGCCATGAAGCTCATGGGGCCTTGGGCCAGTCACTGCCTTTCAACCTATCCTACTTCACAGGGTTGTTGTTGCATTTAAATGAGCAGGAGGAGGCCCATTTACACCACGGCGAGCTCCTTGCTTCAATCAATCAGTTTTGCATGTTCAAAGCCCCTCATGTGAACTTTTCAGTTTGTAATGTTTGCAACATCAGGATGCTAGGAATTATTTGTTATTATTTAGCAGTTTTTGGTAGAAATAAATGACTTCCTGGTGAGGGGTCAGGCTTGATGAGGTGAAGGTGGTCAATAAACACAATCTCCCCTCTCTTAAACTAATGTCTATCCATTCATTATGGCAATTACTTCCAAATTTGCATCAACACATATGAATTAGCATATGGAAATGTCATGCAAATGCACACCCTTTTCGGTTCTGTTTTTTTGGGTGGCAACACATCTTTAGGAACGCGTTAATGGCTGCAGGTGTGTGTTTGTGTTGTTGTGCATACTTACCAGGAATGCAGGACCAAACGCCCAGAGCTCCTATAATCCCTGAAGCCACACCTGTCAATGATGCATCTCCCAGAGTCTCACTATTTCCTTCTCACCTGAGAAACTACCGTGTTTTGAGAGGTGTCTTTCTGAAGCAGCTTGTGATCTGAGAGGCAGCCTGCCCAGCCGTAGGGCAAAATGAGGCTGGCAATTGTCTCAGGACAATAAGATACGATATGATAATCTTTATTGTCATTGTCCCATACAGAACGAAATTGAAAAAAATCTACATCAGACATTCAAAAACCAACAAGCCTGCTATCCCAGCTATCCCAGCCTGGTTAGCCCCTAAAAACTCTGATACCCCATTTTAAGTACAATATACTCCCATAGAGACTACCTTGTTGTTGTTGTTTAGTCGTTTAGTCGTGTCCGACTCTTCATGACCCCATGGACCAGAGCACGCCAAGCACCTCTGTCCTCCACTGCCTCCCGCAGTTTGGTCAGACTCATGCTGGTAACCTCGAAAACACTATCCAACCATCTCGTCCTCTGTCGCCCCCTTCTCCTTGTGCCCTCCATCTTTCCCAGCATCAGTGTCTTCTCCAGGGAGTCTTCTCTTCTCATGAGGTGGCCAAAGTACTGGAGCCTCAGCTTCATGATCTGTCCTTCCAGTGAGCACTCAGGGCTGATTTCCTTCAGAACGGAGAGGTTAGATCTTCTTGCAGTCCATGGGACTCTCAAGAGTCTCCTCCAGCACCACAATTCAAAAGCATCAATTCTTCGGCGATCAGCCTTCTTTATGGTCCAGCTCTCACTTCCATACATCACTACTGGGAAAACCATGGCTTTAACTATACGGATCTTTATTGTCAAGGTGACGTCTCTACTTCTCAAGATGCTGTCTAGGCCTGTCATTGCCCTTCTCCCAAGAAGCAGGCGTCTTTTAATTTCGTGGCTGCTGTCTGCGTTTAAAACCAAAATCGCATTTGGATAGAAACTGTTTCTCAGGTGGCTAGTCCTAGTCTTTAAAACCCTGTACCCTCTTCCAGAAGGCAGAAGCTGAAAGAGATCATTTCCGGGGTGCGCACTATCCTGCGCTATCTCTGCAGCTTTCTTATGGCACCTGGAAGCATAGATTTGGTCCAAGGTGGGAAGAGTGCACCCAATTATTCTCTCCGCAGTCTTTACAACCCTGGACAGCATTGGTTTTTCCCTGACCATGCAGCTCCTAAACCATACACACAGACCATAAGTTAATACACTCTCAACAGTACAATGGTAAAATGCCATCAACAGGTCCTTTGAGAGATTATTTTTCCGGGGGATTCTCAGAAAATTTAACCTCTGCTGTGCTCTCTTCATCAGGTCTTTGCTGTTTTCTCTCCAGGTTAGGTCATCTCTCAACTCCATTCCCAGAAATCGAAACACCAAGACCTGTTCCACACACACTTCCCCTCAATAATGATTGGGTGAATATTCAATTTACATTTCCTAAAGTCCACAATACTCTCTTTTGTTTTCTTTAAATTAAGGAGTAAGTTGTCTTTCCTGCACCACTCCCCCAACTGCTCAACTTCCTTCCTATAGGCCGCCTCCTGCTCTCCAGCCATGATTAAACCAACCACCATTGTATCATCTGCAAATTTAATGATATTATTACTGGGGTAATAATGGATAAAGGCAGCCAGGTTGGGGCAGGCAGGTGGATCTAGGTCATGAAGCACCATGTACTGCAGAGGTCCCGTTGAAATAAACCCAAGGGGTAATCCCAGCTGACTATCAAACACCCGCTTTCCTTTGTGGGGTCAAGTTACTCGTGTTGTGCAATTTCTCCAGAATCAAGTTCTATGAAACCTGGCTCTGCATAGCACCGATTGGCTTGGTCTTGGGATGTCAATAGCTGACTTCTGCTAAACTTTGCTGCTTGCCTTTCCTTTGCAAAAATTAAATCGAGGAATAAATGTGTATTTATATACTAATGTTTTCAAGCAGTGCTTAAATCCACCTATCCCCTTTTTAAGTAACTGCCGGAAGCATAGGGAATACAGCAGGGCACTCATTCAACTCAATTAGCATTTGAACTGTCTTTCTGCTGCAGTGTGAAGACTGGGGAAACCCCAGCCCAGTCCATGGGCGAAATAACCATGGCGAGCTCTGTTGTTATCACATAATAATAATAATAATAATAATAATAATAATAATAATAATAATTTATTATTTATACCCCGCCCATCTGGCTGGGCTTCCCCAGCCACTCTGGGCGGCTTTCAACAAAGTATTAAAATACAGTAGTCTGTTAAACATTAAAAGCTCCCCTAAAGAGGGCTGCCTTCAGATGTCTTCTAAAAGTCTGGTAGTTGTTTTTCGCTTTGACTTCTGGTGGGAGGGCGTTCCACAGGGTGGGTGGCACTACCGAGAAGGCCCTCTGCCTAGTTCCCTGTAACTTGGCTTCTCACAGTGAGGGAACAACCTGAAGGCCCTTGGTGCTGGACCTCAGTGTCCGGGCAGAACGATGGAGGTGGAGACGCTCCTTCAGGTATACTGGGATGAAGCCGTTTAGGGCTTTCAAGGTCACCACCAATACTTTGAATTGTGCTCGGAAACGTACTGGGAGCCAGTGTAGGTCTTTCAAGACTGGTGTTATGTGGTCTCGGCGGCCACTCCCAGTCATGGGAACAAGAATTGTGGTAATACAATACAATGCAATGCAATCCTGTGGGTGGTCAATATTACAGGGGTGTTGTTTGGCTCAGCGAGGTGGTCAGCTGACCCAAGCAAGCCTCACACAACTCAGCCAGAGAGGGTCACCTAACCATGGAGGTGCAAATGCATTTGCTGGTAATTGTGAGACCCAAGACCCGACGCATCTGCTTGGTGGAGCTTTCCAGCAAGGGAGCATTGTGCGAAATGGGCACGGATCCGTTTCTCAGCCCAGTGCACAGTGGCTGCCTCATTGAGTCCAAGAGATTGGAGAGCTAATAAAACTGACGAAGATTAAGCCCGAGAGTCGTTGACCTTCTGCGGCCAATTTGAGATGAGCGAATAAAAGAGGTGTACTGATCGGTCCAGTTTCTCCTAACAATTCTGGAGCCAAATGTATGAGCTCTTAGACGGCCTTTACTTTGTTAACGGAGAGATCTGAGGGCTCCCTTGGACAAAAAACAAGGACACCAGCCAGGAATACCAGAGCAAAACAGCCCCTGCAGACAAACAGTTTTCTTTGGGGGCTTTAAGGGGTCTCGCCTCCCTCCCTCTCCCCAACATCCAGAAGCCCAAAATGGTCTGTGATGTGTGTGTGTTTGTGTGTTTTTTAAACCAGCAACCTTTCAAGCTGGCGAGCTGATGAAATATGAGCGTGAGATCCAAGCAGGAAAATAAAATTCAGCAAGGCAGTTGGGGGGGGGGAGCAAGGGGAAGGTTTTATGGCCCCCCACGCTTGTAGGCTGGGCTGCTAAAAAGCTCAGCCAGGTTTTCCTCCTTTAAAATGCTTTTAGCAACTGCCTTTATGGGCCTCCGAAGTGACGTGAAACAGGAGAAACTCTAAACAGATGGGCCTATAAAAAGCATTCGGTTTTGGTTGTCAGATATAATGGCACTCCCGGACACAGTTCCTAAAATGCACACACATGGACATTATCTCACGGAGATGTGCGTGTGTGCGTGCGCATGCCTTCAAGAGCAGCATTCTGTTCTCACTGCGGCCGACCAGATGCCTGTGGGAAACCCATGAGCAGGATTCAAACACAAGACCGCTCTCCCTTCCTGCGGTTTCCAGCAGCTGGTATTTGGAGGCATCGCTGCCTCTGGCTGTGGAGGCACAGCAGAGTCATCCTGGCTAGTAATAATAAAAATACTTTTTTATTATTTATATCCTGCACTCCCCAGCCGAAGCTGGGCTCAGAGCGGCTAACAACAATAAAAGTAACACAGCATTCTAAAATCAATTCATTTTAAAATCAATTCAAAATTAAATTAATGGCAGCCATTGGGCTAGAGTTTTGTGAGGATTACAGAAGGAGGGGGTCAGACTGTGCCTTGACCAAAGGCCTGGTGGAACAGCTCTGTCTTGCAGGCCCTGCAGAAAGATGTCAAATCCCGCAGGGCCTTAGTCTCTTGGGACAGAGCGTTCCACCAGATCGGGGCCATGGCCGAAAAAGCCCTGGCTCTGGTTGAGGCCAGCCTAACTTCTCTGTGGCCTGGGATCTTCAGGATGTTTTTATTTGAAGTCCATAAGGTCTTCCGTGGGGCATACCAGGAGAGGCGGTCCCGTAGGTACGAGGGCCCTAGGCCGTATAGGGCTTTAAAGGTTAAAACCAGCACCTTGAACCTGATCCTGTACTCCACCGGGAGCCAGTGCAGCTGGTATAGCACTGGGTGAATGTGATCCTGTGGCGAGGACCCCATAAGGAGTCTCGCTGTGGCATTCTGCATCATTAGCCATCAGTAGCCATCATTAGCCCTCTCCTCCTCCACAAACTGGTCCAATCCTCTTTTAAAGCCATCCAGGTTGGTGGCGACTGCTGCCTCCTGAGGCAGGGAGTTCCATAGGTTAACTGCATGATGGAGGGGATGTGATCATTCGGTCACCCCAGAACCGGCCCCTGGACTCTCCACTTCAGGTCGGAGGGCTGCTGGCTACCCCGAAAGATTAGTCTCAAGCCACAGCAGACAACTCCAAGTTGCACCAGTCGATGGGCTGTCTCAATGAAAATAATGGAAGCAAAGCTATTTCCGCCCTGCAGAGGAGGTGGGGTTGCGGGCTTCATGCCCCTACCATGCACACAGGGGCTGGAGCCCAGCCCCCACACGATTGGGGGAACCCCCAGCCGTGTCACTCCCTGGCCAGCCAATCAGCTGGCTCTGGGGGCGTGGTCTGCCCTATTTAAGGCAGGCACGGCCAGGGATCTCCCTCTTTTGCCACCTACCAGCTGTTCCTGCTTTTCCCAGCCTCCCGCCCTTTAAGGTTTTCATCCTTGACCTTGCTATGGACCTCGGTTGGTCGCCATTGAGGGGTCTGCTAGGATTTTTTCCACTTGGCAAATTGGCACCAGCCACTTGGTTTTCGCATTCCTCGTAGCAAATCGTCACAACTTTCTTGGTATTGGCAGTTAGGCATTGGTATAGTTCTGTAGACGGAAGAGGGGAGGAAGCGCCATCACCTGCCCCACATATTGAAGGGTAGTCCGGTAAAGGATTCCAGGGGGCGTGGCCCTGTCCGAAGTCTAGGGAGGTGAGGGCCTAAGGCACGCCCCCTACCAGTGACCCTGGGGGAGTTCCTAGTTGATGTGCATCAGCAGGACTCCCCCTACTGGAGGTTAACCCTTCCCAGACTTCAAGCGGACGGGCTGAAGTCGGAGATAGTCGGTTAGGACCAATGCCTAAGCCAATACTGCTCATCACCTGTAACCAACAAAGTTGTGGCCTTATTTAGCCCATTAACCTCAATAATTGTGTCATGTGTCTTTATTTCCACTGGGGGGGCAGAGAACTCGCCACGCAACAGGAACATCACAACTGACACCCCAAAGAGACACCCTTGGCCACGGGTTCAATCAGGAACTACCTCAGAAGCTGGCAGACTCTCCTCCGCCAGAGGTTTCTGAGGGGAAAGTGAACGGCCAGTTGCGAGTCCTGCATTGCCAGGGTTGGTCTAGATGATCGTCTGGTGTACCTCTACAATTCCATGATTCGAGTTGACCTGCAGCTTTTCCTGCATTCATGTATCCTCCCCCAAGGACTCACACGCATACACACAGACCATACTTGTTTTTATGGGCCTGGCTGGCTCTGAGCCTTCCCGTCATTTATGGCCTTCTCACTCTCCCAACCCGAGTGCCTGCAGCTCATTTATTTTTACAAGCTGCTTAGCTCCATTCCGGGCTTTTCTCAAGCCACACGCCTGGCTCAGTTTCCCTTATCCCTCCTGTGTGACACTGCTGGCACCTTGCTGCCACTAGCAAGATAAGAACAGCCCCCTTCCCAATCTGACCAGTTTTCTCACCGTCTCCTGAATTTCCGCTTAACCCTGGACCGTGCCAAAAAGACTGCTCCAGCATCAGGCTGACCTCACCCTGATCACAGTTCAATCACAGACCTATCCGTGGGTGGGCCCATCTTCCCTTGGTGTCGAATCAGAGCCAGTAGAAATTTACAGGCAATGCCCTTCAATGCCCCTGAGGGCTGTTCAATGAAGTTTAATGCAGCTCAGAGTTCAGTAGTGCCATGTGTGAGAGAGGAGCAAGGTTGTGGGCTGCACATTTACATTGTTCTAGGTGGTAAAGGACATAGGTGAAAGCCAAGGTGAATCTCATATCAAAGTGACCTGTGATATCAGAATTACACATCAAGCGATCAGCAGAGGGCAGCCCTTTCTGGAAACAGGCATTTTCATACACATGTGACAGCATGTGTAGGAATCATTATTAAAGGAACTGAAAATATAAACCCATTGGTCTGATCCAGCGGGCCTCTTCTTAAGCCAAGGCCCATCTAGTCCAGCATTCTGTTCTCACAGTGGCTGGCCCATGGGAAACCTGCAAGCAGAGGTCAAGCACCAAATGGGCAACATAGATGGATTCTGAAGGAGCGTCTCCACCCCTTTTGTCCAGCCTGGATACTGAGGTCCAGCTCCAAGGGCCTTCTGGCGATTCCCTTGCTGTGAGACGTGCGGTTACAGGGAACCAGGCACAGGGCCTTCTCGGTGGTGGCGCCCACCCTGTGGAACGTCCTCCCATCAGATGTCAAGGAAATAAACAACTCTCTGACTTTTAGAAGACATCTGAAGGCAGAGAAGTTTTTAATGTCTGATGTCTTGCTGTCTTTTAATGTGTTGGAAACCACTTAGAGTGGCCAGGGCAACCCAGTCAGATGGGCTGCATATAAACATCCTCCTCCTCCTCATCATTGCCATTGCCATTAAATTGGCCAAAAGACTGGTACTGCTGCATTGAAAAGATCCATTTATTCAATGGATTGATGAGCTGAGCGGATTGCTTATAGACATAGACTTTGCATATATAAGTAACTGTATAATGAAATTTGGAACTCATTGATACAAAACATAGTAGGTTAAAAATGATACTAATATATTGGAAATAACTATGTATCTCTTTGGATAGTAGTAGATCAGTATATATGGAATTGCAACTGTTATACTATAGTGGCCCCACGCACCATCAGCTGCAGGCCCTGATTGGTTCAGCAGCCCTTTGCAGCAGAAGTTTCTCCATCCCTGCCTTATAACATAATAGATAAAGGATTAAATAGAGTCATGGAAAACAGTGTGAGGGCCTGTCTTTTCACGCCCCTGCTTGGTCTCAGAATCTGTTTCAAGCAGCCTTCCAGATCCTGGTTGTCCCCTCCAGATGTTTCGGCCTACAACTCAACCAGAGTTGTAGTCCTAAACATCTGGATAGCACCAGACTGGTCTAAATAGCCAAGTCCTTCTCTCAGTTCTCATCACTGCTTAATTTAAATCTGCGTTTATGGGGTTTGGGGATTGACCAACGTTGTAAAGTTTCTACAGGAAAGCCGCTTCTACGGAGGACTGGCTCGGCTGAGAATATTGCAGTCATCATGGAGGCTGAGATGTGGGAGGAGTCGATTAAGGGTGTCTCCCTCCCACTGCAGCCAAAATATTGGCAAAAGCATCTTCTCAAGCCACGACCAATTACTGTGTCTTATTTGTCAACGTAGGAGAAAGCAGGCATGCAGCCATCGTTCTTGACTTTTTGCATGCTGTTTGTATATATTAAATTCCCACATGGGACATTCCATTTCCCCTCCATTTTTTTTTATTTTTTTTTGAGGGGAGACCTGCCTCCTTGCAAAACCGTAGCTCCGAGGTCTCTTGCCACTCAGCTTGCACAGTCTGTAGAGCACGAGACTCTTAATCTCAGGGCCATGGGTTCAAGCCCCACGTTGGGCAAAAGATTCCTGCATTGCACGGGGTTGGACTAGATGACCCCCGAGGTCCCTTCCAACTCTATGATTCTACGAAAGTTGGCTTCAATGTGCAAAAGAGCTGAGGTCATGCGAGGGTGAATTTGAGCACAAGGATTCAGAGTTTGTGGGAGAGATGAACTGTCTTACCAAGTGCTTTGCTGCGATCTATGACAACAAGGCTTCCTTGGAATGCTTCCCTTCATAGTTGGTGACATTGCATGACAGATGTCAAGCACGCTGTCATGTCCCCAAGTCACTGTCTGTCAACTCACTGATGAGTCAGCGTGATACAGTAGCAAGGAAAGCTAATGCAATTATAAGCTTCACGAACAGAAGTCTAGAGTCCAGAGCAAGGGAAATAATAGTCCCATGCTATTCTGCCTTGGTCAGACCACACCTGGAGCCCTGTGTCCAGTTCTGGTCACCACAATTTAAGGAGAATATTCACATGCTGGAATGTGTGCAAAGGAGGGCAACCAAGATGGTCAAGGGTTTGGAAACCAAGCCTTAAGAGGATCAATTGAGGGAGTTGGGGATGTTTAGCCTGGAAAAGATGAGACTGGGAGGAGCTATGAGAGCCATCTTTAGATTTCTCAAGGGCTGTCCCAGGAAAGAAGAAGAAGAGTTTGGATTTGATATCCCGCTTTATCACTACCCGAAGGAGTCTCAAAGCGGCTAACATTCTCCTTTCCCTTCCTCCCCCACAACAAACACTCTGTGAGGTGAGTGGGGCTGAGAGACTTCAAAGAAGTGTGTCTGGCCCAAGGTCACCCAGCAGCTGCATGTAGAGGAGCGGGGAAGCAAACCCAGTTCACCAGATTACGAGTCCACTGCTCTTAACCACTACACCACACTGGAAGATGGAGCAAGCTTGTTTTCTGCTGCACAAGAGAGCCGGACCCGAACCACTGGATTTGATGACAATACAGCAGAATCCAACTAGACATTAGGAAGAACTTTCTGACAGTAAGAGCTGTTTGAAATGGAGTATCTTGCAAGATGGTGGACTCTCCTTCCTTGGAGGTTTTTAAGCAGAGGTTGGGTGGCCACCTGTCAGGGATTTTTAGCTGTGATTCCTTCATTGTCGGGGTTGGGCTAGATGTCTACTGCGGGTCCCTTGCTGCTCTGCAATTCTATGATTCTATCCATGAGCAAGAACATCCCCTGAGCACATGCACTCAATTACAAACATGGGATCCAATCTTGCTTGCTGGAAAGAAAGACCTTTCCAAGCCCCACTGGCCCTGTGCTACCCCCCCTGTCCTAACCACAAGAGGTGTTTTCTGGCTCCGTTGTTGTGGCCAAGAATGACGTCTCCATCTGTCGACTGGAAACCGCTCTGCCAAGGCACTTTTACTGCTGAAGCGGAGCCAGGGACACACCAGCTGTGAAAACACAGCTAAAGTGGCAGGAAGAAGCAGCCTCCTCTTCCTGGCCTGCCCCCTCACTCTGGATGGCTGGAAAAGAGGATCGGACAAATTCCTGGAGGAGGAGAGAACTAGTGATGGCTATTAGCCAGGATGGCTCTGCCCTGCTTCCACAGTTGGAGCAGCAAGGCTTCTGAATAATGCTTGCTGAAAGCTGTGTTGCTCCTGTGTTCGAATCCTGCTTGCCGGTTTCCGTTTGGGGCAACTGCTTGGCCACTGTGAGAACAGCATGCTGGACAAGAGTGGCCATTGCATACCCTCCAACATTTCTGTGATGAAAATAGGGATGAACTATTCCTTAATGGGACGCAGGTGGCGCTGTGGGTTAAACCACAGAGCCTAGGGCTTGCCGGTCAGAAGGTCGGCAGTTCGAATCCCTGCAATGGGGTGAGCTCCCATTGCTCGGCCCCAGCTCCTGCCAACCTAGCAGTTTGAAAGCACATCAAAGTGCAAGTAGATAAATAGGTACCGCTCCGGTGGGAAGGTAAACGGCGTTTCCGTGCGCTGCTCTGGTTCGCCAGAAGCGGCTTAGTCATGCTGGTCACATGACCCGGAAGCTGTACGCCGGCTCCCTCGGCCAGTAAAGCGAGATGAGCACTGCAACCCGAGAGTCGGCCACAACTGGACCTAAAGGCCAGGGGTCCCTTTACCTTTACCTGTTCCTTAATTCAGTGGTATCTCGGGTACATACACTTCAGGTTACATATGCTTCAGGTTACAGACTCCGCTAACCCAGAAATAGTACCTCGGGTTAAGAACTTTGCTCAGGATAAGAACAGAAATCGTGCGGCGGCAGCGGGAGGCCCCATTAGCTAAAGTGGTGCTTCAGGTTAAGAACAGTTTCAGGTTAAGAACGGACCTCCAGAATGAATTAAGTTCTTAACCTGAGGTACCACTGTAATTTTATTTTACTATTTATACCCCGCCCATGTGACTGGCTTGCCCCAGCCACTCTGGGCGCTGTCCAAGATATATCAAAACATAATAAAACATTAAACATTAAAAAAACTTCCCTATACAGGGCTGCCTTCAGATGGCTTGGGGGGGTCACATGACTCCAGTCACATTTCTCCAGTTTAAAATAAGGACATCCTAGAGAAAGGTGGGACATTCTGGAATCAAATCAGAAACCAGGACAGTTCCTGTAAAACTGGGACTGGAAAACAGGGACACTTGGAGGGTCTGGCCTGATCCAGGAGGCTGTTCTGGCGTTCTTCTGACTTGCTCCTCATCCACAAGAAATAGCCTTCCTAACCTGCTGCCCCTTGCAAGGTGTTTTGAACTACAATTCCCATCAGCTCCAGGTTAATGGGAGCTGCAGTCCAGGCACCAGGTTGGTCAAGTCTGCCATAAGACATTTTGAACCTTTCTTTTGTGCCAACACCACACAGCCTAACTGAGGCACAGGCCACCCTCCAATTTTGTGCAATGCTGGCAATGGCTTCCTCGACCATTGGCTGCCCCCACTCTGCTCTCTGGACCCCGCCCAGCTGGCAGGCTCCTTCGCCAGGCCCGTTTCATGGCTGGATCTCCTCTCTCGCTCTCTGGACCTCTCCCACACCCACTCCATCTCGCGGCTTCTCCGCTGGCCTTCCGGAACCTTCCAATTGGCTGAGCCCAGGCCTCGACCTCAGCTCAAGCGGGACATGCCTTTGTCCACACACACACACACGTAGTAAATTACTTCCAGCCACCACCCTCTGACTCGTGTGGGTGTGCTGGGAACATGAATCAGCTGCCAAGCATCCTCAACCGCTCTGTAGAACTGCTGGGGAGGGGAATGACCCAGCTGGGTTGCCAACTTTTTAAGCAGCCCGTGCTCCTGTGCCTTTAACAGAGGCTTGATGTGAAGGCTTTCTCAGGTAATCATGTTTCTCTCCTTGTTGTGGAAACTTTACCTGCTACACGTGAGGGGAGAGACTCCATCAGGCAAGGCCTCCTTTCACCTGCCTTGCTGTACCCTCAGCTTCTCAATGTGTATTGTATTGTTTTACGTACTGTGGCTTGCCGTTGTTTTATTAATTATAGTTTAGATATTATTGTAACTGTTGAGTGGATTTCTGTTTAACTTTTATATGTTGATATTATTATTTTATACTATTCTAATGATTGTTGAATGCTACTTTTTGATGGAGGTCGCCTATTTTAAAGTTATGTTTTATTATCACATTTTTGTATTGCATTAGATTGTTATAAGATGTACATTTTTTGTTTCTTCAGCTTGTAAACCGCCTTGAGTATTGTAAGATAGAATGGCGGTATACAAATTAAAAATGAGGACGATGATGATGGGTGTGTGTGTGTGTGTGTGAAAAAATTGCTGTTGAACACACATACTGTTCCCACCTCCCTTGTCATTTGTCAATCCTAGTCAGCAATCCATTTTGAGGGACAGTGCAGGTTGGTGGGTGAAGAACTGGGCTCAAGTCTGCATCTGATTCCGCTTTTGGAAGGTGGTGAATTCTCCTTCATCGGGGACCTTTTTAATTCACTGGAGGATTTTAAACAGAGTTTGGATAGCCATTGGTCAGGGCTCCTTTAGTTGCGATTCCTGCATTGCTGGCAGTTTGACTAATGACCCGTGGGGAACTTTTCCCACTCTACAATTCCACGAGTCTTTGACATCTGGCTTGGCCAAAGACCTTCATTGTCCTAGCCTACAAATCACGACGGGCAAGCAGGACATAAACCAGATTAGATTGAGAATTTGGAGATGGGGGTATGTTTGCATATTCCCAAGGTCTGAACAGGATAGTTATTGCTTCTGACATTGAGAAACACAGCCCTCCACTTTAGAGAGCAGAAGATTTGGTTTGGGCCCCGATTCCGCACTACAGAAAACAGTCCAAAGCACTGGATTGAGTTCAGGGCCTGAGTTCACTTTGGGGGAAAGTGGGGCAAATCCTCATTCGCCACAGTTGGCTGTTGGGAAATCAAAACCTGTCTTTTTTTGTTGTTCTGTAAGAAGTGGATGAAATTTACAAGCAAAGGGACCATTCTGTAATGGATTAAGTCTGCCAAGTTGCCAAGCCGTGTAGCAATTTTTGTCTTGGGCACCTTTACAATTTTATATAGATTGGACAGTAGTAGATGGGATTTGCAGGCTTGGTAGATGCCTCTGAGAGTTGGTTGACTCCTGCCAAATTTCAGAATAAATGCAGAGATCTTTTTGCACCAGGGCAGCCTTTACAGTTTTAGGGGAGGATTCAGAGTAATCCATCATTGTCCCCCAGCATTTTGGTGGGTTGGACAACATCAGGCATAAGAGAGGTGCCCCTAGGCAAGAAACCTGCCAAATAGCAGATGCATCTGTTCCATTTCTTGTACTAGGCATCCTTAAAGTTTATTCCTTTCTCTCTCTTTTCAGGGGGTGGGCTGAGAGAATTATAAGGGCACCCATTGCTCCCCACCGCCAAAAGCACCAAGAAGCGGGAACTCCAGATGAAACAATTCTCTTTGATTAAAAACTAGACCTGTCAAATCACAGTGCAACTCTCCCTCCCCTTATATGGGGAGTTTTGCTTATACGGCAAGCTGAAGAGACATTAGCTCAGTTTTAGCAGACGCTTACTGGTGGCGTGGGTTTTGTGTGTGTCTGAGATGCCGAGGCACTTTGGGGACTCACCGCTTTGACTTCACCCAGAAATAAAATCCCAGAATCTCTCTGAAGCTCAGGTTTCATCCCAAGCCAATGCACACCCTCATTTTCAGGTCAACATGGAATATTTAGAGTTATATGGAAGTGTTCCTTTGGGGATGGGATATAGCTCAGACGTAGTATATCTCCTTTACATGCAAAGTGGTGAATTCATCTGACGGGGAGGGCAAACATTTTCAAGGCACCCTGGCATCGGAGCCAACTCCTAGGGGCCGAAGGGTCTTAAGCCCTCCAATAAAATATTTTAGGGCCCCCCAAAAGTTGATGGACATTTCCATTCAAATAGTGTGTGTGTGTTGTATCACATGATCAATTATGCAGAGTGGGGCCTACCTAGGCCTTCCCAATATTTGATTCAAGCTGGCACCCCTGCCCTTCATCTCCTCCTGTATAGGATGTGTGTATTCCAACACACAGCTTGTGAAACTTGTGGGGCTGCTGGGAGTTGTAGTTCAAAACACCTGGAAGGCACCAGGTTGGCAGAGGAGGTGGCGCTGTGGGTTAAACCACAGAGCCTAGGACTTGCCAATCAGAAGGTTGGCGGTTCGAATCCCCACAGCGGGGTGAGCTCCTGTTGCTCGGTCCCAGCTCCTGCCAACCTAACAGTTCGAAAGCACATCAAGTGCAAGTAGATAAAGAGGTACCACTTAGGTGGGAAGGTAAACGGCGTTTCCGTGCGCTGCTCTGGTTTGCCAGAAGCAGCTTAGTCATGCTGACCACATGACCTGGAAGCTGTAAGCCGGTTCCCTCGGCCAATAAAGCGAGATGAGCGCCACAACCCCAGAGTCGGCCATGACTGGAACTAATGGTCAGGGGTCCCTTTATCTGTACCTCTAAAGAAATCCAAGTTGAAACAGTATTTAGGGGAGGAAAGTGGCAGTGGGGTGAGGATAAGGACCACTCTGACCTTTCAACTTGGGGGGGGGGGGGAAACGGGTGCAAATCTTTCAACTCGAGAGTGCCCATTTCCTAAGAAATGAAAGTCGTAGTTGATTGACATGTGCTTACATTGAAAAACAGTGCAGCCGGGCATTTATCAACATTGCTATTGTACAACAGCCGTCACAGGACACACAACGGACAATGTAGAAAATAAAATTAAAAATTAAAAACAATAATAAAAAAAATACAAAGGAAACATGAAACAGGAGAAGGATTCTCCGTACGACAAAGATAAATACACAGAGAGAGAACAAGCCCCCCGGCGAGGGGGTGGTTTGCAAGCCCAGCATCCGGGACTCTTCTTTCCCCATAATCTTTATTTACAAAAGTTTGATCCCCTCCTTCCCACTTGGAAATAATGCTAGAAAAATAACTGCGGGAGGCCGAGAGAAGATTCGCCTGAAAAGCCAGGGGCGTGAGGCAGCAGGAAGCTCCCCGACCACAGCTCCGTTGAAACACACACAGCGCCTCATTTTTAGCGGGGCTCGGCCGGAGAACGCTCTGTTGGAACGAGCCCCAGTTTTTTAAAACTCTAATTCTCTTTTTACAAAAAAGGAAAGAAGTGTGTGTAAAAACAACAACACAGGACTGTATTTCTGTTGCTTTAAAAAAAGAAAGGGAGAGGGTTTTTTTATATAGATATAAAAAAAAGATATGCAAAAAACAGTGTACCGGCATTTCGTATGGGCTTGAGATTGCTCGGGTGGTTGAAAAGAAAACGAAGGAGGAAAAGGTGAAATGGGAAATAGGAACGAAGCTCTCCTGAAGGCCATTTTCCGAACATGGAAAGGCACGTCCTGAAATTGTTGTGGCTGCCGAGGGGGAAAGGGACTGACAACTAATGCCAGTGTGAGTTTTCCAGGGGCCTTAGCGTGGAAACAACATGGTGGGCGCCCAGTTTTCCAGGGGAGCGGCTTTGGGTGCCAAACCAAGTTGGGTGGGCACCCGTGTTTGCCTTGCAATGCCAGTGCACCGGGGCGGGAAGAATCATTTCATAGGATGAGAAGGTGCTTAGCTCTTCGTCCCACGCTTGATGAGTCTCCCCCAGGAAAAAAGGCTCCCTGCTAACGTTGGGCGCAATCCCTGATATCTCGTTCCTTTCCGTCCAGGTCTGAAGCTGAAAACCAGCCCATCAGGGGGGAAGCGTTTGTGGGGGTTCGGCAAAGGAGTTTCCACACCCTCAAGCACCCCCAAATCCCCCGCCATTTTAGCAAATCTGGGATCAGGGGAGTGTTTGCTGAGGCAACGCCAAATTCTCAATTTCTGTGCTGTCCACAGGCAAGTTTCACGCACAGGAGCACATTCCTTCAAAAGGCTTGGCGTCTAGTTTACTCTTTAAACCGGTTTAATAGCCATTCCCTCTCCCCAGGAACCGGCAGTTCTCTGAGGAGAGGCTGGGGAATCTCAAAACAGAGTATCTACTATGTTTTCCCCTCAACAATCTAAAATTCCCGTGGTTCCTTATAGGGGAACACAGATAAGACAACCAGGCAGAAGTTTATACCGTAGATTTTGGTTGCGGCCACACCATGAATTTAAAGCCCTCTTATACCACTTTAGAGAATCATGGCTTTCCGCCTCAAAAATCCCGTGAACTGTAGTTTCTCCAGGGTTTCCTTACCACCCTACATCCCCATAACAAAACTACAGTTCCCAGGAATATTTTTTGGGGGATACCATGACTCTTAAAGTGAGATACGAGTGTTGATGTGACCACAGCTGAGGATCACTTTCTGTGGGCACCAGGGCTATCCTAACACCTTCTCTGCTCCTGGGGGAAGAAAGCAGGCTCTGGGTTACCAGGGGAGGGGTATTCTGGGGTATTGCAGGGGGCTGGACTAGATGACCCCCAGGTTCCTTCCAACTCTACAATTCTATGACGGGTTGGGGGTGGGTCCCCTATGGGGAGACATTCACATGAACTGTGAGTCCGGGGCTTGGAGAGACGACGCCTGTGCTCTTCCTCCAAGAATCGTCTACACTGCCTACTCCCTACTCCTCACTTTCTGCTCCTACAGGGCTGTCTCTTAAGTATTATGCCAGGTGGAAAAATGCTTCCCGCAAGCCACAAACTGCGGCACCACTCCAGAGCTACTGTAGCTCACTGGTTGGGCCTTGGCTCAGGGCCAGGACATCTGCCTTGCATGTAGAAGGTCCCACCTGAGCCAGGTGTATCTGTGCTCTCTCTTGGTACAAGGCAGCTTCCTGTCAGCTACTGGATCCCAGGGGAGGTGGGACCGGAGTGGGGTCCTGGCGCATGATTCTCCCGATCAATGAGCTTGCAAAACCTTAGAGCTCTGAGCCCACCCTCCTGCACCGGAAAGCTGGCCGGTACGGGACATTTGCTGCTTTTCGGCAGAGAAGCCAGTTGTCCCCACGAAGGCTCCTGCCATTCACCCGGCCCAAGAGCACATCAATTTAGAAGGATTTGGCTTGTCAAGCCCTTTCTGGTTTCAGGAATCGGGAGACGGCGGCCCTTCCTGCCTCGATGGGGTGAGGCGGAAAGGAACGAAGGAGAAACTCTCTCTGGGAGATTCGTGGGTGGGCATTTAAACATCTGGAACGCCTGGGAAGAAGATGAGCAACACATGGCCAAGATCTGGGCGGAAGGGGGAAAGTTGCCAGGGTTCTTCACACGTGTCCAGTTAGAAGGGGCTGCTTAGCCCCAAAACCTTCAGATTAAGACACGTGTTAAGAGGAGGCTGGTTAGCAGTTGCAGTGGACAAGGGATGGACCTTTCGGGCGATGCGATGGAGCGGTGAGCCCCAAAGGCTTTGCCCACATCGAGGTCCTTCAGCACCCAGGTTTTTCTGTGCTGGAGGACTGATAGGGCCTGCACGTTGCAAGGTGGGGGTTTAGAAAAGGGAAAGGGAGCGTCGCTGTTTGGAACGCCAACACTCTTCCCCCTCGCCAGAAAGCAATCTCCAGTTTGGCCAGGGGCGTAACGTGAACCAGCTTGCTTTGGAGCAGAGATGGAAACCTCCCTAAGCATAGGGAAGACCACCCTCTCCTTGCCAAATCATTTCCTGGGGTCCACACCCAAGGCCACGGGAGTGACAATTTAAGAATAGTGAGGAGGAGGACCCAGGAGTCCTGGTGCGCAGGGCTGACGCTCAGGGTCCGGCTTCCAAAGGGAGACCCTCTCCGGCTAAGACGGGAGAACACTCTGCTCTTTGCTGGGAGCAAATCTACCTGAGGGAGGGCAACCCAGGTGAGGGGACGGTGCGGGCGGGCTTTGCTTCTGATTCTTTAACCAAAGCTGTGAGGAATGGTGCAAGAGGGCGGGGTAAAGAAAGGATGGCAGTGCTGAAACCCCCTCAAACACCTCTCCCTAAAAATTGTATCTTCGCCCCCAGTTTGTGGCTGGGCATCTCCTGGTAGCAGATGAGTGAGCATCACTACCCAGTGCTTGCCCCGCTGCACTGCAGCCTCCCACCAGAAGGGGGAGCCTTCTTGAAATCCTGCAGCCGGGTTGGAAGGAGCTGGGGGTGGGGAGGCGTGTGCTCCAGGAATGCATTGAGAAGGGCCCACACCCTTCCAAGTCCAAGGGTCTGGGTCAGTGCCAGTCTGTTGGTCCCTCCTTCCAGCCCAGCCCATCCTCCGTTTCCCGATCACATGGGCGGAACGATGAGACCCGACAACGCTGGAAAGCAAAGGAGAGAAGCGTCACGTTCTGCGGCCACGTCATCAGCTGAGCCACGCTGTAGACAAAGGGCGAGGAACCTGCAACCCTTCCAGGCAGCACGGTGTAGTGGTCAGAGCGTTGGACTTGGAGACCAGCGAGCTCAGCCGTGAAGCTCACTGGGTGTGACTTGGGGGGGCCAACACTGCCTCTCATCCTAGCCTACCCCACAGGGTTGTTGTGGGCATAAAACAGGGAAGGGAAAACCCAAAAAGTATTTGTGCATGCACGCTTGGCAAAATCAAAATAAGAAGAGGGCGGGCATCGAGGAAAAAAGGTTTCGGCAATCCCAAGCGCCCTTGCGCCCAGTGTGTTTTGACTATGAGCGGTTTTGGCTTCCGGCACGATCCCGGGAACGTAGCCCCAGTGGGATATAATAATACATAAAAGGTTGTACTCCATTTCCCAGCATTCCCAGTCAATATGGCCAATGGTCAAGCATGAGGAGGGCTGTAGTCCTGCCGTGTCGGTGATGGCAGCAGGTTCCTCCCCTGATGGGATCTCTATGCACACAGAACCTTTTTACATGTCTGGAATTGCTTGTGCCAACCTGGTGCCCTCCTGATGGGAGTTGTAGTCCATCAGTATCCAGAGGGCACCAGGTTGGTGAAGACCTGGTGCCGTAGACCCTTTGGGGTTTGGGCAGCATCTGAGACATGGTCTGAAGGCCTTGTAGACCTTGTAGCAAGGGGCAACTTACCACAGCATGCATCTGACCAGGTGGCAAAGCCAGCCATCTGCATCGTTCTGCCAAGCGAGGCTGAGAATCTTACCAATTTCCGATCTCCCAGGTTTGAACGGTGGCAGTCAGAAGAGAGAAGGCGATCTTCCTTTGCACCTGTCGAGCCAGGCGAGTGGGAGATCCCTCTCTACTGAACTCTACTGAGCATGTGCAACAGCTCGTGTGCCCCGCGTCAAACCATAGGAGCCACCACCTCAAAGGCCCTGCTGGAAATTGCACCTCAGGCCAACGCAGTTGCTTACGGAGGAGAATTCTTGCTGCAGTCTCAGCAATCTGACTTGACGGCAGACCTCCTAAAAGCCAGGTCGGGGGTCTCGCTAGGGCTGATGGTTTGGTAATCATAGGTGGTAAGGGTTAAGTGGACTTGGCTCTTTCAACATGAAATTAACATTTTCTGGCCTGGTTCTTTGGGGAGAATGTAGCAGAAAGCGTGTGCTGGTAAGAGACCCCCAGTACGTGGGTACTTCCCTTTGGCGAGCAAAAGGCCCACCTCGCAAGGTCGCTGTTAAGGAGCCATACTCGTTCACGTCAAGAGGAGCAGAAAAGAGGGGGAAGGCCGACAGAGCAAGGCGCGAGAACGAGAGAAGAGACATACTGTGTGATTAGGAGTAAGCCAGTCCTTGCAGCGACCGAGACGGAGTGTGGAACTTGTCTGCCGAATCCTCAAAGGTTTGGTCTGGTTGGCAGGACCCGGCAAGCAGTGGCGCAGGGCGGGCAAAGGACAGAGAGGCGGAAGCGAGAGCAAGCGAGAAAAGGAAAACAACGGTGGTGGGACAAAAGAAAGCAAAGAACGAAAGGCGGTTAAGGAAGAGGAAAGTTTGCAGCCAAGGCTGACCTCATAAGCAAGTGCTGCTGGGTAAAAGGGGCCTTATCCCAGGAACACCCACCCACCCACCCAATTTCTACTCTGAGGATTCCTCCGGTACGGGGTCAGGAAGGCAGCTAGGGGAACCCCTTGCTAGCATCTCTCCTCCGAGTCCTCAAGGAAGATGTTTGTCAAGAGGGCAGCCGTGGCACTGACCCGCCCAAAGGAGGTGATGCAGCACATCCAGGCTGCGTAGTGTAGCGGTTAGAGCGTTGAACCCGGCCCCAGACCTAGGAGGCCAGGGTTCAAATCTTCACTCTGCCACGAAGCCCGCTGGGTGACCCTGGGCCAGCCACAGTGCCTAATCCACCTCGCAGGGTGGCGTGAGGATAAAACGGGGAGAGGAGGAACCCACCTTGGAGGAAATATGAATGCAATCAACGTCGTCATTATTGGGCAGTATCCAGCTAAGTTGTCCTGTCAGTGCAAGGATTTACGGTGGCGCAAAAGAATCCCCACTTTCCCCCAAACATGCCTCCTGCACTCAACTCCGGGGCATTGTGGGGACACCCTACACATGATAGGAGTTGATAAAATCTTGCAGGGCACAGAGAAAGTGGATCGAGAAAAGTGTTTCTCCCTTTCTCGCTAACATTAGAACTTGTGGACAACCAGTGAGGCTGAAGGTTGGAAGAAGATTCAGGGATGGATAAGAGAAAGTTAGCCAGTGGAACTCCCGCCCACAGGAAGTGGTGTCGGCCACCAACTTGGATGGCTTTAAAAGAGGTTGGGACAAATTCATGGAAGAGGTGAAGGCTACCAATGGCTTCTAATCAGGATGGCTCTAATGTGCTTCTATGCTCAGAGGCAGTGACGCTGCTAAATCCCTGTTGCTGGGAGCCACAGATCCTGCTTGCATACTTTCACACACATCTGGTTGGCCACTGTGAGAACAGGAAGCTGGACTAGGTGGGCCCCTGGTCTGATCCAGCAGCTCCTGCTTACGTTCTCCCTTCGCTCGTGCCTCCTACCCGCTTCCCAAATCGCCTCCAGCGGGTTGGGGGGAAACCCAGAACAGATTCAGAGGGGAGGGAAGTCTGTTGCAGAAGTGCAAATCCTTGCGCTGAGGAGACGAGTGCGCAGGGCACATCGTTGCCACCGCCACACGGCAAAGTGTGGCCACCTCATCCTTCCTGCCACATCCCACCCGCTCCTTTCCCGCAGCCCCTGCCCCCGTGACTTGCGCCCGTTCGTGCCCCAGCTGCCACCGAAGGCAACGGACGGCTCACCCTGCAGAGTGTTCCCATTGGCACTGGTGCAGGTAGGGGGCGGAGAGGCTTGCGGCCGCACCACGGGGGCAAAGGCGCTTTTCTGCTTGACGGCGGAGATCATGTTGACGGGAGAGAAGGAGAAGACGCCTCCCGGGGTCGAGGAGCTGGCGATGGACGAGGCCCCCAGAGGTGGGCTGGAGGGCATGACTGGCGTGGAAAGAAGGACAGGGGTTAACCGGCAGCAGGAGTGAGCCAGGGTGAAGGGAGATGGACCCCCATCGGACTTTGTGTTTTTTATATGGTGAACCCGCGGCACTAAAATACAGCCGTACCTCAGTTTTCGAACAGAATGCGTTCCGGAAGTCCGTCCGACTCCCAAAACATTCGGGAACCAAGACGCGGATTCCAATTTGCTTCTGATTGTGCAGGCGCACCAGAAACAATAGCGGAAGCTGCATCCGACGTTCGGCTTCCAAAAACACATTCGGAAACTGGAACACTCACTTTTGAAACATTAGGAAACCAAGACGTGGCTTCCGGTTGGCTTCCGATTATGCAGGTGCACCAGAAACAATAGCGGAAGCCGCATTGGACGTTCAGCTTCCAACCCCCCCCCCCACGTTCAGAAATTGGAACACTCGCTTCCAGGTTTTGATCGTTCAGGAGCCGATACCTACGAGTGCCAATGCATTCGACAACCAAAGTACGACTGTACATATTCAAAATAGGAACATAAAACAAACCATAACCCCCCCAGCACATTATCATTACTATTTATTAAGTTTGCAGGGGGTTGGCCTAAATGATCCTCTTGGTCCCTTCCAATTCTACAGTTCTATGATTCTACGAACCAACGCGCAGAAACTGAAACATAGCTACCGTTCAAAATTCGGCACTTCTCCGAATTTTGCAATTCAGTTCTCCAATGAAGCTGAGGGGAAATGTGTGTATCACAGGGCAGTGTGACCAAGAAAAGCATATATTAGCAAAAACAACGTGCCAAAAAGCATTATATTGGAGGAAATTCCATGCAAAAATGTGTATATTGCATGCAAAAATGTGAACATTTGGTGAATTTTTTATTCACCAAATAAATAACCCTCAGAGCACTTTACGAAAAAAGAATAAGCAATAAAAGTATTATTAAGAAAGAGCCATTAAAATGTTCCAGAAATTAAAGTCAGCAATAAACTAGAAACAAACCACCCTTCTAGATTTCTGGGTAGGCTTGTCTAAACAAAAACGTTTTTAGCTGATGCTGGGAAGAGTACAGTGATACCAAATTGACACTGAAAGTCTGATGAATTTTCACAAATTGCTGCAAAATGTGGAGAACTAGATTCAGGATTGGTAAAGTGAGAAACTGAGAAATCAGAGACAGGGATTCGTCTATCCTCGGACCTCACCCAGGAGTTCCCAGGTTCAGCTTCCCCTACCATGAGGACTAGTCCCTTAGCCTTCTTAAAACGGAGCTGCGATTCTCAGGGAAGGGAAGCTCTGCCCAGGCACCCTCGACCCGCCCTTCCACAAAGGCGGCAGACACTTACTGGCGTAGGGGGAGTTGGCCGTGGAGCCGTTGAGGAAGCTGGGGGACCCCGGGACCCCCAGGCTGGTCATGGCAGTCCCTGCATAGCCGTTCATGCTGGACGTGATGGTGTTGTAGTTGCTCTGCTGCGGGGTGGAGCTGGGGACATAGCCTCGCGGCGAGACACTGCTCGTGTTGCGTGTGTACCCTGGAAGGTAGGGCAGGAAGTTATATAGTTGCTCAGTTTACTAAGTATCTTAAGATGTCTTGCCTGCCTTCCTTCCTTCCTTCCTTCCTTCCTTCCTTCCTTCCTTCCTTCCTTCCTTCCTTCCTATCTAACTTTCTCTCCTCTCTCTCTTTTTCTCCCTTCCTCTCCTTCCTCCCTCTCCTTCCTTCCTTCTCTCTTTCTCTCCTCTCTCCCCCTCCATTCCTTCCTATCTATCTTTCTCTCCCCCCTCTCTCTTTCTCTCCCTTCCTCTCCTTCCTTCCTTCCTTCCTTTTCTCCTCTTTCTTTCTTTCTTTCCTTCCTTCCTTCCTTCCTTCCTTCCTTCCTTCCTTCCTTCCCTCCCTCCCTCCCTCCCTCCCTCCCTCCCTCCCTCTTTTCCTCTCCTCTCTCTTTTTCTCCCTTCCTCTTTCTCCTTCCTTCCTTCTATCTTTCTCTCCTCTCTCTCCCTTCATTCCTTCCTATCTATCTTTCTCTCCCTTCCACTCCTTCCTTCCTTCCTTCCTTTTCTCTCCCCCTCTTTCTTTCTTTCTTTCCTTCCTTCCTTCCTTCCTTCCTTCCTTCCTTCTTTCTCACCTCTCTCTCTTTTTTCCCCTTCCTCTCCTTCCTTCCTTCCTTCCTTCCTTCCTTCCTTCCATCTTTCTCTCCCCCTCTCTCTTTCTCTCCCTTCCACTCCTTCCTTCCTTCCTTCCTTCCTTCCTTCCTTCCTTCCTTTTCTCTCCCCCTCTTTCTTTCTTTCTTTCCTTCCTTCCTTCCTTCCTTCTTTCTCACTCTCTCTTTTTCCCCCTTCCTCTCCTTCCTCCCTCTCCTTCCTTCCTTCCTTCCTTCCTTCCTTCCTTCCGTCCTTCCTTCCTTCCTTGACTCACAATGTTAGATTCAGGTATACAACAATGAAACCAACACAGCTTGGAGGGGGCATCTGACAGGGATTCCTGCATAGCAGGGGGTTGGACGAGATGAACTCTACAAATCTGTTTTTTTTTTTTTTTTTGCAACAAGTTCCATAAAATAAGAAACATACCACCACTATAAAGAGATGAAATAATCAGGAACGATTATTAGAATAAGGCAGTTAGATATAGATATAGATAATGATCCCATCACACCCCATCAAAAGCCTGGGAGTGCCATAACCTGGTACTGAAGAGGTGATAATGGCAGCCTTGCTAGGGTGACTGCGGGTGGTAGCCACTAATATAATAACTACTACTACTACTACTACCTGGAAGTGGCAGGGATTGAACCTGGGACCTTCTGCTTGCAAAACAGACAATCATCATCATCATCATTATCATCATTTTTTATTTGTACCCTGCCCATCTGACTGGGTTGCCCCGGCCACTCCGTGTGGCTGCCAGCATGTCTAAAAACATAGTAAAACATGCAAAGGCCACCCCCTTGTTGCCACCCTCTCTGAGACATATCTTGTGGAAGGTCCTCAAAGGACGGCCTCTGATGCTGGCTCCCAGGATTGGTCACGTGAGACCGCAGGGAAGACGCCCAGCCGCTGCCTACCTTGCTCTGAGCCCTGGGTGGATTCGCTGATGTTGACGGCCAGCTGGCTCCCAAAGGAGTTGACATTCATCATGCCCGAGTGGGAATGGTTCCCGGTCAGCGAGGTCAACTGGTTGGGGTTGCGCGGGACGCTGTACAAAGCCTCGGCGATGTCCGCTGCTCGCTTCAGAATTATGTCCTGGGAGAGAGGGGAGAGAACGCAGACATCCGCAATCAGACCGATGGAATAATTCCATTAATAAATATTGCAAATAAGTCCATGTATGAACATCATCACTGTCATGGTTTCAGTTTCACTTGGTTTGAACGCTGCAGCCCATTGGGAGCAGGTACGGCAGAAGGCTGGGAGCCCAACAGTAGGTGGCGCCAGAGGCAACTGATTTTCAGAGAATCATAGAGTTGGAAGGTACCCCAAGGGTCATCTAGTCCAACCCCCTACTTAAAAACCTCCAAGGAAAGAGAGTCCACTACCTCCTGTGGGATACCTTTCCACTGTCTATCAGCTCTAACTGTCAGAAAGCTCTTCCTGATGTCTAGTTGAAATCTTATTTCTTGTCATGGAATGCATTGGTTTGGCACCTGCCCTCTGGAGCAGAAGAAAAAAGCTTGTTCCATCTTTCCTGGGACAGCCCTTAAGATCTATGAAGCCCCCACATCACATCCCAGTCCCTTCTTCTCCAGGCTAAACATCCCCAACTCCCTCAAGCCTTCTTCCTAAGGCTTGGTTTCCAGACCAATGACCATCTTGGTCGCCCTCCTCTGCAGACCTGCAAGCTAGTCAATGTCCTCTTTAAGCTGTGCTGCCCAGAACTGGACACAGGACTTGAGGTGGGGTCTGACCAAGGCAGAATGACCCCAAGGATCAACCCCCTGCAGTGCAGGAATCACAGCTGAAGAATCCCTGGCAGATGGCCATCCAACCTCTGCTGAAAAAGGGAAGGAGAGAGGGGGGTTCAGCATCCTTCAGGATCGGCTCCACTTCTTCTTTGTTCCTGCTCCAAGGGTAACATGTAGCCCGGCCCAGGTTTCCCCTGGGAGAGCAGGCTGAGAGCTGAGGCCCGCCATTTTGTTTGTGAGCTGGGGAAGATTTATGCCCTGGGAAGGGAAAAGCGACGAGGGACTTGGAGGAGGAAAACAAGGCCCCATTGCAGAATCGAACGCCTCCCAGCCGATGGCCTGACCCCACGCCTCCACGAGCCCAAAGCAATATCCGTGCAGGTGGTGCTAACCGCTGCTGAGCCATGAAAGCACCGGCTGGGCCCAGTTACGGGGGTGCGGGAAGGATGGGGCCGCCTTGAGCCCGTGACTTAACGGCCCTGGAATTCCTAATGACGAACAGATGTGGGGCTGGAGAGCCAGGCCCTCGTATGGGGCCCAGCTAGCTGGATGCAAGGTTGGGTGTGTGTATGTGTGGGAGAGAGGTAGCAAACAAAGTCCGGGACATGGAAGCAATTACTGGCAGTGGGACCGAGAGAGGGACGTAAAAACGGGCCGGATGACCGGGGTCCCTGGAACGCCGCTCTGAAAAAACATCCCCCGCCAAATCCACCGACCTGCGCAAGATACAAACATGAGCTGCTCCTTCTGCACCATCAACAATATTTTGATTGCTCTCCCACCCTGCACCACAGGTCCCAGGGCGAGTTACGGCAATTAGAGAGAAAAATACAGATGTTAAAAAGAAAATGGTTTCCAGCAGCGACAAGGAGAGGGGTAGGGTCCCGGAAACACATCTCTCAAGTATCGCAAGGAAGGAAACTACCACCGCAAAGGTGGTAGACACACCTGGGAGGGGAGGGGCATGCGTGGACCTCACTGGTGGCCGAGGGCTTGGCCAGGGACCCCCATGTGGAACGGGATTGAGATGCGCAAGTCGTAAAGGGTCCGCATTTATATGTAGCACTTTTGGGTGCCTCGAGGGCTTACAGAATCGTAATCGTAGAGTCATGGATGCTTTTTCCTGCATTGCATGGGGTTGGACTAGATGCCCTTTGGGGTCCCCTCCAGTTCTAGAGTTCTATGGTTCTGTGAGTTGGACCCCGAACGTCATCTAGTCCAACCCCACGCACTGCAGGAATCGTGCCTGATTTTTTATTCCCCTTCCTTCCCTTCCGAAGATTATTGTGTGTTGCGCACAAGACACATCATATAGGGACTTCCAGTGAGGAAAAATGGCGGGCACCAGGGCAGCGGGCAGCAAGCAGCGGGCAGCGAGTAGCTCCTGAAGCCAGCCAGAGCCAGCTGCACTACCAGGCTGGCTCTGGGCTGCTGAGACTGCCACTGCCATGTTTCCCGGGGACAGATTTGCAAATCTGGTCATGCTACACTAGACTTCTGTGGATGCAGCCTAGAATAGCATTAGCTTTTTTTGCTGCTGCATCACACCGTTGGCTCGTGTTCAGCTTGTGGTCCACTAAGACCCCCTGATCCTACGGGCAAGCCAAGTGTTCCCCATTTTATATTGGTGCAGTTGGTCCTTCCTGCCTAAGTACAGAAAGAGTTGGTGCTTTAGTTGAGATTCCTGCATTGCAGGGGGTTGGACTAGATGACCCTCAGGACCCCTTCCAATTCTACCTTTCTTTGATTCCACGACTAAGCTCAATGGACCATTGGCTTGATTCCGCGTAAGGCTGCCATTGAAGAAGTCCCACAATGTGCCAGAGTGACGATATGCTGGGCACCCTGGGGCATTGTGGGAAAATGTATGACCAAGCTGCTTCTGGCGAACCAGAGCAGCGCACGGAAACGCCGTTTACCTTCCCACCGGAGCGATACCTATTTATCTACTTGCACTTTGATGTGTTTTCAAACTGCTAGGTTGGCAGGAGCTGGGACCGAGCAACGGGAGCGCACCCCGTTGCGGGGATTCGAACTGCCAACCTTCTGATCAGCAAGCCCTAAGCTCTGTGGTTTAACCCACAGCGCCACCCGCGTCCCTTAGAGACGTCAAAAAAGCATTTCAGGAAAATGCGTTGTAAACTTTATAATAGGAAATCACGTTGGCGAAAGATGGGACTCCACAGCGCCATCTGGTGTTCCCATGTTACAACACATATAAAATGCTTTTTCTTTACTAAGGAGTCCTGTGTTGCACAGCTGCTTCTGACAAGTCTGGCTTCATCTGACTCTGAGAGGAGGCCTACCTGGTTGTTGTGCGGCATCCCATATAACGCTTCCACCAGGTCAGCCGCTCTCTTGAGTAGCACTTCCTGTGGGGAGGGAAACAAAGGAGAGGCTGACTGCAGTCCCTCTTGGAAGGCAAACCTTAATGCAATCACCCTGCAAGAGTTATACTTTTCGATGATGAATATTCGTTCGTTCATTATTATTATCATTTCAAGCAAATGTGCTAGTTAGAATCAACCTGATACAGGTGTACGTACACATAAAACATGGGCCTTGCCTAATGCCCAACAATGCCAGCCTCTGGCATTTGCACTATCAGTGCCAAAAAACTGACAGCATTGGGAAGGCATTTATTATTATTTTTGGCGTTGCTGAAAACGTTTGTGAGCTCTGAGGGATCATAATTTGGGAGCTGGTTAAAAGCAAAGCCTCACATGAGAAAACACAAAAGATTGCAAAAATGAATAAAACTAAATCAAATGTATATTGGAAATGTAAAGAGAGAGAAGGTACATTTTATCATATGTGGTGGGCATGTTTTAAGGTAAAAGACTTCTGGGGAATGATTTATAATGAATTGAAGAAAATGTTTTAAAATACATTTCTTAAGAAACCAGAAGCCTTTCTATAAGGTTTAATAGGTGAAGAACTACCAAGAGAAGACAAAAGACTTTTTATGTATGCAACGGCGGCGGCCCAAAAATGGAAAGAAGAAGAATTACCAATGAAGGAAGAATGGCAGACGAAATTGATGGAATATGTGGAAATGGTGAAATTGACGGGGAAAATCAGAAACCAAGAGGATCAAGTATTTGTTAGACTTGAGTAAATTCGTAGTTTACTTAAAAAACCACTGTAAACAGTAAAAATCATTGGTAGCGTTGTAATGACATTTGTAATGTGAAATTGATTGTGACAACTGGGGATAAACAACAGTTGGATAAAGTAAAAGATGCAGAAAACGTAAACTTTTAATATAAGAACCCACGGGAGGGAGGGGAGGAAGTCTGAAGGTTCAGAGAACCTTGTAATTTAATGTTTGAATTGGTTAGAGATAAAGTGTATACATTTTGAATTATGGTGCTGGAGGAGACTCTTGAGAGTCCCATGGACTGCAAGAAGATCAAACCTCTCCATTCTGAAGGAAATCAGCCCTGAGTGCTCACTGGAAGGACAGATTGTGAAGCTGAGGCTCCAAGACTTTGGCCACCTCATGAGAAGAGAAGACTCCCTGGAAAAGACCCTGATGTTGGGAAAGATGGAGGGCACAAGGAGAAGGGGACGGAAGACGAGATGGTTGGACAGTGTTCTCGAAGCTACCAAAATGAGTTTGACCAAACTGCGGGAGGCAGTGGAAGACACGAGGGCCTGGCGTGCTCTGGTCCATGGGGTCACGAAGAGTTTGACACGACTAACTGACTAAACAACAACAAGGTGTATAAAAATGTGAAAATCTACATAATTAAAAAATGTTAAAAGAAGAGAAAACACATTTAGCCCTTGCACTGGCCCTGCCTCCCTGTGCCTCTTTGAACATTGCAACCACATAATGCTCTTCTCGAGTGACCTGTGGCTGGGATCACAGGGCATTTCATGTCTCCGTGGATTTCCACTAGAAGGCGACAACCATCCACACAATCACCTGTATCTTCTGCAGGCAAACACACACAACACACACACACACACACACACACACACACACACACACACACATCAAGCTAGCAACTTATTTCTTGGTGGCTCCTTAAACATTCCCCGCACGACAGCTCTGAGCAGACCAGCTGCATGCAAAAATGTATTTGCATATCCCATTGCAGGGATCACCAGCTTTTGGGATCTTGTGGGCATAACTGGAATTCTGACACAGAGCTGTGGACACTCAGGCCTGTCTCAGTCGCTTCTCCTGCAGCCACTCTGGGTCACACCAGACACATAGAGAAAACACATGCACATACCCACACAAACTCTTTGCATTTCTACAGAGTAAAAGCCGTCTCTTTTAGGATTAGCATGATTTGACATGGGGGCGGGGGGAGAGGGGAACCCCAACCACTAACAAATAAAAAGTTTACTTTGGGAGACTGTGCAGGTAAAAAAAAAAAAGGATTACAGATCTGGTGCTTGCCAGCACGACAAGCAGATTTTTCTTCTTTGGGCAAATAATTCCTGCACTGCAGTGGGTTGGACTGTTAGAATTCCTGCTCTGTGATTGCAGTCATGGGATTTTTGTCTATGACATGACGGTATATGTTTTGACTCCACAGAGTGGGAAGTGACGGAGACAGGATGTTTGTGTTCCTGTGTTCTGTGAAGTGGGACTATTGTCCTTTGTTCTTTTTATCTTTGCTGTCTGATGCTAGAGAGAGTGGGAGCCATGTTGCAGTGCGCCATGTGTGTTTATATGTAAATAAAGTAGATTAACCAAAATGCTGAGTTGCTGAGGTCTGTCACGCAACTGTGAAGACTCTGCGGATCCCTAAGTGTGCCGATGTCTGTTGGCATCGGTCACTGTGATGTTCGAGCTGAAGAAAGCTAATGAAGCTCCCGAACAATTGACCAGGAGGGAGAGAACATGCCAGTTGGGCATGTGTCTCTGCCAGGGTCCTACTCGAGTGTAGGAAGACCACTGGGCTCCTTTCCAATGTTACAATTCTCTGATGATTCAAGACATTGCTCCTTGTTAATCTCTCTCTCTCTCTCTCTCTCTCTCTCTCTCTCTCTTTCTTGGATGACAACAAAACTGGCAACAAATCACAGAATGCATCTCTGGACAGAGAGATGACCTATGGTTTCATGGTGGTTTTGAATAGATCCCTTGAAAACTTTAAGAGTCTACCTTGGGTTAAGCAACTGCTGCTGAACCTCTTTCAAAGCAGCTTCTAATGTGTGACATATATGGCCATGTCTCTGATGAAAGCAAGGCCGACAGAACCTGCCGTCTTCATATTTTTTGGTCCTGCAAACTCTCCTTCTTATAACTTTGCAGTACGATTGCATCTTAGGCATGAGTTCTGTTCCGAGTCTTCCACATATATGCAAAAATGCATATACTTGAACCATCACCCCCCCGTGCGAAAATCCTTACCCTCCCAGAGCTGGTGTGCTGAGCACGACTTGCCTGGCAAACAAGGCCGAGAGCTTAAAAGCTTTCTAGACCGGCTCAGTGTGCTGCCTTCGGGATGCTCTCGCAAGATCTTGTGGGTCTGTTCGAGTTCCCACGATATCTCCCAGGCTTCCAGAACTGGTGTGCCCAGAGGACCTTGCCCAGCAGAGCAAGCCAGAGAGCTTAAAAGCTCTTTTTGAGCTGAGAAAACTTTGCATGCATTTAATTTGCACAATTTCAACCGGCCAGCCTTACACAACGCAAGGCTGAGATTGCACAAAGTAAAGGGCCATAAGATGTGGCCGTACTGTATTACCCAAAGCTCTCAAGGCGATGTACGCATCTAACCAATAAATATTTAACTATTTTAAGCTAGGGGTGGCTATCCCCGTTTGTGTTGCTTACCAACTCCCTCCCTTTACAGTCCTCCCACTTCCTCTGACAGCTCTTTCAAACTTGGGGTTCCCGTCCCCTGCCCTGCGCTTGCAAACCCAAGACTGTGAGAAGGCACTACAAATCCTTCAGTGGGGGACTGCGTGATGCTAGCCTTATGCTTCTATGTCTATAGGAAGAAATACAACCATGATAGCTGTAGGCTCTATGCCTTGTACACCACCCAGCAAGCTTCCCAGATTTCCAAAATTGCCATGTTGGTCACGCACTTTTTAGACCTGCATCATTTCACGACACAGTAAAACTCAGTTTTGCTAGCAAAGCAGAGGTTAAACTACCCCCTTTCTAGTCCCAGAATGAGTGCAAGGAGTGTTCGTGCGACACCTCTGCAGGCTGCAGCCAACAGTGGCGTAGCGTGGGTTGTCAGCACCCGGGGCAAGGCAAGTAATTTGCGCCCCCTAACCCGTGGATTTTAGCAGGGGGCAGAGAGCTGCGAGTGCGAGTGCGCCCCCCCAGATGTTGCGCTCGGTGCGGCCGGCCCCCCCTGCACCCCCCACACTACGCCACTGGCAGCCAACACACTAACGTGTCGTGACACACAGTTTGGAAAGCTCCTTGTGGAACAGCAGCACAAAAATATTTAATTGCAGTATTTAATTGGTTGCAGTCCTAAGAATCTGGAGGGAAGCGGCTGTCTTTTTGAGCCTCTGATTTCAGTTGCGTCTCAGGGAGAGGTCCTTGCTGTGCTCTTTAACCTGCCCCCTGGCCTTCCTCTCCCCTCCCAGCCCCCCCCCAGCCCACTACCAATGATGACGGCTCTAGACTGTACATCAGGATCTCAAGGCTATTGGATTGCTGTCAAGCTAAGTGCCAGCAATCAGAAGTTCTTGCTCTTCTGTCTTCTGCAATATCTCCCCGATCAATACGGTAATGGAGCGGAGGGGGGGAGGCTTGGGGCTGGCGGGGGGGGATGGGGGGAGAGACTGCAGGCCGCTTTGCACACATTTAGCTCCCGTTAAGGGGATATAAAACACCCAGTTATTTCTGGACCAAATCAGCAAAGGGGGGCCAGGAGGACGACAGCAGATAGGTGGCCCCTCAAAGTCATGCAGCCCCCCCAAGCCAAAAATACTTCTGCAATCTGGGGGAATGACAGAATGTTAAAAATGTGGGGATGATCAACATGAGACCTTTTACCAGCTGAATCCATGAACAGGGCTCAACTGAGACCAGATCAGCTGGATAGCTCAGTTGACTAGACTGTGGTGCTGATAACACCAAGGTTGTAAGTTCGATCCCTGTATGGGACAGCTACATATTCCTGCATTGAAGGGGGTTGGACTAGATGATCCTCAGGTTCCCTTCCCATTCTATGATTCTATAATTCTGGAGGGCTGGATTTGGCTCTGGGCCTGAGCTTCTTCATGCCTGACATAAACACACAAACATACACATCACTACTGACACACTGTCAACTCTGGTCAGATAGGTGTTGCAGGATTTTTATTTTAACAACCTGTCAGACCTGTTTGGCCAGCCTGCCTCTTCCAACTAATAATAATAATAATAGTAGTAGTAGTAGTAATAATAATAATTTTGTTATTTATATGCTGCCCATCTGACTGGGTTTCCCCAGCCACTCTGGGTGGCTCCCAACAAAATAGTAAAGGCATAATAAAAGATTTGACCATTAAAAACTTCCCTACACAGGGCTGCCTTCAGATGTCTTCTAAAAGATATATAATTATTCATTTCCTTGACATCTGGTGGGAGGGCGTTCCACAGGGCGGGTGCCACCACCGAGAAGGCCCTCTGCTTGGTTCCCTGTAAACTTACTTCTCGCAGGGAGGGAATCGCCAGAAGACCTTCGGAGCTGGACCTCAGTGTCTGGGGTGAACGATGTGGGTGGAGACACTCCTTCAGGTATACTGGGCTGAGGCCATTTTGGGCTTTAAAAGTCAGCAACAATACTCTGAATGGTGCTCAGAAACATACTGGGAGCCAGTGTAGACCTTTAGGACTGGTGTTATATGGTCTCGGCGGCCACTCCCAGTCTCCAGTTTGGCACCTACATTCTAGGTTAGTTGTAGTTCGTTTCTGATTCATTTTGAAAGGTAGCCACAGGTAGAGCCCATTGAATTCTCTAAAAACGCTGCTGTGTCCTCTTCCAGCCTGCATTCCTGCAGCCAGGACACAGTTAAGCTTGCACACACGCACAGACACACACACACACACACACACAATTAGCATGTATACCTGTTGTCAGTTCTGCATGATGCATGGGGCGAAGGGCAGGGTGGGGGGCCGCGATGGTGAGAAAGGAGGAAGGGTCTGTTTCATCATAGCCCGTATACGACAGGTAGCTTAACTATGATGAATGGCTGGGCCAGACTAGCCACTGCCTTGAAGTCTTTGCGAAGGGAGAGAGAAATCAGTGGATACAGAGATTCACTGTCACAACTAATAAACCTCTCCCGGGGGGCGAGGGTCCTCTGTTAAGGCTCACGCCGGCATCTAGGGAACCTCTCTGCAAGGCCCTGCGTGCTTCAGCGACCCGTCCAAACCTACCAGAGACGGGAGGGCTGTCAACTTTTTAAGCCGCCTGCTGCATCTCTGCAGGTGGAGGTATTTAAAGAAAGCCTCTCCTGCTAATTTCTGCAGTTCGAGCTGTGCTTAAAAGCATAGGAACAGGCCAGGATGCTTTTGCCCCTTTGGGGAGGAATTTCCCTGATGGAGGCCAGGAATTCCTGGGTTTAACAGCTATCAGCGGCTGCGTGCCATGGTGCCCACGTTATGCTCCTTCCCAGCCTGACGTGGAGATGTTGGGCACCGAACGTGGGACCCATTGCATAAAAAGAAAGTGCGTAACCCCCAAACTGCAGCATAAGAACATAAGAAGAGGTTTTCTGGATCACACAGAGTGACCCACTTACTCCAGCATCCTCTTTTCCCAGGGGCCAACCAGATGCTTGTGTGGAACCTGCAAGTAGGATTTGAACACAAGATCCCTCTCCTGTGCTTTCCAGCAATTGGCATTCAGAAGCATCACTGCCTCTGGATGAAGTGAATATTGCTTTTATATAGCAGACAGGTGAAAAATCGGAAGTTCTTTACTTTCTGAATCTTAGTTTTCTCACTTTCTCTTTTAACCTCCTCCTCCTCTCTTTTTCTCTTTTTTTGTGTTTTTATTGTAACTAGATAAAAGTCTTGGTTTGGTTAAAAAAGAAGGAAAGATATTAAGCTTTGTATTTCATTGCCTCCAACTGTGGAGGCAGAGTATAGCCATTGTGGCTACTAGCTTTTGAAAGCCTCTTCCACGAATTTGTCCAATTTGTAAAGCGATCCTAGTTGGAGGTCATTTCTACCACCTGAGGCAGGGAGTTCCACAGTTTATTTATGACTATTATTATTTTAGGGGACGCGGGTGGCGCTGTGGTCTAAACAACTGATCCTAGGACTTGCCGATCAGAAGGTTGGTGGTTCGAATCCCCGTGATGGGGTGAGCTCCTGTTGCTCGGTCCCTGCTTCTGCCAGGGACCAAAGCACGTCAGTTCCAAAGCACGTCAAAGTGCAAGTAGATAAATAGGTACCACTCCGGCGGGAAGGTAAACGGCGTTTCCGTACACTGCTCTGGTTCACCAAAAGCGGCTTAGTCATGCTGGCCACATGACCCGGAAAAACTGTCTGTGGACAAACGTCGGCTCGCTTGGCCAGTAAAGCGAGATGAGTGCCACAACCCCAGAGTCGTTTGTGACTGGACTTAACTGTCAGGGGTCCTTTACCTTTTTATTCTTATTATTTTATTACATTTCTATACTGCCATTCATTTGAGGATCCTAGGGCGGCTTACAATATAAAATTGTAACTTTGTGCCGTGTGAATATTCCGTAGTCTCGCTTCCCCTTTACCTATTGATGGGCCTGAGGATCACTTTCTGGACAAGCAAAAGAAGCAATTTATTTGCACTCCACCCCATAATTAACTTATGGGATTCCTTACCATGAAATGTGCTTAATCGCAATGAACATCGGGCTGACACCTGCAGAGTTGGCATTAAGGCACCTGCTTAAAACTCACCTGATGGGTGATCTAGCCATACCTGATATCTTAATCTGATCTACTGATTCGCAATGCATTTTTTTGTTTTACGAACATAATTTTACAGCTGATTTTGTTCTCTCTAACATATAGGTCTCTGAATGAAACAACTAGGGCAGACTTCGCACAGCTGGTGCTGGCTCAGATGTTTTGGACTACAGCAGTGCTGCCTGAGGCTGATGGGCATTGTAGTCTAAAAAATATCAGGAGGGCACCAGGTTAGCAAAGGTTGAGCACGCAGTCACTATCACTTGCATAGTTTAGAGTATAGGTGAGTAACAGGTGGCATAACGGAAGTGCACAAAATTATGCTTGGCATGGGCAGAGTGGATGGAGAAAAATAGTTCTTCCTCTCTCTTGTAATGTTAGGGCAAGAGAGGACCCATGTGCCTCTTTTTTCTCTCTTTTCTCTTTTTTGTCTTTCTTTTTTATTTTTTGGAAATTTCAATAAATATATTTTTTTTTTAAAAAAGAGAGAACCCTTGTGCCTATGGGACTGCCTTTCCCGGTATGCCCCACAGAGGACCTTAAGGTCCATAAATAGCAACACCCTAGAGATCCCAGGCCCTAAGGAAGTCAGATTAGCCTCAATCAGGGTCAGGGCCTTTTCAACACTGGCCCCGGCCTGGTGGAACGCTCTGTCTCATGAGACCAGGGCCCTGCAGGATCTGATTTCTTTCCGCAGGGCCTGTAAGACAGAGTTGTTCTGCCTGGCCTTTGGCTTGGAATCAACTTGATCCCCTTCCCCACTTTCCTTTCTCCTTTCTCCTTCTGTGATGGAACTCCTATTTGGGGACTTCCCTGGCTTTTTTCTGGCCCACGTAGGACCAGTCTGGATAGTTGGCCTTGGTGAAGACTTGACGTTTTCATCCACCAAAAGTTTTTGATTTGAGTTTCTACTGAAATGAGGCTGCATTTTAATGTTGTATTTTAATGTTGTTTTTAAGTTGTATTTTAATCACTTGTTTTTATACCTGGTGTTAACCGCCCTGAGCCTGGTCTTGGCTGGGGAGGGCGGGGTATAAATAAAATTTATTATTATTAAACTACGGAACTCCTTGCCACAGGAGTGACGGCTTTTAAAAAGGCCTGGACAAATTCATGGAGGAGGAGAGGACTATTGATGGCCAACAGCCAGGATAGCTACGCTTTTCCTCCACTTCTGAACACCAGTTGCTGGAAACCACAGGGGGAGAGAGTGCACTTGAATTCGAATCCAGCTTGTGGCATTCCCTGTGGTTGGCAACTGTGAGAAAAGGACGCCTTCTTATGTACTTACACGCCTGGCTTAGAAGCTCTCACAAACACCTCAATTCTTAAGAGGAGGATGTTGGCGAAGATGGAATACTGGTCCCAAACTGCAGAGCAACTGTGACATCCCCATACACAGAATCCAGTTCCCCAGCCTGCCAGGCCCACGGAAGCAGCGCTGCGCCATGCGCTCCGGCACCAAAGGGAGGCCTGCGTGCAGGAAAGCGGCCGCAGCAGCGATTGCCGCGTCCCTGTCAGCCCATGATGAATGGCTCCAATTTGGAGTCCGGTTCCCGCTGTCACTCTCCACCCGAAGGCCCTCCCTCTCGCCGCCAGCTGTTCTCTGCCCGGAGGCATTAGCTACGCTTTGGCGAGGACAGCCGGAGCGCGTGGAACAAAGGAGCAACCTGTCTCCGGCAGGCAAAAGACTAATCGAGGGGTCTGCGTGCCGGTTGTGTCGGGGAGGTGCGCGGGGCTCGCTGACGCACACTACTGATGCACTCCCAGTCTGATGATGTGGGTCTCTTACTGCTCCGGTGCCAGAAGGTGGGGAAATGCGTGGTCCCCAGAATCGGCTGGGCTGTAGGAAACCGAGACCCACCCGGCCCAGCGCTCTGCTTCCAAGAGAGGACAGGGAAGCAGAGCGTCAGGGAGCAGACCATCGCCCTATTCTCTGGTGACTGGGAGTGGCTGCCGGGACCATATAACACCGGTCCTCAGAGATCTACATTGGCTCCCAGTACGTTTCCGAGCACAATTCAAAGTGTTGGTGTGGACCTTTAAAGCCCTAAACGGCCTCGGTCCAGTATACCTGAAGGAGCGTCTCCACCCCCATCATTCTGCCCGGACACTGAGGTCCAGTGCTGAGGGCCTTCTAGCAGTTCCCTCACTGCGAGAAGCGAAGTTACAGGGAACCAGGCAGAGGGCCTTCTCGGTGGTGGCACCTGCCCTGTGGTACACTGTCCCACCAGATGTCAAGGAAATAAGTAGCTATCTTATCTTTAAAAGACATCTGAAGGCAGCCCTGTTTAGGGAAGTTTTTAATATTGAATGCTGTATTGTTTTTAACACTCGATTGGAAGCCGCCCAGAGTGGCTGGGGAAGCTCAGCCAGATGGGCGGAGTATAAATAATAAATTATTATTATATTATTTGTGTCGGGACCTGGTTCTTGGTGGCACACAGAGGCTCCCTTTTGGCTTAGAGCCCTTGGCAGACCTTCTCTCCAAGAACTCCCCTAGTCTCCGAACATTGTGGGTTGCGATTCGGCGCTTCTGCGCATGTGTGACCGCTGGAACCATTCTGGTACTTCCTGGTTTCAGTGGTCTGCAACCCGAAAAAACACAACCTGAAGCGGCTGTAACCCGAGGTATGACTATACACCCAAACGCCTTGTGAAAATCCCTACCTTGGGCAAACGTTCAGGGTCTCCGGGGTGTCGCGGGATCACCTTCTGCAAGCGCAGGAAGCCATAGTCGATGGTTGGCTCATTCAAGGCTGCAGGTGGAAAGAGTGAGCAGGTTAGAATCCAGTGAATTAGGGTCGTTGTTGAGAGACAGAGTGGCCAGAACTCTGTGGCTTCTTCCGTAAATTTGTGCATTTCTAAGCTGAACTTATAGGAACGCGGGTGGCGCTGTGGGTTAAACCACAGAGCCTTGGGCTTGCCGATCAGAAGGTCGGCAGTTCGAATCCCCGCAACGGGGTGAGCTCTTGTTGCTCGGTCCCTGCTCCTTCCCACCTAGCAGTTTGAAAGCACTTCAAAGTGTAAGTAGATAAATAGGTACCGCTTCGGCGGGAAGGTAAACAGCGTTTCCGTGCGCTGCTCTGGTTGGCCAGAAGCGGCTTAGTCATGCTGGCCACATGACCCAGAAGCTGTACGCCAGCTCCCTTGGCCAATAAAGCGAGATGAGCGCCGCAACCCCAGAGTCGGCCACGACTGGACCTAATGGCCAGGGTCCCTTTACCTTTTTAAGCTGAACTTTGGATACCAAACCCCATTCACAGAGGGCTTTCCTCTAGACACTGTTATCTCCAGACATATTCTAAATCTATTTTAAAGTCATCGCTTCCTTCTGTGGGAGGGAGTTCCGTATCTTAACTACACGCTAAGCAAAGGAATAGTTCTTTTGGTCTGTGCTGAACCTCCTGGCTTTCAGCCCCATATGATGTCCACCAAGAAGGGGAGAAAAACAACTCCCTATTCCCTTTCCCTCTCAAAAAATGTACTTCTTCCTATCTTTCATTTTATTTAAAGCATCTTCACCCTTTAACAGAAAAGAGAGGCTTCCTTGTAGTCTAAGTGACACCACACCACACAAAAGGAAAAGGAATGAGGTGGGAGGAGGAAAAATGGCAAACAGATGCTAGTTCTTAGTTATGCAGTTCCTGTAATGACCAGCTGGAACAGAAAGAATTGAAGGAGAGGAAGAGAGTTGAAATGGTGGAGGGAGCAGGGCCTCTGAATATCAGTTGCTGGAAATCGCAGGAGGGGAGAGAACTCTTGTGGGTTTCCATTTTGGGCATGGCAGGGGGTTGGACTAGATGACCCTCGGGATCCCTTCCAAATCTATGATTCTAACCCCCTCCAGTGTAGGAATAAAGGTAAAGGGACCCCTGACCATTAGGTCCAGTCACGGACGACTCTGGGGTTGCGGCGCTTATCTCGCTTTGTTGGCCGAGGGAGCCGGCATACAGCTTCTGGATCATGTGACCAGCAGGACTAAGACGCTTCTGGCGAACCAGAGCAGCGCACGGAATCACCGTTTACCTTCCCGCCGGAGCGGTACCTATTTATCTACTTGCACTTTTGAAGTGCTTTCAAACTGCTAGGTGGGCAGGAGCAGGGACCGAGCAACGGGAGCTCACCCCATCGTGGGGATTTGAGGATTCGAACTGCTGACCTTCTGATCGGCAAGTCCTAGGCTCTGTGATTTAACCCACAGCGCCACCTGCGTCCCGATAATGTAGGAATAACCTGCGGCAAAAGTTCCAAAAGCACACCTTCAACCTGCCCTCATACAAGATGCCTTCTGGGACAATACCAGCGCTAAGGAATAGCAAGAATCTGCCCACAAGAACATAAGGAGAACGTTGCTGGGACAGGCCAAGGGCCCACCTGGTCCAGCCTCTCACAGTGCCTTGTGGGACACCCGTGAGCAGGATTTGAACACAAGAGCCCTCTGGGATCCAGAAGAATTGCTGCTTCCCACCTTGGAGGAACAGAAATAGCCATCACTGGTCCTCACCTTCAGGAGCCAGGCAAAAACATCCCTCTTTTCCCCAGGCCTTTGACTAATTAAACAATTTATGGCCTTTTAATCTCTCTCTGTGTGTGTGGTGGTGGAATTTGAATTTGTATCTCTGGCATGTAACTATGTGTTTTTATATTGCAAACAGCCCTGTGATCCTCAGAGAAAGAGAGGCAGAGAAATTAAACAAATAACATTGATATGAATAATCATAAATGATCTCTTCTCCCCCCTTTCCGCTCTCCTCCTCTGTTGCCCCCCCCATCTCCAAGGCACAGAGAGTCAGAGATTCCACCCCCCCTCCAATAACCTGTCTATCACCCAGAAGGCACATACTCCCCCCTCCCTCCCCCTCCCACTTTAAACCTCCCCCCTCCGAGATTGGCGCGCTTCATTACTGAACCAAGATGAAGATAGATTGCCTGATTTAGCGTAAACATATGCTGCAATTCCAGTTCTGGGCAGCGTTCGTGCAGGAGTAATTGGTATTGATTTTCTCCCTGCTCCCCCCCACCCCCACCCCTGGAAGGCCTTTCACAGGCCAGAGCACACGGGATTACCCATGCAACGAGGGGGGGTACGTGGGTGGGATGACACACAGACACAGAGATGCGGTCACAGGGTTGCGCTTTTGGGGACAGGGGAAGATGGGCCGAGATGGGGTCTTGACAGCTCCACCCTTCTGAATTCCTCACGTTGGCTCAGATGCGTGAAGGGCAAGGCCAGAGCACGTGCCCCCATCGTCCCAGAGGCGGGGGGTGATTCATACGCGTGGCCCCGCCATTGGGGGACCAGTATAATTTAATAATAATAATAATAATAATAATAATAATAATAATAATAATAATTTATTATTTATACCCCACCCATCTGGCTGGGTTTCCCCAGCCACTCAGGGCGGCTTCCAACAGAATATTAAAATACAATAACCTATTAAACATTAAAAGCTTCCCTAAACAGGGCTGCCTTCAGATGTCGTCTAAAAGTCTGGTAGTTGTTGTTCTCTTTGACATCTGGTGGGAGGGCTTTCCACAGGGCGGGCGCCACCACCGAGAAGGCCCTCTGCCTGGTTCCCTGTAACTTGGCTTCTCACAGAGAGGGAACCGCCTGAAGGCCCTTAGCGCTGGACCTCAGTGTCAGGGCAAAAAGATGGGGGTGGAGATGCTCCTTCAGGTATATTGGACTGAGGCCGTTTAGGGCTTTCAAGGTCAGCACCAACACTTTGAATTGTGCTCGGAAACGTACTGGGAGCGAATGTAGGTCTTTCAAGACCAGTGTGATATGGTTTCAGCGGCCGCTCCCAGTCACCGTCTAGCTGCCACATTCTGGATTAATTGCAGTTTCTGGGTCACCTGCAAAGGTAGCCCCACGTAGAGCACATTGCAGTAGTCCAAGCAAGAGATAACCAGAGCACGCACCACTCTGGTGAGAGTCTGCGGGCAGGGAGGGTCTCAGCCTGCGTACCACATGGAGCTGGTAGACAGCTGCCCTGTACACAGAATTGACCTGCGCCTCCATGGACAGCTGTGAGTCCAAAATGACTCCCAGGCTGCGCACCTGGTCCTTCAGGGTCACAGTTACCCCATTTAATACCAGGGAGTCCTCCACAGCTGCCCGCCCCCTATCCCCCCAAAACAGTACTTCTGCCTTGTCAGGATTCAACCTCCATCTGTTTGTTAAGAAGCAAACTGGATCAGGACAACGGGCTTTCTAGCCCAGCATCCTGCTCTCACAGCAGCCAGCCAGGTGTCTCTTCTGGGAAACCCACAAGCAGAATTCGAACACAAGAACCACTCAACCTTCCTGCGGTTTCCAGCAACTGGTATTCAGAAGCATCGCTGCCTCTGACTGTGGAGGCAGCGCATAGCCATAGTGGCTAGTAGTCAACCCCACAGCCCTCTCCTCCTCCATGAATTTGTCTAATCCTCTTTTAAAGCCACCCAGATCTGCCATCTCTGTCTCCTGTGGCAGAGAGTTCCATAGTTCAACCATGCAAAGACGGACTTCCTTTGATCTCTCCCGAAATTGCACTGACCACTCGCAGCAAACCCAAGGAGATCAGATGAGTGCCGTCGTTTCGCAGCAAAGCCAGGAGTTCCAGAAGCCATGTAGGACCGTGAGCAGAAAAGCCAATACCTGCCCTCCTTTGCACCGTCTCCCCACAAAAGTAGACCGCCCCAACTCTCACCAGTGTAAACGAAGCGTCCTGGCGCTCCTTTGCAGAACTGCTTCGATTTGTAGGAGAGGGTCACTTCCACCACTCCGGGAATGTGTCTTGGCGGAGTCTGCACACGGATTGCATGGGGCGTGATGAGCTGTTAAGAGAGGTGGGCAGACATATAAAAGCAGAACAAGAGCCAATGGCAAATTGAGACCAGCATCCTGCTCTCACAGATCATTGAAATTGAAATACTTTATTGTCACTTGTACACAAGCACCCTGCACTCAGCTCTCTTAGTCTTAATTCCCCTCATTTACTGACGCACACCCACCAAACCCGAAAGTCAGTTGCCCTGTTGTTATCTTTTCATTCAGCAGCCTAACAGCCCACGGATAGAAGCTGTTCTTTACCCTGTTGGTGCGACTAATCATGGGTGGGATGCGGGTGGCGCTGTGGGTGAAATTACAGAGCCTAGGGCTTGCCGATCAGAAGGTCGGCGGTTCGAATCCCCGCGATGGGGTGAGCTCCCGTTGCTCGGTCCCTGCTCCTGCGAACTTAGCAGTACAAAAGCACGTCAAAGTGCAAGTAGATAAATGGGTACCACTCCGGCGGGAAGTTAAAAGGCATTTCCGTGCGCTGCTCTGGTTCGCCAGAAGCGGCTTAGTCCTGCTGGCCACATGACCCGGAAGCTGTACGCCAGCTCCCTCGACCAGTAAAGCGAGATGAGTGCCGCAACCCCAGAGTCGGCCACGACTGGACCTAATGGTCAGGGGTCCCTTTATCTTCTGCCTGAGGGCAGGAGATCAAGAGATCAAGAAAGTGCTGGCCAGGGTGTGAATCATCCCTGAGAATTTTCCTCACTCTCCTGAGGCAACGTTCTTCCGCTATTTCATCCCACGGATTAACGGGACAGCCCATAATATCTTGTGCTGTATTCTCCACCCTCATTCCGGTGGCCCCTTCCTGAACTTTTATGGAGCTCTGGGGCTGCCGCTGGAGAGCCAGAGGCCACTGAGCCTGAATTCCACGGACCCCAGAAACACCTCCCAGAACACTGTCAGGCCAGAATTGAGACCCTCATGCGCACCTTTTCCCGAGGAACCCAGCGTCCCCAATTGGACCTTGCCTATCCAGCAGGTCAGGGAGGGCAGGAGACTATGGAAAGGAGGAGGAGGAGATGACCATTGCAGTGGGTTGGACTAGATGATCCTTGGGTCCTTCCAATGATTCTATGATTCTATCTCCAGGCCAGAAGGCTGGCCCTTTAAGAGCTATCCACAAGGCGGCAGGCCTGTAGCTTAGCAGAAGAGCATCTGCCTTGGGTTCAAGTCCCCAGAGATCCTTGCTTGCAACCCTGGAGAACTACAGCTGCCAGTCCGAAAAGACAATACTGGACCTGGTGGGCCACACTGTGGTCTGGCTCTGGATAAATCGGCATGCTTCTTTCCCCTGTGGGATCTGCCAGCAGACTAGAACACCCTTCCTTTTCATTAGTTAAGTTGCCAACCACAGCTGTGCAACCAGACGCAGAGGCCTCTCTATGCTGCAAACCTCCATTGTTTCGCTGCTAGCTTGAACTGTCATGGCTCCCTGCAAAGCACCCTGGGAGCTGCCATCGGGCGATGCTGCTCGCAAATCTGTTTTTTGGGGGGGAACGATTGGCAAACCAAGTTTCAAGTCCTCAGTGTGCACATAAAAAGGAACTGTTATTTAGGGGAACTGAAATTAATTCTAAATTATATTCCGGAAACGTGAGAGATTTCAAGTGGTCAAAAAAAATATGGATGTACCATGCTATATTACAAGCAAAAAAAATTGTTTTGATGAATTGGAAGAGCTGCAAAATGATTCCATTGGGCACATGGATTGATAGTATGGACAGATTAGCTACATACGAACGAATTGCATGTCGATGCAAAGTAAGAATGGATAAATATGAAGAAATCTGGAACAAATATTTAAGCGAAAAGGCGGATAGTGGTGGGAAGTAGAGGGAGGAGAGAGAGGTGGGGAAATATTGTTAAAAAAGGTGTAGTCGTAGGTATATCAGTGTATTCAAATCTGACTTGTCAAATTGTGTTATTATGGTTTTTGTTGTATGTGTCTTTTGCGGTTGATGTTTGTATTGAAAAGATGATTAAACAAATTAAAAAAAGGAGACCTCAGCGTGCCCCTGGAGACTCACCTCGCTCCACACCAACATGGTGCCAAAGACCACCTGCAGCCCGTCAAAGAAGTTGTCCCCGATGACGATGACGGTGGCGCCGCCCGTCGTCCAGCCTTCGCTGGGGCTGATGGCTTTGATGCAGGGGGTGGCAGCTTCAGGCAGGGAGGGGGGAGAGACAAGAAGAGAAGAAGAAGAGTTTGGATTTGATATCCCGCTTTATCACTACCCGAAGGAGTCTCAAAGCAGCTAACATTCTCCTTTCCCTTCCTCCCCCACAACAAACACTCTGTGAGGTGAGTGGGGCTGAGAGACTTCAAAGAAGTGTGACTGGCCCAAGGTCACTCAGCAGCTGCATGTGGAGGAGCGGGGAATCGAACCCGGTTCACCAGATTACGAGTCTACCGCTCTTAACCACTACACCACACTGGCTCTCTGACAAGTCAGAGAGTCAGCAACTGGGGTGAGCGGAAGAAGAGGAGGTGCAGATCACCATAAGAGGGGAAAGTGGGCAGTGATGTGGGGGGCAGAGGAGGGCAAACCGGGGGGGGGAGTGCATGTTGGAGGGAAGGAAAAACAGGCAATGAAGGGGGTTGGACTAGATGGCCTTCGGGGGTCCCTTCCAACTCTACAGTTCTCTGATTCCAGGCTTCCGAGGATTATAGAGAACCATAGGCTGTGAAAGCCCCAAGAGAAAGGTTGTCCCTCTTCATAGAATCGTAGAGTTGGAAGGCATGCCAAGGGTCATCTAGTCCAACCCCAAATCATTTGCCCACATTAGTGCACAGAAAATTAATAATAATAATAATAATAATAATAATAATAATAATAATAATACAGTGGTACCTCTGGATGTGAACGAGATCCGTTCCAGAGCCCTGTTCGCACCCTGAAGCAAACACAACCTGCGTCTGCGCATGCGTGGGTCACGATTCGCCACTTCCGCACATGCAGGTGACGTCGTTTTGAGCGACTGCACATGCGCGAGCGGCGAAACCCGGAAGTAACATGCTCCATTACTTCCGGGTCGCCACAGAGCGCAACCCAAAAATCCTTAACCTGAAGCAACTTCAAGCTGAGGTATGACTGTAATAATAATAATAATAATAATAATAATAATAATAATAATAATTGTTTATTTATACCGCCCATCTGGCTGGGTTTTCCCAGCCACTCTGGGCGGCTTCCAACAAAATTTTAAAATAAAATAGTTGCTGTCGTCATCCGTCTGTCTCAAGAGTCAATGGAGTGTGCCTCCGGGGGTGGGGTCAAACCACTGCATTAGCAGTACCAAAGGGTACTGCGCATGTCTGGGCAACATGCATGGGCGACCTGGGCTGCCCAGACGACAAGACCCCCCTCTCGGCCTCACCGATGGGGTCCAATGAAAAGCAGAGTGATATGTTAGGCACCAGCTTGCCGGAAGGAGGCGTACAAGGTGCCACAGAAAATAATATATGGAGATGAGCAGTGATCGCTGCAATGCATCGATGTACAACTGCGAGATTCTTTCGTAAACCTAGAATCTGTGATAAGGTCTGGCTACGATAAGATCTGACGCCTGAATTTGCCACTGTGCTGCTACAACACAGACCTTCAGAGGGGTCCAGCCTTCTTGCTCGCCTCCCATGCTTGGAGTTGTTGTGCACAAACATGTTATCAGACACCGCCAGGACATGGCCGTCCACATTGACTGTCGTCGACACCACAACCTAAAGGGGAAGAGAGATTAGGGGTTTGCCAAGGAGGAGGAGACATCTAGACTCCCCGCAAAACAGCAATTTCCTGGTCCTCAGAAGGTAGAAAAACAGGCTAGACAACCATCGGGGTCATTCCATCAGAGAGAGGGCACCGTCCAAGACTATAGGGTGACGTCTGCCCCTGTCCTGCCCCACAGAGCATCTCTGATGCAATTTGTCACAGCCAGATTTGCCCTTGATGCCTTTCAGCTGCTCGGCTGCACATTCTCTGCACAAAGAAATCAGGTGGAAGGCCAGCTGCCAATTTGCACACTGGCAGGTGCGCAGCCTGAGAGTCATTTTGGACTCACAGCTGTCCATGGAGGTGCAGGTCAATTCTGTGTCCAGGGCAGCTATCCACCAGCTGCATCTGGTACGCAGGCTGAGACCCTCCCTGCCCGCAGACTGTCTCACCAGAGTGGTGCATGCTCTGGTTATCTCCCGCTTGGACTACTGCAATGCGCTCTACATGGGGCTACCTTTGAAGAGCGCCCAGAAACTACAACTAATCCAGAATGCGGCAGCTAGACTGGTGACTGGGAGCGGCCGCCAAGACCACGTAACACTGGTCTTGAAAGACCTACATTAGCTCCCAGTATTTTTCCGAGCACAATTCAAAGTGTTGGTGCTGACCTTTAAAGCCCTAAACGGCCTCGGTCCAGTATACCTGAAGGAGCATCTCCACCCCCATCGTTCAGCCTGGACACTGAGATCCAGTGCCGAGGGCCTTCTGGCAGTTCCCTCACTGCAAGAAGCTAGAGAACCAGGCAGAGGGCCTTCTTGGTAGTGGCGCCCGCCCTGTGGAGTGCCCTCCCATCAGATGTCAAGGAGATAAGCAACTATCTGACTTTTAGAAATCATCTGAAGGCAGCCCTGTACAGGGAAACCGTTTTTTAATGTTTTATTACGTTTTTATATATGTTTGAAGCTGCCCAGAGTGGCTTGGGCAACGCAACCAGATGGACGGGGTATAAATGATAAACTATTATTATTATTATTATTATTATTATTATTATTATTATTATTATTTCTCTGATGAGTTTCTTTAAAGAAGTTTTAAAATGTCCATTGGGGTCTGGCTATTGCAGGGGTATGCGTGGAATCACACATAAACTGTGTTTCTGCAGGGGAATGGAGAATCTAGAACATTTTAAAGTCATCTGGTGGGATTTTTACTTCCTATGCTTCAGACGTAAGATGCTTAACATTAAAAATCCACGCCAGCTTGGGAAATACAGATGCCTGGGTTTATATTTCTTTTTCCTACTATTCGTTGTGTGTTTGTTTGCTTGCTGTCTATGGCATGATGCAATACCCCGCCAGCGCACTTTGGGTCTGTGAATAATGCCAGCCTCACGCAAGGAAAGGGGAGCTCAGCCCACGCCAGAGACCTCAGCAGGACCCGGAGGGGCCACGCTGTCTGTGGGGGCAAGAAGGGGCTCCCTGGGCCTCAACCAGCTCTGGCTGGCTGGCTGGGGGGCTTCATCATCAGGTTCCTCTCCTAACGATATGGTAATTGTGACATTTTTACATGATTAGCAGCCATTCCAATTTGCATAGCGCGGGTGCCTGGGAGCAAAAGCACACCCACCTTGATGAGGGAAGGAGAAGGAGCAGCAGCAGCAGCAGACGCCGCCACTACGGGCGAGAGGCGAGTGCGAACCACGCTTGGTAGCAGAGGTAGATTTAGGCAAGCGAGACCGACTCGCTCGCACTGGGTGCCGAGCCCAGAGGGCACCACGGGGGGAATTGCAACGATGACAAACAACGATTAAATACAATAAGCTCTGCTTATAGAGCTGGGAGACACAGAGGCATACCAACAAACGAACGTGTTTGCATTAGGGGATGTCCTGAAGTAGAGGACATCTTGCGCTGCCCCTTATATAATTAAGCAAAAGAAAGATCTTCAGCACCTATAATGACAAGGTCCCCTGGCCAGAACCCCTCTGACATGATTTTATATCTCCTCGCAGAAACAGATAAGTATGTGACCTGGCATGTAGCACTCTTTGCAACTACCGCTACAAAAATTAGAGCAAATTAGATAGCCAAGGTAGCCACCAACTGTAAAGGAGATGAATTTATGGCGCTGTGGGTTAAACCACAGAGCCTAGGATTTGCCAGTCAGAAGGTCGGCGGTTCAAATCTCCGTGATGGGGTGAGCTCCCGTTGCTCGGTCCCTGCTCCTGCCAACCTAGCAGTTCGAAAGCACGTCAAAGTGCAAGTAGATAAATAGGTACCGCTCCGGAGGGAAGGGAAACAGAGTTTCCGTGCGCTGCTCTGGTTCGCCAGAAGCGGCTTAGTCATGCTGGCCACATGACCCGGAAGCTGTACACCGGCTACCTCGGCCAATAAAGCGAGATGAGCGCTGCAACCCCAGAGTCGGCCATGACTGGACCTAATGGTCAGGGGTCCCTTTACCTTTACATTTTACATCAAGCTATATTCTATCTTTATCACCAAACTCCGAATATAATTGCACATTGTATTAATCAACATTATTTTTTAATATATTAGTGGCCATGTGATAATTTGAGCTTATAAATTTTATTGTTTAATGTCTTAACTTGTATATTAAGGTACTTTTATAGCTCTGTTTAGAGTAGGTAATGTCTTGATAATATAAATGTTTTAAGTTTTTTGTATCAATCCAGTATATTTTCTTTTAATTGTTGGATATTCTGTGAATATTGTGGCAGCCTTTGGCTATGTGCAATAAAACTGACTGACTGACTGACAAACAACGGAAGGCAAGAGGTGAGGGGGCTCCGAATTTTGGCGCCGCACAGGGCACCACTGAAGTTTTAAAGCTCAAATTTCAGCTGAAATTCCTGCATTGCAGCGGGTTGGACTGGATAACCCTTGAGGGTCTCTTCCTTGATTCAAAGTCTGCTCTAGGAAATGGCGGAAGCCAGCAGGCCACAGGCGCATCCATCCCCACCTTAACACTGTTGCAAATTGTTTCCCGAGCCCAACTCAAGGTGTTCCCTTTGACGTTCGAAGCCCTAAGGCTTGGGGACCCTGTCATCTACAAGAAAGCCTTACCCCATATCAACCAGCCCATGACTGAAGCTCAGCGGGGGAGGCCCACACTCCCACCCCATGGGACTCCTGAGGGCCCTCTCGCTGGGGAAGGGCCTTTTCAGTGGCGGCTCCTTGTGTGTGGAACTCCCTCCCGACCAAGGTGTGTCTCTGGCCCCATCGCACTGTACCATCTTTCTCAGTGTCTCTTTGGAGAGGACCAGATCGCTCCTGCTGTGGTTTTTGTCAGGATGGAACAGAAGTAGCAGGTGAAAGGGAAAATGGGGTGCATCTCACCTGAAAGCGGCGCATGTCCCGGGGGTTCCCTGCATTCTTCAGGCAGTTCTGGTTGCATTTGAGGAAGAACTTGAGGAAAAATCTAGAAGGAAGAGGAGAAAAGAGGGTGTTGTACTTACCCAGAGAGAAGCCATTGCTCTGGCTCTCCTCGGGGGTCAAGTCAGAGATTGTGTCTGCTGGGCCCCCTTGGGGCTGGTAGGGCAGAAAGCAAGGAGCCCAGCAGCAGGGGGCGCCAGAGCCAATGTTGGGAAGCCAACCAGGCTGAGTACGTTTCCAGCACAATTCAACGTGTTGGTGCAAATGGCCTCGGTCCAGTATACCTGAAGGAGTGTCTCCACCCCCATCATTCTGCCTGGACACCGAGGTCCAGCACCGAAGGCCTTCTGGCGGTTCCCTCGCTGCAAGAAGCAAAGCTACAGGGAACCAAGCAGAGGGCCTTCTCGGTAGTGGCGCCCGCCCTGTGGAACGCCCTCCCATCAGGCGTCAAAGAGAAAAACAACTACCTGACATTTAGAAGACATCTGAAGGCAGCCCTGTTCAGGGAAGTTTTTAATGTGTGACATTTTAATGTATTTTTAATCTTTGTTGGAAGCCGCCCAGAGTGGCTGGGGAAACCCAGACAGATGGGCAGGGTACAAAAAAAAATTATTATTATTATTATTATTATTATTATTATTATTATTATTATTATTATGGCAAGACTGTAGAAAGAGCTGGTGGGCAGAGCCAACCTCTGAACTGGCTGTAAGTAAGGCAGGCAGTAGGTGGGAGCAGGCTGAGGTTGGCAGGGCACTGCCCAATTTGCCCCGACGGACGAGGTTTCATGGTGGTCACCGGATTCCAAGCCCTGGTTCCTCGCCTGATGGTTTGGCTCAGGTGCTCTGGCCAACTTGGCCGCAGAGAAGTTCAAGAATGATTTTTTCCAAGAAGAAAGCAACAGTATCCAAGCACCTTCTCTGGTCAAACCAGTCTGGACTGTGGCCAGTGCCTGTCCAAATCCCTTTCCCAACACTCTTGTCCACCCAGCCCCACTCCTTGCCTAAACGGATCACGCACCCTTTGCCTCCCTTCCTCCCATGCGCCTGGTGGTTGCGCTGGCCCTTTAAGGCAGCCCTGAAATGCACCCTTCTCTGCTTAAGAGGGTATTGATTGGAAACTGATCCCCGGCTGCCTCCGAGGCAGCTAATGGGCTTTATTGCTGCAGAGAACGATCGATCAGGGAATACAAACCCTGGAGATATCTGAGCCCTGGGGGGGGGGCAGCGCAGATGGCAGGGAGTGTGGGGCGAGGGAGGCCTGTGCTGGATGCCACAGCTTCACACGCCCAGCTCCTTCCAGGAGATGCAGAGATACCTGGAGTCACCCCCAAATTGCCACTGGGGTGCGTGTTCTAATGTTCTGCTTTCTGCGCCTTTCGTAGCAGCCTGAGAATCACTGGCTTTGCTGGGCTGCTGTTCAAGGCAAGGGAGTTTTTAAAGCAGAGGTTGGATGTCTAATTCCACAATTCTTTGATTCCATGAGCTCACTGTGAGTTCCCAAAGCAGACCGGGAGCCTGGGTGCCCGCCTTTAACGGGCATAAGAAGCTGGGCATGAGAAACTGCGGAGAGCGCCAGGCCCTCAGGGGAGGGCACACAGCTGGCAACCTCTGTGCATCCCAGGAGCCGTCAGCGGCTAAAGTCTGACGCCAGCCACACCCTCACGGTGCATTTAAAGTGCATTGCTTACCCCAAAGAGCCCTGGGAGCTGTGGGAACGCTCAGAAGGATGGAAGAATGAGGAAATCCCAACGAAAGAAAAATTGATGAGCTACACAGAGCTGGCTAAATTGACGTACAAATTGCGGGACAAGGACAACTGTGACTTTAAGGAAGAAGGGGAGCTTTTTACAACTTATCTAAAAAGACAAGAAAATGAATTGGACTCCTTGGCAGGTTTTGAATAAACATACACCAGTTTATTGGTTGGCAACATGGTAGACAGATAATGTAAGGATATGTATAATTTTATAACATGCAGGGAATAATATGTGCTGAGAAATCAGAGAGAGGAGCTGAGGGGAGGGTTGGGAGGGGGGAAAATAATGAATATGATATGTTTTGATAATATGTTATGTTGAAATTGTTAATAAAATCATTAAAAAAGGGGTGCTGGGGATGCTAATGGCCTGAGGGGCAAACCGCAGTTTCCTGGAGTCTCTGGAAGAAGCCACAGGTTTTAAACGTATGGTGTGGATGTGACCTTTCTGGGCTTGGCTTGGAAGTGGCAGAAGTGGTTTTGGGCTTCCGTCGGCAACGCCAGGAGAAGTGATTCCATGTCCAAAGATCCTTTGCCAAGGTCACAGGGAGCCCTGGAAAGTGGACTGGGTGCATCCACAGCAACGGCTTGCCAAACACGCCATGGATCGCGAAATGTGGCAAAGATCCCTTGATTGTTTGCCAGGGTTCCCAGGATCCTGAGGAAGGTGTGCAGAAGACGACGGCCGAGGGATGATCTGGGCTCCCGAAACCAAGCCTTATGAGGAGTGGTTGAGGGAACTGGGTATGTTTAGCCTGCATAAGAAGGGACTCGGAGATGGCTCCCGGTGGAGTACAGGGTCAGGTTTAAGGTGCTGGTTTTGACCTTTAACGCCCTATGCTGCCTAGGACCCTCGTACCTAAGGGACCGCCTCTCCTGGTATGTCCCACAGAGGACCTTAAGGTCCACAAATGACAACACTTTGGAGGTCGCAGGTCGCAAGGTGGTTAGACTGGTCTCAACTAGGGCCAGGGCCTTTTCAGCACTGGCCCCGACTTGGTGGAACACTCTGTCACAAGAAACTAGGGCCCTGTGGGATTTGACATCTTTCCACAGGGCCTGCAAGACAGAGCTGTTCCACCTGGCTTTTGGTTTGGACTCAGTCTGACCCTTCTGTTTCCCTTCCCTTATGGTCTTGATTTATCAGTTACTTTAAAATGAGGCTGCATTTTAAATTGCATTTTAACCTGTATTTTAAATGACATTTTTTTTCCTTTTCCTTTTCCCCCACCCTCTCTTTCCCCCCTATTATGTTTTTACTGTGATTTTATCGGTCTTAGCCGCCCTGAGGGCGGGGTATAAATAAAATTTATTATTATTATTATTATTATTATTATTATTATTATTATTATTATTAGACAGCCATCTTCACATATTCAAAGGGTTGTCACATGGAAGATGGAGCAAGCTGGTTTTCTGCTGCTCCAGAGAAGAGGATCTGAACCAGTGGATTCAATCAACAAAGAAGGAGATCCCAAATAAACTTTCCGATGCTGAGAACTCTTTGACAGTGGAACGGGCTACCTCAGAAGGTGGTGAACTCTCCACCTTCTGGAGGTTCTGAGGTTGGGTGGCCACCTGCCAGGGATTCTTGACCTGCAATTCCTGCATTCCAGGGGATTGGACTAGATGACCCCTGGAAGCCCTTCCAACTCTACAATTTACGATTCTGCAATCTTTTGAAAAGGACCGGGGAAGAGGAGAAGGAAGAGAGAAGTGGGCCGAGAGGAGAAGGGGGAGCTGAGAAAAAAAATCCTGAAAAGATGGATGGAAGCCAGAGAATACGATTCCTTCTCCAACCGCATTCCGGGCTGATGAAATATTTAGGATGCTTGTGTAGGGTCCTATAATTGTCATCCTAGCATCAATAATTAAGGGGCGGCAGCCGTGCCTGCTCTGGAGAGGACCAGGAAGGCTGGGAAGAGAGGAAAAGCCAGCGCTAAACACACACACACACACACACACACACACACACACTGCCCAGCTCTGCCCAGTCGTTGCTTTGCAGAACAACTTAGGCTGGCAATTTAAGGGCAATGAATGCAATAGTAGGGTTTTAGGGGTTTTTTTTTTAGGAGCAGAGGAATCTGCCTTATACAGAGCTGCTGGTTGTCCAACCAGCTCAGTAACATACCCGTCAACATTTCTCCTGTGAAAATAGGGAGAATATTATTATTATTATTATTATTATTATTATTATTATTATTACAGTGGTACCTCGGCTTACAAATGCTTCAGGTTACAGACTCAGCTAACCCAGAAACAGTACCTCAGGTTAAGAACTTTGCTTCAGGATAAGAACAGAAATCGCGGTGCAGCAGCGGGAGGCCCCATTAGCTAAAGTGGTGCTTCAGGTTAAGAACAGTTTCAGGTTAAGAACATACCTCCAGAATGAATTAAGTTCTTAACCCAAGGTACCACTGTATTATTATTATTCTACATGGCCCATCTGACTGGCTTGCCCCAGCCACTCTGGGCTGCTTCCAACATATATAAAAACAGAATAAAACATTCAACATTTTTTAAGAATCTTCCCTATACAGGGCTGCCTTCAGGTGTCTTCTAAAGGTTGTAAAGTTACTTATCTACATGGCTTGGGGGGGCTGCATAACTCCATACCCTCCAACATTTCTCCAATGAAAATAGGGATATCCTAAGGAAAAAGGTAAAGGTAAAGGGATTCCTGACCACTAGGTCCAGTTGTGGCCGACTCCGGGGTTGCGGCGCTCATTGGCCGAGGGAGCCAGCGTACAGCTTCTGGGTCATGTGGCCAGCATGACTAAGCCGCTTCTCGCGAACCAGAGCAGCACACAGAAATGCCGTTTAACTTCCTGCCGGAGCGGTACCTATTTATCTACTTGCACTTTGACGTGCTTTCAAACTGCTAAGTCGGCAGGAGCAGGGACCAAGCAATGGGAGCTCACCTCGTTGCGGGGATTCGAACTGCCGACCTGATCGGCAAGTCCTAGGCTCTGTGGTTTAACCCGAGGTACCACTGTATTATTATTATTCTACATGGCCCATCTGACTGGCTTGCCCCAGCCACTCTGGGCTGCTTCCAACACATATAAAAACAGAATAAAACATTCAACATTTTTAAAGAATCTTCCCTATACAGAGCTGCCTTCAGATGTCTTCTAAAGGTTGTATAGTTACTTATCTACTTGGCTTGGGGCGTTTACACAACTCCATACCCTCCAACATTTCTCCAATGAAAATAGGGATATCCTAAGGAAAAGCAGGATCAGATCAGAAACCCGGATGGCTTCTGTAAATCTGGGAATGTCCCTGGAAAACAGGGACACTTGGAGAGTCTGCTAATCTCTACACAAATTGGCATTAGCTTTCCAAGGGTTCACACTGTGGACATTCTCAGCGCTACCCGGAGGTGACAGGGATTGAACTTCTGGCTTTCAAAGCAGATAACCCTGTGTGTCCTTCCCCAATTCCTCTCCTCCGGCTCCATCCCTTGTAGTGACCCCTTTCCTACAAACCTCTGAATCCTGCCCTCGTTCTTCATCAGCTGTGCTTGCTGAGGCTGAAGGCATCTGTAGTCCAAGACATCTGGACCAAGCTGGGGAATGAGGAGGCTGCGCTGCGCTGGGGTTTCCCAGCCTTGGATGTCCAGCTTAATCTTTGATATCCCAGTAATGCTCCCCCCCCCCCGCAAAATAGTGTACCAACCAACCAACCAGAAACTGTCTGCAGCGGAAAGACTGCTGGATCCTTCAAGGGGTGAATTTTTCTACTTGCTTTCCTCCCGGATAATTAGGAACGGTTTCCCAAATATTTACTCTTGCATGCTCCCTCTTTTCCAGAGTGGCTAGGGCAACCCAGATGGGCAGGGTATAAGCAAATAATAATAATAATAATAATAATAATAATAATAATAATAATCCTTTCTGCAGGGACTGCTCTTTGCATTTTTGGCAGGGACACTAATGCATTTGGTTTGAAACATTTTCCCAAATGTTAAGATCTTATCGCCTTGCATATTTTTACAAGTTGCATTGCTGGCATCTGAGTTTTGTCACCGTGTGTTATTCTTTTGGACCAAAGGCAGCAAATAAACAAACAGTACACAACAACAACACCACAGTCCAGTTGTGTGTGTTTTGTCTGTGGGCCCACTGTCAGAATTTTTCAAGCAGAGACTATATTTTCCCCGGGGAAAAGTCAGCGGCTTCATTTTAGACTTTGCGCATCTGTGTACTCCAGCCGTGTGCCCTCATGTGCCAAGTTCTTGCTCTTGATGGGACATTGGCCTAACCCTGTTTTCCACCCGTTATTCCTGCACACGCTTCTGCTTGACATAGGTTCAGAGGCACCACCGCCTCCATGAGGACTAGTTGCTTCTCAAGTACGGAGGAGCTGGTGGCAGCGCTTGAAATCTTGCATGGATTGCAGCATCTGCAGCAAGTTCACCCAGGTGATCCATCAGGGACACCTCCCCTCTCTTTTTTAGTTTAAATAAAAAAAGCTCTGCACCGAGCCTAACGGAAACGCGCGGTCCCAGTTTTTCAATATTATTTGTTCAGAAGAACCAAACTTTGGAGGTTACTCGCAGGAATGAAATCTGGGGGGAAAGGAGAGGTGCAGACTTAAGACTCAGGTAGGCTGGAGTTCCTGCTTTGCTTGCAGGTGGTAATCAAGGAAAGGAAGACATGCAGAAAGGTGGAGGAGATGGATAGATATATTTGGAGAGATAGGGGGGTACCCCCTCCCCCTATGGCAAGATTGACAGGGAGCTAGCAGAGCCCCCCTCCCTGCTTCTGCCATGCCCACTGCCCTCCCCTCTGGTGCCACTGACTTCAACTGAGAGACAAGAGAAGAGAAATAATAAAAATAAACAGACGTCGTCGGACTCCTTCACCTCCTTTAGCGGCAACGGCGCACAGAGGCCCGCGGAGTTAAAAATAAAGACAATGTGCATACATTAGCATCCATAATGCACAACTCTCCCCATTTAATATGCAAATTCCCAGCAACGCTGCCGAACACCTTCTGTTCCGAGCGCATAAATTTGAATTTGCAATTAGAATAATCTTGTATAATTAATGAAAAGCGTCAATTTTAGCTCCTAAGTAATTTGATTAACATGTTGATAGGGCACTTATCGGGCTCTCTAAACCAGAGGGGCTGGGCGTCTCAGGAAGGAGAGGAAGGGAAAAACGGGGAGAGAGGGAGGGGAAAAGAGGGAGGGAGGGAGGGAAGGATGAGAGGGGAAAGGTGGGGGGCCAAGGAGAGCCCCCATCTTCCCCTGGAACCAAAGGAATGCAAGGTTAAGAGGCACTGCTGGGAAGGATGGAGGCATGAATGGGAGTCAGAGAGACAGACAGCGAGAGAGAGAGAGGAGGCCGGGTGACATGATTTAAGAACATAACCAGGACTTTTTTCCAGCCAGAGCTCAGCTCCAGCTCCTCTAGTGACCCTTCTAAGAGAACAAGGTTCATGGTGAGCTCCAGCACCTTTTTCTAGAAAAATAGCACTGCCTAAGACGAGCCTAAGGGATGCGGGTGGCGCTGTGGTCTAAACCACAGAGCCTATGGCTTGCTGATCAGAAGGTCGGCGGTTCGAATCCCCGCGACGGGGTGAGCTCCCATTCCTCGGTCCCTGCTCCTGCCAACCTAGCAGTTCAAAAGCACATCAAAGTGCAAGTAGATGAATAGGTACCGCTCCGGCGGGAAGGTAAACGGCATTTCCATGCGCTGCTCTGGTTCGCCAGAAGCGGCTTAGTCATGCTGGGCACATGACCCGGAAGCTGTACGCCGGCTCCCTCGGCCAATAAAGCGAGATGAGCGCCACAACCCCAGAGTCGGCCATGACTGGACCTAATGGTCAGGGGTCCCTTTACCTTTTAAGACGATCCTGCTGGATCACGCCAATGGCCCATCTAACCCATCATCCTGTTCTCACAGTGGCCAACCAGATGCCAGTGCGAAACCAGCAAGCAGGATTCGAGCGCAAGAGCAGCACTCTCCTTTCCTGTGGTTTCCAGAAACCGGAATTTAGAAACATTTCTGCCTTCAACTGTGGAGGCAGAGAAGACCCATCCAGGCTAGTAGCCTTTGACAGCCATCTCCTCCATGAATTGTCTTTAAAAACCATCTCAGTCGGTGGTCATCAGTGCTTTCTGAGGGAGCGAGTTGCACAGTTTAGCTCTTCCCTGTGTGAAGAAGGTCTTCTCTTCTCTGTCCCAAATCTCCCAAGCTTCAGCCTGATTGGATACCCATGAGCTCCAGCGTTATAAAAGATGAAGGAAAATCTTCCTCCATCACTTTCCCCATGACATGCCCAGCTCTGGTCTACAAGACCTCCTGATCAGATGCCTACCTACTTGTGTGACCTGATCTACCCAAACTTTACTTCCTGGAGTTGGGTTTTTTTTTCTTTTTGTCCTGCCCAGAGTGCAGAGACAGTAGCTTGTGTGTGTTTGTTTGTGTGTGTGTGTGCTTGTGTCTGCGTGTGATCTGGCTGAAGGAGAAGCTGAAAGATTGGAGCACACAATGGCTGCCGGCCAGACAGACCGTAATAGCTTTGATTCTTCCCCTCCTAATCTCCCCGCTGCCTTGTCAATCCCCATTCTTCTCTGTCGCCTGCTGGCTGTCTCCCGGGTGGCTTGAGTGACAGGCAGCCATCCCAAGGCACCGGGCCCCTCTCGCCGCAGCACCGATGCTATCGCAGGCGGACAAAAGCTGGGGAAATGTCAGTGCATTATCGAGGCACCCTGACCGCCACCAGGATGCAACAAAATGGGAGGAACGTTTTTTCCCATTGGCCCATTGTGCAATTGATGGAGAAAGTGACTTCCTTACACACACACACACACACACACAATCTTCTTTCCAACGAAGAGAGGGCAAGGCAGACAAACATTTTCTCCACAAGTCAGGAGGGTGGTTTGTTGTGAAGGTTCAGGGGATACACAGGGCCAGCTAGAAATGAGCCCCAAATTTCCCAGGTATTCTCTAGAAGCTCAGAAGGTCAGTCTACAATGGGGAGAGATCAGGCCCCTAGAATCTTGGGCAGAAGGGGATAGCACTGAATATATATTTGAGGGCAGCTGGCAGGCAAATGGGCCTCCTCTAAATTTTGCCCCTCAAACTAGAATGGCCTTCCCTCAGTGTGGGGGTGCAAATATCCAGAGTGTAGTGATCAGATGGGATTACTAGGAGGAATTATAAAATATGCATCAAGCCGTTGTGTCCGCGATGAAAGCATGGCGTTGGCTGGGTTTGATTCATTGGCAATAATTTCTGATCAAATCCCACAAGCTTCTGCATCTCTGCCATTTGCTTTCTCTACACCTGACAGGCACGTATAAGCATTCTAAAAACACAGGCCAGTTGCTTCACTAGGCACCCTGAGCCATAAAGACAGTATGTAACTTTGATGTAGTTAATCTTTAGGTAGATCTTAAGGTCCAGGAAGAGAGTTCATAAAGAGATGGTAAATACTGCCATCCCGCCTCTCCTGTTTATTCCTGCTTATGACCTCCGGGGTTTTGCTGAATGAATTCCTCCTTTTATTCCTATTTTATTTACTCTGGACTACTATGGATGCTCAAGTAGGAAATAGTTTCTTTGTAGTTTTAACTTTAACTTTGTCCCACGTGGGGTTTTTAAAATGCTCAGAGGAAATCTGATTGGTTCTTACTAACATTGTGTTAAAAGTTCTTTTGTGAATAAAACGACCTGGGATGGAGGGTGGACAGGAATTATTATTACTAGCACTCCTCCAAGAGTCTTGCAGTCTTGCTGGTCAAGCCTCGTGTGTATTTTATTAATCAGAGTCCAATCCTTCCTTGCTTTGGGAACGCTACACCTCAGGAGGTTGTGGATGGTAAGAGTTGTTTGGCAGTGGAACGGTCTCCCTCGGAAGCTGGTGGGCTCTTCTTCCTTGGAGGTTTTTAAGCAGAGCTTGGATGGCCATTTGCCATGGATGCTTGAGCTGAGATTCCGGCATTGCAGGGTGAGCTGAGATTCCGGCATTGCAGGGGGTTGGACTAGATGACCCTTGGGGTCCCCTCCCACCCAACAATTCTAGGATTGATGCGACCCAGAGGCCCAAGCCCCTCTTGATGTGGCCAGCGGGACTGGGAACAATGCTAACCATGGCTTCCCCAGCAACACAACACATACACAGTAGTGTCTGTTGCCCCAAAGTTCCCTGCTTCTCTATGCATGCACAGTAAAGCAGGAGGGGGCAACATAATGTGCTCCAGATGTTTATTTACTGCGTTTTTATTTTAACATTTGTATACCACCCTTCATCCAAAGATCTCGGAGCGGCTCGTAGCACAAAAGGGCAGATCGCAGCATCTCCTATCATCCTCCACCACTGGCCATGTTTAGAAGGGGCTGGTGCGAGTTGGGAGACCAACAACAACAAGAACTTAATTTTTTACACCCCGCCCATCCAGCTGGCTTTCCCCAGACACTCTGGGCGGTTTCTAGCACATATAAGATGTCAAACATATAGGGCTGTCTTCTGGAGGGTACCCAGCTGCTTACCCCTGCAGTACTACCTTCTCCCCCAGGGTTCCTTGCTTCTTCAGGTGCACCATGTTCACACATTGCAGGGGGTTGGACTAGATGACCCCTCATGACCCCTTCCAACTCTACAGTCCTAGGATTCTAGGATCCAGCTTGGTGTAGATGATACCCCTAGGGATACTCTAGGGAACCCCCTCCCTAGAGAAGCCAGACTAGATCCATCCTAGCTGTGCTGGCAGGTGGAGTCCGTTTTATTCCAACAATTCAAAGTGTTGGTGCTGACCTTGAAAGCCCTAAATGGCCTCCGCCCAGTATTCCTGAAGGAGCATCTCCACCCCCATCATTCAGCCTGGACACTGAGGTCCAGGTCCAAAGGCCTTCTGGCGGTTCCCTCTCTGCGAGAAGCGAAGCTACAGGGAACCAGGCAGAGGGCCTTCTCAGTAGTGGCACCAGCCCTGTGGAACGCCCTCCCATCAGATGTCAAGGAAATAAACAACTATCGGACTTTTAGAAGACATCTGAAAGCAACCCTGTTTAGGGAAATTTTCAATGGTCGATGTTTTATCACATTATTATTATTATTATTATTATTATTATTATTATTATTATTATTATTATCAACAATCTGTTGGGAGCAGCCCATAGTGGCTGGGGAAACCCAGTCAGATGGGTGGTGTATAAATATTTTATTTTTATTTTTATTCCAGCAGGCCTTTGGGAACTGACTGGTGGTTTTTTTTTTAAAGTAAAATGTTTTTTAATAGAGCTATGCTGTTTTTATTTTAATGCTATGGGCTTTTTATATCGTTTTAATTCTATCGGTTGGACCATCTATCTGATGGTCCATCTATCTGATGGTTGGATAGTGTTTTCGAGGTTACCAGCATGAGTTTGACCAAAGTAGTGGAGGACAGAGGTGCCTGGCATGCTCTGGTCCATGGGGTCACGAAGAGTCAGACACGACTAAACGACTAAACAACAACAAATTCTATCGGAGTTGAATTACTTCTTAACTATTACACGTTTTTAGCTTTTTGTAGTTCTTCTGTACTGTTTTAATCTGCGTAAGCTGCCTTGAGCACTGGTCTGGGGGGGAAAGCTGATATAATCATCATCATCTTGGGCATCTTGGCAAAACACCTACTGAACTCACCGCCTCCCCACAAACATTAAACTCTCGTTTTGATAACTGCAGATGTGTCTTTCTAAGGTGATGGATGTGCCTATCTTTGTAAGCAAAGTTCCGTGATTGCTGTTAGGAAAGACACAAACCAATCAGAGGCAAAGGGCAGATACCCCAAACTCTTCCAGAGACCACCTGAATGGAGCACGCAGGTCACAGTTTGAGATCCTCTAATATGAGTTTACCATTTCAGCACAGGGAGTTGGGAACAAGATGATGGTGGCAGTGCCTGGACTCACAGACGAAGCAGTGCACACAAGTTTGGCAAACCTAGAGCATGGGGCAGGCTGCCTGTTAGCACATGGGGGGGTGGACAGTATGTGTGGCTGTGCATATCCCATGTCTCTCTGGCCGCACCGAGCAAGGACCGAAGCTTAGCACCTGCTGCAGAAGGCAACCTCTTGAAAACAAGAAGCGTCACCCAGCTTTCATGTCTCACTAAAAGCACAAACAAACCAAGGGCCTAGTCCTCAAGGTTAACAGAGGTGTGAATGGAAACCTCCGGCCAACGCCTGTTAAAAACATGAGAATCCCAAAGAGGGGGCCAAGAATGCCCTCTAAAGGCCCTGTGACAATAACTGAAGCTTCCTTATGTACCAAGTCAGAACAGTGGTTTTCCAAGTGAGATGGAGGGAGCTGAGATCTTTGTCTCAGCAGAGGCTGGAATTCGAACCCGGGGCTTTCTGCATGCACAGCAGTGGCTCTGCAGTTGAGTCACAGCCCTGCTCTCTTTTACTCAAAAGAAGGTTCAGAGGCTCCACGTTGCAGTTCTCCCACCCCAATGCCCAAAATCTGAATGGAGCAATTGAATCAGCTCTGAGCCTTATGCATTCCAGCAGATCTGTAATCAAGCAGTTTTCTGTAATGCAGAGCTCATCCACACAACTTTTGCTCTGTACTTTCTAGGCATAGGCTTGCACGTTCCTGGTCTGTGTCCAATTGCTTTTTGGGGTATTTTTTCTTTCCAGGGAAAATGTGCTCTTTAAGGCTAAATCGGAACAAACAGCAATTCCGGTTTTCTGCAGATTGCTCTGGTTCAGTAGTAAAGAGCAGAGAAAGCGCCAAGGCGGAAAAAAGAAGGAAAGAAAGCTCAGACTGGGAGCTTTTAAAGTGTGGACTTGTACCGAGAAATGCAGAGCAAAAGTAAGTGTAGATGAGCCCGCAATACAATGCAATGCAATACTGCAGTTCTATTGCAAAAATCCTGGGGAGTTCTGCAGCTTCTTACCTGTCGATGATGACGGGGTCAGACGGGGTCTCGTTGCGGTTCCCACAGCTTTTCTTATCGCAGCAGCGGCTGTAAGGGCAAAAGGGGGTGATCAGGAAAGAGCAGCGACCCTGAGCAGCTAAAACTTTACTCACATTAGCCAATGGCCATAGCAACAGTAAAACATTGCAGTATACACAGAAAAGGAAATTTGATATAAGAGCACAATTTAAAGTCCTGAATCAGCCGTCAGTTAGTGGCCCTTATTCTGATTGCCCCTGCTAGCCACCTTTGCTGTTATCTGCTCATTTTGATCTGATAGAAGAATGGGCATTGTGGCAGTGGCTAAGCGCCCTGGGATGGTTAGTACGCGTGGGGTGAGGATCTCGTTCCTCAGGTCTTTGTAGAGAGTGCAAGACAGGAGGACGTGTGCCGCTGTTTCAGTGCTACCATCTCCACAGGGGCAAAGACCTTTCTCAGGCAGGATCTTTTGGAATCGACCCTCAAGTACCGCGGATAGCAAAACATCCAGTCTTGCAAGTGTAAAAGCACATCTGTATTTTGGGATCATAAGTTTGTGCAGATATGGGGCCAGAGAATCAAAATGGAGAGGTGGAAAATGAACATACCAAGGGCAGAATTTCCTTTTGGTGGCCAGGTGTTCTGATGCTCGATATCTTTTAGACATTGACCAATTAGACTGTTTGCTTTAGTAGGGCCCATAAACCTAGACAGCATCTTAAAAAGCAGAGACAAAGGTCCGTATAGTTAAAGCTATGGTTTTCCCACTAGTGATGTATGGAAGTGAGAGCTGGACCATAAAGAAGGCTGATCGCCGAAGAATGGATGCTTTTGAATTCTGGTGCTGGAGGAGACTCTTGAGAGTCCCATGGACTGCAAGAAGATCAAACCTCTCCATTCTGAAGGAAATCAGCCCTGAGTGCTCACTGGAAGGACAGATCCTGAAGCTGAGACTCCAGTACTTTGGCCACCTCAGGAGAAGAGAAGACTCCCTGGAAAAGACCCTGATGTTGGGAAAGATGGAGGGCGCAAGGAGAAGGGGACGACAGAGGACGAGATGGTGGGACAGTGTTCTCGAAGCTACCAGCATGAGTCTGACCAAACTGCGGGAGGCAGTGGAAGACAGGAGTGCCTGGCGTGCTCTGGTCCAGGGGGTCACGAAGAGTCGGACATGACTAAACGACTAAACAACAACAACATAGTGAGTAGGTGTTGTGGGGATAAGCCACAAGAGTGAAGTTTTTGAGGGACATATAAAATTATGCATGGCATGGGAGGGTGGGAATATAGAGGTTTTTCTCCCTCTCTCCTAACACTGGACTTTGCAGAATCTGGATTTTGGATACTCCCCAAAGGAAGGACTTCTTCATGCAGTGTAGTGTTCAGCTACGGAACTCACTGCTACTGGAGAAAGCGATTGCCACCAAGCTGAATGGCTTTGAAAGAGGATGAGGCACATGCGCAGCGGAGAGGGCTATTGATGGCTACTAGTCAGGTTGGCACTGCTATTGCTTCCACATTTGGAGCAGCAATTCTTCTGAGCACCAGTTGCCGGGAATCACAGGAGGGGAGAGAGCTGTGTTCTGGGGCTTAATTTAGGAGGAGTTGGGGAAAAAAATGTTTGGAATAACTTTTTTTAAAAGACCAGAGGCATTTCTGTTAAGCATTGTTGGCAAGGACATCCCAAAGGCCTTCAGGGAGGTATTCTTATATGCAACGGCCACAGCTTGGTGGCTAAGGGGTGGAAGGAAGAAAATGTCCCAGCAATAATGAATTGGCATAACAAGCTACAAGAATTTGCTGAAATGGTGCAGTTACCAAATACCCTGAGAGGCAATTCAAAACAACAATGGAAAAGTGGGATAGATATAAAATATATGTTCAAAAATACAATAAAGGTTCGCGATCTATGCTAGCATTTGATTGACGTTGGAGTGAGACTGAGTTGAGAAATAAGGCCAAGAGCACATATTGATATAGGAATGTATTAGATAATATGTAAAGAAACATACAATAATAAGAGTACATTCATTTGTAAAAAAGGAATATACAACGGGAAAGACAGGAAGTCTAGTGTGTTGGTATGTATATGATTTTGGGGGGAAAATTTGTCTTTGTTTTTTCTCTTTGTTTCTTTCTTTCTATTGTTTCATTTTCTTTCAATATAAAATTTGTATATAATTTATGTATACATGTTGGAAATTATATTATAGTAAGTCCTGTAATGTAATATGACAACGTTTACCCATGTAATATAAGAATGTTAACAAATAAATAAAATGCAAATTCAAAAAAAGGGGGGAGGAGGGGAGAGAGCTCTTGTGCTCAGATTTGGCTTGTGGGTTTCCCATAACGGGCATCTGGTTAGCCTCTGTGAGAACAGGGTGCTGGACTCAAATGGGCCCTTAGCCTGATTCAGCAACCAGGCCCTCCTTCAGTTTTTATCTTCACAATGTTGCTCTCCCTAATTGATATGAGACCCCAAGCACACCCCACTCCTTCTGCACTGAGGCAGCATTACGCAGGCGTCAAAAGCTGACAGGCAATGTGGTCTAGTGGTTAGAGTGGCGGGCTAGGACCTGGGAGACCAGGGTTCAAATGCCCACTTGGCCATGAAGCTCACTGGACCTGCTAACTCGCTCGTGCATACACACAAAAGCTTATACCCAGAACAAACTTAGTTGGTCTCTAAGGTGCTACTGGACAATTTTTTAATTATTTTTTTTTATTAATTTTGACTGCGTCAGACCAACACAGCTACCTGCCTGAATCTAAAACAGACAGTTTGGAGATATACGAGGGGACTACCTAGTACTGGATGTTTAAAAGCAGAGCTTGGTTAGCCAGCTGACATGGATTCTTTAGCTGTGATTGCAGGGGGTTGGAAGAGATGACCTTTGGGGAGCCCTGCAAGGCTATAATTCTAACATTCTGCAATCCTTCCTTTTGACTGTCCTGAATCAACCTGCTTTAAGCTTCATGGGTTATCCCCAAGCTCCAGTATCATGAGAGAAGGGAGAAAAACGCCTTTTCTGTCCCCTTTCTCTCGAAAGAAAGTCCTTCTTCACGCAGCGCGTGGTTAAACTCCGGAACTCACTGCCACAGTAGAAAACTGATTGCCAACAAGTTGAATGGATTTAAAAGAGAGTGAGGCAAATGCACAGCGGAGAGGCCTATTGATGGCTATGGCTCTGCCTCCATAATTCGAGACTTGAACATCACCGACACTTCATTTGATCAAACTTATCCTCGTTGATATCTAACCCTTGAGCGCAACATCGCCGACACTTCGTTTGATCAAGCTTACCTTTGTTGATATCTACAGGAGCCTGGCTAAAGGAACTTTAAAGACTGAATCTTCCTTTTGGACACAATTTGAATGAGTTTTCTGTTTGTGGCTTCTGTAGTAGATCTTGTACACAGCTCTCTCAATTTTTGGATTATTAAAATAAGATTTAGAATGTAGAATGGTTTGTCAGCGTTTTGTGTGCCGCTTATGTGCTGCTTGCTTCATAAAAGGTAAAGGGACCCCTGACCATTAGGTCCAGTCATGACCGACTCTGGGGTTGTGGCGCTCATCTCGCTTTATTGGCCAAGGGAGCCAGCGTCCAGCTTCCGGGTCATGTGGCCAGCATGACTAAGCCGCTTCTGACGAACCAGAGCAGCGCATGGAAACGCAGTTTACCTTCCCGCCGGAGCGGTACCTATTTATCTACTTGCACTTTGACATGCTTTCGAACTGCTAGGTTGGCAGGAGCAGGGACTGAGCAACGGGAGCTCACCCCGTCGTGGGTTTCGAACCGCCGACCTTCTGATCGGCAAGTCCTAGGCTCTGTGGTTTAACCCACAGTGCCACCCACGTGGGTGGCTTGCTTCATACTGGTCCATAATTTGAGACAGCAATGTTTCGGAACGCCAAATCAGCTCGGCCACTGTGAGAACAGGATGCTGGCCATTCCACCCTCTTGTGGCAATGAGTTCCATACTTCTGACTATGTGCTCCAGCTAAAAGTCTTTTCTTTTGTCTGCCCAATCCCCCAGCCATCAGCTTCCTCGGACAGCCTGGAGTTCTAGTCTTACGAGATCAGATTCCAATTTTCTTTTAATGATTCCGCCAGGTACCGCCGCTCACGTTAAATATAATTAATATCTTGGCCTGATAAACAACCAAGGGCTCTGTTCTGCACCCCACAGGGGAGCCGCCATCCCACCCGCCGGTTACACAAACAAATCCAAGGGCGTCTCAGCCAAGACGCTTCGCCTCCCCCCTTCCCCCCCACCCCAGATATTCCCCACCCGCCCCCCGCCATCTATTCCCTCAACCCCCAAGATCATTAGCAAGGTTCCTGGAGATCAATTAGCCATGAAAGTTGGCTCGGAGGCAGGCGCACTAATTTGCACAAACACCGAGCCCTGAGTGTCGTAAACAAGGCAGGCGTTAATGGGGCACCAGGGAACCTGGCAGAGCCGGGTGAAAAGATGCCAGCCTCCTTCTTAAGCAGAGGTCGGATGGCCATCTGTCATGGATGCTTCAGCTGAGATTCCTGCATTGCACAGGGTTAGACTAGATGTCCCTAGGGGGTCCCTTCAACTCTATGATTCTAAGATCCTCTGGCTCGTCTGATGGGCCTGCTACATCCCAATCCTAAGCTGTGAGCCGGTGGCAGCATAGTGCTTAGAGGGCCGGTTGAGAGTCCAGGAGAGATCAGGGTTCGAATTCCCCGCTCGGCCGTGAATGAAGCTTATATTGCCTCTTGGCCAGGGGTCAGCAAACTTTTTCAGCAGGGGCCGGTTCAGTGTCCCTCAGACCTTGTGGGGGGGGGGCTGGACTGGATGTCTGTTTCTAATTGGGGTGGGGAGCCTGAATGTGGCTCCCTAGGTCTCCGAATGTGGCTCTCGGCTTACTGCTTCGCCCTAGGCTACACACCACTCACTGGCCTTCCTTGGCGCCATGCAGAGAACCATGTGGTTTTTGTTTACAGGGACCCGGAAGCTCACTTTCCAACAAACAGATCCTCAGTCAGGACCAACCTCTGGGCAGCCAATCAGATTCAGCAGCACTGAGGGCAGGTGAGGCCTTTGTGTACCATTCCAAGCTGCAGGTGGGCAATTAAATTTGGATGCTCTGTAGAAATCGCTGCATGTTCAAAGCTAGCCACACCTCAGGGAGAAAACTGGGTTAGGCTCGTCTCCCTTGCGTGTTAGCTTTCTGCATGCGAGGAGTTTCCAAACATTTAGTCCCCCTCCCTTCCAGGCTGAAGTGCCAAGGTGGTGTAACAGCTAGCGTGTTGGACTAAGATCTGGGAGAGCAGGGTTCAAATCCCGACTCAGCCATGAAGCACAGTCACCATCTCTCAGCCTAACCTACTTCACAGGGTTGTTCAGAGGGTGAAATGGGACGAGAACCATGCACAGCACCTTCAGATCATTGAAAGATAAAGGTGGTATCTAAATGTAATAAAGAAATTAACAACAACAGAGCCCATCTCATGTGGCTTGGCTCCCGATTACACACCAACGACTTATTTATATTTATTTATGCACAGAATCTGCCCTTCACTATATGGCCCTAGGCTGTAAAGCTATACATATGCAATTAAAAAACCCACATGATATAAAAATAAATAGCCTGGGCTCTATCATGGCTCCTCACTTGGGCTTCAATCACACATTGAGCTTGCAAATTCAGGTTGCAGAGTTGCAGGGGTTTGGCCAGGTCTTGTGCAACAAGGACCAGTGTGGCCTAGTGGTTAAGAGTGTTGGATCAGGACCTGGGAGACCAGTTATTACCTCTCTGCCTAACCTACCTCACAGGGATGTTGTGTGGATTAATTTAGGAGAGGAAGAACCATGTACGCCTCCTTGAGCTCCTCGGACAAAAAAGCTGGGATATAAATGCAACAGCTAATTAAAATAATTTCAAAAACCGCTTCCCCAAAAGACCAGACTATTTGAGATAGGGAAGGAGATGGGAAGGTGCACCGGAAAATGTGGGATCACTCTAGGTTTGACGGAGCATCATCTAGCCTCCCTACGAGCAAACCAGAATGAATATTCGTGGCAAAGCCAACCCCGTCTAACCTCCCAGTGAACAAACCAGGATGAGCACTCTGTAAACAGGTTGTCTTGAAGGGATGGTTTTTTATGCACCTTTCCAAAGTCTGATGACCTTTTGAGACAGGGTGGCCAGGTCTGCAGACTTTGTTCCCAATACGTTGGCAGTAGAAAGAAAGAAAGAAAGAAAGAAAGAAAGGGGGGAAGAAAGAAAGAAAGAAAGAAAGAAAGAAAGAAAGAAAGGAAGGAAGGAAGGAAGGAAGGAAGGAAGGGGGGGCGGAAGGAAGCAAGGGAGGGAGGGAAAAAAGAAAGAGAAAGCGAGAGAGAGAGAGAGAGAAATGAAGGAAGGAAGGAAGGAAGGAAGGGAGGGAGGGAGGAAGGAAGGGAGGAAGGAAGGAAGGGAGGAAGGGAGGGAGGGAAAAAGGAAAGAGAGAGAGAGAGAGAGAGAGAGAGAGAGGGAAAAGAAAGAAAAGAAAGAAAGAAAGAAAGAAAGAAAGAAAGAAAGAAAGAAAGAAAGAAAGAAAGGGAGGGAGGGAGAGAAAGAAAGAAAGAACAAAAGAAAGAGGGAGGGAAGGAAGGAAGGAAGGAAGGAAGGAAGGAAGGAAGGAAGGAAGGAAGGAAGGATCCCCCCACTGCTCCAGAAGGGAGCTGAGCCAGGCTCACCTGCACATGATTTCATGCGTCAGCAGCACACGGCACATCTCTGGATTCTTGTCTTGCCCTTCGTAGATGATTGCCTGGAAAACAGAGGGGAGGGGAGCGTTAAGGAGAGCGTTAAGGAGCACCCAGATGCTTCAGCACTCCAGGCTCTTTTCATGGGCCAAGGGCAGAGGGCATGACTTTTTAGCCTTGTGTTTAATTATCTTATGTGCAAATCATCATGGGACGGTGGTTTAGAAGGCGATGAATGAACCAATGATGATGCTAATTATGAAAACAATGCATGTCATGGAGAAAGTACACAGAGAAAACTTTTCCTCCCTCTCTCCTAACTAGAACTCATGGACAGTCAAGGAAGATTCAGGATAGATAAAAGAAAGTCCTCCTTCATGCTGATGTTAGACTGTGGAACTCTCTGCCACAGCAGGCAGCGATGGCCACCAACTTGGATAGCTTTAAAAGAGGATAGGAGAAATTCATGGAGGAGAGGGTTATCAGTGGCTAGTAGCCCAGAGGGCTATGCTGAGCCTCCATAGATGGCAGAGGGCTCTTGTGTTCGAATCCTGCTTTTGGGCTTCCCACTGAGGGATCTGGTTGGCCATTATGAGAGCAGGTGCCTGATCACCTCATCTGTCTCCTGAGAAATCTCTACGTGGGACAAGAAGCTACAGTTAGAACTGGATATGGAACAACTGGTTGGTTCAAAATTGGGAAAGGAGTACGACAAGGCTGTATCTTGTCTCCCTGCTTATTTAACTTATATGCAGAATTCATCATGCGAAAGGCTGGGCTGGATGAATCCCTAGCCGGAATTAAGATTGCCGGAAGAAATATCAACAACCTCAGATATGCAGATGACACAAATTTGATGACAGAAAGTGAGGAGGAATTAAAGAACCTTTTAATGAGGGTGAAAGAAGAGAGCGCAAAATATGGTCTGAAGCTCAGCATCAAAAAAACGAAGATCATGGCCACTGGGCCCATCACCTCCTGGCAAATAGAAGGGGAAGAAATGGAGGCAGTGGGAGATTTTACTTTCTTGGGTTCCATGATCACTGCAGATGGTGACAGCAGTCACAAAATTAAAAGATGCCTGCTTCTTGGGAGAAAAGCAATGACAAACCTAGACAGCATCTTAAAAAGCAGAGACATCACCTTGCCAACAAAGGTCCGTATAGTTAAAGCTATGGTTTTCCCAGTAGTGATGTATGGAAGTGAGAGCTGGACCATCAAGAAGGCTGATCGCCGAAGAATTGATGCTTTTGAATTTTGGTGCTGGGGGAGACTCTTGAGAGTCCCATGGACTGCAAGAAGATCAAACCTATCCATTCTTAAGGAAATCAGCCCTGAGTGCTCACTGGAAGGACAGATCCTGAAGCTGAGGCTCCAAGACTTTGGCCACCTCATGAGAAGAGAAGATTCCCTGGAAAAGTCCCTGATGTTGGGAAAGATGGAGGGCACAAGGAGAAGGGGACAACAGAGGATGAGATGGTTGGATAGTGTTCTCGAAGCTACCAGCATGAGTTTGACCAAACTGCGGGAGGCAGTGGAAGACAGGAGTGCCTGGCGTGCTCTGGTCCAGGGGGTCACGAAGAGGCAGACATGACTAAACGACTAAACAACAACAACAACAAATGCCTGACTAGAGGGGACGTTGGCCTGATTCAACAGGCTCTTCTTACGTCCTTAGGTTATGATGCAACCATGATAGCTGCAGAGGAACAAAAATGAAGCTCTGCCACATGTGGAACCTCTGCACACATTTTGGGCACGGCAAGGAGAACTGCAAGGCCCCATCTCTGCTCAGTGGAAGTCTTATGATCCAGAAGCTCCTTTGGCTTCTGAAGGTAGACTTCAGTGCCACACTAAGGAGATGGTTCCATCAATGCAAGCATCTATCTTGCCAGGTGGAACATTCTCCCCTCTCTTCCCTACCCCACGTGATATTCCGGAGGTTCTCCTGGACCCCCACCCCAAGCAGATTTAGAGAGAGGGAGGGAGGGAGGTGAAGCCCCCCTGCACCTGCTCCCCCTAACATGGCAGTTTACCTGACTCAGGCCCAGAGTTCCCAACCATCACCAATCTCACAACCATAAGGACTACACACTTGGTCCTACGTGCAAATCTCAGCATGCCAGCCAAGGGGCAGCCAGTGTGGCGTCTTGCAGATGTAGCTGGCGCTACAACTCCATGCTGGGTGGGGATGCTGGGAGTTGCACGCGGCCGCTTCCTAAAGCAGTAGCAAGTCTGGGCTTCCTCCTCCTCCTCCTCCTCCTCCTCCTCCTCCTCCTCTGTTTGGCCTCAGCAGAGAGCCCTGGGTGTGTTTGCGTGTGCTAAGCAGGTGCTAAGCAGCAGAGGCTCCCAGCCCATCAGCACCAGAGTTAACAAAGCCTCCCCCGCCTAATGGTGTTGATTAATGATGGTGAAGCTTAATGAAGCATCTCCCAGTTTGGGATTTACCTCCCTTGGGCTCCCCCTCGGGAGGGGAGGGCTGGAAGCTAACCAACTTTGACGCTGATTTTGTTCCTGGGACAAAACTGAGATCCACCTATCACAGCTTCCCCAAGCTTTCTCTCTCTTTCTTTCTTTCTTTCTTTCTTTCTTTCTTTCTTTCTTTCCCTTCCTCCCTCTATCATCTATCTATCTATCTATCATCTATCTATCTATCTATCTATCTATCTATCTATCTATCTATCTATCATCATCTATCCTCTCTCTCTCTCTCTCTCTCTCTCTCTCTCTCTCTCTCTCTCTCTCTTCCTTCCTTCCCTTCCTCCCTCCTTTCCTCCCTCCCTCCCCTCCCTCTTCTTTCTATCTATCTATCTATCTATCTATCTATCTATCATCTATCTATCTATCTATCATCTATCATCTATCTATCTATCATCTATCATCATCATCCCTCCCTTCCTTCTCCTTCCTTCCTTCCTTCCTTCCTTCCTTCCTTTCCTTCCCTCCCTCCCTCCCTCCCTCCCTCTATATCTATCATCTATCTATCATCTATCTATCTATCTATTTTTCTCGAAGCCACAAACATGAGTTTGACTAAACTGCGGGAGGCAGTGGAAGACAGGAGTGCCTGGCGTGCTCTGGTCCATGGGGTCACGAAGAGTCGGACACGACTAAACAACAACATCTATATCTATCTATCTATCTATCATCTATCTATCTATCTATCTATCTATCATCTATCTATCTATCATCTATCTATCTATCTATCTATCTATCTATCTATCTATCTGTTATGTACTGAGTTGAATAGGATCCAAACTGCAGCAGTCTGATTGGTCCTAGAACAATAGGATCCAAAAGGCAGCAGTCTGATTGGTCCTAGAACAATAGGATTCAGAATGCAGCAGTCTGATTGGTCCTAGAACAATGCAGCAGTATGATTGGTTGGCAGGAACTACCCAATCATGCCCCAGATAGAAGTGAATCCACAACCTGATTGGCTTACAGTAGAATTCCGGAATTAGCCAATCATGTGCAGCCCATTGTGTAAATAATGTATATAAAGCAGATACTTTGAGGGGACTTTCATTCATTCCTCCTCACCACTATGAGCTGAATAAAGAGCATGAAATCACTTCGCGACTCTGAGTATATTTCACTATCTATCTATCTATCTATCTATCTATCTATCTATCTATCTATCATCTATCTATCTATCATCTATCTATCTATCATCTATCTATCTATCATCTATCATCCTTCCCTTCCTTCCTTCCTTCCTTCGTTCCCTCCCTCCCTCTTCTGTCTATCTATCTATATCTATCTATCATCTATCATCTATCTATCTATCTATCTATCTATCTATCTATCTATCTATCTATCATCTATCTATCATCTTTCTTTCTTTCTTTCTTTCTTTCTTTCTCTACTCTCACTTTCTCTTTCTCTTTCTCTCTCTCTCTCTCTCCCTCTCCTTCCTTCCTTCTGAATCATAGAGCTATAGACCTGGAAGGGACCCCGAGGGTCATCTAGTCCAACCCCTGCAATGCAGCTCAAGCATCCATGACAGACGGCCATCCAACCTCTGCTTAAAAACCTCCATGGAAGGAGAGTCTACCACCTCCCAAAGGGAGTCCATTCCACTGTCGAACAGCTCTTGCTGCCAGAAATTCCTTCCTGATGCTTAGTCAGAATCCCCTTTCTTGTAACTTGAAGCCATGGGTTCCAGTCCTCCCCTCCAGAGCAAGAGAAAACAAGCATGTTCCATCTTCCATGAGATATTCCAAGATGGCTCTCGTACCCCCCCCGACACCCTTCCACAGGAGGCTGTTACCTGCTTGGACATGGAGTCAATCAGCCGCACATAGAGGTCCTGCTCCGTCCGAAGTCCTGCGAGGAAGAAAAGCGAGAGGAACGTTTGTCTCTTCCATTATGGAACTTCCTATCCCCTGGCTGAAAATCACAGAGGCCCTCCGTTTTCAAAATGGTGGCGCAGGGGCTATGCCAGTCCCAAAATTTGGGGGGCGGCGGCGGCAAGAGGTGGCGGAGTTTGGCATAACCGGCTGACAACTTTGGTGTGGTGCAGCGGTTAGAGTGTCGGACGAGGATCTGGGTTCGAATCCCCGCTCAGCCATGAAGGGAGCTCACTGGGAGCCCTTGGGCCCAGCTGCTGCCGCTCAGCTACCTCACAGGCCTAGCTGTCAACGTTTCCCTTTTTTAATGTAAAGTCCCTTATTCTGAATAGGATTCCTCGCAAGAAAAGGGAAAAGTTGACAGCTATGCTCACAGGGTTGTTTTTGGGGTTCAATAAGGAGAGAGGACAACTACCTTGAGCTCCTTATAGGAAAAAAAGGAGTGGTATGACACAATGGAAATAATAATAATAATAATAATAATAATAATAATAATAATAATTTATTTATACCCCACCCATCTGGCTGAGTTTCCCCAGCCACTCTGGGCAGCTCCCAATCGAGTGTTAAAAACAATACAGCATTAAATACTAAAAACTTCCCTAAACAGGGCTGCCTTCAGATGTCTTTTAAAAATAAGATAGCTGCTTTTTTCCTAGACATCTGATGGGAGGGCGTTCCACAGGGCGGGCGCTACTACCGAGAATGAAATAAAACTAAACTACTTGCATCCGTCTGCAATGCTGGTTATCTAACCGTGATTCTTTTCTAATGATATGTGAGCCGGTGAAGGCTGAGCCTTGAATTGGGACCTAAGAGACTCTGAAAAGCCTAAACTTGGAGCTCGCAGGATGGCTGATGGGCATTGTAGTCCAAGCCACTTGGAGGACCCTTGCTTAGTGCAGTGAATGGATGCAGCGACTTTGCTGGAGCAAAGAGGGATGCTTTTTTGCATGCCTACATCTCCACGCTCTGCATGATGGGAGATGTAGTCAGGGATGATTCCTGGGTCCAATTCAAGGGTCTAAACAACTGAGGCCCCAAATACCTGAGAGACGCCTCTCTCCTTTCCTAAATCCCCTCTCGGGTACTAAGATCGGCAGGGGGAGCTCTTAGTAGTTCGTCTGCCCCCAGAGGTTCGGGGTGGTAGTTGTTTTACACTGATTTTTTTATGCGTTAAAAATAATATTGTGCTTTATTATTGATGGTGTTTTTTAAATTGACGTCACCCGCCCTGGGATCTTAGGGCGAAGCGCAGGTAATAATAATATTGGGAATTGTGTTTTGAAACATATGCAGGGCATCAAGCGGAGGAGGCTAGTTTTAATTGTTTTAAGTCATCTGCTTTCTGGGTCCCCCTGAAAAAACGCCATGCAAACATAGCGAATTAGCCAGCAACGCTAAGTCATTTTGGACTCGCAGCTGTCCATGGAGGCACAAGTCAAATCTGTGTCCAGGGCAGCTGTCTCCCAGCTCTGTCTGGTACGCAGGCTGAGACCCTTCCTGCCTATAGACTGTCTCACCAAAGTGGTGCATGCTCTGGTTATCTCCCTCTTGGACTACTGCAATGTGCTCTATGTGGGGCTACCTTTGAAGGCGACCCGGAAACTGCAATTAATCCAGAATGCGGCAGCTAGACTGGGGACTGGGGGCGGCCGCCAAGACCATATAACACCAGTCCTGAAAGATCTTCATTGGCTCCCAGTACGTTTCTGAGCACAATTCAAAGTGTTGGTGCTGACCTTTAAAGCCCTAAATGGCCTTGGTCCAGTATATCTCAAGGAGCGTCTCCACCCCCATCGTTCTGCCCAGACACTGAAGTCCAGCTTCGAGGGCCTTCTGGAGGTTCCCTCCCTGCGAGAAGTGAAGTTATAGGGAATCAGGCAGAGGGCCTTCTTGGTAGTGGCACCCACCCTGTGGAACGCCCTCCCACCAGATGTCAGAGACCAACAACTACCAGACTTTTAGAAGACATCTGAAGGCAGCCCTGTTTAGGGAAGCTTTTAATGTTTGATGTATTACAGTATTTTAATATTTTTTTGGGAAGCCACCCAGAGTGGCTGGGGAAGCCCAGCCAGATGGGCGGGGAATAAATAATAAATTACAGTGGTGCCTCGCAAGACGAAATTAATCCGTTCCGCGAGTCTCTTCGTCTTGCGGTTTTTTCGTCTTGCGAAGCACGGCTATTAACGGCTTAGCGGCTTAGCGGCTATTAACAGCTTAGCGGCTTTAAGAAAAAGGAAACAAACTCGCAAGAACTCGCAAGACATTTCGTCTTGCGAAGCAAGCCCATAGGGAAATTCGTCTTGCGAAGCACCTCAAAAAACGGAAAACTCTTTCGTCTAGCGAGTTTTTCGTCTTGCGAGGCATTCGTCTTGCGGGGCACCACTGTATTATTATTATATAACGCTCCTTACCGTTACTGTACAAAAGCTGTAACCGGTAGTGGATGCCATTGTTGGTTTTCTCTCCTGTCTGCTCCTGAAAGAAAAGGACAAAATATTATTTTGAAAACACACACTGTAGCTTAAGACTCTCTGCCATCTTGCAGTAGCGAGACCCGGATTCGAATCATCTGCCAGCCATGAGACCCCTGACTTTTTGCCTTGCCTACATCGCAGGATCGATGTGAGGATAAAGTTTGGAGGCAAACAACGAAAGGTGCCGTGGAGAAAAGGCAGGATCAAAATATGATGAGTCAATGCTAGGATAAGCTCAGTTGGTAGAGCACGAGACTCTTAATCTCAGGGTTGTGGGTTTGAAACCCACGTTGGGGGAAAAGATTCATGCATTGCAGGGGGTTGGACTAGATGACCCTCGTGTTCCCTTCCAACTCTACAATTCTCCAATTCTATGAAATATTTGAAGAAATAAAGAAAAAACCAATTTAGTCTTACACCCGTCTCACCACCAGAAGAAGTCGATTTTTGAGAATATACAAAGCAGTTTGGACACATTATCTCAGGAGTCCTTCACAATAACCCTGAAAGGTGGGTTGGGAAGTTTTTAATGTTTGAAAAGGTAAAGGTAAAGGGACCCCTGACCGTTAGGTCCAGTCACAGACAACTCTGAGGTTGCAGCACTCATCTCGTTTTACTGGCCAAGGGAGCCGGCGTACGGCTTCCGGGTCATGTGGCCAGCATGACTAAGCCGCTTCTGGCGAACCAGAGCAGCGCACGGAAACGCCGTTTACCTTCCCGCCAGAGCAGTACCTATTTATCTACTTGGACTTTGATGTGCTTTGGAACTGCTAGGTTGGCAGGAGCAGGGATCGGGCAACAGGAGCTCACCCCGTCGCGGGGATTCGAACTGCTGACCTTTGGATCAGCAAGTCCTAGGCTCTGTGGTTTAGACCACAGCGCCACCTGCGTCCCATTTTAATGTTTAGGGACGTTTTTAATGTTTGATGTTTAATTGTGGTTTTAAATATTCTGTTAGGAGCGGCCGAGAGTGGCTGGGGAGGCCCGGCCAGATGGGTGGGGTATAAGTAATAAATTATTATTATTATTATTATTAGTAGTAGTAGTACTGTTATTCCCAAATTGCATAGGGGTGGGCAGTAAGACTAAGATAGCCAGGCCATGACCACAGCAGGGGTGAGGTTCAAACAGAAGACTTGCTGATTTTGAACCAATCACTGGGAAAGCTGAAATTCCCACTTCTAAGTCCTCAGCCCTACAGCTGTCCCCCCATTGCACCTTTGCACTCTATCCAGGTCTGGAGCCACAGCGCCCCATCCAATGGCGTTGAACCCATGGCCCTGGAGCCCGCCATCTTGGTTTCTGGAAAGGCCCCAGAAGTCAACTTCCATTGTATGGCGGAGGTGAGCATGAGTAGGGGAGGGACACGGTTCATAGAATCATAGAACTGTAGAGTTGAAAGGAACCCCAAGGGTCAACTAGTCCAGCCCCCTGCATTGCAGGAATCTCAGCTGAAGCATCCATGACAGATGGCCGTCTGCTTAAAAACCTCCAAGGAAGGAGAGCCCACAACCTTCCAAGGGAATAACAGAATTGTAGTTGGAGTCCATTCCATGGTTGCCGCCATTTGGATATGATGCCTCAAATCTGACCTCTTGAGGGGGTTTTTTTGTGGGGTGGGAGGAGAGAAACAACCGCGCAACCCGATTGGCTCCATACCCTGTCCTTCTCCACGAAGTCGATGAAAGACGTCCTCTCGATCTCCACAGGCTGCCCATGCCGGTCGTACATGGCCAGGACAAAGTGGAAAAAGTTTGATTTCCTGAGGTTGGATGGAGGCTGCTTCTCGAAATGGGCCCGAGCCAGCCCAACGCCACTGTGAGGGAGAGATGGAAAGGAGAAACCGGTCAGGAGAGGCGTAAACTCCAGCCAGAAGCCCCCTTCCCTGCCACCAGACCCCCAGAAGCCTAAACGAAAGCGAGAGCAGGATATGGGGGTATCTATGCCAGCCTTCGCCAACCTAGTGCCTGCCGGACCTTGGGCCAGTCGAAGCTTTTCCGCCTAGCCTTTCTCGTAGGCTTGTTGTTGGGACTGAATGAGGAGGTGGAGAGAGACGCAATACCACCTTGAGCTCCTTGGACGATGGGGTAGAAACACAATAAAGAAATAAAGAAATCTGGGTTTTTTTAAATGAATGAACAAATAAATATTTATTGTGCATGGTTTTATTGAAGTGTCGTAGTAATACAGTGATTCTCAAACTTTTTTTCCTCTGGGGCACGCAGATAAAAAATTGCTCATAAACGTTATTTATGTATGCCACTACTGCAGCCTGTGTTTCGTTAGCCCCAAAATGGAAAACGAGCGAGGTCCCAAGCAAAGAAGAATGACAACTTAAGCTGATGGAATATGCGCAGATTACGGACTTAACATAGAGAATAAGAGAGCAAGAAGAACACAACGTTTGGAGAAGACTGGAAAACGTTTATTGAATACATGGGGGGAACTGTGTGCACTTGAAAACGTGGGCAGCGTTAAGATAAATTCAACAGTGTAAAAAAGTTCTGATGGATGTAATAAAGGAATACTGAATGGTATAATTTGTGTAAAATATGTCGGGATTTATGATATGCAAAATGAACCATGGAAAGAGAAGAGGGGAAGTCACTGATATTTTAAAGGTGTTTAAACGAGTATTCTAAATTGTAAAACAGAAAATTTAATAAAAATTATAAAAAACAAGATAAAAATTGCTCGTGCCACACTGAATTTCTTAACTGATAAGAAATACGTTGGAAAACACAACTAGGCTGGTCCCCAGTATCACTTGATGCTTTTGCTCTCCTTTGGAAAAGATAGCTATCCATATTCTGCAAATAAAATATAATAGCTACTAAACTATACAACACTAAAATGTTTAGTTGTTCCTTTGATCATCCTTGAAATTTCTCTCTGCGCTTGCAACCCTCTCCTGCCACACCCTTGGAGAACCACTGTAGTAAAAGGATGGTGGATGGGGAAGATGAAAGCTTCCTTGGTTGATTTTCTGTCTAGTAATGGCACAGCAAGGTTCTTTTTTTGGGGAGGGGGCATTGGGGCCTTACTCTCTTCTTGGAGAAGGCGCAGTCCAGACCCTCAGGGGCAAGGGCAAGGCTCCTCAGATTATGCCACTGACCCCATCAAAACCTGACCCTCCAAATATCGTCCCTGGGCACACTTGATAAAAGGATGCCACCTGTTGGCTTGTTCTGCCAACTGCAGGAAGCACTGTCCCCCGGGAACAGAATCTCAGCCCCAGTTCACATGGGGAAAGCGGAAGTTAAGGTAACAACAACAACAACAACAACAACAACAACAACAACAAATTATTTATACCCCACCCATCTGGGTGGGTTTCCCCAGCCACTCTGGGCGGCTTCCAACAGAACACTAAAATACAATAACCTATTAAACATTAAAAGCTTCCCTAAACAGGGCTGCCTTCAGATGTCTTTAAAAGTCAAGTAGTTGTTAATTTCCTTGACATCTGATGGGAGGGCGTTCCACAGGGCGGGTGCCACCATCGAGAAGGCCCTCTGCCTGGTTCCATGTACGGTAACTTGGCTTCTCGCAGGGAGGGAACCGCCAGAAGGCCCTCGGTGCTGGACCTCAGTGTCCGGGCAGAACGATGGAGGTGGAGACGCTCCTTCAGGTTTCTATCATGCTCCCTTCTCCTCTCAACGCACGGCAGGCAGAAGTCCAACAGGTGCAGCCACCTCCTGCCACTGCTCCCCTAGGCTGGAACAAATACGCCAGACGTCTCTGCTGAAGGCATGGCTGCAACGTGATGGGGGCAAACTGCCAGGGTGTGGGGGGCATCTGCCAGGCCAGGTGGCCTGGTTCTGCACACTGCGGTGAGGGAGCTTGGCTGCTGGTTGAGCAGGGTACTGCCAAATATCGCAGCCTGGAAACACCCAGGCCCTGGATGAATTAAGGTGTCACCAATGAATGCACCCCATTCATAGAAGCAGAAGCTTCTACCCCCCCCAAAAAAATCAACCACATGTTTGACTGGCGCCTCCTTTTGGCCAAGCACTGCAACTGCAGGCACCTCTGGGCAGGTGCATTCCTGAAAATGAATGAAGCATGCACGTTTGTGGCATTGTAGCTGCAACGGTTAATTCATGTGCATGGAAAGTGAAGAGGATTCTGGGAACTCAGGCCTTGAGAGACAGCGGGTGGCACCTCCTAGGAGCGGCACCTCGTAGGGATAGAAGGTGGACCCTGTTTTTAAAAGCATATGGCACCCTTTATCTCAAGATCACAGGGTGGTTTGCAAAATAAAAATGCAACATGCATTAAAAGAAACTATCACATCCTCCCCACACATTTAAAAGGCCATGTTGTTTAGTCATTTAGTCATGCCCAACTCTTCGTGACCCCCTGGACCAGAACACGCCAGGCCCTCCTGTCTTCCACTGCCTCCCGCAGTTTGGTCAAACTCATGCTGGTAGCTTTGAGAACACCGTCCCACCATCTCATCCTCTGTCGTCCCCTTCTCCTTGTGCCCTCCATCTTTCCCAACATCAGGGTCTTTTCCAGGGAGTCTTCTCTTCTCATGAGGTGGCCAAAGTCTTGGAGCCTCAGCTTCACGATCTGTCCTTCCAGTGAGCACTCTGGGCTGATTTCCTTCAGAATGGAGAGGTTTGATCTTCTTGCAGTCCATGGGACTCTCAAGAGTCTCCTCCAGCACCAGAATTCAAAAGCATCAATTCTTCAGCGATCAGCCTTCTTTATGGTCCAGCTCTCACTTCCATACATCACTTCTGGGGAAACCATATTCAGATACCCTATGCCTGTCCAACTCATTGCTGTGACACGGCTGGCTCCGTGCATGCTAATCTATTATGTATTTTGGAAGGTTTGTTTGCAAGGCAGATGGGGCCCTCTTAAGATATCGCAACCAAATTTTGCATGACGGTAAGAGCTGCTCAACCGTGGAGCAGACCACCTGGGAAGATGGTGGACTCTCCTTCGTTGGAGGCTTGCCAATGGAGCGGGCATGGCCATCGTCCAGGCATTTTGGAGCTGTGACTACTGCTTACTGCCTACTGACCCCTTTATCTGCCACACCTGCAATAAAACATGTCTCTCCTCTATCGGTCTCTACAGCCACAACAGGCGTTGTAATTCTCTAATTGTTTGACTTCACCCTCTGATGGCGCACCCTTCAATTGTCTCTCGAGACAGACAGATGCCAACAAAAGTAAGATTCCTTGATTGCAGGGGGTTGGACTAGATGATCACTGGGGCGCCTTCCAACTCTTCAATTCCATGGCTGCAGAGATTAAGAAGCGGGTTTTTATCTGCTTGGGTAGAATTGGATGCCACTTGGCATCAAGACAGCAGACTGAACCTTTCAAAACTGTGCTGATCTTAACCACAAATTTCAAAACTCCCTGTTTGTTTGTTTTTTGTTTCTTAGACTTCCCAAGCAATGCCAGGTATATGGCTGCTGGTGCATTTATAAGCAAGACCCTAAAACTGAGCTTGGTTCTTATATACTGACTGGCCACATTTTTAAACCTGAACATATCCCATTCAGACTGGAAATAGTTTTCGCACAAGCTCAGCATTAAAAGCACATTGCAAACCAATATCAAATAATGCAATCAATGGCTCTCGTATTTGTGATCTCACTCTCTGAGCTCAGTCCAGTTGGAGTGAAGCTCTATCTCTCCTTTAAATCAGAACCAGTGAAGGTGGTGAATGTCCTGTGTGAGTGTCTGGAGGTGGTTAGAGGATGGATGATGGCTAACAGATGGAGGCTGAATCCTGACAAGACAGAAGTATTGTTTTTGGGGGACAGGAGGCAGGCAGGTGTGGAGGACTCCCTGGTCTTGAATGGGGCAACTGTGCCCCTGAAGGACCAGGTGCGCAGCCTGGGAGTCATTCTGGATTCACAGCTGTCCATGGAGGCGCAGGTCAATTCTGGGTCCAGGGCAGCTGTCTGCCAGCTCCATCTGGTACACAGGCTGAGACCCTCCCTGCCCGCAGACTGTCTCGCCAGAGTGGTGCATGCTCTGGTTATCTCCTGCTTGGACTACTGCAATGCACTCTACGTGGGGCTACCTTTGAAGGTGAATTGGAAACTACAACTAATCCAGAATGTGGCAGCTAGATTGGTGACTGGGAGCGGTCGCCGAGACCACATAACACTGGTCTTGAAAGACCTACATTGGCTCCCAGTGCATTTCTGAGCACAATCAAAGTGCTGGTGCTGACCTTGAAAGCCCTAAATGGCCTCGGTCCAGTAGACCTGAAGGAGCGTCTCCACCCCCACTGTCCAGCTCCGAGGACCTTCTGGCGGTTCCCTCGCTGTGAGAAGCCAAGTTACAGGGAACCAGGCAGAGGGCCTTCTCGGTGGTGGCACCCGCCCTGTGGAACGCCCTCCTGTCAGATGTCAAGGAAATAAACAACTACCTGACTTTTAGAAGACACCTGAAGGCAGCCCTGTACAGGGAAGTTTTCAATGGTTGATGTTTTATTGTGTTTTTACTATTTTGCTGGGAGCCGCCCACAGTGGCTGGGGAAACCCAGCCAGATGGGCAGAGTATAAATAATAAAATTATTATTATTATTATTATTTATAAACCCTTTATATCAGTGGAAAAGATCTGAGCATTTGCCAAACAATCCAACCCAAATCAGTGGAGCCTCTTGCAAGATTGTGCAACCTGCTGCAATGCAGAAATGTAAACTGGGATGTAGACTTCAGCCCCACACATCAGCAACCTGCATGTGTGGGTTGCAGCTGATCAGCTGGTCCCCTTGGAAGTGGCCTTCTGCAAAGCTGGCATCCTGCATGCTTCTCTGGAGCTGATGGGAGTTGTAGTTCAAAAAATATTTGGAGGACGAGGAGTGTCTTAAGAGGTTATGGGTCCCACCTTTGTGCAGCTGTCTCTCTAGTGCCCGGAATACAAACCAACTTGCAATAGATGTGCCTCAGAAAAGGAGAAGGAAGATCAGAGATTGTCAGGCCGTGTGCTGCTGTCTGCCAGACCACTTTTCAAATCAACTGTCAGAGGTTGCGGTGAGGCGGGGAGTTGGGTGGAAGAGAAGGACAGCGAGCCTGAAAGTCTCTATAGTGTCTGCAGAAAGCGATCGGCTGACATTCACCCGAGAGGGCAGCTTCTTAGAAAACCTCCTTCCTTTTTCCTTCACACTCGACTCCTGCAGCTATAAAGCCCTTTGGAGAAAAAGGAACGTTCTCTTTGGGATTCCCCAAAAAATTCCTTCTCATAGAACGCCAGGACTGCAAAAGGCTATAAGAGGAGAACCATGCTGGGAATATTGGGGAGGTTTTTCTGTTTTTGGTATAAGCTGGCAGAAAGTGAGGAGGAATTAAAGAACCTTTTAATGTGGGTGAAAGAGGAGAGCGCAAAATATGGTCAGAAGCTCAACATCAAAAAAAACGAAGATCATGGCCACTGGTCCCATCACCTCCTGGCAAATAGAAGGGGAAGAAATGGAGGCAGTGAGAGATTTTACTTTCTTGGGCTCCATGATCACTGCAGATGGTGACAGCAGTCACGAAATTAAAAGACGCCTGCTTCTTGGGAGAAAAGCAATGACAAACCTAGACAGCATCTTAAAAAGTAGAGACATCACCTTGCCAACAAAGGTCCGTATAGTTAAAGCTATGGTTTTCCCAGTAGTGATGTATGGAAGTGAGAGCTGGACCATAAAGAAGGCTGATCGCCGAAGAATTGATGCTTTTGAATTATGGTGCTGGCGGAGACTCTTGAGAGTCCCATGGACTGCAAGAAGATCAAACGTATCCATTCTTAAGGAAATCAGCCCTGAGTGCTCACTGGAAGGACAGATCCTGAAGCTGAGGCTCCAATACTTTGGCCACCTCATGAGAAGAGAAGACTCCCTGGAAAAGACCCTGATGTTGGGAAAGATGGAGGGCACAAGGAGAAGGGGACGACAGAGGGTGAGATGGTTGGATGGTGTTCTTGAAGCTACCAGCATGAGTTTGATCAAACTGCGGGAGGCAGTGGAGGACAGAAGTGCCTGGCGTGCTCTGGTCCAGGGGGTCACGAAGAGTCGGACACTACTAAACGACTAAACAACAACAACAAAGCCCTATACAGAATCAGACCATTGGGTCCATCTAGTTTAGCAATGTCTACACTGAGTGGCAGAAGTTTTCCCAGCCACACCTAGACTGGAGGGGATTGTGCCGGGGGTCTCTTGTAAGCAAGGAAGGTGGTCAGCCCCCCCTTTCCGCCACGCTTAGACAGGCACAGAGTCTGCAACAAACTGTTACGCGGGAGCCAGCTTTTCATTTCCATTTTTTGCATTTTGACGTTGTGAACTGTGATCCTCAGATAAAGGGCAGTATCCCACTTTAATAAATAATAATAACGACTTTGAAGACGATACGTCTCCAAAATACAGAGAGCAGTTTCAAATTAAGCCTAGAAACACCTCGGCTTTACTAGAAAAGAATATGAGCTGCTCCCCTTTTTATATAATTTTACTCAAAACGCTCTGTTTCGAAGAGGCCACTGTGCAGCCTGCCTTGCACTTTGAATGCTGAATTTTGTTCCACCGCTTAGAGCGGTGATGACTTTGGAAAGGAAACAAGCTCTCTCCTGGGAGACCTTCAGCTCAGAGCTCAGACTAGCTTGTAATAAAACCTGGCGTGCCGTGTAGCCGAGTCGCCTGGGCTTTCTCGCTCTTATCAGCGCTGATGTTGCACAGGCAGAATATATATAAAAAGGCCTTGCAGAGGCCCCAACACAGGACCCTCTGTGCCACACGGGCCCGAACTCTGTGCCCGAACTCAGAACCAGCCCTATGCTCTGGTCACAGACAGTGTGGAGTACCTGCCAACTTTGGAAAAAGCAAAAATGGGAAGATCTCACTACACACTTAGAATCACAGAATTGCAGAGTTGGAGGGGATGAGAGGAGATGCTGCGATCTGTTCTCTTGTGCTATAGCCGCCCTGAGATCTTTGGATGAAGGGTGGTATAAAGGTAAAGGGACCCCTGACCATTAGGTCCAGTCTTGACCAACTCTGAGGTTGCGGCGCTCATCTCTCTCTATAGGCCGAGGGAGTTGGCATTTGTCCGCAGACAGCTTCCGGGTCATGTGGCCAGCATGACTAAGCCACTTCTGGTGAACCAGAGCAGAGCACGGAAATGCCATTTACCTTCCCGCTGGAGTGGTACCTATTTATCTACTTGCACTTTGACGTGCTTTCGAACTGCTAGGTTGACAGGCGCTGGGACCGAACGACGGGAGTGCACCCCGCCACGGGGATTCGAACCACCGACCTTCTGATCAGCAAGTCCTAGGCTCTGTGGTTTAACCCACAGCGCCACCCACGTCCCGAAGGGTGGTATACAAATGTTAAAATAAAAACGCAGTAAATAAACATCTGGAGCACATTATGTTGCCCCCTCCTGCTTTACTGTGCATGCATAGAGAAGCAGGGAACCGTGGGGCAACAGACACTACTGTGCATGCGTTGTGTTGGCTGGGGAAGCCATGGCTAGCATTGTTCCCAGTCCCCCTGGCCACATCAAGAGGGGCTTGGGCCTCTGGGTCGCATCAATCCTAGAATTGTTGGGTGGGAGGGGACCCCAAGGGTCATCTAGTCCAACCCCCTGCAATGCCGGAATCTCAGCTCTAGCATCCATGGCAAATGGCCATCCAAGCTCTGCTTAAAAACCTCCAAGGAAGAAGAGCCCACCAGCTTCCGAGGGAGACCGTTCCACTGCCAAAGAACTCTTGCCATCCACAACCTCCTAAGGGAAGACTGTTCCAGTTTGAGGGGCAAAATTTAGAAGAAGCCCATTTGCCTGCCAGCTGCCCTCAAATATATATTCAATGCTATCCCCTTCTGCCCAAGAGTCGAGGGGCCTGATCTCTCCCCAATGTAGACTAACCCTCTGAGCTTCTAGAGAATACCTGGGAAATTTGGGGCTCATTTCTAGCTGGCCCTGTGTATCCCCTGAACCTTCACAACAAACCACCCTCCTGACTTGTGGAGAAAATGCTTGTCTGTCTTGCCCTCTCTTCGTTGGAAAGAAGTGTGTGTGTGTGTGTGTGTGTGTGTGTGTAAGGAAGTCACTCTCTCCATCAATTGCACAATGGGCCAATGGGAAAAAGAAAGTTCTTCCTAACATTTAGTCGGGATCTCTGTTCTTGACCTTTGAATCCACTGGTTCAGGTCTTCCCCCTGGAGCAGTGGAAAACAAGCTTGCTCCGTCTTCCATGTGACTTATTCTAGCCCTGCCCATGTTCCCGAGGAAAGTGATGGCTATTGAAAAGAAAAGGCGCAGCCAATCAAAACATCCAGTTCCATTAAGTTAGCCACACTTGTTTAAGGCAGGGGTACCCAAACTTTTTTCAAAAAGGGCCAGATTTGATGAAGTGAACATGTGCGAGGGCCAACCAAAGTTGCTGAACTTTTTTTAGCTTTTTAAAGGATTTTACCCCAGGACAGGCTTCCTCAACCTCAGCCCTACAACTCCCATGATCCCTAGCCAGCAGGACCTACAACTCCCACGATCCCTAACTTGGCCTACAACTCCCATGATTCCTAGCTAGCAGGACCAGTGGTCAGGGATGCTGGGAAATGTAGTCTCAAAACATCTGGAGGGCCAAGGTTGAAGAAGCCTGCCCCAGGACATATACTGTTCAGGGGCCGGATTAAATCGACTGGCGGACCAGATTAGGCCCCTGAAACGGAGGGCATTCCTGGTTTAAGGCTTCCTGGCTGTCAAACGCAACCTTCACAGGGGGGTTTTGTGGAATGTGCTCAGGCTCTGATTTTTATGGACTTCGGGGTGAAGGTACCAGGACCATCTCCATTTGTCCCTTGACTTCTTAAAAGTTGGCCAAGGGAGCAAGGCCGCCTCCAGTATTCCAATGGCCCAACAGAGAGAAGACATTTACGGCTCCGGATTTTAAGTGGGCGCAGGAGCAACTATTGCACAAGGTTGTGGCAACGGTTGCCACCTTTCCCGCCGGAGCTTCCTGTGCCTTTATCATTAGCCTGCCAGGCAGAAATTGAACAGGCACTGCTTTCCCTGCAGCAGAATTCCCTGGCAGAATTTCTGCCTGCCACACAGCTACAAAAAGGAACAGGAATCCTACTGGGATGGCAGAGTCAATTTACACATTCCAGGAGCGCTTGCAGACTGGATCTTCCCCTGTTGCTTCAGAATTTAAAGTGAGCCATGGGGAAGAGGGGGATTATGTGCGTGCTAGATGTAAACCCCTGCACCACTTCTCCAGCCAAAATTGTCCCCCAAAGCACCTATTGAATTTCTGAGGCAATGCATCAGTCTCAGGCGCCTTTGCTTAGCGCTGAAGTCAACTTAAGTTCAGAGTAAACGGAATTTGCACCTTATTCTCTCCCAGGTAGAACTGCCAAAGTTCTTGACCTGCCCCTTTACATATCACAACAGCTTGATCTGCAGCTGTTAACAAACGGTCATATTTAATCTCCATGAGAATCAAGCTGCTGTTAAATGCAAGCCAGGTTGTTATTTTTTTATTGTTGTCCTTCTTTTAATGCTTAAAAAATAATCAGTTGGCAACTCTAGATCCTGGTTTTGATTTATATATTAAAAAAAAGCCCTCAAGAGCTTTGGCCCTGACTCGAGATGGGGGAGAAAAATTAATTCAGTTCGCATTTAAGGGTCTAATTCGCACTTTCAGAACAGCAGGAAGAATGAAACACAACCTCTCTTTTTTGGAAATCTATATTGTTCTGAATTTTGCAACGCAACCTTCCCTGGCCAAAAATGCACATACTGTAGTTAAGTATACATAGAAATGCATGTATTTCTGGAAGCAGCAAACAAAGATACATTATAAAAAGGAGGGGGAAATGCTTTGCAAAAGAGGGTATATTAGGCAAAATTGCATACAAAGATGTGTAAGGAGAGATTCTCACGCAGCTGCAGCTGAATTTTCACAAAGAGTGTTTTCCCCCCATACACACAGAAACACAGATGTGAAAATGGGGAGAATTGCATGAGTGGAAAAATATGAAACCGAACCTGTCCATCCTCACGTTTGCTCCTTGTTTTCTCTCCATCCTCAGCACCATATTCAGAGATATACTGCGCCTGAACAATGAAGCCCCATTTAGTAATGATGGCTACGCAGCCTCCATACATTTGGGCTTTTCCCAGGCAAACCCAGGCTTGGTCCACCCGACAACCTGATGGAGATGGAGATGGCAGAGAGGAATGTTCAACTTTAGACTACAGGTGGGTGTTTGTTTTTTTAGAGCTCCTTGCAGGAAGAAATCGAACACGACAGCAAGCGCTTTTAGCTAGAACCTGACGCACAGTGGCTCTTCTCCTTTTTCCATGGGGAAGCATTGAAAGTGGCGCCCCCAACAAAGAGGCACAGTCAATTTTGCCACATCATGCTCTGCTGCCTGTAGTACATAGGAATTAAGGTCGGGCCAAGCCAGGGGGTCTCCCCACATAGCATGACAGCAAATTTCACAGCTTGAATATTTGATAATAAGAAAGGAAGAGGGTGAACAGACCCTCTAAGTGTCCCTATTTTCCAGGGACATATTGACCTTTAAAGCCCTTTGTGGCTTAGGGCCCTCGTATCTACGGGACCACCTCTGCTGGTCTGCCGCGCAGAGGACCTTCAGGTCCATGAATAACCATAGTTTAGAGGTCCCAGGCCCTAAGGAAGTCAGACTATCCTCCACCAGGGCCAGGGCCTTTTCAGTGATGGGTCCGACCTGGTGGAATGCTCTGTCCCATGAGACCAGGGCCCTGCAGGATTTAACCTCCTTCCGTCAGGCCTGTAAGACAGAGCTATTCTGCCTGGCCTTTAATTTGAATTCAGCCTGATCTTTTATTTCCCTTCCCTCCCCCTCCCCTTTTATGAAGATCACCCACTCTGAGACCCCACAGCTAATTCTCCCCTGGCCTCCTCGCTGGCCCAAGTAGGACTAATTCAGCCAGCTAGCCCTGGGGATTATCTAATGCTTATTAGATGGATTTCCCCTAAACTGATTTCTGAACTTTGAATTTTATTGTTATTCATATTTTTATACTGTATTTTATGCTGCTTCTGTCCAGGTTTTGAACCCAGGATGCTTTTATGTTCATTTTTTCATTTTTTGCAGATTTATAAAACATTTTGGAAGTCAGTGATACAGTGCGTAGCAAGACAAAAATAAGATCATTATTATTTTAATCACACACTCAGTAAACTGAAAGAAATAAAAACTATTTCTGCAATTGTGCAGTTAGTTTTCCTTAAGCTGGCTGAGTCAGAAGCTACAGAAGAAGCTTCAATTCCACCACAGCTCCAAAGTCATGACCCTTCCAAGCATGACATTTCACACCATGTGTTAAGAGTCTGAATTACTGTATTTTTCACTCCATAAGACGCACCTAATTTTTAGAAGAGGAAAACAAGAAAAAAAATATTCTGAATGAAACAGTGGATGTATGATTTTTGTGGTTCATGCAGTGGCCACAGACATGTGATTTGACGGTAACTTTGGGGTAGCCCAATGCAAAAATCCTGAGAATCCATGTGGATCCGTGCTTTGTAACCACGTTTTTGCGCCACTGTGGCCCCATGAAACAGTGGGTGCGTGATTTTTTTGGTGCAGGATGTAGCCATGGACATGCTATGTGATCTGATAGTGAATTTGGGGTGACCCAATGCAGAAATCCTGAGGATCCGTGGGCTTTTAGCTCCTCACTCCCAGGCAGCCTCCTTTATCACTAGCCTCCCTTATCTCCCTCCCGATCACTTGCAGATTAGCTGCTTCCCTTCAACACTCCCTTCCCTCTTGTTTGCCTTAGTGTCTTTTCCTCAGCTGGAGCAGTTTTTTGCTCCTCCTTTTCTTCTAATTTCTCTCTTCATTGCTTTAGCCTTCCTGTCTCCTCTCCTTACAAGTTTGCTGTCTTTACCTCCCCACTCCCAGGCAGCCTCCTTTATTGCTAGCGTCTCTTATCTCCCTCCCCGATCACTTGCCGATCAGTGGCTTTGTTTCAACACCCACTTCCCTCTTCAAAAAAAAGAGCATGATCTGCCCCTGGGCAATTCGGCTCCAGGGACCAGACATTTACTCCATAAGACGCACAGACATTTCCCCTTACTTTTTAGGAAGAAAAAGGTGCATCTTATGGAGTGAAAAATACGGTAAGGTAAAGGACCCCTGACCATTAGGTCCAGTCGCGGACGACGCTGGGGTTGCGGTGCTCATCTCGCTTTATTGGCCGAGGGAGCTGGTTTACAGCTTCCAGGTCATGTGGCCAGCATGACTAAGCCGCTTCTGGCGCACCAGAGCAGCGCATGGAAACGCCGTTTACCTTCCCGCCAGAGCAGTACCTATTTATCTACTTGCACTTTGACGTGCTTTCGAACTGCTAGGTTGGCAGGAGCAGGGACCGAGCAATGGGAGCTCACCCCGTCATTGCGGGGATTCGAATCGCCGGCCTTCTGATCGGCAAGTCCTAGGCTCTGTGGGTTAAAACCCACAGTGCCACCCCTAAAAAAATATGGTAACTAGTTACTAAAAACCAACCAACCAACCAAAGAGTTAAACCTATCTCTACAGAAGAAGCAGCGGCTATTGGCCGCTTGCAACCAAGTGAAGATGTCTGGGCATCAGGATGGCACCTGACATATCCACCAACTGGAGATGCATGCCTGGGGATCCTTGGAACGTGACTGTTTTCGCACACTAAAAACGCATCCTGCAGAATTCTATCAGTGATATTTTATCTGCACAATCAAAAGTAGTACAGTGGCACCTTGGTTCTCAAACTTAATCCGTTCCGGGAGTCCGTTCGACTCCCGAAACCATTCGAAAACCAAGGTGTGGCTTCTGATTGGCTGCAGGAACTTTCTGCACTCAAGCGGAACCTGCGTCAGATGTTCGGCTTCCAAAAAACGTTCGCAAACCGGAACACTTACTTCCGGGTTTGCGGCGTTCGGGAGCCGATTTGTCTGGGAGCCAAGCCGTTTGAGTACCAAGGTACCACTGTCTTGAAAAATACAACTTTCTATCCGTCTGGTCCCAAAATGGCAACTTGACATTCCATTGGGGCAGCCTGGCTTAAGAAGCCATTTTGCACCTAGCTTATATAGCTGAGTTTCTAACACTGAGAAGCAGTAGCAAACACTTGGTCAACACAGAGACTGGTGTTCCCCTCTAAAAAAAACAGCATCTTCGCCCTAGATGGCCCATGGGACCCCTTTTGACTCTACAATTATATGATTCTAGGACTCTTTTATATCCTTCAGAGAAGGAAAGGGCAAGTTAGAGACGAGAGGGAGGGTGAATCTCAGAGCTAAGGGTCCTTTTTTATTTTCTGAAGCTGAAACAGGGAATGAAAATATCCAAGACGGCATTTCTTTCCAGTAACAACTGGCTGCTATGGCCTGTAATTTCAAACACACTACCAGCGAGTAAATCCCGTTTAGCCCAGTGGGTCTCACTTCTGAGTAAACATGCTCTGAGGCTGCACAATCTGCTTGCTTAAGGTGAGAGTTATCTCACACTTTCTCCAGTAGCCGAAGAAGGCAGCGACAGGGGTTTGGGGCAATATGCAAATTTATTTAAATTTAATCAATCAGATAAAAGGCAGATGATTAATCAACGATGCACTCTGCCACTAGTCCTAATTTTACACATTGTGGGATGGTTGTTTTTTTTTAAAAAAACAAAACAGTTTATTAGCACTGACATAAACACATGACCATCTCGGCCAAGATCGGCACCCAGCGGCCCAAGTCAGAAAACCCACCCGGACGTCAAAAAAAGTGTGATTTTCTGGGAACTTCTGTGCTCCCAGCAACCTTTTGTCTCTAAAAATACCCCGTGAAAGAAAAAGAGCTTGTGCAGGTTCCCTGCTGATTGAAGGATCAGTTTTGACAACCAGCTCCTTCGCTCCTCTCCCCCCAGCCCCATCTTCAAGAATCTCCTCCGTGCAGCCGAAAAAGGCTCTTTCGCTCCAGCGTTTCAATCAGAGAAATGCAGGGAGAGGGGGCCAGCCCTCGTTAAAAACAAGAGGCAAATTTCCTTCCCAACCTTCAGCCCACAGACAAGAAAGTAAGACAATCTCGCTTCCCCCTCAGCATAATCTCCTAGGTAAATTACTCTTCCACCCACTGACTCTTCCCAGGCTGTTCTCTGGGTGTCCGTTTAGCTAAAAAGCAGGGTGGGAGCAGAGAGAGGGGGAGATTTGTAAGTTATATAGATAACTTAGGGAGGGGGGGGAATCAAGGGAAATCTCGCCTGCTTAATTTCCCCCCGCCCTAATTTTCTGAGCAGCTCCAGGTGACGGGGTAGGAATCACGTTAGGATCGTGAAAGAGACACCCAGGGGTCATCTAGCTCAACCCCTGCAATGCAGGTGTGATGGCCTGGGACTCGGAACCAGAGGAGTCTCAGTCCACACCGGATCCTTTGCCTCATCTGAACCTAGTCTGGGGCCTGATCCCGAAGAGCCCCAGTCTGCACAGGTTCCCCTGCAACAAGCACCAGCTGGGCCGAGACAGGGGCCTGATCCTGCCCTGGCTCCAGATGTGGGGATGACCTCGTTGCCTCCAGCTGGACCATCACTTACAGCTGCTCCACTACCGGCTGGGTCAGGGGAGGCTGAGGCGGCTTCTGGGTCTAGTAATCCACCGATGTCTCCCGAGATGCAATGACTAAGGTCTGAGAGAAGGAGAGACCTGAGTACTTGCAAGAGGAGTGCTCGCCTTTGGGCGAGACAGGGAGGTGAGTCGCCCGAAGGTGAGAAAAGAGAATCAGGACCGGCCACTACCACGACAAAGATAAAAGGCTGTCAGACCCCGCCCCAGGTTGCAGGAGCAACATTGCTGTATGCCAGATCCTGCCTGAAATCCTGTACCTGTCCTTGCCTGGTTTCCTGCCTTGGCCCTGTTGGACTGACTTCTAGTGGAGCGTCTGGATTCTGGACTGGTTCTGGTCTGTGTTTCATGGGTTACCCCCAGGCCCAGCACAGCAGGAATCATGGCTAAAGAATACGATATGGTACGATAATCTTTATTGTCATTGTCCCATACAGAACAACAAAACTGAAAAATCTACATAAAACGTTCAAAACCCAACAAGCCTGCTATCCCAGCCTGGTTAGCGCCCTAAAAACTCTGATACCCCATTTTTAAATACAATATACTCCCACAGAGACTCCTTACACTGCATTTAAAACCAAAATCGCATTTGGATAGAAACTGTTTCTTAGGCGGCTAGTCCTAGTCTTTATAACCCTGTACCCTCTTCCAGAAGGCAGAAGCTGAAAGAGATCATTTCCGGGGTGTGCACTATCCTGCGCTATCTCTGCTGCTTTCTTATGGCACCTGGAAGCGTAGATTTGATCCAAGGTGGGAAGAGGGCACCCAGTTATTCAATTATACTGAAATCCTCTGAAAGGCAGCCATTTGTTTCCCACTATGCTGCCGCCGGCCACTGGGCATATTTGGGATGCGCCTCGCTGAAGGAGGAGGGCGTTTGATGGGTTATATCAGGGCTCAGCCCTACCTCAACCTGGGGTCTACTTGGATGAGAGACAAGGACAGCCAGACCCACTTGTATATTTCCACCCAGCCAATGATCCTGGTGAATCATCGGACCTAGACACCCCTGCCCCAGGACTCGAGGTCCCCACACTACCCCCCCAAAATGGACTACAGCCTACAGGATCAGAAGAAATGGAAAGACAAGCAGGAACTGGGGTCTCTCCATTACTACGGATTTTACAGCCCTGGTCCCATCCATTGACCAGGGGACTAAGGGACACTCAGTTGTGTGGGGCTACAGTGAGGGGGAAAAGTATTTGATCCCCTGCTAAATTTGCCCGTTTGCCCTCTTGACAAAAAAAATGACCAGTCCATAATTTTAATGGTAGGTTTGCTGTAGCTGTGAGAGACAGAATTTGATGCCTCCTGAGATGTGTGCAAACCTGGTGGCCACCTACAAGAAACGTCTGACCTCTGCAATTGCCAACAAGGGTTTTGCCACCAAGTCATCTTTTGCAAACGGATCAATGACTTATTTCACTCATTACAATGCACATCAATCTCTGACTTTTGTCTTCTGGGTTTCTGGGGGTTTTTCCTGTTGTTATTCTGTCTCTCACAGCTACAAGAAACCTACCATTAAAATTAATGGACTGGTCATTTCTTCGTCAGAGGGCAAACAGGGAAATTTAGCAGGGGATCAAATACCTTTTCCCCCTCGCTGTTTCATTACAAAACATCTGGAGGACACTGGGATAGCAAAGAATGCCTTATGACGAACCGCGTTGCAAGCTGCCTTGGGAATTGCTCCGTTGAAAGGCAAGAGTTTAAATTCCCCAGAAACAAATAAGCAAGCCTATAAGGAATGGTTAGAAAAGGGGAGCGGACAGATCTTTGCTGTATGCAAACACTGAAATGGTTTGCTTAGCTTCGTACAGCAAGGTTAAGTCTCAAAAGTTCAGGAGTGTGCACCAACTTTATTAGCAGCTAGAAAGGAGGGTCTTTGCCAAACAGTGGAGAGCACGGCCAAAGCAGGAACGGTTGTGGAAAATGTGGGAATGCAAAATCTCAAATGAAAAGTGCAATTCTAAGAGAAGTTCGGCATATTCTTACGATTTACATAACAGCGCAGCTATCTGTCACAGATGCCTTTGGGGGGAGAGCTGAGAACACTTCAAGGACCTGGAATATTTATGTATTATATTTCTTGATGTTATGGGCGCTGCCTTCTGAGAGTTGTGCGATTTGAAACTCCTCGGCATAAATGCAGATGCTTAAATAAAGGCTGTTTGAAAGGTGTTTGAACGCCAGCAGCTCGTGACGTAGAAACCGCTTTCCACGTATGGATGCCTGAATCTGGATGGTTTTCTCTCTGAATAAATGAAGTCTCTCATGCACTGAGTGTCCATTTCTGCAGACAAGCGTCAGGGGGAAATAAAAAGGAATATCAGTTTCATTTTGTTGTTGATTCCTTTAAATGGGTTACACATAGCTGCTGAAATAAAGGCAGACAGGTGGATATAAACACAGGAGCTCACACTTTGCAAATTGCACGTTTCAGGATCAATCTCTAGGTATTATTATTACCCTATCTTTTTTCCAGACCAGGACTCAAAACAACACGCAAAAAGCTAAAACATATAAAAGTTAAAAAAGGAATTTAATGGAATTAAAACATTATTATTATTATTATTATTATTATTATTATTATTATTATTATTATTTTAAAAAGGTACGGCTGGGAGAGACTCCTGTCTGAAAGCCCAAGGAGCTGCTGGCACTCAGAGTAGGTAATACTAGCTTAGATGATCTGATCAGTAAAGGAGAATTTCCTAGGAAGGGATGCAGTCGAGTGAAGAGCACATCCTTTGCATGCAAAAGGTCCCACCTTAGACACCTCTTGGTCTAAGTTAGGGTCCATCTGTAACACAGTTACAAGTCATCAGTAAAACAATCACCCTCCATAAAACACTATTAACAGGGAGCTACATCCACTGAAATAGTCCCAGTTGGGCAAAGACTTCTGCTCGTGCAACAGAATTTCTCTTCCCTCTGCAAGCCCTGCACTGCCATCTAAAACTTGTTTTATTTGGTCCTGTTGTTGCACGAGGGGCATCTCACAAAAACAAGTGTTGTATCAGCAGCACAAGGCAGAAACTTTGACAAAGGCAGACTCACAGGCTCCAGGGAGCTGAGTTCAAATTCTGGAAAAACCCCAACCCTGTTTTTGGGGGGGGAGAGGGGGAAGGGAAGTTCTGTTGTGCAAATTGGTTTCTGCATGAATGGGAGGGTTTTGTTGAGAGATACCCCGGCCTGCCTATGGAGCATTCCTTCTGGTTTGTTTGGGGAGGCTAGCCGGTGTCGCCTCAAGCAATTGCCAGCCTGCACTTTTCTGTGTGTTTCTCTGTCACTTTCCTTACAGCAAACGGTCCCATTTTTTTTGGTGAGGTGGGGGGTGGAAGTGATTATGTTCTGCAAGGGCACCAAATCCACTTTAACGGCACAATCTATATTTGCTGGTGTGCGACTGAATCCACGCCCCTATAATAATGCCCATTAAGACACTTTACAGTTTCCATCTGTAAATAAAGTAATGGATCTCTCGGATATTCTGTATACGCACACATGAACAATACCCAAGAGCCATTAACTTTATTCACGGATGGAAATTTCCAAGAGCTTTAATAGATAATACTATGTTGTTATTATTAATGCAGTTGGCCTCGGGTTTCTTTGGGTCAGGGGAACAATGGGATATGAACATCTTGAACCCTGAATCCTTCTGACGGGCTTGATGGGGCCAGGGAGGCGGAATAAAACCATGACCCTGGGGAAAATCTCCGCAGGACTAAGACGGGAGATCAGCAGGGTGACAAAACGGCAGAAATCCAATCCTGATTTTATCGGGAGTCAGAGATTTTGGGCTGCTGGATTTATGGCAATCTCAGATTTCGTCTTTTAAAAGCCAGAGGCAGCAGGAAGTTGAAAGAGAGAGAGAGAAATAACATTTCTGAATAACCATAAAGTCTCTGGAACTGCGGGGGCTTTTATAGGGGGGTGCGAGCAGGGGGGGGAGACCCTAGCAAATACTTGGAATAAATCTCCTAAAACGCCATCTTAAACTTGTTTTATTTGGTCCTGCTGTTGCATGAGGGGCATCTCACGAGAACAAGTGTTGTATTAGCAACACAAGGCAGAAACTTTGACACAGGCAGACCCACGGGCTCTAGGGACCTGAGTTCAAATTCTATAGTCGGAAGGGGAGCTAAAACTCTGAATGCAGCAAAACCAGTATAATCCCACTGGGATCAACTGTGCAGGATTTCAGCCCCAGTTGCTAACCTTCAACTGCCCCTCTCTGTGGGAGTGCTCACACGTTACATTCAACGAGTGCACAGTCCGAGGACTGGTGTGCACAATGATTGAGCTGCATGCTCACCCATCTATTCACAAGTTACGTTTGATGAGTGTGCAGTCTGTGTGCCTGTGTGTACGCACAGGTGAGCCACACAGATCAAGAGGTGTACAACAAATACTTGTAACATGTGAGGAGACACCTTGTACCTGGGTCTGGCACTGCATGTGAAAGAACCTATTCTCTATTTAAAAGGGGGGCAGCCAGTTTTAGAAACTCCCCAGGCGTGTTTTGCAACTGGAAGGACAGATCCTGAAGCTGAGGCTCCAAAACTTTGGCCACCTCATGAGACAACATGTGTTGGTCTGCCGTAGTTGAAACAAAATTTTAAAAAATTCCTTCCAGTAGCACCTTAGAGACCAACTAAGTTTGTTTTTGGTATGAGCTTTCATGTGCAGGTATCTGAAGAAGTGTGCATGTACATGAAAGCGCATACCAATAACAAACTTAGTTAGTCTCTAAGGTGCTACTGGAAGGATTTTTTATTTATTTATTTAGCTTATTTATGGCATTTATATTCCAGCTTTTTCTCCACGGAGCTCACGGTTCAGAGCAGAGTTTGAGAACTTAAAGAGGGAAAGTCACCTTATCCAGGGACAGTCCACAGATATTGTCCCACCTCTTTTTCTCAGTGGTGTCACAGACCATTCATAATGTAGGAATATTCTTCACAATTGTGAGCAGGACAATGGGGAGCTGGTAAGCAAAGGCAAGCTGCAACAATTCACTCTAATGTTGTTCCCTGCTCCTGCTCAGGCGGCACAGAAAAAGAGTTTGGGTTCCAGAAATTGATTCCGATTGCGCAGATAAAAATATAACGGATAGAATTCCACAGGGTGGGGTATTAGTGTGCGAAAACAGTCCAAATCCACTGGCATGCACCTCCAGATGGTGGAGATCTCAAGCACCATCCTGGCACTCTGGCACCTTGGTTGCAAGTGGCCGGAAGCCAGGTGCAAAATGCGCCTGGCGAATTTCGAACACTGGCTAGGAACTGTAGTCCAAAGCGGCTGGACTGGGGACGGCTGCCTCAGACTGTTCCTTGAGAAAGACTTAAGCCTCCAGAAACTCCCTGAGTCTGCAAATCTCTCTCCCTCCTTCCGAACCTCCCGGCCAAGTGAACACACCTGCATTCAATTCCATTCCCGTTTCCCCCAAACCTTGCCATTGCTGCTCTCTCCGTTCGAGGCAGAAGGAAGGAAGGAGGGAGGCAAAGGAGGAGGAGGAAAGAGAGGGTGGAAAAAACACCAGGATGCTGGTAATGACTGCGCTCACTGAGCCTCCGAGGCTGGCGAGGCAGCGCCCATCAATTATTAAAGAAAATTGGAGCATTTCCTAGCAAACCAGAGCATCACACAGCCTTTACAGGAAAACCAACTCTTCCATGCGCTGGGCCGCCAGGAACCCAGCTGGGGGACGGCGCAGAAATCAGACGTGCTCCATTAGGGTCAACGAAACTGAAATCCCCACCCCCACCTCTCGCACTCTCCTCTCCCCCCCTTGGGATCACCGAGGCCCCCATCCTGAGCTGCTGGGTGAACGGGCACCGCCACCGCACACAGGACAGTCCCCAATGGCTCTCTCTCTCCGGCGACAATGGGTGTTCTCGTTTCGTAAGGCCGGCCTTGCCATTGGGGAACCTGCGCAAAAGTCCCAGGGCGCAGGGTGGTCGGCTGGGGTGGCATTCTCCCCAGCTCTCTCCTCCCCTCCTCCTCCTCCTTTTTTTTTTTAAATAATATTTTATTAAGTTTAACAATAAAAAAGTAGAACAATAAAAACACAAAATAAATATAAAACACAACAATACAAACTTTCACGATACATAAAATACAAACGTTTAACAAAACGTTTAACAAAACAAAAAAAGACAATCAACACTCAAAAAGTAGAATAAGAAAAACACAAATCACTCTTTTCCAATTATTCATCTTCAATTAACTTATTTTCCTGACTTCCTCACGCCTCCCTTTTTTATATCCCTCTTTAACAATTAGTTCAGCAAATTCGTATCCTACTACTTTATCCTTATTTATTTTACCTCCCAAATTTCAAATTTTTATCTCTTATTACTAGAACCCCTTCATTTTAATTCAATGTCATCAGCATTCATACATTTTACAATACTTCTGTAAATAAGTTTTAAATTTCCTCCAATCTTCTTCCACCAACTCTTCTCCCTGGTCTCGGATTCTGCCAGTCATCTCAGCCTCCTCCTCCTTCCTTTACTCTTTTTTGGGAGGGGGCCTTTTCCTTCAACAGGGACGCGGGTGGCACTGTGGGTTAAACCACAGAGCCTAGGACTTGCCGATCAGAAGATCGGCAGTTCGAATCCCCGCAATGGGGTGAGCTCCCATTGCTTGATCCCTGCTCCTGCCAAGCTAGCAGTTTGAAACCACACCAGGGCAAGTAGATAATTAGGTATCACTCCGGCGGGAAGGTAAACAGCGTTTCCAAGCACTGCTCTGGTTTGCCAGAAGCGGCTTAGTCATGCTGGCTACATGACCTGGAAGCTGTACGCCGGCTCCCTCAGCCAATAAAGCGAGTTGAGCACTGCAACCACAGAGACGGCCACGACTGGACCTAATGGTCAGGGGTCCCTTTACCTTTACCTTTTCCTTCAACAACTATTGTGAGAGGAGAGAATTGAAGGGAGAACAACATATTCCTAGGACAGATAAGAGGAAGTCCTTGTGCTATTAAGACTCTTGCCGCCGTTGTTGCATACATAATTAAGTTCTTTATTTTCCAATAGCACAAGAATGGAAGAATGAGGAAATTCTGGCAAAAGAACAGTGGCAAGGGAAATTAATGGATTATGTGGAACTGGCGAAGTTGACATACAAACGGTGAGACAAGGACAACTGTGGCTTTAAAGAAGAATGGGAACTTTTTACAAATTACTTTAAAAACAACAACAAAATGAACTGGACTCCTTGGCAGGTTTTGAATAAACATACACAAATTTATTATTGTTAACGTAACAGACAGATAAATTAAGGTTCTTTACAAGTTTATAATATGCAGAGAAAAATGTGTGTTGAAAAATCAGAGAGAGGAGCTGAGGGAAGTCGGAAGTCTGGGGGGGAGAGAGGGAGGGTTTATCTTGGGGAGGGTGGGGGGGAAATGGGGGGGATGAAGAGGATAGGTTTTTGATAATTTGTTATGATGAAATTCTTAATAAAAACTATTTTTTAAAAAAGAGGAAGTCCTTCATGCAGCACAGTTGAACTGTGGAACTCATTTCTGCAGGCGGCAGTGATGGCTACTAAGCTGGATGGCTTTAAAAGAGGAATAAGCAAATTCATGGAGGAAAGTGCTATCAATGGCTGCTAGCCAGCATGGCTATGTTCTGCCCCCACAGTAATGCCAGTAAAAATAAGAATAGGAGCGAGATGGCATGCCCAACCCCTGAGAACACACCTATGTGCATAACAAGTCCTCCATTATTATTATTATTATTATTATTATTATTATTATTATTATTATTAATTTTATTTATTTATATCCCACCCATCTGCCTGCGTTGCTCCAGATACTCTGGGCAGCACTCGCCATGAACTTCAACAAAACGGCCACAACCTTGTGAACAACTGGTCACCTATGGTGATCGCAGATCATCTCCAGGTAACCAAGCAGGGCAGCTTAACAAAAGTTGGCTGCTATATTGTAACGGTCACAAGGTACCTGCAGGAAGGCTGGGTGTATGGCAGCCACCAGGGGTGCGTGGACTTAAGGACGGGACTTAATTGCAAAGGATGAGGGAGGGAGTGTCGGGAGACCCTGGCTTCTGAACTGGCCACCATGGCTGTCTGTACCACTACCAAAGGATTCGCCAACAGATTTCTGTATGTAGCCTACTCCTGTTAAGGACACAGCAGCAAGCCAGGTTGGGCTGGTGTAAAGGTAAAGGGACCCCTGACTGTTAGGTCAGTGTCTCCACCCCCATTGTTCTACCCAGACACTGAGGTCCAGCTCCGAGGGCCTTCTGGCAGTTCCCTCACTGCGATAAGCCAAGTTACAGGGAACCAGACAGAGGGCCTTCTCAGTAGTGGCACCCACCCTGTGGAACACCTTCCCATCAGATGTCAAGGAAATAAACAACTATTGGACTTTTAGTTTTTGATTTGAGTTTCTACTGAAATGAGGCTGCATTTTAAAGTTGTATTTTAATCTTGTTTTTAAGTTGTATTTCAATCAATTGTTTTTATACCTGGTGTTAGCCGTCTTGGCTGGTGAGGGCAGGGTATAAATAAATTTTATTATTATTATTATTATTATTATTATTATTATTATTATTATTAGACATCTGAAGACAGCCCTGTTTAGGGAACCTTTTAATATTTGATGAATCACTGTACAGTGGTACCTCGGGTTAAGTACTTAATTTGTTAAAGAGGTCTGTTCTTAACCCGAAACTGTTCTTAACATGAAGCACCACTTTATCTAATAGGGCCTCCAGCTGCCGCTGCGTCACCGCTGCGCAATTTCTTTTCTCATCCTGATGCAAAGTTCTTAACCCGAGGTACTATTTCTGGGTTAGCGGAGTCTGTAAGCTGCAGCGTATGTAACCTGAAGCGTATGTAACCCGAGGTACCATTGTATTTTAATATTCTGCTGGAAGCTGCCCAGAGTGGCTGGGGAAACCCAGCCAGATGGGCGGGGTATAAATAAATCATCATCATCATCATCATCACGTTGCCCCTTACTTGCCTTTTCTCCAAACAGAAAAATCCAAATTGCTGTAGCTCCACCCCCTTGATCATTTTGCTAGTCTTTTGCTGAACCTTTCCCCCAACTCCTTGCCAATTCCCAGCTGTCACCTCTCTGCCTTTAGCCTAAGCCACAAACTTTACCAGTTCCATCATCTCTGAGCTTGTGCCATTTCTCCCTAAACTTGATTTCTCCCACCACCACTCATCCTCAACACCCGCCCTGCTTCATCGACACTACGGTGCATAAGTGGGGTGAAAGCCGTTTTGGAAAGACTGGCTAGACTGTCCACAGGCTGGAGATTTCGAGGATGAAAAACTGGTGAGCACCTGGGATAATCTCCTGGAAGCAGCAGGTGTGGGCACAGAGCCTCCGTTAAGTTCAAAACAATAGGCCGGGTGAATTGTCTCACTGTGGGATTCCTCAACTAGCACCTCACACCTGGGGCTGGAGAATAATATCCTCCTACAAGTGGGCTGCACAGCCCAACTTTAAATAATTACAGCACACCTGCAACTGACGTGCATTTAACTTGTGCACATTCAGCTTCACGCACATGGCATTTTTTTAAAAAAAAAAATTAAAATTAAAAGGGGTCAGCTTTTAAGGGGAAAAACAGTCTGGCAAATTCCACCTACTAGTGAACCTAGAGTGCTTTGACTATACACAATTTTGGCTGTAGGCGAGATCTCTGGAAAGTAACCCCCACGTAAGTTGCAGGCTTAACGGATTTTTTATATTATTAAATGCAAGAGTTTATTATGAAGTCAAAGCAACAATCCAGTAGGAAATATGAAATAAAATAAAGGGGGGTAAACCTCCTGAGAATGTTCTTTATGAGGTAACGGCTGTGAACCCTGGTTTGTTTTTGTTTTGTTTTTTGGTACTCCCTCCTCATCCCCATCCCATTTATTTTATTTCATATTTTCAACTGGATTCATACTTTAATTTCATAAATGGCTTGGGGTTTTTTTTGTGATGGGACTCACCAGTGCGCCATTTTGTGCTGGCGCCCACGACACTTTTAGAAAGTAATGGGCACCGACACGCTCATTGTTTGTTAATTTTGTTTTTCTTTTTTTAAAAAAAGAAAATAAACACTGCTCAGTGCCAACATTCTGTTGTACAGAATATCATAGAATCAAGGGACCATGAGGGTCATCTATGTCAAGACAATATACAACTATTTTACTTTTAAAAGACAACTGAAGGTGGCCCTGTTTAGGGACGTTTTTAATGTCTGACGCTGTATTGTTTTTAATATTCGGTTGGAAGCTGCCCAGAGTGGCTGGGGAAATCCAGCCAGGTGGGCGGGGTATAAATAATAAATTATTATTATCATATTATCGCCGAAGAATTGATGCTCTTGAATTCTGGTGCTGGAGGAGACTCTTGAGAGTCCCATGGACTGCAAGAAGATCAAACCGATCCATTCTGAAGGAAATCAGCCCTGAGTGCTCACTGGAAGGACAGATCCTGAAGCTGAGGCTCCAAGACTTTGGCCACCTCATGAGAAGACTCCCTTGGAAAAGACCCTGATGTTGGGAAAGATGGAGGGCACAAGGAGAAGGGGACAACAGAGGACAAGATGGTTGGACAGTGTTCTCGAAGCTACCAGCATGAGTTTGACCAAACTGCGGGAGGCAGTGGAAGACAGGAGTGCCTGGCGTGCTCTGGTCCAGGGGGTCACGAATAGGCAGACACGACTAAATGACTAAACAACAACAACAAAAGTCCAACCCCCTGCAATGAAGGAATCTTTTGCCCAACATAGGGCTCAAATCCATGACCCTGAGTCTCAGGCCGTAACCACCTCCAGAACCAGAGGTAGCAGATGTTGCCCAGACACAGCAGAATCATAGAACTGTGGCCTGGGAAGGGCCCCCCAAAGTCATCTTGTCCAGCCCCCTCCAAGGCAGGAATCTCAGCTAAAGCATCCATGACAGATGGCCACTCCACCTCTGCTAAAAACCTCCAAGGAAGGGGAGGCTGCAAGGGATGAACTATAACCCTTTCCCCATCACTCCTCCAGGTTGAATGACTACAATTTGACCCACTGAGGATAATTTGTGCCCCAAAATATGATATTAGTAACTTGGAGGCAGGTCTGGTATAGCCTTCTTTCATCCAGTACCCCCACTGGTTATTTTTGAACTACAACTCCCATCATCCCCAGCTTGCATAGGCTAATGGGAATTGTAGTCCAGCACATCCGGAAGGCACCAGGCTGGCCTAGACTCTAGAGGGTTAACCGCAGAAGCGCACTGCGTAGTCAGGTCTTCCTCATTTGTCTCTCAATCTCAGAGCCTCTCCATATGTGGAACACGCAGGGTGTTTTCGAACGATGCAATTGTGTGTTTTTGCAAATGCTTTGTTGAAGTTGTCAGTTGTCGCTTCCATTTTTGGTACACTGCCTAGAGATATTTCCGAGCACAATTCGAAGTGTTGGTGCTGATCTTTAAAGCCCTAAACAGCCTCGGTCCAGTATACCTGAAGGAGTTTCTCCACCCCCATCGTCCAGCCCAGACACTGAGATCCAGCACCGGGGGCCTTCTGGCGGTTCCCTCATTGCGAGAAGTGAGGTTACAGGGAACCAGGCAGAGGGCCTTCTCGGTGGTGGCGCCACCCTGTGGAACGCCCTCCCTTCAAATGTCAAGGAAATAAGCAGCTATCTTATTTTTAAAAGATATCTGGAGGCAGCCCTGTTCAGGGAAGTTTTAAATATTTAATGCTGTATTGTTTTTAACACTCAATTGGGAGCCGGCCAGAGTGGCTGGGGAAACTCAGCCAGATGGGCAGGGTATAAATAATAAATTATTATTATTAATAATTATTATTATTATTATTATTATTATTATTATTATTATTAAACATATTAAGTGGTGTGGGAAGTGAATAACCCAATCAAATCATATAACAGCAAACCTAAAAGAGCGAGTACGTTCCTTCGGAAAACGAGGCCAGCCAACAAACAGTTGTGCCATCACACGAAAGGAAAGTGATGAGGGGCAGAAAACATATAGTGTAAGGGTGAGTGGGATTCTCTTGCAGCAAGGAGTTCCACAGAGAAAGGGCTGCATTCTACACATCATTTCACAGAGAACAGGAAGTACTGCAGAGCTTCATCAACTGGTATTCAGGGAGGAATATATGGGAGAAGAAGGCATCAAGGATGCAAGATGTCAGAAAAGTTAACACCAGAACCTTGAATTCGGCCTGGAGGCAAACGGCAATCGATACGGACGATCCAAACCTGGGCTTTCAGTTTGCACATATTGATAAGTAGCCTGCAATAGTGGAAGAATTCTGATCGCCGAAGAATTGATGCTTTTGAATTATGGTCTGGAGGAGACTCTTGAGAGTCCCATGGACTGCAAGAAGATCAAACTTATCCGTTCTTAAGGAAGTCAGCCCTGAGTGCTCACTGGAAGGACAGATCGTAAAGCTGAGGCTCCGATACTTTGGCCCCCTCATGAGAAGAGAAGACTCCCTGGAAAAGACCCTGATGTTGGGAAAGATGGAGGGCACAAGGAGAAGGGGACAACAGAGGGTGAGATGGTGGGACAGTGTTCTCGAAGCTACCAGCATGAGTCTGACCAAACTGCGGGAGGCAGGGGAAGACAGGAGTGCCTGGCGTGCTCTGGTCCATGGGGTCACAAAGAGTCGGACACGACTAAACCACTAAACAACAGCAACTGCAATAGTGGGAGCCTTCGGATCTGTCTCCAAGGGCAGCCCTGCAGAAAGCAGGGCTGCAGTAATCTGATCCTCCAAACTGAACAGTCGCGATCGAAAATCCATGAGAGGTTTTCAACAAATCGATGCCCCTCTCTCTCTGAGCAGAGGGGGTGGGAGCGAAATGTGGGAGCAAGAAAGGAAAATGGTTGGCTATCGTTCTCTGGCTACCGGAACGGAGAAGACAGTTCTGGGAGACTCAACGATCAAGTCAAGCATCAATTCCATCACCGGTGGAGGGACTGGAAATTGAGTGTGAACCGATTAAGAGAAGCTCGAGCTCAAGGAAGGAAAACAGGAAACCAAGATTTGAGGAATATCTGCACCAAAGTGGACCAATCTTCCAGGTGTTTAACCTCCGACTACGAAGAAAACCAGCAAGAATGATGGCTGAGAGGTTGGAGACGCAGCAGTCTCCTTTCCCCTCTCCCTTCACCTACATAGCTGTCAACTTTTCGCTTTTCTTGCGAGAAATCCTATTCGGAATAAGGGGAAAAAGGGAAATGTTGACAGCTATGTTCACCTACCAGCAACTGATATTATTAGCCTCGAAAATATTAAAGGTAAAGGTACCCCTGCCCGTACGGGCCAGTCTTGACAGACTCTGGGGTTGTGCGCCCATCTCACTTAAGAGGCCGGGGGCCAGTGCTGTCCGGAGACACTTCCGGGTCACGTGGCCAGCATGACAAAGCTGCATCTGGCAAGCCAGCGCAGCACACGGAAACGCCGTTTACCTTCCCGCCAGTAAGCGGTCCCTATTTATCTACTTGCACCCGGGAGTGCTTTCGAACTGCTAGGTTGGCAGGCGCTGGGACCGAGCAGCGGGAGCGCACCCCGCCGCGGGGATTCGAACCGCCGACCTTTCGATCGGCAAGCCCTAGGCGCTGAGGCTTTTACCCACAGCGCCACCCGCGTCCCATCCGCGTCGAAAATATTATTTACCACTAAAAAAAAAAAAACCCTTCCAAAACACCTACCGCCCCCCCCTGAAATCTCACCCCCTTCCCCATGATTTTTGCCCAGCTGATCAGCAGGGAGGATGTTTTCTCTGGAGGAAGGTTACAGAGATCAGACCTGCACATTCAATCCAGGTTGAGATCTGCAGGCGAAGGAGAGGGATGGGAAGAGATTTGTCCATCATCCTTCCTGACATCTGGCCACATCTGCTGCCCAAGGTAAACAGGGTGCCAGAATTGCCTTTGGCTGGATCCTGTAATCAGCCTTTTTATCCCCACGTACATTTTTTTACAAAGCTGCCTTCTCTGTTTTGCACGGCCTATTTGCCCATAATTTCGGAAACGCTTGGAAAGTCTCAGAAACCGCCAAAAGGTAACAGCCACCATCCACTGTGCTATTAAGTCAAAATATTGGGACTTGGGCCACTTTAGGCTGGATTTGCTTCAACCGCCTGTGCAAATATTCCTGACATCGTCCCCTCCCTTGCAGCCCAGATTACCCAAGGTGCTTAATGAAAATCTGATTCATTTGCATCCGGCACGATTCTGCAGCTGAACACAGACTTTTCCCCAGGTGGGCTGAATTCTCTCTGCTTTCAACATGCAATCCAACTCCTGCACGACTCAGACCAGTTTCTTTTTTAAAAACAACTCCCCCCCAAAAAAACACACACACACATACGGGTGTCTATGATGAACCCCTTCTTCCCACTGATTTACAGACTATTGGTTCTGAATGTGCTCTTTGAATCAACGAGATTTGTTCAAGCAGGTAGGTTCAGGACTACGGTGCAATTGACTTAACTGATCAGACTGATGGCATCTGTTGCTGGCTGCATGCATGAGACTGGATGCAGAAGAACAGGCTGGCCAATGCCTGCTTGTCTGGGAAGAATACAACTCAGTGGTTGCAGCGGTGCAAAGCTTCCCACCCCACTATGCCCCATGCCATCCCCAAAGAAGAACGTAAGAAGAGCCTGCTGGATCAGACCAACGACCCATCTAGCACAGCATCCTGTTCTCACAGTGGCCAAACAGATGCCCGTGGGAAACCTGCAATCAGGATTCGAACACAAGAGCCCTCTCCCCTCCTGCAGTTTCCAGCAACTGAGATTCAAAAGCATTATTGCCTCCAGGCGTGGAGGCAAAGTGTAACCATTGTGTGTACTAGCCATCAATAGGCCTCTCTTCCTCCACGAATTTGTCTAATCCTCTTTGAAAGCCTTCCAGCTTGGTGGCCATCACTGTGGCAGGGAGTTCCATAGTTTAACTGTTTCAAGAAGTATAGGGGAACCTGCAGAATAAACTTGGCTGGGGTGGGGGGTGGGAGGCAGGGATTATGTTCCATTGCCCACAGAGAAATACTTGCTCTGACAAGAGCATTCATTTTGGCACTGCTCTGAGCACAACCCTTTACTTATTTTAGGCAGTGCATCGCTTGTGGGTTTTTAAAACGCTAAGCAGAATATAAATGCTTCCAAGTTAACCAAAATGTTAATTAACTCATGGCAAAGTTTGCCGGACGAAGGTAAGGGTGGTGAACTCTTGAAACGGCAGCTTTCAGAATTTCTCTCGAACGAAGATTCAGAATCAGGAGGCATTACGAAGAATCAGCGCCGAAAATTAAGAGAAACCGCAAACCACCGGACACCAGGACAAGATAAGTCAACACAACAGGGGTGGCAGGAGCCTCTGAGCCCTCTGGCAAATACATTCCATGTCTTGCTTTACAGCTTTGACACAGTCAGACGAAACATGCTCTGACTTCTGGCCTCTGGGCCCTAGGAATGGCAGTGAGTTTACTGCCTGTTTGCATACGTTCTATGTATTTTGATGTTATATAAATCTCAGCTAATGCTGGGGTCTGGCATAGATGAACACAAACACAGAAAATGAACGGGGTAGAGAGGGGTGGGACAGGTAGATGAGATCAGCCCTGGCCCACCAGGCGCCCTCCAAATATTTCTGGACTACAACTCCCATCAGCCCCAGCCAGCGTGGGGAACTGTAGTCCAAAACACCAGGAGGGTGCCAGGCTGGTAAATATACTATTACACTAAGTGTGGTTTATTCCTTTGGAAGAAGATGAGGGCAGAACGGAGGGGTGACGATAGGACTGGGAAGGATGCAACAGGAAAAACAGTTTGCATGGAACAGGCAGGGCTGCAAGCGAGATACAATATCTCAATGTAGTTTACGGTTAAAAAAAGAAAGTGTTATTCTTTCCTGGAGATTGCCACAAAACAACAACAACATCAACAAATCTAGTGCAAATTCTTTCTGGGTGAAATCAGCCTGGATGGTTCATGCAAAAACAAGGGGAACGTTCTCTGTCTTTTTTTAAAAAAATGCTGATCCTTACTCTATCAAGGGATCTTGTCTGCGTCTCGCACCCTGCCTTTCCTCAAATATTCCAGTTTTGCTTAACCATTTGAGGTGACCTGCTCAGTCCAGGGAGATAATGGAGAAATGCAATATCTTGTTAGGGGCCCCCCGGATAAAGGGAGGTGAACACGCTCCTTGACTTGATAAAGCTTTGCTGCCTCTTCTTATGTCTAATTATCGTATCAGGTTATCATCTTTTCTTGGGTCATTAGGAAAAAAGCCCACTCACAAATCTCATCCAGACTCAGCTAATTACGATGATTTTTAGCTGCGCGAAATCCCACGGCAAGACCTAATTCGACACAGATCCAAACCCTTACTTCTCGCAAGCTACTACAAAGCGACGTCTCTGTTTGGGGCATTCTACCAAAAACAAAAAACACCCCAAACAGGATGGAAGGCCCGAGGTCTGGACTCAACGACGGAGAAACTGAGGCAGCAAACCAGTCACTTTCCGCCAGTTTCTAGCCTACACACGGTGTTCCGGGGAGAATAAAAAACTGTGATAGAATTATAAAGTACAACTGGGCATGATCCACCAGAAGGTTCTGCTCCCCCTGCTTGCTCCAGAGAACATCTGGGTGGATTGTGCCTTTTTATACTGAAAACAGAGGAATGATCAACACTAAAGACACGAAGCTGCCCCACGCAGACTCAAGCCAGCTAGCACAAAATTATTTCTTCAGAGCTCTCCTGGTCTTTCCCAGATGCCGCCTGAAATCCTTTCAGCAGAGATGCCCACGTTTGTACCTTCTGCATTCCAAGCATGTGTTCCACCACTAAAATATTCAACATTTATTTGGGGACCTGGGGTGCACTAGGGACCATGCAGGGCCAGCACAGCTGCACAGGCCTTTCAAAGCTTGCAGCATTAGCATTTCCAGAGACATAAATAAATCTACAAAGTGCGCCGCAAAACCCTTTACTAGGGCACAACTCTCAGATCATATAGCCAAAGAAGGTGACTTGGGTGAGCGATGCCCGGGACCCAGCTAGTAGGTTTGCAAACTCCGGGAGACAACAGGCTGACAACAATAAATTCAGTTGCAAATTGCAGGTGAATGATATACAGGAGAAATGAGGGGGGTGAGTTGTATCCCTGCTACATGGTTAGTTATGCAACCTAACTCTTGCTTCCTTTGTTTAAGCAACCTCAACTAAATGTCAAGCAAGATCAGATGTCAAAGGTCAGGGAACATTTGAGATCGATAGAAAATCAATTCAAATCAAAAAGGAGCTAACTCCCGGAGCCATTGAGCCCAGGGAGAAATGATTCATACATCCCAGTTTATCGACCAACAGGAATAATTGTAAAAGATAGAAAGGAATGGTGGGGGCGAGAGAGGAGTTTGCGATGTGGAACAATTTTGTACGAGAGCACCAAATTAAAGCATACTTGGGGGGAGGAGAGAGGAATAATAAAATTAGACCCACAGTTGTTGGTTTTTTTAAAAACAACAACAACCCACTAATGTCTGTTTAAGAAATTTGCAAGTAGAATTGCGAACTTGCATCCTTGGCATCAGTCTCACTTTCTTCCAATGCTGTTTTGCTTTTCCACCCCAAAGTGTTAACTTCAGAAACACTTTCCAACAGCTTGACAACAAGAAATATAAAACTACTTTCAGGGTGTGTGTGTGTGTGTGTGTATTCATATAAATGTTACCTGACACCTCCCGTCAGTTCCAACCTAAACTGTTTTTGATTCTGCTGAAAAATCCATCTGAGAAGAGTTATATTCATGAAAGTTCCAATGAGTTATAGTGAAACTTTAAGAGCAACAACAAAGGTGAAATCAAGGTACCTGTCTGTCTTCCTCTCGTACTTAGCTTTAGGGTTGGTGTTTTACCAGGAGATTTAGCAGGGGAAATGATGAAGGCCTTACGCCCTCCCGAAAACTAAATAATCGCAATTGCAATTCTGAAATTCCCCTTTCCTTTAAGCAGCTCCCCCCTCCCCAAGACGTAGCGAATAAATCAACGGCACGCTTTGCCCGTCAAAGAGGAGAACTGGAATAACACGCGCCAGTCATCGCATCGGAGTCATCGGAAGAAAAAAATAAAGAAGAATGAACACCTTTCCCGTCCCAAACTCCTTGCCTCGACTTCTGCAGGAGAACCCAGTAAATTCTTGGCAAATTTCAAAACAGGCAGGTATTGGGGATGGGGAAAGAGAGAGAAAACTATTGAAAGAAGGAGTTTGGGGGAGTTTCTTACTCTCTCTCTCTTTTGGGGGGCATTAGAATTTTCTGCAAGCCTTCTGCAGGCCCTACCTTTGAGCTGCGGTGTTGGCATCCAGAATGCCAGTCCCGTGCATCCAAGACCTCACAGCTGACAGCCCACCACCGGTCAAAGGCTCTTCCTTCATGGTCAGCCCACCTCTGGGGAGACCCTCCTGGATGGAGAACATCAAAACAGCCTTTTAAGGGTCCTAGGTGTGCACGGCAGGGGGCGCGGAGTGGGTGGGGAACAGGTCTTCTCGCCAAAACAATCCCAACCCCCAACCCCCAGTCAGGGAGGGCTTCCACCGAAGAAAGTTTGGGGCTCCTATGCTTGCTTGCTTTTTTGGAAATTCCCCCCAAGCTTGGGGCAGGGTGGGGGGCAAACCCCTAGAATCCCCCTCAAAGCAAAACAGAAAGAGGCGATCTCTTCAGAAAACCAAAATCCAGCGGCTTCCAAGGTGGATTCAGGGAGAGAGTTTCCCTGCTCAGCCACCTGCTCCTGAGCAGCTCGCAAAACCACGAGGTGTTGGGGTGACAATCCAAAGGCGGAGTATTTTGGACCGGTTTGTTTGTTTCCAAGTGACTGGGGAGGGTGGTTCTTGTTGGGCGGGGGGTGGGACTGGCTGTGTGTGAGGGGGGGGGAGAGAGAACAGCAGCCAAGCAGCTGGGAGGGGAGGGTTGTGCAGGAGGGGGGGGAGAGAGAAAGGGATGGAGGGAATCAGAGCAGAGGAGGAGAGGCAGAGAGAGAAGCCCCGGTGGAAGAGGGGGAGGGGGAGGAGGAGGTGGCGAAAGGGGGGAGGAGGGGGGAGCGAGGGCTGGAAGGAGGGATGAGAAAGAGAGAGAGCGAAGCAGAGGAAGAAAGGAGTGGCTGGAGAGATGGAGAGAGAGAGCGGGGTCAGGGCAACCGGAGGAGGCGCAGAGAGGACCAGAGCAAAGGAGAGAGAGAGAGAGAATAGAGGGATGGAGGCAGGATGCCGAGGAGGTGAGGAGGCGGAGGGAGGGATGGAGAGGGCAGGGCGCCGGATGGATGGATGGGTGGTCGGGCGGGGAGGAGTTCAGAGGCCGGACGAGCGCCCGGCGGGCCGGATCAAGAGCAGACGCCAAGAAGTGATGGAGAGAGGGGACAGGACGGGCGGCCCGTCCCGGGATGCGCAGAAAGTTCAGGGGCGCACCGGGGGAGGGAGGTGAGTGGGGGAGCGGTGCGCGCTCCGGATCAGGGCGCCTGGGGACCCAGGATGGGGGAGGCGTGGGGCAAGAGACAGTGAACGGCGTTTTTTTGGGTATGGTGGACAGTTGGCACTTTCTGGGGCGCCCCTTCTGGAGAGAGCCCCCCGCCCCCCAGGACTGGAGCCCCCCGAGGGGCTTTACCGAGGGCGCAGGCGGGTGGGAGCGCGGGCCGCCGCCGCCGCCGCCGCCTGCGGAGCCCCCATTCGCGGGCAGCAGCAGCAGGAGGAGCCTCCGGCGAGGGTCCCCGGAGAGCAGCCCAGCGGCGGCGGCTGCTCTGGCGCGCCTCCCGCGCCTCCTCCTGCGCCGACCGGCCTGGGCTCCCGCCTCGTCGCCCTCGTCGTCGCCCTCGCCGTCCGGCAGCAGCACCATCAGCACGGCCAGCCAGTGCGGCGCGGGGCCGGCGGACGGGGACTCCAGGCGCAGGGGGACGACCGGGCTGCCTCCGCCGCCGCCTCCGGCCGGGCCGAGCCGGGCCATGCCGCCTCCCTCCGCCTCCCCAGGGAGGGAGGAAGAGGAGGAGGAGGGGAGGGGGCTGGAGCCACCGGGCCGGGCAGGCTGACATCATCCGGGGAGGAGCGGACTCCGGGGGGACGGACGGACGGAGGGGGAGGAGGAGGCGGCGGCGGAGGAGGAGGAGGACGATGGCCGCGGGCGGGGGGCGCGCGGGGGATGATGGCGGGGAGCAGCATCCCCCCATCTGAGAGTGGCCCCCAAGATCGACACCCCAGCGCGCGCCCCGAAAACCTCTGCAGGGCGCACTGCCTCCGCATGTGTGCGTCCCCCCTCCCCCCCAAAAAATGCATCTCTCTAAATCCCACAGATCTCACCCCAGCCGCCGCCACCCCCAAAAAACCCAGGGGAGCAGCCTCCCAAGTAGCCCCCAAAACCAAGTCCCCAGCGAACCCCCGAAATCCTCTGCAAGGGCGCGCTGCCTCCGGGACCTCTCCATATGGCGCCCCCACTCCAAAAGTAGATGTGCCTCTCTAAACCCCACGGATTTCACCCCCCTCAAAAGCATGTGGAAAGTGGAAAAACCCTCTCTGGCCCCAGATTTTCTCTCCCCCACGGCAGGCGTTTGGATACCTGCTCCCCAAAACGTTTCCAGGATTGCCTCCTTGTGCAAAAGAGGAGTTTTTGCTCCCCACGTCGGGGTCCTGAGAGCAAATTCTCCCATCTGGACACCAGGCCTGCAGAGGAGTCTTTGGACGAGGATTCACCGAGCACCACAAGCGCGTCACCCTAAGTCGCCCCCTGCCCTGAGCTCTCTTCCACGTGCTCCCCCACCCACTCACTCTGGGGTGCCAACTTGAATAAAATATTGGGGGGGGGGGGCAGGTAAGTCCTGACCTGCATAATCTGTCACAGGAAATGGCTCTCACACACCATTTGAATGGCAATGCCCAGCAACTTTGGGGAGGGGCTGGTCCCCTCATATATTTTATTGGGGGGGGGTGAAGGGAACTCGGCCCCTAGGAGTTGGCTCCTATGCACCCAGCCAGGAACAGGCCCTCAAAGCCCTGCAAACAGGCTTTGTGCAACCAGATTCTGCATTCCGCCCTTAACTGTTTAATACAACCCCATCGAACCTGTGTGTTAATGTTCACAAGTGATGTCGGGGCACCTTTCGGCATGGAGTTATGTGTGAATGTGGTTAAAGTGGGACATGAAAGCTGATGGCACCTGCTTTTTTAATTATTATTATTCCAGGAAGCCCCTAAACTGGGAAAAGCAACAAGACTGAATTGAGGGAAAGTAGACTTTTCGCTCCTCTGGAAATCACTTTGCATTTCGCATAGCCCGCCAGGAAGTTCTCCTGCTCACAGACGCATTGGGGAAGAACGAGAACTTACAGGTGGAGTCCAGTAGCTTGGATGGGCAGCAGGAGTAACAGCATATTTTCCTTTCATTTATTTATTTTAATACCTTTATATCCCACCTTTCCCACAAGGAACTGAAGGCTGCGTACATCAATTCTCAGCAACTCCATTTTATCTTTGCAACACCCCTGTGAGGGTAGGCAAAGCTAGGCTGAGAGAGAGAAACTGGCCTGAGATCACCTGGTGAGCTTCATGGTTGATTGGGGACTAGATTAGGGTTACCGGACATCCCCGTTTCCCGGGGACAGTCCCCGGATTTGCGAATAAGTCCCCGGACAAATTCCATCCCCGGGATGTCCCCGGATTTCATCTAATGTTCCCGGGAAACGCAGCAGAGGCAGTCTCAGCAGCCCGGAGCATTTGGCTCTGCCTGGCTTCAGGAGCTGCTCAGAAGTCCCCATCTGATGGTGGTGCAGGGGCTCTCAGACGCAGCTTCCGGGCTGCCTCCACCTTCCCTGACCCCAGCAACCAAGCTGAGAAGGGAGGCTTCATGCTGCCTATCGGAGAAGCCTCACAACTCCTACTTGCATGCAAGCAGGAGCGGGGCGGGGATCTCTCCCTTTCCAGTTGAGGGATCCCTGCCCCCTCCTGCTTGCATGCAAGTAGGAATGAGATTGGGGATGCTCCAATGGCCTCGCCACCGCTGCTCTCGGCCCTCCTTCTTGTCGGAGCCTTGTCAGTAAAACAGGGATTTGTTTGTTCTCTGAAAAAGTCCCTATACGGTCTCAAGCAAAGTGCACGGTGCTGGCACTCTAGACTCACTAAAGTGTTGTTTTCTCTAGGTTTTCAGCAAGGTAAAGCTGGTCCATGTGTGTTTTTCAAAAGAAGCTGTATTGTTTATTTTATGTTGATGGTATTCTTTTCTTTTGGAAGGATGTCAAAATGTACAATAGCGCCTTAGCTCAACTGAAGGAGCACTTTGACGTGAAAGACCTTGGTGAGGTAACCAACTACCTATCTCTGGAAATAGAGAGAGATCAAGATGGTAACATTCTAGTACACCAGTCACAGAAAATTGCTGATGTGTTAACCAAACTAAACCTGATGGATGCTAACCCTGTAGACACACCATTGACAACAGGTTATCGTAGATGATACTAAAGAAGCATTTTCTGGCACTACATTGTACAGAAGTGTGCTAGGCAAACTAAACTTCATTGCCAGATGTTCAAGACCTGACATTGCAGTTAGCACGAATTTGCTAAGCAGACATGTCAACAATCCTATTGTTAAGGATTGGAAAGCTCTGAAATGCATAGCACGTTATTTGAAAGGCACTGTGCACTACAGACTGAGATTTAACAATCAGAAGTCTGGCGGTCTTGAGATATTTGCTGATGCGAGTTTTGGAAGTGACACTACAGACAGGAAAAGCACGTCTGGAGACAGAAGCCTTGGAGGAAGGGGAAACATGGCGGTTGAGGTCAAGGCGGCGGCCGCTCTGCCACCACCATCGCTGCAGCATCAATGTCCCGAATGTGTAATTTGTTTGTTGGTTTGTTTAAAGTGTCCCCATATTCATTGAAAAAAATCTGGTAACCTTGGACTAGATCCCTCGTTTCCCAGGCCTTAGACTGAGACACCAACCACTGCCCCACACTAGTTCCTTCTTCACCTCTGCAGTCCTGACACAGAATTGCAGAAAAGACCTTAGAGCTCATCTAGTCCAACCCCGTTCAGCGCAGAATCTGCAGTGCGATTTGCAGCAGCGGCATCCCTGGCAGACGGATGCCCAGCCTTTGTCAAAAGCAGGTGATATTCTGCATATGGGAGATGAAGCGTGTGGTGTAGTGGTTAGTGGGCTGGACCAAGACCCAGGAGACCGGGGTTCGAATCCCCACTAGGTGATTTTGATTAGCATCTGTCTCTCAACCTAGTATTCCTCGCAGGGTTGTTGTGAGGATAAAATGGGGGAGATTATGTATGCCAGAGCGGGCTCTTTGGAAAGGTGAGCTGTAAGTGAGTAGAATAAAATGATATACATAAGAACAGCCCTGCAGGATCCGGCCAGTGGCCCATCTAGTCCAGCATTCTCACAGTGGTCAACTAGATGCCCTAATGGAAGCAGGTTTCGAACACAAGATCCCTCTCCTGTCCTCCAGTTTCCAGCAACCAGCATTCAGAAACATCGCTGCCTCTGACAGTGAAGGCAGAGCGTGAGGATGGGCGCTCACAAAAACGTTTACTTCAGTATCCAAAGATAGTTTCATAGAATCAGAGAATTGTACACTTTGAAGGGGACCATACGGGCCATCTAAAACAACGCAGGAATCTTTAGGCTTGAACCTAAAACCTGAGATTGAGAGTCTCAACTCGCTTGTGGGCACAGCTCAGAGGCTGCAAAAGAAGGAAGGTTAACAGCAGGAAGAATTAGAGGAACCACCAGAAATGGCTATGAAAAGCATTAGAGATATGAGATGATTAGAACCCTCCAAACTTGAAGCATGGGAAGTCCTATTAAAAAATTTAAAATTTGGCGGAATATTTGGATTATTAGATAACATATTTTTTGCTCTATAAGACGCACCAGACCATAAGACACACCTAGTTTTTGGAGGAGGAAAACAAGAAAAAAATATTCTCGATCCCTCTTGCTGTTCTGGCTTCTGGGATAGCTGCGCAGCCTGCATTCGCTCCATAAGACTCACACACATTTCCCCTTACTTTTTAGGAGGGAAAAAGTGTGTCTTATACAGCGAAAAATACAGTATGCATATGTATAATTTGGAATAGTTATTGTGATTTGATTGGATAGTGGAAAATTTAATAAAAATGATTTTTTAAAAAGAGAGAGAGAGAGAGAGAGAGTCTCATGTTCTCTACCGACTAAGCCAGCCTTTCTCAACCTGTGGCTCCCCAGATGTTGTTGGGCTACAACTCCCATCACCCCTAGCTAGCAAGGCCAGAGCTCAGGGATGATGGGAGTTGTAGTCCAACAACATCTGGGGACCCACAGGTTGAGAACCGCTGGACTAAGCCGGTTGCACATCCATGGTTAAACTGTGGAACTCTCTGCCACAAGGGGCAGTGATGGCCTGCAACCTGGATGGCTTTAAAAGAGGATTGGACAAATTCATGGAGGAAGAGAGGGATATTGATGGCTACTAGCCAGGAGGGCTATGGTCTGCCTCCGCAGTTGGGGGCTTGTTGCTGGAAACAATGGGAGGGGAGGCGGTTCTTGTGTTCAAATACCGCATGCTGGTTTCCCACGGGCACTGAGAAAAGAGGATGCTGGACCCTTGGTCCGATCCAGCAGCCTGTTGTTATCTTCTTTTTTAACGTTTTTTATTGACTTTTTCCACATAACAAATTATTTCATCAATTATATTTCCCCCCATTTCCCCCCTCCCATCTCTCCCCCATACCCCTCCCCTCCCCCCGACTTCCCTCAGTTCCTCTTTCTGATTTATTAACACATATCATTCTCCGCATGTTATAAAAATGTAAAAATCTCTAAATTATCCATCTATTATATTAACAAATAAATTTGTGTCTCTTTATTCAAAACCTGCCAAGGAGTCCAATTCATTTTGTTGTTTCTTTAAGTACTTTGTAAAAGGCTCCCATTCTTCTTTGAAGTCACAGTTGTCCTTATCACATAGTTTGTGTGTCAATTGCACCAACTTCGCATAGTCCATCAGTTTCTCTTGCCACAGTTCTTTGGTCAGGGTTTCTTCATTCTTCCATCCTTGTGCTATTAAGACTCTTGCTGCCGTTGTCATGTATATAAATATGTTCTTCATTTTCCTTGGCAGGTCTTTCCCTGCAAAATGCTTGTTTTTTTTACAAATGTTAATTTCAACATTTTCTTCAACTCATTATATATCATTTCCCAATTTTTAAAAATTTCTCTGCAATCCCCCCGCCTGTTGTTCTGTTCTTAATGCTTTTCAACAGAGAGCAATTCTGCACATTGTGATGAGCCACCGAAAGACGAGATGTTGAGTGATCGTGTGAATACGATCTGTGGGAATGTCCCCTGAAAAGACCACCATCGCACTCTGGGCTTTGGCACAAATTAACTGTCTTTGATGGCTGGTGACTGCTAGCTATTGAGCATGCCACAGCTTCCATGAAAGCTGCGGAGGGGGGTAAGGCAGGTGGATGGGAAACGTGGTCATATTTTATAGGTACACAGCGGAAGAACTCTTCCATCTTTTTACAGCTGGGTGGCAAGAAGCATTCGGGGTGCGGGGAGAACGCTTCATGCTGCTGGTCTTGAGGAAACTGGCGTTGCTTTTTAAGAGACTGTACCAGTTTGTGTGGATGCCTGCCTGCTCGCTGTGTACCTTGTAAATAAAGAGATCTTGTCAGAAAAAAAACTCAGCAGACATGGAGTCTCTGTGTCACTCCAAGGGAAGCGGCCCAATCCAAAAAGGTAGCCCCAGAGATGTCCTGCGACTCTCAGGAAGCAGGAAAAGCCACAAACACCAAGGGCTCTGCAACTCCCTGTACTTGGTACACACACACACACACACACACACACACACACACTGCACAATTGCAGTTGCACATGCAATCAAACCCCATCCAGCAGGTTTAAGATATAAAGGACTTCCCTTCTTCTCTTTCCATGGTTCATTTTGCATATCATAAAAGGTAAAGGGACCCCTGACCATTAGGTCCAGTCGTGACTGACTCTGGGGTTGCGACGCTCATCTCGCTTTATTGGCCAAAGGAGCCGGCGTACGGCTTCCGGGTCATGTGGCCAGCAGGACTAAGCCGCTTCTGGCGAACCAGAGCAGCGCACGGAAACGCCGTTTACCTTCCCGTCGGAGTGGTACCTATTTATCTACTTGCACTTTGACGTGCTTTTGAACTGCTAGGTTGGCAGGAGAAGGGACCGAGAAATGGGAGCTCACCCTGTCACGGGGATTCGAACTGCCGACCTTCTGATTGGCAAGCCCTAGGCTCAGTGGTTTAACTCACAACGCCACCCTCATCCAACTTAGCACATCATAAACCCCTGTATATTTTACAAAAACTATACCATTCAGTATTCCATTATTACATCCAACAAAACTTATTTACACTGTTGAATTTATCTCAATGCTGCCAGCGTTTTCAGCTGTACACAGTTATTTCCCATATATTCAACAAACGTTTTCCAGTCTTCTCTAAACGTTATGTTCTTCTTGTTCCCTTATTCTATACGTTAAGTCCCCAAGCTGCACATATTCTGTCAACTTAAGTTGCTATTCTTTTGTTGGAACCTTGCTCGTTTTCCATTTTTGGGCTAACAAAACAAGGGTGGCATACATAAATAACCTTTTTTGACACCTGGGAATTTCAGTCTGAATTATCCCCAACAGAAAGGACTCTGGGGTTTTTTGGGGAAAGTACTTCTCACCTGGAAGGCAGAACCTTCTCACCTGGAATATCATCCTGTCTGTTTTATTTTGCTCTTCCAGGCCTGCCCCTCACATTCACCACTTCCCTCTCCCAGCCCTGGATGTCTCCCTCCCTCATTCCCAAGATCTCTGTGTGAGTATCAAAGACTCCTTTGCTAAGCAGCTCACAGTTCCATCCCAGCTACCAGGCAGCACAGGGCAAATTTTCACAGGGAGTGCTGGATGCAAAATACAGCGCTGGGTTCAGAATGTAGCTCCCTGGTAATCTCAGATGCCACCGAAAAGTAAAACGCAAAGCAAGTCTCTGTCCCCCTTTGGCTGCAAAAGTGTGGGTAACCCTTGCTGAAATCTCATAGAATCATAGAGTTGGAAGAGACCACAAGGGCCATCGAGTCCAACCCCCTGCCAAGCAGGAAACACCATCAGAGCACTCCTGACATATGGTTGTCAAGCCTCTGCTTAAAGACCTCCAAAGAAGGAGACTCCACCACACTCCTTGGCAGCAAATTCCACTGTCGAACAGCTCTTACTGTCAGGAAGTTCTTCCTAATGTTTAGGTGGAATCTTCTTTCTTGTAGTTTGGAACCATTGCTCCGTGTCCGCTTCTCTGGAGCAGCAGAAAACAACCTTTCTCCCTCCTCTATGTGACATCCTTTTATATATTTGAACATGGCTATCGTATCACCCCTTAGCCTCCTCTTCTCCAGGCTAAACATGCCCAGCTCCCTTAGCCGTTCCTCATAAGGCATCGTTTCCAGGCCTTTGACCATTTTGGTTGCCCTCCTCTGGACACGTTCCAGTTTGTCAGTGTCCTTCTTGAACTGTGGTGCCCAGAACTGGACACAGTACTCCAGCTGAGGTCTGACCAGAGCAGAATACAGTGGCACTATTACTTCCCTTAATCTAGATGCTATACTCCTATTGATGCAGCCTAGAATTGCATTGGCTTTTTTAGCTGCCGCATCACACTGTTGGCTCATGTCAAGTTTGTGGTCAACCAAGACTCCTAGATCTTTTTCACATGTACTGCTCTCAAGCCAGGTGTCACCCATCTTGTATTTGTGCCTCTCATTTTTTTTGCCCAAGTGCAATACTTTACATTTCTCCCTGTTAAAATTCATCTTGTTTGTTTTGGCCCAGTTCTCTAATCTGTCAAGGTCGTTTTGAAGTGTGTTCCTGTCCTCTGGGGTGTTAGCCACCCCTCCCAGTTTGGTGTCATCTGCAAATTTGATCAGGATGCCCTTGAGTCCATCATGCAAGTAGTTGATAAAGATGCTGAATAAGACCAGGCCCAAGACAGAACCCTGTGGCACCCCACTAGTCACTCTTCTCCAGGATGAAGAGGAACCATTGATGAGCACCCTTTGGGTTCGGTCAGTCAGCCAGTTACAAATCCATTGAGTGGTAGCATAGTCAAGACTGCATTTTACCAGCTTCTTTACAAGAATATCATGGGGCACCTTGTCAAATGCCTTGCTGAAATCAAGGTAGGCTACATCCACTGCGTTCCCTTCATCTACCAGGCTTGTAATTCTGTCAAAAAACGAGATCAGGTTAGTCTGACATGACTTATTTTTCAGAAATCCATGCTGACTATTGGTGATCACAGCATTCCTTTCTAGGTGCTCACAGACTGTTTGCTTAATGATCTGCTCCAGAATCTTCCCTGGTATTGATGTCAGACTGACTGGGCGGTAATTATTTGGGTCCTCTCTTTTCCCCTTTTTGAAAATAGGGACAACATTTGCCCTCCTCCAGTCTGCTGGGACTTCGCCTGTTCTCCAGGAATTCTCAAAGAATTCTCTGGAGGGAAGGACTCAAACCCATGGCTTCAAGTTGCAAGGAGATTCCAACTTAACATCAGGAAGAACTTTCTGATGCTAAGAGCAGTTTGACAGTGGAATGGGCTCCCCTAGGAGAAGGTGGAGCCTCCTTGGAGGTTTTTAAGCAGAGATTGGATGGCCATCTGTCATTGATGCTTTAGTTGAGATTCCTGCATTGCAGGGGGTTGGACTAGATGACCCTCGGGGTCCCTTCCCTTCCAACTCTACACTTCTATGATTATGTGATTTCAGACATCAGGAAGTCTCCCTGCCCACAACCTGCTGGGCAGGGAGGAGAGACCAGGGGTGTGAGAGAGAGGAGGGGAGAGAGAGGGGGGTCTTTTCCATTTGGCTCTGACCCCCACCCACTGCCAGATTCGGTCTCACCCACCACCAGCTTGCAGCTGGACAGCGTATTACCCATCCCCACGAGAGGAATGTGGGTCACACAGAAAAAAGTCCGCCCCCCACCGCTATGAAACAGAGGCGCTAATTCCCTGTTCATGCACCCAAAGATGGAGCAGTGAATATGTTAAGGGGTGGCCGGGAAGAGTGAGGTCATTGCTGTGAGGAGCCAAGCCGAGATGGGAGATAATGGAAACCCCTTTTACCGGGAATGGACTCATTTGGGCATTTTATCCTCGCGGAAATAGCAGCACCTGCATCCCACAAGGCCATTAGCGGATGGGAAAGAAGTCCTTTTGAGTGGACCTAAATGGGGGTGGGCAGGCGCCGTGGGAAAAAGCTTCTTCCCCAATGGGATGGGAGCCTCCGGCTTTCGATCTCAGGACCCATGGAGCACCAAAGCAGTGCCCACTAGGGATCCATTTGCAGAGCACCATTCACATTCGTAAGAAGGGCCCTGCAGCCGGGTCACACAAAAGAGCCTAAGAAGAGGTTGCTGGATCAGACCAATGGCTCATCAAGTCCAACATCTTGCCACCCAGATGATGATGATGATTGTTATTGTTATTATTATTAACAGGATTTGAGCACCAGAGCCCCCTCCTCTCCTGTAGTTTCCAGCAATGGGTAGAATAATAGAATCAAAGAATTGTAGAGTTGGAAGGGACCCCGAGGGTCATCTAGTCCAACCCGCTGCAATCTCAGGAATCTCAGCTTAAGCATCCCTGACAGATGGCCATTCCACCTCTCCTTAAAAACCTCCAAGGAAGGAGAGTCCATAACCTCCAGAGGGAGACCGTTTCACTGTCAAACAGCTCTTAACATCAGGGGAAACTTTCTGATGCTGAGTTGGAATCTCCTTCCTTGTAACTTGAAGCCGCAGGTTCAAGTCCTACCCTCCAGAGCAGGAGAAAACCAAGTTGTTCCCTCTTCCTTGTGACAGCCTTTGAGATCCTCTTTTAAAGCCATCCGAGTTGTAGTCCAACAACATCTGGAGACCCAAAATTGAGAAAGGTTGTTCCAGACTGTTGGGGAGTCCAGCAATTCCAGGAGGACGACAGGTCAAGGGGCTGGTTTTTATTTCCTTTATGGTTTTGGCATTCCATTTTCTTCATTTTGGGCTTAAACTCGGAACGCGTTTTTCTGCACAAACCGCCCAGGACTAGAGTCAGGCATGGAAGAACATAGGCCCGTTGCCCCACCTAGTGGCAAGAAGTTGCAAAGGCGGTTAGTGACCCAAATCTCATGCAATATTGCCCTTCTTCCCTAAAATAAAGAAAACAGCGTGCAAAATGGGGCCACCTCCTCGATACGGTTTGGGTCTGCACTGGGGAAAACCTTCAGCTATGCAGAAAAATACAATGCAGGTCTGAGTACTTTTAAGAGAGGGAACCCCCCCCCCCGCAACATATGAAATCTGCAGTAGCACAACATCTTATTCTGGGAACAGCTGTGAGTCCTGAAAGGGAACCAGGCAGAGGGCCTTCTCGGTGGTGGCGCCTGCCCTGTGGAACGCCCTCCTGTCAAATGTCAAAGAAATAAACAACTACCTGACTTTCAGAAGACATCTGAAGGCAGCCCTGTTTAGGGAAGTTTTTAATGTCTGATGTTTTGTTGTATTTTTAATATTTTGTTGGATGCCGCCCAGGGTGGCTGGGGAGGCCTGGCCAGATGGGCGGGGTATAAGTAATAAATTATTATTATTACAGGAATCTTAGGGCATTTTCCTTTTTTATTTTTTTTAAAGTACATTTGTAATGCATAAGGCTGCGAAGATTGACTTTGAAACCTGGCAGACCTCAGAAGCCAAAGGACAACAGCCCTCCCCTTAACTAACTAAACCGGAAGAGATGAGTGCAAATTCAGAGGAATGCATCACATTTTCTTGACATTGCAGAATTCAGGTGTGTGCCTGGCTCTTAGCAGAACACAGATTTTAATTTTAAGAAGGGCAGAAACACTTGATACCTGCAAGGACACAGGTTGCCTCAGGAAGCTGTGTCATTGCTTTCTCGGCAGGTTTCGAAGAAGCACTTAAACTGGCAATCTTCTATGATGGTTACAGGCAGGATAATAGGGGAGGCGACCTCCCAAACTTGAAAGCTCGATGGGCTCAAGGGATGGGGAACCTGTGCCCCTTCAAAGTCCCATCAGGCCCAGCCAGCATAGCCAAAGGTCATGGGTGATGGTAGTTGTAGTCCAACAATATTAGATGAAGCTCTCCATCCCTCATCTAAACAGAACTTGCTGAGGCTCCAGAAATCACCTTTGACAACCCCCTTCCCAGCATCTAGAACTTACAACTGTGCTATTAAACCCCTAGAGCTTTGAAAAATTAAGCATGCTTTGGGGCTTGACATTTAATTGTATTCCCTCGCGGCTCTGTGTCTTCCTTAAATAAAACCTTGTGATACAAATGCATCAAAATAATAGAGGGATTTTTTTAGGGGGTGAAAGAAACAGCACAGAAACGATCTTGTTTCTACCTATTTGTTTGTGGAGGGGTCGTTCTGCCCCCTTCCCAAATTTCATTTTCTACTAGCAGCTCACAGCTGTCCATGGAGGTGCAGGTTAATTCTGTGTCCAGGGCAGATGTCTCCCAGCTCCATGTGGTACGCAGGATGAGACCCTCCCTGCCTGCGGACTGTCTCACCAGAGTGGTGCATGCTCTGCTTATCTCTCGCTTGGTTTACTGCAATGCGCTCTACGTGGGGCTACCTTTGAAGGTGACCCGGAAACTACAACTAATCCAGGATGCAGCAGCTAGACTGGTGACTGGGAGTGGCTGCCAGGACCATTTAACACCGGTCTTAAAGGATCTACACTGGCTCCCAGGACATTTCCGAGCACAATTCAAAGTGTTGGTGCTGACCTTTAAAGCCCTAAACAGCCTCGGTCCAGTAGACCTGAAGGAGCGTCTCCACGCCCATTGTTCAGCCCGGGCACTGAGGTCCAGCTCCAAGGGCCTTCTGGCAGTTCCCCTACTGCGAGAAGTGAAGCTACAGGGAACCAGGCAGAGGGCCTTCTTGGTGGTGGCGCCCGCCCTGTGGAACACCCTCCCTTCAGATGCCAAGGAAATAAACAACTATCTGACTTTCAGGAGACAGCCCTGTATAGGGAATTTTTTTAATGTTTGATGTTTTATTGTGTTCTTATATCTGCTGGAAGCTGCCCAGAGTGGCTGCGGCAACTCAGCTAGATGGGTGGCATATAAATAATAAAATTATTATTATATTATTAAGGAAGCATCATTTTGCTTCTAAGATTGGGCAGGTATGATGCAGGTATATCAGAGACTGCAAGCACATCTCTGCCCCTGTCCTTCAGCTGCTTCACTCTGAGCCATTTCCCCTAGACCGGAAATCCTGTCGGATGGGGTGGTGGTAGTGCAAATAATATTATTATTAGCAATTACTCTGTGGCGGTGAAGGGGGTGTTTCTTGCTGTCCCCCCTTCTTTTGCAGAACTGCACACAACCAGCTCATGCCATCCATTTGATTTGTTTATTTAACTTGCAAGCAAAGGTCTCCCACTGTCCACAGCTGTTTGATTCACCTGCCCCGCGATGTAATCACCTCTACGCAAAAAATAAAAATAAAACGGTCAATGATGGGGCAGGACACCAAAGCCACAAAGGTTTGCTGGTGGCCCAGATCCCCGGAAGGGGCTCCCTGGCCCATCAAACGTTCTAGGCCGACCCGGGGGAAAACCTGCAAGGACCCGTCGCTTGGGCAGAAGTCCAAACCTTCCCCGTTTCACACGCTTGCCAGAGATTATAGGCAAGCAGCGGGTGGATGCATAGGTAAGGAGGCAGACACGGAGACCCTGCAGCCATTTTGGAACGAGGCTGCCGCCATCTTGGATAAGAGCATTCATCTCCGAATCTGCCATTCTGCCGGGTCGTGTCTCTGTGTTGCGGCCAGCGCTGAAACTTTTAAACTACAGCAGCGGCCGGTGTTTGGGGCAATGCCCTCGCGCCTCTGGTTAGAAGAATAAGACGTATGGCACCGCCTTGCTGGTATAGAAGGTCTAGCCTGCAGAGTGGAAGTCCTTCAGCACTCCTCAGAGAAGAGGCGGGACTTGAGTTTCCCCGGCTCCAGATAAAGCGCTCTTTGCTAGATGCAGCACAGACTGTGCTTGCTCTAACTCGGCTGGGGCGGCCTGCTTCCCTGGGTGTAGGAGAAGCTGTTCGGCGCATCGGGTTCCCAGGCTATGGAAAAGGGAAACGGCACGGGAGAGCAAAGAGCTAGGGAGGGGAGAAGGCGGTGGAAAGACCAGGGCCGAGCTCAGCTTTGCCGTCGAAATGAATCAATGGGCTTAGGCTCTCCCCTCTGGCGTCACCCTGCTGTAGGAGCTTCCTGGCTGAGATCTCCAGTGTGTCCTCTGCTGATGCAACAGGGGAGGCCGCCACTGGGCTTGGGGGCTCCCCCTCCAGGCGACCCTCAGCTGGGATTCCCGGAGCAGCTAAGAGCCGAGGACAGCCGTTTCCTGGTTTGCTGGCTAAGTCAGGCTCTCTTCCCAGAGAGACGCACCCAGGAACATCCCGCTCTGGGGCCATGGGCTCTCCTGAGCTGTGGCACCAGTCCCCTGGCGGCACTTCGGGAATGGGGAGATCCAGCGCTTGGCTGCCATTTCCTGCGGAGGTGGGCAGGCCCAGGTCCCTCTGGGGTGCGTCATATCCGGGAACGCTCTCTCCCGAGCTGTCGAACGTCTGCTGGCCTTCCCCAGCGGGGTGTCCAGAAAGCGTGATTTGTTGTTCTGTCCCACCAGCTTCGCCGGCCTCCGCAGTCCTGTCCCCACCGGGGCGCACTGTGCGGTCGACAACAGTGGGCTCTGTGCTCCTGGAAGCCTCCTCCCTCCCCGCCACGGGCTCCGCTTGTCGTGCGCGATCCTCGAGCCTGACCTGCTGGTGGCAGAGGGGGCATGTGTCCTGCACGAAAAACCACTTGCGCAGGCAGCCGTCGTGGAAGAAGTGGCCGCACGGCACGACGACGGCCAGGGTCATCTCCTGAAAGGGGGCAGAATGAGGTGGTTAGCAGGGAAGAGCCTGGAGGGGCAACGGGCAGCGCAGCCCTGAGGTAGAGCACCTGCTGTGCATGCAGAACTTCCCTGGCATCACCGGTTAAAATAGAGCAGGTGGTATATGGGAAAACTTGCCTGAGAGCTGCCGCCAAAGTGGAGCAGGTAATCCTCAGCCTAGAGTCCTTCCACCCCCTTCCAAAGCTGGAAAAACTAGGCTGTCAGGGAATGGACTAAGGAGGAATGGGGGGGGGGGACGTTCCCAGGAAGAGGAGGACAGTATAGATTTACGACAGTGGTTTGCAGAAGGTCATAGTTCAGAGACTGCAGAAAGAAGGGGGAGCAGCACTCGGGCAGAGACAGCTGACAGACTCAGTGTCTCTTGAAAGCATTCCTGACCCCCTCCCCCAGGGACCCGGCGTGCACTGAAGGTAGTAGAACAGAAAGCGCAGAAGCTCAGATCAGCTGACGAAGGGATGACATATACAGTCATACCTCATGTTATGTCCGCTTCTTGTTACGTTCTTTCAGGATACGTCCCACGGCGACCCGGAAGTACCGGAAAGGGCTACTTCCGGGTTTCGCCGCTCGCGCATGCTCAGATGCGCAAAATGACGTCATGCGCAGAAGCAGCAAATCGCAACCCACGCATGCGTAGACACGGGTTGCATTCTTTTCATGTTGCGAACGGGCCTCCGGAACGGATCCCGTTCGCAACCAGAGGTACCGCTATAATAGGAGAGACGGAGGGGGTGGGACTTTACTCAGAGCAACGCCATTACCCGAAAGAGACGCCATTTCTACGTTCCCTCTATGTGAGTATTGAATAAAATACTTGGTAAGAACTCTTCTTGTTTATCTGCTTCTTGGCTGCCACCATGGGAGGGACTGGATTCCCTGAAGCCTAATATAGGCTTTGAGAAGGAGGAGGGAGGACTCTGCCAGAGCCTTGTCCCTCTTTCCCACAGCTCAGTGTCTCCTTTACCCAGCTTTGGGAAGGCAGCACGAGGGCTGGTGGGCATCAAATGTTGTTGAGGACCACCAAAAAAGGCCTCAAGGGCCACGTTGGATCACCCTGCTATGGAGGAAACCATGTTGGCTACCCACAAGTTAGTGGGTATAGCCTAACACAAGGCTCCCCAACCTGGTCCAGTATTGACTTCAGATTGAGGAAGGCCCTAACCCAAGCCAGTCCCCCAAACTAAAAATGAACAAGGGCAGGTGGGGACAGACGGCCCAGAGGAGGGAACTGTGGGGGGTTGCGGCTCACTGACATTCACCTGGAAGCAAATGGCGCAGACGTCATTGTGGTCCAAGAGTTGCCTGCTGGTGGCCCTTGGCAGCAAGCTGATTTTCTTGGCCGCCTCTCGGCGGAGCAGGAAGCTCTTCCACCCGGAGTGGGCCCTCAGCCAGACGTTGAAGTAGCAGTGGATGATGATGACGGAGGCCCCCAGCCAGCTCCACTCGCCAAAGATGGACTCCCAGGTTCCGTAGGCCACCACGCAGACGGCCACCAAGAACTCCAGGACGCGGCTGATGGCGTTGATGTAGTAGACAATCTCGTCCATCTTCTCCATCGGGGTGTCCTGGAAGAGCTCGATCATGAACAGGGTGTAGATGAATAGGGTCCCCATCACCTGAAAGGAGGAGGAGGAGGGGGAGGAGAACTGTTGGTTTCTTCAGCCAAAGCTGAAGGCCCCAGAGGTCTAGATTGGATCAAGCCCAGAGCCCATTGGCCAGAAACCGATGGCTACTAGCTGCAATGTCTTTGATCTGTCTTATTTTATTATCTTATCTTATTTTGACAAAGTAATAATCATAAATAAATACAAATACAAATGTGCACCCCGCCACCAAGACCATTCCATTGTAACTATCCAGCCTCCCAAAATTTCAACACCTCTTGCGATGGTTTGATCCCTTTCCATTTTAACAGTATAAATTCTACAAATACCCTCCATATCTCCTCAAAATCATTTCTCCTACTTATTCCTCATCTTACCTTAATGGCACATGATAATTTATCATTAATAGCTATATCTTTATACCATTCTTCAATTTTATATTCTGCTTGCCCCTTCCACTTCCTAGCTACAATAATTCGTGCAGCTGTCAATAAATTTGCAAGCAAGTCCTTCATAGACTGCAAACCTTCCACCCCATTGTAAATTGAGAATATTTTTTTTTTTTATAATATTTTTTATTAAACAATTTTTATATTAACACAAACAAAACATACAAAAACAAACAACAAACATTAACAAAACAAAAAACAAGTACCATTTCATGTCCTAATTTCTTAAACCTTACTTCCTCGACTTCCTCTTGCTTCCCGTTTCTGTATTCCAAGTTCTTACAATTATTCAGCGAATCTTCCCTTATTTTATTATAAATTTATGTTAATCATCCTTATTCTCTCTGTCTTAACCATTACTAATAGTAACCATTTATTTTAAGCCCAACATCATTCTAACTGTCATTAATTTTATAGTATTTCTTTAAGTAATCCTTAAACTTCTTCCATTCCTCTTCCGCCGCTTCTCTTCCCTGGTCTCGGATTCTGCTCGTCATTTCTGCCAAACCCATGTAGTCCATCACCTTCATCTGCCATTCTTCCAGTGTGGGTAGATCCTGTGTCTTCCAGTACTTTGCAATAAGTATTCTAGCTGCTGTTGTAGCATACATAAAAAAAATTGTATCTGTCTTTAACACCCCCTGGCCGACAATACCCAAGAGAAAGGCCTCTGGTTTCTTGGGGAAAGTATATTTAAATACCTTTTTCAGTTCATTATAGATCATTTCCCAGAATGCCTTAATCTTCGGGCACGTCCACCAGAGGTGAAAAAATGTACCTTCCTTTTCTTTACATTTCCAACATTTATTATCAGGCAAGTGGTAGATCTTTGCAAGCTTGACTGGGGTTATGTACCACCTATAAATCATTTTCATTATATTTTCTCTTAAGGCGTTACACGCCGTAAACTTCAACCCGGTGGTCCACAACTTTTCCCAATCAGCGAACATAATGTTATGACCAATGTCCTGAGCCCATTTAATCATACTTGATTTTATCATTTCATCTTGTGTATTCCATTTCAGCAGCAGATGTAAATTGAGAATAGGTCTACCTCTGGGCTTTCGGTCAGCTTTAACCCAGTGATTTCTGTTATCTCCTTAAACACCCTTGGCCCCCAAAATTGTACATATTTACACTCCCTCCACATGTGAACATAATCTCCCGTTTCCTGGCATCCCCTCCAACGTAACACCGAATATTCCTTGTTTATTTGATTTAATCTGACTGGTGCTAAATACCATCTCCAAACTAATTTGTAATAATTTTCTTTTATTCTTATACCACTTGGGGTGCACTAGCAAGCTCATCGTCAGGGCACAACGGAGAACCCCCCCCCCGATTCTTCCCAGCACCTGGAAATCAAAGGTATTTCTGCCTCTATACAGAGGGATAATGATGCTCTCCTGGCACCACCACTATGTGTCTTTAGAAGCCAGGCAAAAACATTCCTCTTTGGCCATTAATTAATCTATGGCCTCAGGAGCCCCGGGTTATGGGTGCCCAATGGCACCCGTGGCATAACATGATGCTGGCGGCATGGTGGCGCTTCCGAGGCTTCACAGGGCCTCGGACGTTGTCTGGGAACTCGCATAGGGGTTTCGACACGACTTCTGATAGAAACCGGAAGTCCTGTCGGATCCCCCCATTGTGGGGTCTGAGCACCCACCCCCAAAATTTGTGGGGGGCCCTGGATGCCCCCACTAGAATTGGCACCTATGTATGGCCTGTTATGTGTGTGGGGGGACTGTTATCATGATTATTTTATTTTTATGCTCTTCGTCAACTATCCATCACCCCATGAAAACTTAATCCACAGTAATGACCAGAGGAGGAATAACTGCTGAAAGCAGCACAGAGAGAAGAAGAACTACACTGGCTCCCAGTATGTTTCCGAGCACAATTCAAAGTGTTGGTGCTGACCTTTAAAGCCCTAAACGGTCTCGGTCCTGTATACCTGAAGGAGCGTCTCCACCCCCATCATTCAGCCTGGACACTGAGGTCCAGCTCCAAGGGCCTTCAGGTTGTCCCCTCACTGCGAGAAGCCAAGTTACAGGGAACCAGGCAAAGGGCCTTCTCGGTGGTGGCACCCACCCTGTGGAATGCCCTCCTGTCAGATGTCAAGGAAATAAACAATTATCTGACTTTTAGAAGACATCTGAAGGCAGCCCTGTTTAGGGAAGCTTTTAATGTTTAATAGGTTATTGTGTTTTGGTGTTCTGTCGGAAGCCGCCCAGAGTGGCTGAGGAGACCCAGCCAGATGGGTGGGGTATAAATTAATAATAATAATAATAATAATAATAATAATAATAATAATAATGGTGCATCTGCAGCAGCGAAACTGGACGCCTCTATCTGCCCTAGTTGCAACGGAACATGTCTCTCCTGCATCAGTCTCTGCAGCCAGAGCAGGCGCTATAATTCTCCAACGCTTTGACTTCACCCCCAAAAGGCGCACTCCTTTGCGGTCTCCCCAGACAGACAGATGCCAGCCGCCATTACTGTTCTACACGGTATTTGGACACAGTATTTTTTAAAGGGAAACCGCCGTGAGCACAGATGCCCTCGTGGGAAAGGTGTCCCAGAAATAAACCAGCTCCAGCTACGGGCAAAAAAGGGGCAAGTGTACCTGCAGGGAGGTCAGCATGCAGCTGGAGACGAGGATCAGGAGCCAGAAGTCCATGTGGAAGAAGTGAGCGATCTTGTACGCCATGAAGCCCGGGAAGACCAGGAGGAAGAGGCACATGCTGATTCCCCGGAAGTGCTTCCAGAAACTCCTGAAACAACAACACAGCCGGACAGCTCAGTGGGTGGAGCACAAGGCTGTTAGGGTTGTGGGTTTGAGTCCCATGCGGGGCAACAGATTTCTGCGTTGTACGGGGTTGGACTAGATGACTCTAGAGGTCCCTTCCACCTCTATGGTTCTGTGATTCTAAGAGGTGGAGGGACAGTTTGAGAGGCCCAGGAAGGCTGCGGCAAAGTCCATCCCTTTCAGCCACCACCTCGGATATGGAGCTTGGATGGACCAGGGCACAGCTGTCAACGTTTCCCTTTTTTTAAGGGAAATTCCCTTATTCCAAGTAGGATTCCTTGCAAGAAAAGGGAAAAGTTGACAGCTATGGACCAGGGGCCTGGCTCAGCAGAAAGCAGCTTCCTACTTAAATCTCCCAGATCCAGAACACAGTCGTACCTTGGAAGTCGAACGGAATCCGTTCTGGAAGTCCGTTCGACTTCTAAAATGCTCGGAAACCAAAGCATGGCTTCTGATTGGCTGCAGGAAGCTCCTGCAGCCAATGGGGAGCCCCGTCGGATGTTCGGCTTCCAAAAGTACGTTTGAAAACCGGAACACTCACTTCTGGGTTTCGGAAGCCGATTTGTTCGGGAGCCAAGGCGTTTGAGATCCAAGGTACAACTGTAATGAGGAAACAGCATTTTACGTTAGGGCAGGGCCATAGCTCAGCACCAGAGCATCAGTTTTGCATGCAGAAGGTCCCAGGTTCCACCGCGGAAGCATTTCCGAGGCAGTGCTGTAGGAAGACTCATTCCTGAAACCCTGGAGAGCTTCTGCCAGTCTGGGCAGGCAGTACTGAACTAGATGAGCCAATGGAGTGACTCTACATAAGTCAGCTTCCTATGAAGACTGTGTGAATAGCGCTTGCTGAAGTTTTCAACTTTCAAATCCCCCAAAATGAGGGGTGCTAAAAAGTCGTAACATGACTTGGGAATTTGAAAGGTATTTCGGCTAAATTTATATAGTTCAGTTTCGCTGGGAACAGAAAAGGTGTGTAAAGTTGCACAGAAACGATTTAAAAATGATGCCAAGGACATGCATTATTATTTTTGTTATTGTTGTTGTTATTTAGCGTTACCCGACATTTTCAGAAGGCAAAATTAAAATCCTTTGGTTTTCTCAAAGCAGTTTGTGCTTTTTCATCAGACGTAGACTTATCATGCTAAATCTGCACAGCCAAAAGTGTATTTTTAAGCCCACTCACTGAAGAAATTTGCAAAAACCAAGCTTCACCCTTAAAATGACGCATACTGCTATATGACGATTAAAAATACATATATATTCAGGCGTTCCCCCCTTATACACATGATGTGTGGGAACTGCTATTTGAGAAAGAAAGGGGGATATCCAGCCCCATTGAGAATATGGGCCAGGCTGTACATTCTTCCAGATCTGCCTTCCCCAAACTGGTGCCCCCCAGATCTTTCAGACTAGAGCTGCTGTCAGGCCCAGCCAGCAATTGCCACATCCTATTCTCGCTCTCTAAGTTGTGGCAGCCACTTTATGTTAGGCCATGCCTGCCTCTGGCGTGGCCGCCATTTTGTGACTGGTGCCAACGGCACTTCCTCAAGCTTCCACATCAACCCCAAAATGTTGGCGGCTCCTTTCTGAGCGCCCCTCGACAACGAGGCTGGGCTTGCATGTGGGGAACGACCACCCCACCCCCTCCAGGCTACGCAGATTTATAACCACGAGGACACGGATCGCATCCCCTGTTCCCGTGTGTCCGCACAAAGGAGAAAGCACTCTCACCTGTTCCGCGTAGCCCCCAGGCCCAAGACAATGGGGTCGGCTATTTCGATCATGGACTGCAGGGTGGACGTCACCACGATGAAGAGGATGATGCTGAGAAGAAATGTTCTTTCCAGGAGCTGCAACCCAAGTAGACCGGTTTGGAGGGCAAGCAGCAGTAAGGTTACACCCTCCGTCACACCCCTGAAACAAGGGGAAAGTATGCAGCTGTATATTGGATTGGTTGGGGGTTTTTTTGGAATATTTTTTATTAGTAATTTCAGCATATTATTTTATCAAAAAACATATCATCCTTAAATTCCCGCCCCCTATTTTTCCCTCCCTCCTCCCCAAGGAATAGCCCACCCTCCCCTCCCCCCCAGACTTCCCTCAGCTCCTCTCTGGTTTATCAACATATGCTATTTTATGCATGTTACAAAGCTGTGTTGTTGTTGTTTAGTTGTTTAGTTGTGTCCGACTCTTCGTGACCCCCAGGACCAGAGCACGCCAGGCACTCCTGTCTTCCACTGCCTCCCACAGTTTGGTCAAACTCATGCTGGTAGCTTCAAGAACACTGTCCCACCATCTCGTCCTCTGTCGTCCCCTTCTCCTTGTGCCCTCCATCTTTCCCAACATCAGGGTCTTTTCCAGGGAGTCTTCTCTTCTCATGAAGTGGCCAAAGTATTGGAGCCTCAGCTTCGAGATCTGTCCTTCCAGTGAGCACTCAGGGCTGATTTCCTTCAGAATGGAGAGGTTTGATCTTCTTGCAGTCCATGGGACTCTCAAGAGTCTCCTCCAGCACCAGAATTCAAAAGCATCCATGCTTCGGCGATCAGCCTTCTTTATGGTCCAGCTCTCACTTCCATACATCACTACTGGGAAAACCAGAGCTTTAACTATACGGACCTTTGTTGGCAAGGTGATCTGCCTTGCCATGGCGAAGGGGCTTGAATAACTCGGAGAAGCTATGAGCTATGCCGTGCAGGGCCACCCAAGATGGACAGGTCATAGTGGAGAGTTTTAACCAAATTTGATCCACCTGGAGCAGGAACCGGCAAGCCACTCCAGTATCCCTGCCAAGAAAATTCCATGGACAAAGACAACAGGCATACAAATCTATACAGATCCTTAATTTATCTATCTAGATGTTATCAATAAGAAGTTTGTGAATGTTTATTCAAAACCTGCCAAGGAGTCCAGTTCATTTTGTCGTTTCTTTAAATACTCTGTAAAAGGTTCCCATTCATCTTTAAAATCACAGCTATCCATGTCATGTAGTTTTTGTGTCAGTTTTGCCACTTCTGCATAGTCCATCAATTTCTCTTGCCGGGATTTCCTCATTCTTCCATCCTTGTGCTATTAAGACTCTTGCCGCCGTTGTCGCATACATAAAGATATTTTCCCGTTTCCTTGGCAGGTCTTTTCCTACAATCCCTAACAAAAATGCTTCAGGTTTTTTGACAAATGTTAGTTGGATTTTTTTCCCTGTGGGGTGGTTCCCAAAAAAAAAAATAAAAATAGGATGGGGAGAGGAAATTGCCACTGGCCAGTGCACCTCTTTAGACTTAGCAGGTGGTGTTGCTTTTTTAAAATGCTCTCGTGTTCAAGATAAATTTGGGGATTTTTAGACTTTTGGTGGGTCCCTGGTTGTGGAACACTCTCCCCAGGGAGGTCCATTACATATTTTTTAGGCACCTGGCAAAAACATTCCTCTTTTCTCAGGGATGATCCAGACAGAAATTCCCAGGTGTCAAAAAAGGTTATTTATGTATACCACAACTGCGACCCGTGTTTCATTAGCTCCCAAATGGAAAACGAGGTCCCAACTGAAGAAGAATGGCAGCTTAAGATGAGGGAATACGCACAGCTTGCAGACTTAACATACAGAATAAGAGAACAAGAAGAACATATGTTTAAATAAGATTGGAAAATGTTGATTGTTTATATGGGAGAAATTTGTGTACACTTGAAAACATGGGCAGCATTAAGATACGTTCAACAGTGCAAATTAGTTTTGATGGATGTAGTTATGGAATACTGAATGGTTTAGTTTATGTAAAATATGGAGGGATTTATGACATGCAAATTGAACCATGGAAAGAGAAGGAAAGTCATTGATACTTAAAGGTAAAGATAAAGGACCCTTGACTGTTAGGTCCAGTTGCAGACGACTCTGGGGTTGCGGCACTCATCTCGCTTTACTGGCCGAGGGAGGCGGCGTTTGTCCGCAGACAGTTTTTCCGGGTCATGTGGCCAGCAGGACTAAACCGCTTCTGGCGAAACTAGAGCAGTGCACAGAAACACAGTTTACCATCCCGCCAGAGTGGTAACTACTTATCTACTTGTACTGTGTGCTTTCAAACTGCTAGGTAGGCAGGAGCTGGGACCGAGCAACGGGGGCCTCAAACCACCGACCTTCCGATCGGCAAGTCCAAGCAGCACAGCAGTTTAAACCACAGCGCTACCCGTGTCCCCATTGATACTTAAGGTTGAATAAATGAATAAAATGTAAAACAGAAAATTTAATAAAAATTACAGAAAAAAACTAAACATTCCTCTTTTCCCAGGCCCTGGGCTGATTAACATCCAATACCCTTTTAAGTCAGTCCCTCTGTGTGTGTGCGTGCGATGGGTTTGTTTTATTCCTGCTTTTATTGTGTATCCTGTGTTTCTATTTTTATGCTCTGAACGTCCCCGAGATCTTCGGATGAAGGGCGGTGTGAAAACTTGACAAATAAAACAAAGTGTGTATTAGATAATCTAGGCCAGGGGTCAGCAAACTTTTTCAGCAGGGGGCCGGTCCACTGTCCCTCAGACCTTGTGGGGGGTCGGACTATATTTTCAGGGGGGAAATGAATAAATTCCTATGCCCCACAAATAACCCAGAGATGCCTTTTAAATAAAAGGACACATTCTACCCATGTAAAAACATGCTGATTCCCGGACTGTCTGAGCGCCAGATTTAGAAGGCAATTGGGCCGGATCCGGCCCCCGGGCCTTAGTTTGCCTACCCATGATCTAGGCAGCTGCTCTTTCAAGCTCTCTCACCTGTGCATCACGTTGCCATCCTGGAAAGCGCTGTAACCTGCCAGGTAGAACTTGCAGAGTTTGAGGAGGCCCAGGGCCAGGTAGGAGACAGTGAAGGTGAGCCCAATGAGGGAGTATGGGGTGCTGCAACATTCGGCCACACTGCGGAGAGGGAAATCGTTAAGAAGCCTCCAGGATCAGACCAAGCAGAGGACGTCGAGCCTGGTATCCTGTTTCCTAGAGTGGCCAAACAGGGAGATGGAGGGAAAAGCCCTTCTCCAGCCGCTGAGACTCAGGAGGCCACTGCGAAAGATTTATCCTTTAAGCATCACACTTGGTTTCAAGCTAGGGGCTGTCGCTCTGCCACAAGGCAGCAAATTCTGCACTGCAGGAGGTTATTAGGATTCTAGGGGGCTATCTGGACTGCGCCAATGGCTCTGCGATCTTAGGGTGAATATAAATTTAATAAACAATGGTAATAATCAATAGTGATCTGGTCCAGCATCCTGTTCTCACAGTGAAGAAGAAGAAAGACACAGAATAATAGAACTGTAGTGCTCTAAGGGAACCCTGAGGGTCATCGAGTCCAACCCCCTGCAATGCAGGGGTCTCTTTGCCCAACGTGGGCAAAATGTTGGCATGTTCCAAGAGCCCTTTCCATTCCTCCTGGCCCAACACAGCAATGGGCATAGCTGAGGGGCCAAGCACGCCAGGGAGCATGCCATGTCAAAGGTTGGAAGCCATCTTAATAATAATAATAATAATAATAATAATAATAATAATAAATTTTTATTTATACCCCGCCCTCTCCGGCCAGAGCTGGGCTCAGGGCAGCTAACGCCAGTAAAATTACAATAAAAACATAATGGGGGGGGGGGGGAGAAAAGAAAGAAAGAAAAAACAATTTAAAATACGGGTTAAAATACAAATTTAAAATGCAGCCTCATTTTAAAAGTAGCCCAAGGATCAAGACCGTAAGGGGAGGGAAACCATAAGGGTCAGACTGAGTCCAAACCAAAGGTCGGGCGGAACAGTTCTGTCTTGCAGGCCCTACGGAAAGATGTCAAGTCCCACAGGGCCCTAGTCTCTTGTGACAGAGCGTTCCACCAAGTCGGGGCCATTGCTGAAAAGGCCCTGGCCCTCTCGGAAGGGCTTTTCCCATTGGGGATGGAACAAGCTTGTTTTCTGCTGCAGAACCCAAACCAGTGGATTTGAATGACAAGGAAGGAGATTCGCAATAAAAATTAGGAAGAACTTTCTGATGACAAGAACTGTTGGACAGTGGAATGGACTCCCCTGGAAGGTGGTGGACACTCCTCTGGAGGTTTCCAAGAAGTTGGAGGACCATCTGCCGGGGCTGCCTTGGCTGTGATCCCTGCACTGCAAGGGGTTGGGCTAGATGACCCTTGGGTATCCCTTCCAACGCTACAATTCGATGACTCTGTGGGAAGTTGCTGCTCGCTTCCCCTCCACGACGCACCACCTTTCTACCTGCTGAGGAAGATGAAGACCAAGCCTTGCTGGGGCAAAGGGTTGCCAGAGGAAGAAGAAACCAGGGCACAGATCTGCAGCGTGAACAGCGCCAGCCAGAAGACCAGGAACAAGAGCGGGACAGCCAGCTGCCGCCAAAGGGACATCGCCAGCGCCACCAGGCGATACACCTCCAGTACCTGGGGACAAAAAAAGGGAGGCCAAAGAGAACTGCGAATTAGACTTAGAGCAGGGATGTCCAACCAGTCGACTGCAATAACTGGGGGACCCCGGGGATGTTTGAGTCGATTGTGGTCAATCGCGGGCTCTTTTCCCTTTGCGGTGGAAAAAGAGGATCTGGCCCTGTCCTCCATTCGCACATGATCGCTAGATCGGAAGACAGAGTTTTCGCCGTGAGGCTGTTTTTTTCCTGATCAATGTTTTGGTGAGCAACTTTTCCCTTTTCCCCCTAAAGAAAGCTCAACATCTTAGACCTGCCCCTCCCATAAAAGGTCAACAACATTGACCAGAACCCCCCAAAAAGTATACCACTTTGATATCCCCCCTAAAAAAAGCTCTACAACTTTGACCTGAGCCCCTAAAAAAGGGGTAGATCACTGCCATCTCTTGGGAGTTGGACGTCCCTGATTTAGAGGAACTCTTTGCTGGGGGCCCTTCCTGTCTATGAAGAATTCCGAATCAGGACCTCACACACATTTTTGATAACATTCGAGCCAGATGCTCATGCAGTTCTCCAGGATCCTGGAGCATTGGATTGGGACTCCAAGCAAAAGCTCCCTGGAAGAGTTGGGTAAAGGGACCCCTGACCATTAGGTCCAGTCGTGACAGACTCTGGGGTTGTGGTGCTCATCTCGCTTTATTGGCCGAGGGAGCCAGCGTACAGCTTCCGGGTCATGTGGCCAGCATGACTAAGCCGCTTCTGGCGAACCAGAGCAGCACACAGAAACGCCGTTTACCTTCCCGCTGGAGTGGTACCTATTTATCTACTTGTACTTCATGCTTTTGAACTGCTAGGTTGGCAGGAGCAGGGACTGAGCAACGGGAGCTTACCCCGTCGTGGGGATTTGAACCGCCGACCTTCTGATTGGCAAGTCCTAGGCTCTGTGGTTTAACCCACAGCGTCACCCGCGTCCTGAAGAGTTGGGTGCTTGCTTGCAATTCCTTTCTGACACTAAGAGCTGTTTGGTGGTGGAGCAATCTCCCTTGGGAAGCAGTGGACTCTCTTTCCTTGCAGGTTTTTAAGGTGGCCATCTATCAGGGATGCTTTAGTTGAGGTTCCTGTCAGTTTGCATTTCTTAGTGCAGAAAATATTGATCTGATGTGTAGAAATCTTTCCTATTCTACTGAGTTCAAGAGGGCTCTGGAAGCTTCTGGAAGCTTCTGTGCGTGAAAGAAACAAGCAAAAGGTTCATGACGTTTGAGTTATACCTTCAGAGAAGCTGAGGACAGCTGGCTTCAACTGGTTCTCTTTTTCCTTTCTGTCAAGGTCATGCTAACTATAAAAGTAAGGCTAGCCTGGGCTCACTCTCTCTATCTCTTTCCTTCTGGTGTGGTGTTTTGTACATAGTGGTAAGGTTTAGACTTATTATAAGTTATTGTAAGCTTAAGTTAAGTCTGCTGCAACTGGATTTCTTATGGGCAGTGCCAATCCTGAATGTATTGGATTTGTGACCATTATGTTCATTTGCCTTCAGTAGCAGTAAAGCTCTGTAGATGAAATGTTGCCTCTGGTCTATTTTTTGGGAATCCTGCAACGTGTTTAAGTTTTTACTCTAACTATACGTTAGAGTTCTGCTCTGGATCAATATTGAGTATTACAGTATTTTTCGCTCTATAGGACGCACCTTTTCCCCCGCCAAAAATTAAGGGGAAATGTCTGTGCGTCCTATAGAGCGAATGCAGGCTCCTTGGCTTCAGCAATAGCAACGCGAAGCCTCTGAAGTGCAGAGGGAGCGCTCCCTCTGCACTCCAGAGGCTTCGCGTTGCTTTCGCTGAAGCCTGGAGAGCGGTAGGTGTGCACCAACCCCTCTCGCTCTCCAGACTTCAGGGATAGCCGCCTGAAGCCTGCGGAGCGCAGCGCGAGTTCCCGCTGCACTCCGCAGGCTTCAGGTTTCTTTCTCCTGGCTTTAGCAGAGAGGGAAAGCTGTGCAGCGCCCCTTTAGCCAAGCGGGAGGAGAAATGGAAGGGGCTCCGTTTCTCCTGCCGCTTTGCTGAAGGGGCGCTGAGAAGAGAGGGGGAGATTTTTTTTTCTTTCTTGTTCTCCCCCTCTAAAACAAGGTGCGTCCTATGGCCCGGTGCGTCCTATAGAGCGAAAAATACGGTATTTCAAAGACAGTTCCTTCACTGCAGGGAGCTGGACCAGATGATTCTCATTCAGCAATTCTATGAGCTAGCTGGACCCAAAGGTCTGGGGTTCTTATGAATTCTAAGCTTCCTTACGACTGAACTATGGAGGACGGGTATGCACAAGGAAAAGTTGGCAGGGAGCAGCTGCCAATCAGAAACTGCTACGATTCGAAGGAGCGATCCCTTTGGACCTCCTTCATCACCTGAGCAACCTCCCGGCAGGCGACCGTTGCCCATTGGAGAGGAACCACCAGGCAGGAGGCCACAACGTAGAGAGCCTCCATCACGGTGAGAGCTGTGGCGACGCTGTTCACGGCGGGCAAGCCCCAAAGCGGGAGGCAGCACAGGCGGGCGGCCAGAGGGAGGAGTGGAGCCCCGAAGAGCCACACCCGCTTGGTCTTCAGCAGGAGGGCGCAGAGGGTGGCAACGATGACTTGACCTGGGGAGGACGGGAGGAGAAAAGGAGGGGGTCAGGCGGGTGTCCCAAATGCAGGAAGGCAGGGCAAGCAGCAAAGGAGCTGGTAACTCTGATAACGTCCTTGTCTGGATGTAGGACGGAGAAGGGTTTGGAAGTACGTGTCGAAACCAGACCACAATGATAAAATGCACATCCAATGCTCCGCCCACTTTTGCCCTGGCCCCGCCCACCTGGCCCCTGGAAGGCTGCCCAGTCAGAAACGTGGCCCTCGGGTTAAAAAAAAGTCCCCACCATTTCTGCATATAAGCAGGTCAAAGAGCAGTGGAAGAGAAGGAACAAGCTGGCAACCTTCCCTTTTTTTGCGGGAAATTCCCTTATCGCAGTGCCATTTCCCGCTGCTATCCCAGATTGTTAGATATCCCGTAGACTGTCCCCGGGACAGGTGAGGCTGCTCATCCCGTATTTCCGAGACTGCTGATCCCTTATTTTTCAAATCTGAAAATTGACAGCTACGGTTCCTCACCTGTGAGTGCCGTGGCGAAGTGGCTAAGGGCCACGGGGTCGTTGTACACAGCGCCATGGAAATCCCGCTCCATCTCGTGGCGGATGTAGTCTCTGGAATGGGAGCCGGGAAGACGGTTTGTAATGCCAAGCGGGATGCCAGCCCAAGGAGGAACTAGCTCTCCGTTGCTTAATAAAAAAAAACATTGGTACCTCTTCCTATGATAGTTCTGCTCTCTCTTTCTCTAGCAACCAAGGCCCCATTCACACATGCTGTTTCTTCAATTTTGCAAACTCTGGGCTTTTTTCAACTCCCAGTAACAGCAGAGATGGCCGGCCAAGTGTGGAGCTAGGTATCTGAGCTGGATCTGAGCTGCCAGAGGCAAAGGCTGTCATAGTCCAGGCCAGAAATTACCAACTATGCCACATTTTGTCACCAATGTCAGAAGCATTACCCAATCCTTGGCAAGTTGGTAATGAGGCTCCATTTTCCAGCTAGTACCCTGGCTGCATTTTTCTGCTGCTCCCAGTGCCCAAGAGCTAAGAACATCCTGCGATTCTGCAACTGAACTACGTGATTACAGAAACGGGAACCTAGCACAGGATTCAGCTTCTTGAGTCTCCCATTTTTACTTAAAAGCAAGTTTCAAGTCTTTAGGACTGCAGTGTGTCCACTGCTCGGGGCGGGGGCTTCAGAGACTTGCCTCTTTCTTTGCTTTCCCCGTAAACTACAGAAGTACACCAGTATGCAAAAACAGAACCAAGTGAGGGCTCTCTTTGTGTAATTTAGACAGAACTTCTCTCAATGCGGAATTTTAAAACCTTCCTTTTGGAGCCAGGCATACGCACACTCCTGCAACGATATTACTCCCAGAGGCCCACCATGATTTTTCCTGACCCAACCACTCTGGGAGGCTTCCAGCAAAATAAAATAAAAAACATAATAAAATACCAAACATTAAAAATGTCCCTAGCTGCCTTCAGATATCTCCTAGAAGTGAGATAGTTGTTGATTTCCTTAACATCTGATGGGAGGGTGGGTGCCACTACCGAGAAGGCCCTCTGCCTGGTTCCCTGTAACCTCACTTCTCACAGGGAGGGAACCGCCAGGAGACCCTTGGAGCTGGACTTCAGGGTCCGGGAAGAATGATGGGGGTGGAGACGCTCCTTCAGGTCTACTGGGCCAAGGCCATTTAGGGCTTTAAAGGTCAGCACCAACACTTTGAACTGTGCTCAGAAACATACAGTGGTACCTCGGGTTAAGAACTTAATTCGTTCCGGAGGTCCGTTCTTAACCTGAAACTGTTCTTAACCTGAGGTAACACTTTAGTTAATGGGGCCTTCCACTGCTACCGCGCGGCCGCGCGATTTCTGTTCTCATCCTGAAGCAACGTTCATAACCCGAGGTACTATTTCTGGGTTAGCGGAGTCTGTAACCTGAAGAGTCTGTAACCCGAAGTACCACTGTACTTCCAAGATTTGACATAGGCATTGGGCAGGTGGAAAGCACCACTGGAAACTCCCATCTGCTCCTAGCAGGCCCAAAATGTAGCTGCACCTCACAAAAGATGTAAAAATGGCAAGGACCCGTCCTTCAGCTCCTGCAGTTTAGAGGCAAAGGACCAGGAGACTACAGCGCTCCTATTACAGATAGGTAGCTGTGTTGGTCTGCCATAGTCAAAACAAATTTTTTTTTCCCTTCCAGTAGCACCTTAAAGACCAACTAAGTTAGTTCTTGGTATGAGCTTTCGTGTGCATGCACACTTCTTCAGATACACTGAAACAGAAGTTGCCAGATCCTTCTATATAGTGAGAAGGTGGGGAGGGGTATTACTCAGAAGGGTGGTGGGAATGGGTGATTGGCAGATAGCTGTGATGAGCCTGTTGACGACTCTTAACGACTGCAATAGGTCTTACAGGAAAAAGCAAGGGGTGAGAAGGTGAAAAATGGCTTTGTCATGTATAATGAGATAAGAATCCAATGTCTTTGTTCAGACCAGGTCTCTCCATGGTTTTAAGTTTGGTAATGAGTTGCAATTCAGCAGCTTCTCTTTCCAGTCTATTTCTGAAATTCCTTTGTAGTAAAACAGCTACTTTGAGATCTTGTATAGAATGTCCTGGGAGATTGAAGTGTTCTCCTAAGAACTAACTTAGTTGGTCTTTAAGGTGCTACTGGAAGGGAAAAAAAAAATTGTTACAGTGCTCCTAGTTCCTTTTGAGAATGCCATTGCCAGGAACTTTTTTTTGAGAGCAGAGCCTGCTCCACACCACCTGCTGCCCCCCGCAACCTCAAGCCCTTCCTTTCTAGCAAGTCAACTCTATGATCGGCCGCTTCCAGTTCGCAGAAGGAGGCAACGCGAGTCCTTACCGGGCCGTCTGGTGGCTTACATACAGCAGCAACGCTGTCAGGATGTAGAGATACAACTTCACAAGCATCCGGACTGGGAGCAGCAAAACCACCACACACACCAAGTGACCTAAAACCGTGAGGAAGCGGAGAGAGAAGCCAACATTTTAAACACTCTTATGTCTGCCTGTTTAGTTTTGCGGAAAAGCCCTTAGCTGCCTTCCGTCAATTGTTCAAGGGTCAGGCTGTTGTGCCAAACACTTGCCTGAACCCCTCTCCAAACCTGTGAATATTCTGCCCGGCCATGATTGCAACTGAACAACATAGACCATGGCAGTAGGCAAAGAACTCGGCATGCCAATGAATCTTAATTCTTTTCTGATTGAGAAAAAATGTCGAAAACTCAGCTATATAATCTAATCACCAAATGGCACCTTAAACCTAGGTTACGGTCACGACAATGGGATTTCTCTGCATCATACCCCACCCCCCAAAGTTAGTTCTTGTTGTTGTTGCTGCTTTATATTTATATACCAAAGCGGTTTACAACACATTTTAAAAATAAAACAAATTCATGCTCCAAGGGAAATATTTCAGATCCTTCTCCAAGTGACATTCTGCTTTTGCCAGCTGCTTTTGCCCAGAGATATCCCAGTGGTCACAATTGGGTCCCTGCCAGTTGCAAAACGCACCCAGCACCTGGCTAATTTCTAACTGCTTATGACAGCAGAAAGCATGCGGCAACAGGCAGAGGGAACTTAAAATACCGGCTGATGGGGAGTTAGAAAGGCCAGGGGATTGAGACTGTCTGCAAAGGTCCCACTGGGTAGAAGAGGCAGAAAGAACTGTGTACACATAACTTTGCAATGATTGTATAGCGAAAAATGTCAGTCTCAGCAGAACATTAATCCAGTCAAAATTGCAACACACCATTTTTTCCACATCTGCAAACATGTTTTCAAATCCACAGGCCAGCCCTAGATTATTCCGTAGTATCATAAACCTATACTATTTATTGAGACACGTAACAGATTATCATCTTCTTATTGCTTTCTATATAAGTAATGATTTTTTATCACTGTCACATCCCCAGTGTTTAATTACTCTCTTTTTTTTAAGCCGAAGGTACATTTGTGACTTTCCAAAATTCTGACAATAAAAACTTACAACGGCTAGCAATGTGAGCTGAATTATCTCTGATCAAATACCGTATTTTTCGCTCTATAACACGCACCCGACCATAACCCGCACGTAGTTTTTAGAGGAGGAAAATCCGTAGGCATGCCACCCGTAGGCATTCCCTCTATAACACGCACAGACATTTCCCCTTACTTTTTAGGAGGAAAAAAGTGAGTGTTATGGTGCAAAAAATACGGTACATTCCAGGAGACAGACAGACCTCTGGAGCAGCCAGAATTCATAACCTGCTACAGGCATCTATTTCTTCAGCGGACATAATTTATTCCAGGATGTATAATTCCACTTTTAGTGTATGTGTGCATGAACATTTGAACATATACACAGATCCTGGAGCACCCATATGCAAAAATGTCCTCAGTATACATAACTTATTCCAAGTTGCATAATTTCACATTGTGTCCATGAGTGGGAAAATTTTAGTTACTTTGATGCAGAATCAGGATTTTAAACACAACATGTTGACAGCTTGGGGCAGAAAGCAGCCTGGGATTTACTGGTATAATCAATGGATTATTTGCAATAGTTTGGCACTGCTATCGGCAAGGCGACTTCTATCCCCCTAAAACCCCTGATCTGCAATAACTCAGTTGTGTCATTATGAATAATAATAATTGCAATTATAACCCACTCTTTTACTCCAAGGAGCGCAAAACAACATAAATTCCCACAACAACCCTGTGAGGCAGGCTAGGCTGAAAGGCACCAAGGTCCCCCAGTGTCGAGTGGGGATTCGAACCCAGGTCTCCCAGGTCCTGGTCCAATACACTGACCACTTCACCACAATGCCTCTTAGGCTTGTAGGTTCATACTGGCACATGGAGGTCATCTCACGGTACATAAGATAACAGAAAACGACTGGTAATCGGTTCAATAACTTCCTGCCAAAGTAATCTTTCTGGCTCGGGTTGGTGGGCTTTGTTGAGAAAACAAAGCCAACACCAGAAGCCTGAATCCTGCCCACAGCGCCAGGCACTCTGCACATGCTCAAGCGAGGCACCATCAAGACCAGGAGCGGTGCAACGACCATTGCGGCGACTTCACCCCGTCTCCCGCCTGCCTGGCCTGCACCACTCACCTGCGTAATAGGCGTTCCACAGGTGATGTCGCCACAGGTAGGTCCCCTCCGGCCTCCTCGGGTGCAACAGCAGCTCTGCAAAGGCCTGAACATCCCACCGGTACAGGAGGTCCAGCAGGGCGATGCTGGGCACGCGGAGCGCCACGTTGGCCACCTCTTCCAGCATGGGCATGGCAGCTCCGAGTTAAGGACCCCCCACCCAAAAAAACCACACCCTAACTCCAGCAGGGACCAGAGGCTCTGCTCCCCAGGGCTTCCTTTCCTGGTCCAGCGGGGGTGTCTCTCCCCCCCAGAAGGATCTCCCCCTCCCCCCAGCAGGCCTCCTTCCAGGTGGGTGGTCTCAGGGCAGGGGCCGAAATAAGAGGGGGCAGCAACCCCAAAAGAGAGGAAGGCAGGAGGGAACCTGGAATGGGGACAGGGAGGGAGGGGGCCAAATCTCTTTTTTGGGGGGGTGTTAAGAAGAGGGGCGTTCACAGTTGGGAGGGGGGAGCTCGAGGGGTGGGGAGAAAATGAGATGGGGGGAGGGGGCCAGGGGCTGGGGTGGGGGGCGTCAGGCTGAAGGGGGGAGAAGCAGGAGTTTGGGGGGGCAAGACTCCTCTCCCCCCCTCAAGGAAAGTTAAGGGGGTCAAATAATTCTCGGGGGGGGAGGCAGGTTCAAATAAAGGGGGAGGAAAGGAGTGAGGACTTGGGGAGGGGGCTGCGAAAGAAGGCGCGAGGGGGGGGTCGGGTTTCCTTCCGGGGGGGCAGCCCCAGTAATGGGGTGCGGGGCCCCTCAAGGCTCGGGACCTCCCCCACCGAGGAGGGGGGAGCAGAAAAATCCTCCTCTCCGGGTCAAGCGACGCCCCCCCCCACCTTGCCAGCGCCGTACTTTCACTTTCCCTCAAGCCCCGCCCCTTGACCTTTGCCTCCCCTAGTGAAGCCTTGGCGGCCATCTTGGCTACGGGCGCGCCCTTCCTCCCTGCCGCCCCGCGGGAGCCACGTGGCGCTCCAGGGACGCCAGCGCCCCTGAAGGCTGCGCCGCCATCTTTGGTGAGGGCGTCCACTTTTTTCCCCTCCCCCGTTAGGTACAAAGACGTTGAACTTCGACCGATCCCGAAGATGCATCACTTCCGGTTCCCATTCGTCTCCCCATCGTTCCACTCATCCCCTCCATGTGCGGGGCAAGGACGGTGGGAATGTAGCACAGGGAACCCTGCCGTGGGTATAAATATGAATTGCAATGGAGGGGAAATATCTGCATCAGTGTATTAAATTAGCAGGGAGACAATATACAGCCTTGTCGTACTCCTTTCCCAATTTTGAACCAGTCAGTTGTTCCATATCCAGTTCTTTTTTTTTCCAATGTGAAAATATTTATTAAAGTTTTACAAAACATATATCACATATAACAAAACGAAAACATCAACAACAAACAAAAAATACACACTTAACAAAAAAAGAAAAAAAGAAAGAAGAAAGAAAAATTCCCCTTTTTAAATTTCAAAAATCCATATCCCTCTTTCCTGACCTCCTCACATCCCCCTTTTTTGTATTCCTCTTTATTCTGTCCAATTCAGCAAATTCTAACCCTTTTTCCAAACTCGTTTAAAATTATATATTTCCAGTTATTATGTCTCTAATTTCCCCTATCTTGAACCTTTACACCACCTTATATACTTTGACATAATATTATTCTAGTCATACCCCCTCCTTGTTCAGATTCCTCTTTTCAGAACTCTTTTAACCATGTCCCAAATGCCGTGTTGCCTTCACCTCCCACATCATTTTAACACTCAAACATTTTACAATATTTTTGTAGATAGTTCTTAAACTTTTTCCAATCCTCTTCCATCAATTCTTCCCCCTGGTCACGGATTCTGCCAGTCATTTCTGCCATCTCCATGTAGTCAATCACTTGCATCTGCCACTCTTCCACGGTGGGTAAATCTTGTGTCTTCCAATACTTGGCGAGAAGTATTCTTGCTGCTGTTGTTGCGTACATAAAAAATGTTCTATCTTTCTTTGACACCAATTGGCCGACTATGCCCAAAAGGAAGGCCTCTGGTTTCTTAGGAAAAGTAAATTTAAATACCTTCTTCAGTTCATTATATATCATTTCCCAGTAAGCCTTAACCTTTGGGCACGTCCACCAAAGCTGAAAGAATGTTCCCTCAGCTTCTTTACATTTCCAGCACTTGTTATCAGGCAGGTGATAAATTTTTGCAAGCTTAACTGGGGTCATGTACCACCTGTAAATCATTTTCATAATATTCTCCTTTAAGGCATTACATGCCGTAAACTTCATACCGGTGGTCCACAACTGCTCCCAGTCAGCAAACATAATGTTATGACCTATGTCCTGTGCCCATTTAATCATCGCTGATTTGACCGTTTCGTTCCATATCCAGTTCTAACTGTAGCTTCTTGTCCCACATAGAGATTTCTCAGGAGACAGATGAGGTGATCAGGCACTCCCATTTCTTTAAGAACTTGCCATAGTTTGCTGTGGTCGACACAGTCAAAGGCTTTTGCATAGTCAATGAAGCAGAAGTAGATGTCTTTCTGAAACTCTCTAGCTTTCTCCATAATCCAGCGCATGTTTGCAATCTGGTCTCTTGTTCCTCTGCCACTTCAAAATCCAGCTTGCACTTCTGGGAGTTCTCGGTCCACATACTGCTTCAGCTAGCAGTGGCCTACTCTGCAGGGCTGTTGTGAGCCATCCTGTTTCAGCTACATCGTGCTGATCTGCAACAAACTTAGTCGGTCTCTAAGGTGCTACTTGTCTCCCTGCTTATTTAACTTATATGCAGAATTCAACATGCGAAAGGCTGGGCTGGATGAATTCCTAGCCAGAATTAAGATTGCCGGAAGAAATATGAACAACCTCAGATATGCAGATGACACAACATTGATGGCAGAAAGTGAGGAGGAATTAAAGAACCTTTTAATGAGCGCCAAATATGGTCTGAAGCTCAACATCAAAAAAACGAAGATCATGGCCACTGAGCCCATCACCTCCTGGCAAATAGAAGGGGAAGAAATGGAGGCAGTGAGAGATTTTACTTTCTTGGGCTCCGTGATCACTGCAGATGGTGACAGCAGTCACGAAATTAAAAGACGCCTGTTTCTTGGGAGAAAAGCAATGGCAAACCTAGGCAGCATCTTAAAAAGCAGAGACATCACCTTGCCAACAAAGGTCCGTATAGTTAAAGCTCTGGTTTTCCCAGTAGTGATGTATGGAAGTGAGAGCTGGACCATAAAGAAGGCTGATTGCCGAAGAAGAAGAAGAGTTTGGATTTGATATCCCGCTTTATCACTACCCGAAGGAGTCTCAAAGCAGCTAACATTCTCCTTTCCCTTCCTCTCCCACAACAAACACTCTGTGAGGTGAGTGGGGCTGAGAGATTTCAGAGAAGTGTAACTAGCCCAAGGTCACCCAGCAGCTGCATGTGGAGGAGCGGAGACGCGAACCCGGTTCCCCAGATTACGAGTCTATTGCTCTCAACCACTACACCACACTGATGCCGCAAGAATTGATGCTTTTGAATTCTAGTGCTGGAGGAGATTCTTGAGAGTCCCATGGACTGCAAGAAGATCAAACCGATCCATTCTGAAGGAAATCAGCCCTGAGTGCTCACTGGAAGGACAGATCCTGAAGCTGAGGCTCCAAGACTTTGGCCACCTCATGAGAAGAGAAGACTCCCTGGAAAAGACCCTGATGTTGGGAAAGATGGAGGGCGCAAGGAGAAGGGGATGACAGAGGACGAGATGGTTGGACAGTGTTCTCGAAGCTACGAACTTGAGTTTGACCAAACTGCGGGAGTCAGTGGAAGACAGGAGTGCCTGGCGTGCTCTGGTTCAGGGGGTCACGAAGAGGCGGACACGACTAAACGACTAAACAACAACAAAGGTGCTACTGGACATTTTATTTATTTATTGCAACATGCAGGTTAAGGATTGGGTTGGTATTGTGGGGCAGTTTTTCTTCTGCAATCGGTGCTGTCTGTGGGCATCTTTTCTCAAAGCCTGCCAGTTATCAAGTGTTGGTTGCCTTGGTGACCTTTTGGTAAAAATGCAAGGCCCCCCATCCCAGCCAAAGGGGAAAAAATATACCCTGACCCTGGAAGATCTTCAAATCTTAGTTCTGGATGATTTAAAATCAAGCCTCTGTTCTTCTTGCTGAGATGGAGTTATTTTTCCTCTGAACGGTTTAACAGACAGGGTTTGTTGGGCTTCAAGTCAGACACCCTTTGGAAATGACTTTTAAACACCCTTTGGGAATAGTCCCAGCAAAGTCTTGGTTCTAAAGTTCCCTTCACATGGATCAATTTAACATCGATGGCAGGAGAATTATTTCCTCCAGGGCCAAAAGTGAACTTTAAAAGCCCAGCAGACAAATGAGAGGTCCCTGCCCCGAGGAGCTTACAGCCTGGAATTTGACATAGAGGAAGGCAGAACAAGGTGGTGACTGAATGCTAGCAAAGGTGCGATTGTTGATTGGCTTCTATTCTGAAGCCATTCTTGCTGTTAAAACGGTTGCTTCGATTTATATTTTTTTAAGAATTTGAGGAATCAGCAGATCAAATAATCAGCATGGCTTTGTTTAGCCAGCAGGAGGCGCCAAACTCCCAGAAAATTCCTCGTGTGTCAGAAACGAGCGAAGAAGATTCACTTCTCTGCGTGTGAGATGATGCAAAACTCCAAATCACACTGTGGGCCAATTTCACAGCTGAACTGACTCAAGAGACTTTCGTTGCTACATGCGCAACACATTTTTCTTCCCGTGTTGTCCTCCTCCTCTTCCAATTATTATTAATTGATTATTAATTATTATTAACATTTTCCTTGTCTTTATTATGTGTTTTGTGTTTTTATCTTCTATTTTTATGTTGTGAACCATCCTAAGATCAGATGAAATGTGGTATGTAAATTTAATAATAATAATAACAACAACAATAATAAATTTTACTGTTATTGTTATGGTTTCGCCTTTCCCCCAGAAACGGGACTCAGGGAATCTCACAAAGAAAGATTTGTGGTTTTATATTCTGATTTTATCCTGCAAACTGCCCTGGGATTTGTGGGTATAAAGGTGTAAAGGGACCCCTGACCATTAGGTCCAGTCGTGGCCGACTCTGAGGTTGCGGCGCTCATCTCGCTTTATTGGCGGAGGGAGCTGGCGTACAGCTTCCGGGTCATGTGGCCAGCAGGACTAAGCTGCTTCTAGTGAACCAGAGCAGCATACGGAAACGCCGTTTACCTTCCCGCCGGAGCGGTACCTATTTATCTACTTGCACTTTGATGTGCTTTCGAACTGCTAGGTTGGCAGGAGCAGGGACTGAGCAATGGGAGCTCACCCTGTCGCAGGGATTCGAACTGCCGACCTTCTGATCAGCAAGTTCTAGGCTCTGTGGTTTAACCCACAGCGCCACCCGGGTATAGGGCGGTATATAAATTATAATAATAATAATGCCCAAGGGAAGAGACTGATAGTGGCAGCCATGGGAAGGCCATGGGATGTTCTCTTGCAGCTGCCACGGGTGCTCAGGACAATCGCTGGCACATTCTCCTTCCCCTGGTGGGGAAAATAGGGACATTATAGGATCAGATCAGAAGCCAAGATAGCTTTCATAATTACAGGACTGTCCCTGAAAAATCGGGACACTTGGAGGGCATGCATGACAGGTTTGTACATTATGATGCTGACTGTTTTATTTCCGATTCCTTTCCTAAGGGTCCCTAGCAAACAGTTAACTAGCTGCAACGGTTTCCAAGAGAGAGACAGACAGACAGACGCACCACACGGTTTCTCTCTGCAGGGCTGAGGTCAGAAGTCCAGTTCACTTCCACTCACTGAAAAAGCAGGAGGCAGGAAAAGCAAAACCTAGCAGTGGCGACGTGTGCGCTGGGGTGACCCTTCTGTGACCCCCGAGAATTAAACCAGGCCTCCCTTGACTGAGCTTCACTGTTGCAATCCATCAGCTCTGGCATCCTGTGAAAAGACAGCGCGAAAGCAATTAACAAGCCTGCAAAGCGGGCAGAGGCTGAGAGAAGAGGCTCAGCGCCACGCGGGAGGGTGGGCGCATTGCTTATGACCAACACACTGGCAGCCTGCGAGGGAGCTTGCGCAGCCATGCATCTCGGTCGTCTTTCTTTTCTTTAATTTAAATTATTTTTTATTATTAAAATAATTCAGCATTAATACATACATATTACGAACATACAAACAAACATGCATTTCATACAATCCTTAAAAATATTCATACATACCCACACTCAGTCCCACACGTACTTCCTTTTCCCACCATCACCCCTCACCTTTGTGTTTGACTTCTAATCTACTCAGTTGCAATTTCTTTCCACTTCTATTACTTTCTTTCACACACTTTTAAACCAACTTTTCTACTTCTTTTTCTGTTACACATTGTTGACCAACTTATTTAGTATTTCAGCATTTATAATAGGAGTTCTGATTTTTCAATATGATTTTCCAAGTGTCCTTTAAACACCTTCCAGTCCTTGTCTATCTCCTCTTTTGAGATCCTTCCAATTTCTCCCATTGTTTTGGATATATTGTAATACTCCAATAATTTGGCAAGCCACTCTATTTTTGTCGGTACAGTGGTACCTCAGGTTAAGTACTTAGTTCGTTCTGGAGGTCCATTCTTAACCTGAAACTGTTCTTAACCTGAAGCACTACTTTAGCTAATGGGGCCTCCTGCTGCTGCCGCACCGCCGGAGCCTGATTTCTGTTCTTATCCTGAAGCAAAGTTCTTAACCTGAAGCACTATTTCTGGGTTAGTGGAGTGTGTAACCTGAAGCGTATGTAACCTGAGGTACCACTGTATTATACAACTTTTCCAATTTTTCGCAATCATAGCCTTGCGGCTACTGTTGCGTATAAATATAATGTCTTGTCTTCTTCCTTTAGACTTCCTGGTACTATTCCCAATAGGAAACCTTCTGGTGTTTTCCTAAATGAATATCTGAACATTTTTTTTCCATTTCATTATATATTGTTTCCCAAAATTGTTTGATGTTTAAACAATTCCACCATATAATGCATCTCGGTCGTCTTTCAAACCGCTGACTTTTGGGAACTGTTGCCTACCTTGAAGGGCTGTGGCTCAGAGGATCCATTTCGCGTGCAGAAGGTCCTGGGTTCGATTCCCGACAGCATCTCCAGGACCAATGCTCTCGACTCAGGACCCATCATTTTCCTTTGTAGTGATTGTTTTTAACACTCAGTTGGAAGCCGCCCAGAGTGGCTAGGAAAACTCAGCCAGATGGGTGGGGTATAAATAATAAATTATTATTATATTATTATTATAAATTGCAAAGGGGGTGCATTTCCAGCGGGTGGCAGCTGAGGGGAGGGACTCAGGCTGCACCAAATCGAAATCTGCTCCACAGTCATAGCTATTTCATTCAATTTTGCTTAATAATAATAATAATAATAAATTTTATTTATACTCCGCCCTCCCCGGCCAGAGCTGGGCTCAGGGCGGCTAACACCAGTAAGATTACAGTAAAAACATAATGGGGGGGGGGGAACTAATTTAAAATACAGGTTAAAATGCAATTTAAAATGCAGCCTCATTTTATTTTATTTTATTTTTATATAATATTTATTGGAATTTTACAAAAACATCAGTTTACAAAATACAAAAAAGAACATATGAAAAGAACAAAAGGGAAAAAAAGAAAACCTAAAAAAAGTACATAAAAAAGAAGAAATACAAATACATTTTTCACCTTCTCACCCCTTGCTTTTTCCTGTAAGACCTATTGCAGTCGTTAAGAGTCGTCAACAGGCTCATCACAGCTATCTGCCAATCACCCATTCCCACCACCCTTCTGAGTAATACCCCTCCCCACCTTCTCACTATATAGAAGGATCTGGCAACTTCTGTTTCAGTGTATCTGAAGAAGTGTGCATGCACACGAAAGCTCATACCAAGAACTAACTTAGTTGGTCTTTAAGGTGCTACTGGAAGAAAAAAATTTTTTTGTTTTGACTATGGCAGACCAACACGGCTACCTATCTGTAAATAAAAATACAATATACAAAAAATGAATAGGTAAAAGAGAATTAAAAACAAATCCATTTTTTATAACTTTATGCTCATTAACTTGCTTCCTTGACCTCCTCACACCTCCCCTTTTTGTATTCCCATTTAGGTAATCAAATCAGCAAATCCTTACCCTCTTTCATTTATCTTAACTCTATATCTTAACATATTATAACTCTATATTTTCAATTCATTTTTGCATATTCTTATTAACTTTGTTGCTAATACCCCCTATTCAATCCAATCATCATTTTAACATTCATTAATTTTACAATATTTCTGTAAATAGTCTTTAAATTTCTTCCAATCTTCTTCCTCCAACTCTTCTCCCTGGTCTCGGATTCTGCCAGTCATTTCCGCCAGTTCCATATAGTCCATCACCTTCATCTGCCACTCTTCCAGGGTGGGTAGATCTTGTGTCTTCCAATACTTTGCAATCAGTATTCTTGCTGCTGTTGTTGCGTACATAAAGAAAGTTCTGTCCTTCTTTGGCACCAATTGGCCGACTATGCCCAAGAGAAAGGCCTCTGGTTTCTTCAGGAAGGTATATTTAAATACCTTTTTCATTTTGTTATATATCATCTCCCAGAAAGCCTTTATCCTTGGGCACGTCCACCAAAGGTGAAAGAATGTACCTTCATTTTCTTTACATTTCCAACATTTGTTATCAGGCAAATGATATATTTTTGCCAGCTTGACTGGTGTCATGTACCACCTGTATATCATTTTCATAATATTCTCTCTTAAGGCATTACTAAAATGCAGCCTCATTTTAAAAGTAGCCCATAGATCAAAACCATAAGGGGAGGGAAACATAAGGGTCAGACTGAGTCCGACCCAAAGGCCAGGCAGAGTGCTCACTGGAAGGACAGATCCTGAAGCTGAGGCTCCAAGACTTTGGCCACCTCATGAGAAGAGAAGACTCCCTGGAAAAGACCCTGATGTTGGGAAAGATGGAGGGCGCAAGGAGAAGGGGACGACAGAGGACGAGATGGTGGGACGGTGTTCTCAAAGCTACCAGCATGAGTTTGACCAAACTGCGGGAGGCAGTGGAACACAGGAGTGCCTGGCGTGCTCTGGTCCAGGGGGTCACGAAGAGGCGGACACGACTAAACAACTAAACAACAACAACAAGCCAGCTTCCTGTGTGTCTTTTAGAAGTCGCCATGTACACCACTGCTTTTCATATCCTTCAACAAACTGCCTTTGCCTGCGTGGTAGAAGCCAAGAGACCACCTGTGCTATGGTGCAATCCTGCCACCTTGGGCCTAGTCTGGCTTGCAATCCCGTCCCGTTATCTGCTGAGCCCAAGACTCTTTGCAGAGCGAAAGCGAGAGGTGCGCATGTTGCATTCTGCTGGCCGGGCGTTCAAAACGTCACTCCGTTTCCCCTCCGTGCCAATGGCCTTATCGGTTTACGGCTAATTACTCATGGCACTGAGGTGCTAAGCAGAGCAGCCGGTGGGAAAAGGGAGGAACTGACGCAATTGCTGTACCCTTTTGCGTGGGGCTCAATCAGGTACGTGCTACGACAAAACGTATTCCCAAGATCCCCCGCGACTCAAGCAGAGGGCTAATTGTTTAGCATTCATCTTGACTTATCATGGAATCATAGAATCACAAAACCTCAGAGTTGCAAGGGATCCTAAGGGTCATTTAGTCCAACCCCCTGCAATGCAGAAATCGCAACCAAAGAATCCCTGACTGATGGCCAACCAACCAATGGCTCAGAACTGCAACATCTCAAGGACTGCCTCTCCCCATCTGAACGAACCTGGGGCCTGCGATCATCCTCTGAGGCCCTTTTTCGTGTGCCTTCTCCGTGAGAGGTCCGGAGGGTGGCAACGCGAGTACAGGGCCTTTTCTGCACTGGCTCCCCATTTGTGGGATGTTCTTGCCAGGGAGGCTCTCCTGGCGCCTTCATTATACATCTTTAGGCTCCAGGTGAGAACATTCCTCTCGGGGCTTTTTAAAAAAGAAAACAAGGTGGCCCTACTCTTTGCAAAGTTGTTATAGTAAGTGTCGCACTTTTAACATTTGGAAAAAAGGTGCTAGTAGTGCATACCCCTGGTTCGTCTTCAACCAGGCCTTTGGGTGATTAATATTCTGTGGCCTTTTAAATGTGTTATATGTGGAGTGTGTCTTTTCCTTTACGTTCTAACTATTCATTTGTGCTTCTACCCTGTATTTTTATTTTAAAAGTTAAAAGGTAAGTGACCACTGGACGCTTAACTCCAATCAAAGGTGATTATGGGGTGTGGCGTTCATCTCGCTTTCAGGCCGAGGGAGCCAGCATTTGTCCACAGACAGCTTTCCTTGTCATGTGGCCAGCATGACTAAACTGCTTCTGGTGCAACAGGACACCATGACGGAATCCAGAGCACACGGAAATGCCGTCTACCTTCTTGCCGCAGCGGTACCTATTTATCTACATGCACTGGTGTGCTTTCGAACTGCTAGGTTGGCAGGGGCTGGGACAGAGCAACGGGAGCTTACTCCATCACAGGGATTTGAACCGCCAACCTTCCAATCGGCAAGCCCAAGAGGCTCAGTGGTTTAGACCACAGTGCCACCCGTGTCCCTAATATTTCTATTATTAGGATGGGGGAGGAGAAGGAGTAAAGAGAAAGGATTATGGGGTGGTCTCCAACGACCCTGTTCCACCAGCAGAGATTTCTGCATGTGGACTGGAGCTCCCAATTCCTCTCCTCTGCACCCCCAGCCCTCAAAATCCACCTTGGAGGGCTGGTGGAGCCACTGCGGCCGATTTGGTGTGTGTGTACAGGGGAGAGGATGAGCAAGCCTGTTGCAGAGCATTGAATGCAGTGGTACCTCTGGTTACATACTTAATTCGTTCCGGAGGTCCATTCTTAACCTGAAACTGTTCTTAACCTGAAGCACCACTTTAGCTAATGGGGCCTCCTGCTGCCGCAGCGCCGCCAAAGCACGATTTCTGTTCTCTAGTACTAGTTCTCTAGGTACTAGTTCTGTTCTCTAGTTTCTGTTCTCTAGGTACTAGTTCTGGATTAGCGGAGTCTGTAACCTGAAGCATCTGTAACCTGAAGCGTATGTAACCCAAGGTACCACTGTACAACCCTTTGCATGTGGTGCTATGGACTTGGAGTTGAGTGTGAACCATCTTTCCAGGAACCCCCAGCAAGACCTCAGTGACTCTGGCTGTAAAAGATCCAGGAGGGCCTTCTCGGTAGTGGCACCAGCCCTGTGGAACGCCCTCCCACCAGGTGTCAAAGAGAATAACAACTACCAGACTTTTAGAAGACATCTGAAGGCAGCCCTGCTTAGGGAAGCTTTTAATGTTTAATAGACTATTGTATTTTAATATTCTGTTGGAAGCCGCCCAGAGTGGCTGGGGAAACCCAGTCAGATGGGCGGGGTATGAAGAAGAAGAAGAAGAAGAAGAAGAAGAAGAAGAAGAAGAAGAAGAAGAAGAAGAAGAAGAAGAAGAAGAAGAAGAAGCAGCAGCAGCAGCAGCAAGAGCATCGGAAGTGGTCTGGCAAGAATTTTGGACAGCTGCAGTTCCATGTTAAATGATCCACAAAGGTGGGAAGAAACTGACCATTTTATCCTTTTCCAACCTGCAATCTTCCCCCACAGGTGCTGCGGTCCAGAGAATCGGTAAACCTTTGCTTACCAGCTGAAGGAGACAAAGGACAGGGCTTGCCATGGCCTCTGTGCGAGATTCCCAGAAGCCTCTGCTTTGCTGCTGTTGGGAAATGGATGTTGGACCTGACAGAGCTTAGGTCTAATCCAGCCAGGCTCTTCCTCTTAGGTTCTTAATTAGATTGATTGTTCCATGTCAGCACAGCTGACACCTTCCCAGCGGGAACCAGCTGAGGCAGAGAAAAGGAAAGAAGTTTTTGGTTTTTTTTTTCCTGAAGTGAGAAACTTAGCCAGGAAATGTTGGGTTGAGCAGGATCAATGGCTCTTGCACCCGCTTTCCCTATCCTTCTGACTTCATACTGACTTTTTCAGACAAGGCATGATGGATTCATTACAGCATTTCTCGTTCATTTCATAGAATCGCAGAAGGATAGAGTTGGAAGGTGTGGGATGTAATCCTCTCATTATGTACTGAGTTGAATAGGATTCAGAATACAGCAGTCTGATTGGTCCTAGAACAATAGGATCCAGAATGCAGCAGTCTGATTGGTCCTAGAACAATAGGATCCAGAATGCAGCAGTCTGATTGGTCCGCAGGAGCCACCCAATCCAACTCTGGGTGGAAGTGAATCCGCAACCTGATTGGCCTACAGGAGAATCCCAGAATTAGCCAATCACATGGGGCCCATTGTGTAAATAATGTATATAAAGCAGACATTCTGAGGGAACTTCCATTCCTCACTACTCTGAGCTGAATGAAGAGCATGAAATCCACACTCAACTCTGAGTATATTTCACCTCTGGAGCAGTCAAATGCAACATTTCCTGTTTGCCTAGAGTGAACATGCAGGGGAATGTTGGTCCAGCCAGTTGAACTTCCTGTTACACCTGGCTTGGAGCATCCTTCCTTTTGCATGTGACCAGGTAGGTGGGCGTGACCCTTCCAGACCTAACAAAAGGTCCAGTCGCTCAGCCATCTCCCCCTTTTCTTTTTTAACTCCTTTTGCCTTTTGCCTCCTGGACTGCACTGCTGGCTGAGAGCCAGGGATATACCCATATGGGGTAAATCCACTCCTTCTACTTATTTGTAACTTCAAGGCTACAGCCTGCTTTCAGGGACCACACTGTGATCTGATCATGAGTAAACTTCTTATTGTTACTTATGAACAAGACTGTTGTGCCTTTATTCTTTTAGGAGGGAATCAAGGGGGCTTACCCAGAATAATAGAACTTAAGAGATTTAAACGAATCTAGCAACTAGCTTCCTGTTGTGTAAAAGTGTGTGGGGGGGGTATACTCTGCTGTATGAATAAACTCACTAGTTTGAGTCAGGAAGGAAAATATTTAATCAATATATCCTCTCCTGCTACCCACAACATTCCCACAGAAGGGAGTCCAGGGGTCACCTGCAATGCAGGGATATATTTTTTTTAAGGGGGTGGGCACCCAGGGAAAAAGTCTTTCGCAAGCCCATCTGTCATTGAACCCAATGTGTTTTGACTACCCACAGTTCTTGCTCTTAGTGCAGCTATCCCTGGGACTCGATCCCCTCGTACTGTATTTTTCGCTCCATAAGACGCACCTAGTTTTTAGAGGAGGAAAACAAGAAAAAAAATATTCTGAATGAAACAGTGGATGTATGATTTTTGTGGTTCATGCTGTGGCCACAGACATGATATGTGATTTGACGGTGAGTTTGGGGTAGCTCAATGCAAAAATCCTGAGGATGCATGTGGATCCGTGCTTTGTAACCATGTTTTTGCACCATAGCGTCCCCATGAAACAGTGGGTGCGTGTGTTTTTTGGTGCAGGCTGTAGCCATGGACATGCTATGTAATCTGATGGTGAATTTGGGGTGACCCAATGTAAAAATCCTGAGGATCCATTGGCTTTTACCTCCCCCCTCTCAGGCAGCCTCCTTTATCTCTAGCGTCCCTTATCACCCTCCCTGATTGCTTACCGATCAGCTGCTTCCTTTCAATACTCCCTTCCTTCTTGTTTGCCTTAGTGTCTTTTCCTTAGCTGGAGCAGTTTTTTGCTTCTCCTTTTCTCCTAATTTCTAATTTCTTCTAATTTCTCTCCTCATTGCTTTAGTCTTCCTGTCTCCTACCCTTGCCTCCTTTATTGCTAGCACCCCTTATCTCCCAACTGCTTGCCGATCAGCGACTTTGTTTCAACACCCCCTTCCCTCTTTCAACATAAAAAAGAGAGCATGATCTGCTTTTTGCCCCTGGGCAATTCGGCTCCAGGGACCATGCATTTGCTCCATAAGATGCACAGACATTTTCTCTTACTTTTTAGGAAGAAAAAAGTGTGCCTTATGGAGCGAAAAATGCGGTAAGTTGAGAGTCACCGGTATTCAAAAGCTTTGCTTCCTTCAGCCTCGGAAGCAGAGAATAGCCATCATGGCTAGTATGCAAAAGATGCAGAAGTGAAGTCTGCAATGTGTAAAGCTGTCTTTAGAAGCAGTGATGATTTTGAGGGGTGCAGGCATCTGTAGGAAATTTCCCTTTCCCTTGACCCTTCTCTCCAGGGGTCCTCTAAATCCCATTATTCCTAGGAAGGGCTAAAGGGCCTTCCTGAGCCCAAGATGATACAGCAGCAGCGACAATCCCATCCCAAGGGGAGAGGGGAGGCCCTGCTAATTTGAATTCCCCTCCACGCTCTCCTTCCCCGGGGCAGCTCCTTCTGCTAAAGACGGGACAAAAGGTTTTGCCACCGGGCAGCTATTCAATCAGTGCCAACCTCCCGAATCCCGGGCTCGCAATTAACAATCCTTTCTAAGTGCTAATAGAAATCCACCACTGCCAGGAGTCCCATTGTTCTACTAGTGCAGTCAAAAGCATGAAAAGTTGTGGGGGGAGGGGTTGCAGTAGAAGGGGAAACAAAAGCTGGCAGGTTTCTTTCTGGGGCTTCCTTCAGGCCCAAGGCAAAGGGGGAGAAAAAAGGAGAGCGAGAGAAACGGGGGGGGGGGGGGAGAGAAATCAGACAGCGCAAGGTGTTTTCTTGTCTGCCTTGGAGCCGGTCCTTCCATTGGGTAGTGTGAGGAGGCAGAAGATGCTGGCCCAGCAGCAGTGGCAGGAAGGTTAGCAGCCCTGAAATGCTGGAGGACAGAGCTCTTTGTGTGATGCAACCTTTCCTAATGAAAAAGAACGTAAAAATAGCCCTGCTTGGTCAGGCCAGTGGCTTGTCCTAGTTCAGCACAGAATCACTGAATTGCAGAGATGGAAGGGACCCCAGTGGTCATCTAGTCCAACCCCCTGCAATACAGGAATCTCATCTATCCCCCCCCCCAGTTTTAAATATTTATTGGGTTTTATAACAAATAAAAATACAAATCTCATTCATCATATTGTCGTCCTTCGGACTTCCCTCAACTACTGAGTTATTTGGTTTTGTTTATTGTGTGCTGCTTTGTATCAAAGCAAATTCCCTTATCATTCTCTAAAATATCTGTTACTATAATAAACTTGTGAACATTTATTCAAACCCTGCCAGTGAGTCCAGCCCATTTTGTTGTTTCTGCAAATAAACTGTAAATGGTTCCCAAACTCTTCTGAAGTCTTTTTTGTCCTTCTCTCTTAATTTATCTGTTAGCTTAGCCAATTCTGCATAGTTCATCAATTTTTTCTTGCCATTGTTCTTTTGATGGTATTTCTTCCATCTTCCAGTATTGTGCAATCAAGATTCTTGCTGCTGTTGAGAGCCAGTGTAGTGTAGTGGTTAAGAAGGAAATCAGCCCTGAGTGCTCACTGGAAGGACAGATCCTGAAGCTGAGGCTCCAAGACTTTGGCCACCTCATGAGAAGAGAAGACTCCCTGGAAAAGACCCTGATGTTGGGAAAGATGGAGGGCACAAGGAGAAGGGGACGACAGAAGACGAGATGGTTGGACAGGGTTCTCGAAGCTACCAGCATGAGTTTGACCAAACTGCGGGAGGCAGTGGAAGACAGGAGTGCCTGGCATGCTCTGGTCCAGGGGGTCACGAAGAGTCGGACACAACTAAACGACTAAACAACAACAAATACTGCACACCAGCCAACGTCTAGACTCTCCAAGGATAGAGACTGAAACACCTTCTTCCCATGGCCTGGAAGTCCCCGGAAGCCATCAGACCTGTCTCCCCGCAACCCCCCCCCCCCCGCAAGTTAGTCGTGCGAGAAGGGAGTTAAGCAGCTGCAGTTTGCAAGGCTATGAAGGGAGACAAGAGAAAACTGGCATCATTGGGAACAGAGGAAGGTCCCCGGAGACAGCTTGTCTCAGCTGGAGCCGCCACGCGGAGCTAATTTCTGTCTGCAAGCCGGAATGGGGAGAAAATTAAACGCTGACCTATATTGCAGTCTGGCCTCTAGGATGGAGGCAAGCGGTCTGTAGTGAGATGTATTGGGTAGCAAAGACGGCTGTTTAACTGGAGAGAGCGGGGGGGGGGATGACACACACCCAGTAGCTCAGGAGCAGAGCATTCTGGAACTTGGAGTCTAAGTCCATCTCCAGTTAAGGCTGGGAGGTCCTTGTCTGAAACCCTGGACAGCTGCTGCCAGTCAGTGCACACAGTGCTGAGCTAAATGGCCCAATGGTTTGGCTCAGTATAAGCAGCTATGTTCCCAAGCAAATCCATTCTGAAACAGACCAGAGATGGTCTTTGTTTAAGAGCTTGAGTATCTTAAGGTAGCACAGCTGGGGGGGCATTCTTTGCCCATTTAAAGGACCCCCGCTTTCAGCAGTGGGTGGTCTTCGCCCTGCTCTTCCTTTAGCAGAATTCTTGTTGCTAATTCAAGCAGCAACCCCAGCTCAGCGTTAGAGAAACCACCATGCAATGCACTCCAAGGCACTTTGTTGCTGTCCACTTAGCTCCAATGCATGGAAGGGACCTGTGACTCCGAAAGTGGTGCAAATGACTTCCAGAGAGCACAGGGGGAGCCAAAGGCTCTTAACCAGTGTGCAGAGCATACCCCGCCCCCCAAAAAAAACCTTAATGGCTGCAGGAATATGAGGCACGGTGTCTATGCAGGTTTCAGTCTTTGCACCTTTTCCTCTCCTGTTGATCCTCATGGGCAACTTTTGGTTGCACCTGCGCAAGTTGCTCCTGGCTCCTGTTGCCATGGAGATTTTGGCAGGCAGTTCTGAACACAAGACGGGTGCCTTCCTCTCTCCCTGTATATCCAGGGAGACGCTTCACAACATCTGGGCAAGGACTGGAGGAGAAAAGCAGGGGCAAGGCTGTCCAAAGCTTGTGTGCAAAGAACAAAAAGGCAGGTCTTAGCTGCCGCAGGGTTTGTGTCGCATGGATGCTGCAGGCTGGCAACATTAACCCCACTGTTTATTGGGATCCCTTGCAGGCGACCGCAGTGCCCGGAGGCAGGCAGGCAGGCAGGTCATGCACCCACAGCAGTGACCAGAGGACGAATGACTGCTGCTGGGAGGACTGCAGAGAGAAGAAACACCCTGGTGCATCTGCAGCAGCCAAACTGTATGCCTTCATCTGCCCCAGTTGCAACAAGACATGTCTCTCCCATATTGGTCTCTACAGCCACAGCAGGCGCTGTAACTCCCCAACGCTTTGACTTCACCCCCAAAGGCGCACTCCTCTGTTGTCTCCCAAGACAGACAGATGACAGCAAGTTAATGCAACGTATTAGCCGTCAAATACCTGACTTTGCAGCAAGTGGAGAGAGCCAGTGTGGGGTGGTGGTAAGAGCACTGAAGTGGGATCTGGGAGACCAGGTGTGTTGAGATTCCTTCATTGCAAGGGGAGGAGTAGATGACCCTCAGGGTCCCAATTCCACAATTCTACGAAATCTATGCTTCTGTGAAAACCCTTCTCCCAAGCAAGGAGTTTTGTGGTGTTCAAAGGCTTGCAGAAATTAAGTACCCAACAGTTTGTGTGTGCATGTGTTTGTGTGTGTGTGCAGATAGAGCTAGGTTAATGAATTTCATCTTTTCTTCTTTGCATTTCCTGGGAATCTTCACCAGATGCTTTTGCTGTGAGCTGAGCGGGGAGGCACATCCCTCTTTGCCTCTAAGAGCGATCCATCTCCCTCTCCCTCTCTCTCTCTCTCTCTCTTTGTATTCCTCTCCCTTTCAAGGTAAATCAACCCACATATTAAGGTGTCAAGTTCCTACAGATTAATAAAATGATTTTTGATGTTTGAAAAGCTCTTCGCCCCACCCCCACCCCCATTTTCCTGCAAATTACTGTTTTCAAGGCATCTGCTCCCAGAGCTTCTCAATAAGGGTAATCAAAGGACTTGATTGAGCTTTGGAATTTGCCTGTCAAAGCCAGATGCCCTGGAACGAGGTGTGTGGCGCTGCCAAAAGGATGCCACAGGGACCTTGCCTTGCCTTCATGGAAAGAATCTGCATTTTGCAGAGGTGTCAGTGCAATCTAAGTAGGGTGGGTGGAACTGCCCTGATTCTTTTTGTGTGTGGCAGTTGTAACTCAGTCTGACAAGAGTCAATTTTGCGTCAATTATACTTGGTTGTTATTTTTGTTTTTTAGTGAACAGTGATCTTGCAAACCGGGGAGGATAGCTTCCACTCAGACTGTTTCTGTTGTTTTTAATCAGACATGTCTATTAATTTTTTGATTATGCTCTTTCCCCCCCTTGCCTGCTGCTTTGTGGATTCTCTTGACGTGCTCTATTTTTAATGTGATTTTGTTTTCAGGGACACCTGCAGTTTGAACCCCCCACCCTAATTTTAAACTGGAGTGTATATTTCCATGATCTGTTTATCCTGGGGTGCTGGATATAGAAGGAACCTCAGTTTGGGGCTGTGTATGCCGGTTTGTTTTATTTATAGCCCATGATACTTTGAGAAATTAAGGAGGGCACCTCAGAATATCTGCTTCCAGCTTGTGCTCCTCTAACCCATTTTTAGAGAGCCAGGGTAATGTAGTATAGCGGTTAGAGTGTTGGAGTAGCACTTGAGAGGACTGAGGTTTAATTCTCTTCCCCCTGAGCCATGACACTCACTGGCTGATTATGGGACATTCACCACCTCGTGTGCTGGGTCCGTGGGTAACCCAAAAACCGCTGTCCAGGTCCAGTGCAGAATCCATAGGTTCCGCTAGGAGTCAGTCCAACAGGGCCAAGGCAGGACACGAGGCAGGAAACCAGGCAAGGACAGGTACAGGATCTCAGGCAGGTTCTAGCAAACAGCAATGTTGCTCCCTCAACCTGGGGCAAGGTCCGACAGCCTTTTATCTTTGTCAGGGTAGCGGCAGTTCCTGATCCCCAGGCGACTCACCTCCCTGCTTTGCCCAAAGGCGAGCACTCCTCCTGTGAGTACTCAGGTCTCTCCTTCTCTCAGACTTTAGTCTCTGCAGCTCGGGAGACGTTGGTAGATTACTAGACCCAGAAGCCGCCTCAGCCTCCCCTGACCCAACCGGTAGTGGAGCAGCTGTAAGTGATGGCCCAGCTGAAGGCAACGAGGTCATCCCCGCATCTGGAGCCAGGGCAGGCTCAGGCCCCTGACTCGGCCCAGCTGGTGCTTGTTGCAGGGGAACCTGTGCAGACTGGGGCTCTTCAGGATCAGGCCCCAGGCTTGGTTCAGATGATGCCTGAGGCAAAGGATCTGGTGCAGACTGAGTCTTCTCTGGTACCAAATCCGAGCCTGAGTCTCAGGCCATCACACCTTGCAGCTTAATCTACCCCACAGGGCTGTTGTGGGAATAAAAATGGTTTGTTTGTTTGTTTGTTTGCAGTTTATTACTCTGAGTTCATTGATGGAAGGATGGGAGACGCATTTCATCAACACTTTGATGGACAAAATATGATCTATAACAAAATTTTAAAAATGTTTAAGATAACGTTTGTTAAAAGACCAGAAGCTTTTTTATTAGGCATTTCAGGTCAAGATTTGCCAAAAGAGAAGAAGAAACTTTTCATGTATGCTACAGCTGCGGCTAAGATACTCCTAGCCCAAAGATGCAAAAGCCACGAAATACCAACCAAAGAAGAATGGCGAGGAAAAATTGGTGGAATATGCTGAAATGGCGAAGCTAATAAAAGGGTTTAAAAAAAGATTGGGAACCATTAATGTTGTATCTACAGAAACAATGCAAAGGAATAGACTCACTAGCAGGGTTTGAGTAAACACTTACAACTAAGAAAACAAACATAGAAATTATAAAGATGATGTTAAAATTGTGAAAGTATAACAATATTTAATTTAAAGAACTTAAGATCAAGATATAAAGCAAGCAGGAGAAGTTAATATGTTTAAAACCAGAAGAGGAAGTTGAGGGAATTCGGGGGTTGGGAATTGTACTATTTTTTGTTCTATGATATGTTGCTATTATGATAAAAATGTAAAATTCAACAAAATGATTTTTTTAAAAAACCACTTTGATGGACAAAGAGTTATGGGACACCAGGGTTGCCCAACTCCAGGAGCTACTGAGGGCTTAAAATTGGGCACTAGTGAATGATACTCAAAAACACCATGCTAGCCAGGTATCAGAATGGCCACCTCCTTCCTTACAAACCCTCCAGGGTGCTGAGATTGGCACAGGGGGAATCTCTTTCATGGTTGCTCCAGTGGGGAATAATGATGCAGCCAAAATAAAAATTCATGTGTTGCTAGACAAACAAAGGGTTAGGACATATGGAGTTCCCTGCTAAATTCCTAAAGAGGGCACTCTGTGAGGTCATACCCCCTGTTTGCCCTGGTGGGTAAATTAAGAAAAGCAAAATACGGTAATCCTCACTACACCCTCCCCGTTCAGAACTGGAGAGAGAGGTTGCTTGTTTTGTGCTCTCCTGAGCACAGACTCCATTTTGATCTCCACCATGAATTCTGTAATCTAAAAGTAGATTCTGCCTGAGTTATTTTCCCTGCTGCTTACTCCTGAATCAAGTCCAAAGCTTTATGTAAGTTAAAACTATTTTTATTTTTACACTACAGACTTCTGTGTTCCTCCTTTGTTTTGGAGGGATAAAAAGGGGAAGGTCCATTCTGCTAAAGCACCCTGCGTAATTACTAATAAGGTTAAGTAACCTTGCCTCAGAGGTTTCCACATTTTATTCTGTGAAGGGGTTGTAATTTTAAACTCTGCTAACTAGACATTATTCTCACACAAGTGAATGAGAGGAAGGGTAAATAATAAACAATATTGTATCCTGCTCTCCAAATCCATCCAACATCTCCATCTTCAGAAGTAGAGGGCCTTCTCTGGGGTGGCCCCTAAGCTTTGGAACTTCCTCCCCACAGAGGTGCACTTGGAACCTTCACTGTAAAACTTTTGCTGGGAGCTGAAAATGCACCTCTTTATCCTGGCTTTTGACACTTGGAATCATAGAATTGTAGCGTCGGGAGCCAAAGTGTCAGCTAGTCCAACCGCCTGCGATGCAGGAATCTCAACCGAAGCATCTATGACATCTAATTGCGGCTTAAAAACCTCCAAGGAAGGAGAGTCTTTTCCACCTCCCTCCAGGAGGGAGTCTTTTCCACCTGCGAAGGGCTCTTATTGTCAGAAAGGTCTTCCTGAAGTTTAGTCGGAATCTCCTTTCTCGTAACCTGAAGCTGCTGGTTCGAGTTTCAGGGCCCACCTTATTTTTATGGTTGTAGGTTGAGTTAAACTGTTTTTAATGTTGCGTTTTAATGTTGTGACCTGCCGTGGGATCCTAGGGTGGTGGGTGGGCGATAGATAGATGATAGATAGATAGATGATAGATTAGATAGATAGATGATAGATAGATAGATGATAGATAGATAGATAGATAGATAGATAGATAGATGATAGATGATAGATAGATGATAGATAGATAGATAGATATAGATAGATATAGATAGATGATAGATAGATAGATAGATAGATAGATAGATAGATAGATAGATAGATGATAGATAGATAGATAGATAGATAGATAGATGATAGATAGATAGATAGATAGATAGATAGATAGATAGATAGATGATAGAGATATAGATAGATTAGATAGATTAGATAGATAGATAGATAGATAGATAGATAGATAGATGATAGATAGGCAGGTCATCAGGTCTCCATCTCTTCCTTCATCCAAATTCAATCCCAGCAGTTTCATAAACTGTTCCACCTCCTTTCTTCAAGACTATCTAATTTCAAGAGGACTCATTTGAGTCAAGAGCCTCTTTCCTCAAAGGAAGTCAGGTGGTTGCATTTGGCTCACCTGGTCATTTTCTTCCATGGGCTGCCTTCCTCCTCCCCATCTCTCCCACTTTACACATTTCCTCCCCATCCCACCCCCCCAACACCACCACATCACTCCCATCATTAGTTCATAATGATAATTGTTTTCATTTTCATTTCAACTTATTGAGGGGAAGGGGTTTAATTGGGGGGGAAATGAGGTGAGTCACTCCTCCCAGGGGTGTTTCAAATTTGCAGGACACTCTGTGTGCAGGTAAACACTCAACAGTTCAGAATCCGTCCCCTCCTCTTCCTTTCACCACCTCCGGTGCCAACAAAGTGCTTTGATTAAGAAAGATGACAAGCAATCAAGATAAGGTTAGTAAGTCAGCCTAACACTGAGCAGTGGTGACATTGCTAACAAAGATTGGTGGGGAGGGGGAGGAAGAGAAGGGGGCCAAGACTGATTCCCCGGGTGAATTGCTCCTCATTTAGCAACTGTGCCTACCTGACCTCTCTACCTGGGCTGGTTTGTCGCAGGAAAGAGCTTTCTGCATTCCACTTTCCTTCTCTGCTTGAAGCTACCTCTGATTTCACTTCTGCTATAGAGGTACGGCTGGTGGCACCATTTAGGGGAGGACTTTGGGGGCAGGGGCTGAGGGCCCCATTCAGCTGAATGAGCAGGAGGTGCCCGGTTGCAGCCAGACTGCCTTGCCGCATTTTGAAGCCAGCGGCATAATGCACATTATTATCTAAAGATAACATAAGTAGAACCCAGTGGCCCATCTAGTCCAGCATCTGTTGCCCTAAACCTGCCTCTGCCAAAATAATAATAATAATAATAATAATAATAATAATAATAATAATAATTTATTATTTGTACCCCACCCATCTGGCTGGGTTTCCCCAGCTACTCTGGGCAGCTTCCAACAAAGACAAAAAATACACTAAGATGTCACACATTAAAAACTTCCCTGAACAGATGTCTTCTAAATGTTAGGTAGTTGTTTTTCTCTTTGACATCTGATGGGAGGGTGTTCCACAGGGCGGGCGCCACTACCGAGAAGGCCCTCTGCCTGGTTCCCTGTAGCTTTGCTTCTCGCAACGAGGGAACCGCCAAAAGGCCCTCGGAGCTGGACCTCAGCGTCCGGGCAGAACAAAAGGAACCCTCCTGTTAGATAATGACCTTGTATGGTTCCCTCCTTTTCATCTACAGTGCAGCTTGGCTCACTGGCTTGAGTAAACTGGAGTGGTCTCTTTGGCACATGCCTCAATGTGACACAGACTGCATGGGCTCTCCTGAACGTGGGGTGCCAATGTGCGAGTGGACATTATTTGTGGGGTGCAGCTGGATATGATCAAGATCTTTTGTGCAACAGATGCACACGACACGACACCACATTTTGGTTCTTATTAGAAAAACAAACTGGCCTTTGATGCAATCTCATTTTATTTATTAAAATTCCTCACTGCGTGTGTGTGTGAATCATTCTCGAAAGCAAACACCAACAGGCAGCTTGTTGACTTCGCATCTTCTTTATTCAAAAGCGGAAGGGAGCCAGTTTCCTCTCCAAGCCTTCTGTCGACAGCTTGTGCCAGTTTGTTTTTGAGTTCGGAATCCAGGATTTCCTTTTCAATAAACAGCAGGAGACAAGATTGCAAAGCGCTCACAAAAGAGGTTGTTACCAAAGGGAGTGTGAACAAAGGAATTTGGTATGAGTTAATGCAACTTGCATTCTTCTGGGAAAGATGCATTTCAGCTGATATTGGAATTCCCACCCCACAACAGTCTCAAACTTCTGTGCATTCTTTTGTTTATCTGCCTGCAAGTATTAGGAGATTTCATGCCACACATTTCTCATGAGATACATAAAAATGTCGACTTCGAGGATGGCTCAGTGAGCAGAGCATGAGACTTTTAATATTAGTGTTGTGGGTTCATGCTGGGCGAAGACCTCTAATATTTTGACTCTCTTTTGAAAGAGTGAGACACTCATTCACTGATTAATAATAATAATTTCATTATTTATACCCTGCCCATCTGGGTACCTCAAACACAGACATCAGCTTTGATTTGGCTCGTTGTGTTCACAACAGACTTGTAAAGTAGGCCATTTTTAGCCTCATGTTACTGATAGGAAGCTGGGGCTGAGAATCACTTGCTTGGTGCTACACAATGACCCCATGGTAGCAGTGAGATAAAAGATAGAGGACCTCTGACAGTTAAGTCTAGTCGCGAACAACTCTGGGGTTGCAGTGCTCATCTCGCTTTACTGGCCGAGGGAGCCGATGTTTGTCCGCAGACAGTTTTCCCAGGTCATGTGGCCAGCAGGACTAAGCCGCTTCTGGTGAAACCAGAGCAGCACACGGAAACGCTGTTTACCTTCCCGCCGGAGCAGTACCTATTTATCTACTTGCACTTTGACGTGCTTTCGAACTGCTAGGTTGGCAGGAGCTGGGACTGAGCAACGGGAGCTCACCCCGTCGTGGGGATTTGACCTTCCGATCAGCAAGCCCAAGAGGCTCAGTGGTTTAGACCACAGCGCCACCCACATCCCAGCAGTGGGATAAGTCCCTTATTATTCTAGCCACACACCACACTCCCACCCCTGCCTGACAATATGGATGCAATGAAACTAATTATCTTATGCGGTTCTTTAAAAGATAACTGGCAATATTCAGGTGGAATCCTTTGAGCACTCAGAAAATGAGATGGAAATTATTATGATTTTTTCCCCAGTTTACAGAGGAAGCCCCCCTGCCCAGACAGCAAAGACAGCAAGAAAATGAGTGAGAAGGGGTGTCCAGGGGACAATGCAGGTTTTACATTTGCATTTCAGAACACAGCCCTACTGAAAAAGAAAGAGAAAAAATGAAGTTTTTAGCAGTGGTTCTCGTGGACGTGGCTGGACAGGGCGGCAAGAGTGGCAGGAACATTTGAGGGTGATCAAATAAACATTTCAACATTTCAGTGCAGTGTAGTATAGTATGGTGTCATTTATTTCTTTATTTGCAGAATATGGCTAGATCTCTTTTCAAAATGAGAGCGAGAGCATTGGCTATTGTTCTACGTATAGTTTTCCACACCGTATTGTTATGAACAGGGATTTTCAACTCTGAGAGATATGAAAGATCAGAAGAGAGAAATGATTCTTTCTGTTGATGGGGTGATAAAATTTGTTTGTCTCAAATTACACCTAATATCAATGAGATTACATGGCAAAAGCCAGATCACACCTTTCACTGAGTTTGTATACATAATTAAGGTATATATACAAAAGGTTCACTTATAATTATATGTTGGGAATCATTCGTTTTTTAATAGCTGCATTGATTTATCCTTTCTGGATGTCCCATGATCATATTATAGATTGGCTGTGTTTTGATGTTATAAATCAAGCATTGCTAGGAGATCTTTATTTTTTTGTTTTCCAATGTATTTCTTACCATTGAAAAATTCAGTCCAGCACAAGCAAATTTTTATTCTGAAAGTGTGGCCCAGAGAAAAGAGTTTGAAAACCACAGGTGGGAAATACAATGACAAAGACAGGGACATGGGGGAATATTACAAAACTATGAATGCTGCACATATCTTATATTCATTTTATTTTTAAAAAAATTATTCCTGCTTTACAGATGAGTTAGCAAATATTGGTCCATCTGGCTTAGTAGTGTCTACAGTGATTGGCAGCAGTTCTCCATGGTTTTAGGTGGAGAGTCTTTCCACCTCTACCTGGGATTGCTGGGGACGAAACCTGTCCCTGAGCTATGTATGTACTTTCCCCTGAAAGTCTCAGTTGTTTGAAAGGGCCTACAAGCAAAGCAGAAAAACTAAGAGCAACAGCAAAATCCCAAACAGCAGCACTAACAACCAATCTATTAAGCACCTTGCTTCAAATGAAATGACTTCATAGAATCATAGAGTTGGAAGAGACCACAAGGGCCATGGAGTCCAACCCCCTGCCAAGCAGGAAACACCATCAGAGCACTCCTGACATATGGTTGTCAAGCCTCTGCTTAAAGACCTCCAAAGAAGGAGACTCCACCACACTCCTTGGCAGCAAATTCCACTGTCGAACAGCTCTTACTGTCAGGAAGTTCTTCCTAATGTTTAGGATAAAGTGGAATAGAGCCTTACTTCTTGGGGCAGGGAGTTCCACACACACACAGTCACTCACACAGTGCCACCACAGGAAAAACCCTGTCTTGAGATGCCGACAAACCTGCCTCACACACAGCAGAGGGGGTGCAACGGCTGATCTGAATGGGAGGGCACGATCACATAAGCAGTGAAATGACTTGGCCCCAACAGAGTACCCCTTTACCTCTTGAACAAGAGTGGGGAAACATTTTCAATCTGAGGAAGCATCCAGGGATCACATGCCAGTTGGTTGGGACTGCAGTCCAGGCAGACACAGCCCAGAGGTTTCTCTGTGGACTTCATAGAATCACAGAACTGTAGAGTTGGAGGTGGCACACAGGTTCATCTGGAATCCAGGCAAGCCAGAGGCAGTTCCACAATTTAAGGGCACACTACATCTGGGGGGGGGGGCAGAAGGAAGCATGGAGCAGGAGCAGTGTGGGGTGGGGCCTGGAGAGAAGTCAAACCCGGGGTCCAATAAGGGAGACCTGGGGGCCGCATTTGACCCCTCGGCATGAAGTTACCCATGCTTACACTCGAACTCAGTTGCTCATGGATTTGAGCCCCATGTTGAGCAAAAGATTCCTGCACTGCAGCTGATTGGACTAGATTACCGCCGGTTCCCTTCCAACTCTATAATCCTATGATTTTATGATTCTATTAATCTGCTGTATGCAAAATCAGCGGAGGACGAGATGGTTGGACTGTGTTCTCGAAGCTACCAGCATGAGTTTGACCAAACTGCGGGAGGCAGTGGAAGACAGGAGTGCCTGGCCTGCTCTGGTCCAGGGGGCCATGAAGAGGCGGACACAACTAAACGACTAAACAACAACAATGCAGAGTCAGACCATTGGTCCTTTTAGCACAGTATTTTCTACACTAACTGTCAGAGGCTATCCGGTGTTTCAGACCAGAAGACTTTTCCAGCTCTACCTGGAGATGACAGGCTTTGAACCTTATACTTCCCGGATGCAAAGAGGATGCTCCACCACTGAACTAAGGCAGGCTATCCCTTAGCTGCTGGTTTTATTAAAAAAATTATTATTATTCTTAAGGCTGACGGGGGCTTGATTAATAATTGGGGACACCACACAGAGCAGCCCTTTGTGGGTTTCATAAAGAACCAGCCTGCCTTTCTCCCCTTACAAAAGAACGGGCGGGAGAGGCCTTCCAATCACTGCAAGGGAAGACTAACGCTGAGGCTGGAATTCCAGCACCATGCTTCGTGGGCAGCTCCGCGGCTCTTCACAGCGCGCCAGAGAGTGATTGCTCTTTTTTAATTGCTGAGATTCCAGACGGGGGAAAGTGCATGTGTGAGAGAGGGCAAGACTTGTTGCTCTGCGCTTCTTTGGCCTCTTCCCCCCCCCAAAAAAACCCACTCACTCACTCATTCAGAACCCAGGAACTCAAAAAGACCAAAGACCCTTTGGAGTCACGGGACGCCCTCGGAGGGGGAAGCGCTACAGGCGTGCCTCTCACTTTCCTCCGATCTCTCCGTCCTTTGCTCACCTGCCCAGGTGCGCCTGACCCGTTTCTCCCGCCTGCAGCTCCTCCGGGTCGCCCACTCTGGTGGGTGGCTTCTTTCCCCGGAGTATGGGGTGGGTTGGGAGGGAATATTAGCAACCGCTCCATTCCAGCTACCACGGTCAAGAGCTCCGGATTCCCTGTCGAGAAGGTTTGGCGTAGTCCTCTCTCCTCCCACCTCCTCACCTCCACCCACTCCCCTTCCGAGAGAGAGAGAGAGTTGACAGCAACCCTTCTCCATCCACCCACTCAACCCAACGCGCCTTCTCACTTCGCTTGTCTTCCGACGCCACTGCGCGGATCTCGCCGCGGGGGAACCTTTCAGCACCATGAACAGCTCCCAAGCCCTCTTCTTCGCCGGGGGACCCCAGTGGTGGCGGGCTGGAAGCGCGGTCCTTCCCCTCCTGCTGGCCGGGCTGTGCCTGGCGAGCTTGGCCGGGAACCTGCTCCTCTTGACGGTCCTCATCCACGAGCTCCGAAGAGGGAAGATCTCGCCCGCCAACGCCTTGGTGCTCAACCTGTGCTCGGCGGACCTGATCCTGGTCATCTGCTGCCTCCCCACGCGCATCGCCACCTACTCGCGGCGCTCCTGGGTCTTCGGCAGCTTCGTCTGCAAAGCGACGGACTGGCTCCTCCACGGCTGCCTGGTGGCCAAAAGCCTCACCTGGGCGGCGGTGGGGCAAGCCAGGTACAAGCATGTGGTCTCCTCTTCCTCATCTTCTTCTTCTTCATCTTCTTCCAAGTGCCTGGGCTTGAGCTGGCGGCGCTTGGCGGGGCTCCTAGCCTCTGCTTGGCTGGCGGCGCTGCTCCTGCCTCTCCCGCACCTGCTCTTCACCTACCTGGAGGCCGGCGGCGCCCCGAGCGGGCTCCTCTACTGCGTCTTCCGGAGCCCCCCTTACGCCGCCAACTTCATGGACGTCTTCAGTAAGGTCTACCCCCTGATCGCCTACCTGGCGCCCGCGGGCTTCACCTTCTCTTGCTACTGGAGGGCTCTGCGCGCCCAGAGATGGGGCAGGCGGAACCGACTGGCCAAGCCCGGAAACCCCCAGAGCAAGAAGGTGACCTGGGTGCTCCTGGGCCTCACCCTCCTCTTCCAGGCCACGTGGCTGCCGGCCTGGGTGGCCTGGCTGTGGGAGAGGCACAGCGGAGGGGGCCCCCAGCCGCCCCCGGCTTTGATCTTCGCCGCTGAAGTCCTCATCTTTCTTGATGGCGCGCTCAACCCAGGCGTCCTTTTGGCCACCTCCGGGGAATTCCGGGATGGGCTGAGGAGCCTCCGGAGGGGGCTGAGCTGCAGGGGAGATGAAGCTCGGAGGCCCAGGAGCGAGGAGACCCCCCAGTCTTTGCAGGACCTGAAGGAGGAGGAGGATGGGGAAGCGGCGGCGGCGGCGGCGGCGCAGGAGAAAGTTCTGCCAGACGTGGAGCACTTTTGGAAGGACCGGAGGAACACCGTCGCCGGGGAGGAGAGCGACCCGGTCCCCTGGGAGCACCAGGGTGACCCTTGAAAAAGGGGAGGGAGGGGAGCGCCGCTTTTCTCCGGTTTGTAGGACTTGTTGCTGCTGCTATTTCTCGCCACCTCCCGTTGTTTCCAAGCCCCACCTCCCCCCATTTTCAAAAAGCAAAGGAGCAGCTGGCTTCCTTGAAGGAGGCGGAATCATTGCATTCCAACACTTTGGTTCTGCTTTCCAACCTTAAGTGATTAAAAAAATAATAATAATACCTGAACCACCGCTTTAATTTGATCTTTTCTACCCCCCCTTTTCCTCTTGGAGTGGGCACATTCTGACTCCCCCTGCAAATTGATTGATTGATTGATTGATTGATTGGATATATAGTCCACCTTCCTCCAAGGAGCCCAAGATGCCATGCATAGTTTTTCTCCCCATTTTATCTTCACAACAGTCTTGTGAGGTAGGTCAGGCTGAGGGTGTGTGACTGGCCCATGATCCCCCGTGAACTTCATGACTGAATGGGGATTTGAACCCTGATCTCCCAGGTGCTACTAACCTGACCCGCTAACTAGGACACCATATGAGAGAGAGAGAGAGAGAGAGAGAGAGAGAGAGAGAGAGAGAGAGACAGAGAGAGAGAGAGAGAAGAACTTCTGCGGTGACATTAAAAGTAGAAGCTGCATTGTTGTCCTGAGTTTTAATCTCTCTTCAACCATGAATCACCCACTCTTCTCTTTCTCTCTCCCACCCCATGGCTAATTATGGCTTGCAGGTGCAGTGTGTGTGTGAAACCCCCAGTGTTGTGACCCTGATCCACATCTGATATTCCTCTTTCTCTAAGTCATATGGAAGTGCCAGTCATGAATTTTTAACCTCACCTTGTGCCTGGCCCTCACTAAGGGGCCTTTGGTGAGATAGTCTCTCCCCCCCCTACACACACACACACACATGAGCCACCTCCTAGGGGCCGAGGTCCCTTTAGCCCCCCCCATAAAATATTTGAGAAGGCCGCCCCTGCCCCAAAGTCGATGGGCATTGCCATTCAAATGGAGTATGTGTGCTGCATCTTATGATTGATTGTGCAGGGTGGGGCTTACCTGCCCCCCATTAATTCAGGTTGGCACCCCTTCTCTCTCTCTCTCTCTCTCTCTCTCTCTCTCTCTCTCTCTGTGTGTGTGTGTGTATGTGTCACTCTATCCCCACAATATGGAACATGGGACTATTATTACTGCTATTGGCCTACCTTTCAGGGACTGTCTTAAGGGTTGCCACATAATGAAAAATACTTTCAAACACTGCAAAGCACCCCATAAGTGCTCCATGTTATCTATATCCCCCAAATTCCACCTTACTTCCTTTGAGTGGTGTGTCCAAATTGCTGACACTCTCATGTTGGAAGATGACCCTGTTCCTCTTCCCATTGGCAAATTTTCCCCAGTGAGATAGGGAGGCCCATGGCAACCTAATGTGTTGCCTCTAGTAGCTCCCCACCCCTAACAAAACAAAACAAGCCCCAACTTCTCTCTCTCTCTCTCTCTCTCTCTCTCTCTCTCACACACACACACACACACACACACACACACATTTTCTGCTTTTCACCCCTATCTCTTCCCAGGGTAAGGTCAAGGGTATGTGTCTATGCTGAAAAAAGAGAAACTTGGAGAAAGGTTATCTGGTGCTTGTAGATGGGGAACATGGTGGGGAAAGGAATGTTATATCTAACCCCCCCCCCAAAAAAAAAGTATTGCAAAAGAGGCTTTATTGCTTGTTTTGCTGTCAGTAGTAATGGTGGCTTTTAAGCAGTGAGTGACTGTCCCTTTCATAAGAAAGACACCCACATATATGGTCTCAGATATTTCATTTTATGTATATTATACCTTCTAGGAATGGCTCCAAGTTTATGGGAAAGGGGGGTGTATCCTGCACCATACATGAGCTTTTCTGTTTAGGTAACTTACAGCTTAATAAACAAGAACCATCATTCTTTGCTAGAAGGAATCACTATGTTTAATATATTTTTCACTGTTGAATTTTGGGGGTATGACAGTAACTCTCCCCACCTCATGGCTTAAAAAACAGAGACCAAAACCCATCAGTATTGTGCCACAACCAAGACTGCAAGACATATCAACAGGGCTCTCAGCTAGTACGTGAAATATCTGGTTCCAGGACCCCTCCCTCTTTTCCCTTTTGTAGTGTGTTGGCTTGCAGGACAAGAGGATGGCCCACGTTAGCTATCCAGAGATGGTTCAGAATATTACTCCAGAGCAAGACTTGGGAGCCTTTTTCATCCCAAGGGCCACATTGCCTTCTGAGAAACCTTACAAGGGCCTCATGGTTGATGAGGCTGGAGGCCAAAAGTGGGTGGAGTAGCAAGTGCATTTATCCTCCACCCAGACAAGTGGGAATTCAAGGGCACATTGCAGTTGGTGAAAAAAACACTTGAGGAGGAAAGCAGGGCTGGTGAGAGGTGTGGCCTGGAGAGGGGGGGGTGGCCTGTGAAAGTTCCAAGGGCCAGAGGACAATATTTGGTCCCCTGCTCCAGAGAGAAGCAAGATGCTCTCTCCCACAGATATAAGAGGAACATGTAAGCACTAGAGTTGTAAGCTGACAGTTGGTTGTCCACTAATGGAGAGCCCACCAGAGAGGACCCGCCCCCCAATTTTCTCTCTGTAAAGTTCATAACCTTCATAGAATTGTAGAGTTGGAAAGAACCCCGCAGATTATCTAATCCAATCCCCTGCAATGCAGGAATGACAGCTAAAGAATCCCACCCAACCTCAGCTTTAAAATCTCCAAGGAAGGAGAGCCCGCCACCTTCTGAGGATGTCAGTTCCACTGTCAAACAGCTCTTACCGCCAGAAAGTTCTTCCTGATGTCTTGACAGAATCTCCTTTCTTGCAAGTCATTGTTTCAGAGCCTGCAAGCAGGAGGAAACAAGCTTGCTCAATCTTCCATGCGACAGCACTTTAGCTATTGAAAGATGGCTTCTATTGGTATCTCCTCTCAGTGCCCTCTTCTTCAAACTGAACAGTGAACACACCCAACTCCCTCCCCCCCCCCGTGCAGTACAAACTTATGTGAGTTTACTTGGCAGTAAGTTACGCATTTGCTCTCGTTTTAAGTGTGCCTGGGACTGCAGCCTTAGTTAGAGAAGGGCTTTGGTCAGGAGCTGTTTCTGCAGCACCCTCAACCACCACAAACACCCTACAGGAGTTCCACCAACTGCCCACCCCCTGTCTTCCGGGGGCAGGGAATGGCTGCTTTAAAGAAAGGGGTGCCACATTGTTCTGAAAGGAAGAAAACCCCTCTCCCCTTGACAGTAGATGTTTATTTGGAAAAAGAGGCATACTTCAACTGGAGAAGGACAATTCCCTGGGAAGAAAGTGAACATGAAGAATGCAATGGATTGTGTTTTCTAAATGTGCTCTTTTTTTGGTTTAAATAAAAACATAGAGAATGAACAAGAGGTGTTGAAGCTGAGATGGTTTTTCTTTAAAAAAAGCAACAACACAGTAACCACCAGGTTAGCAAAGACCGATCCAGACACACGTACAGAGATGGTCATATACTGGAAGGCTGTGGCTCAGGACCTGCTATGCAGGCCAAAGGAGCCAGGTTCAAGCCTGGCATCTACAGGTACGACTGGGGATGTCCCTTGTCTGAAACCCCAGGTTACCAAAATGGCCAATGGGACAGAGTGACTCCTCCATAAAGCAAGGTTGCAGTTTTGGGGACAGGTTTTAGTTTAGAGAAAAGGCAAGTAAGACATGACGTGATGGAGGTTTAGAATATCATGCAGGGCGTGGAGAAAGTGGCCGGAGGAAAGTTGTTCCTCCTCTCTGATAACACTAGAGCCTGTGGATATTTGATGAAGCTGAATGTCAAAGGATTCAGGACACATAAAATAGAGTCCCTCTTCACGCAGTGCATAGCTAGTCTGTGGAACTCACTCCCACTGGAGTCAGGGATGGCCACCAACTTGGATGGCTTGGAAAGAGGAATGGACTAATTCATGGAGAAGAAGGCTATGTCAGTTACTAGTCAGGATGGCTTTGCTCTGCCCATCACAGATGGAGGCAGAGATGCTTCTGAATGCCGTTCACTGGAAACAACAGGAGAGGATTGTAGGAATAATGAGGATGACAGGAGGTTGGATGCAGGTGAGCTGTGCAGAGGCACACTGGCAAGCATGCCCCAAAACAAGCTGCCGACTAGCTCTGCTGAGGCTCCTTTTATTAGCAGAAGTCAACAATTGGAAACAGTAGTGAAACCATTCTGAACATGACGTATTTCCATCTAAGCACATTTCCAGCATTAGCAAATACACATGTCAGCAGGTGTTTCCCTCAGATGTTCCCCTGATACTTGATTACATCTGCGTCCCCGGTCATACTCCAGCCAAGCGTTATGTCTAGTAACCAAATCTGTGAGAGGACAAACGGTCAGGGGGGAAACCCTGTTTTCTAGCCAAGAAGGCAAAAGGTCAGGGAGTGTGGGCGCAACGCTCCTTGGCACACTGTTGCATGCCTGGTGCGAGGTTTGCCTCAGCACAAGCGGAGCGTCACTTCCATAGAGGATAATTCTTTTTGTGCTTGCATCTGGTTGGCCACTGTGAGAACAGGATGCTGAACTATATGAGTCACTGGCCTGATCCAGCAGGCTCTTCTCATGTTCTTCTTACTGATGGGAGTTGTAGTCAGTGCCAGATTTACGTATAAGCTAAACAAGCTATAGCCTGGGGCCCCACTCTCCTGGGGGCCCCAAAAAAAATTAAAGGAAAAAACAACAACTGGATGTACATTTCCAAAATGTAAGATGAAAATAAAATAAAACCTACATACAGCAACAGTGTTTTGTGTTGTGGAGGCTCCTATTTGTTATGTGCAAATGGCTTTAGATACCTATAAGGTCCATAAATTACTATGCAGCATATATTCAACACAAAAAACAGCGACAATTTGTTGTTGACAAAGGACAGCTGGGCCCCATTACCTTCAGTAGCTTAGGGCCTCATTAAACCTAAATCCGGCCCTGGTTGTAGTCCAACAATATCTAGAGGGCCACAGGTTCCTCACCCCTTAACTTTGCTCCGATTCACCAAGACAGTTCTTGCATCCTTGTTCCAGAAAGGGACCATAGACAGCACCATGGCAAGCTATGTGAGTCCATGACAATACATAACTTCCCCTCCTCCCTCTCTCTTGGCCTTTGTTCTTCATCAGACTCCCACCTCCCTTCAAACTAAGGCTGGATTTTGGTCTGGGTAGCTGAAAAGGAAAGCGGGGGGGGGGGGGGGAACGACCCATTCAACAATAAACTAATACAGAATAAAGCTTTGCAATCTTTTAAGCTCTTTTGATAATTTGTCCTCAGTCACATGAGAGCAGAGAAGAATGCCAGCCAGCTTGGTTGGGCCTTTCTTGTTTTGCCAGCTTAAATGCTGTCAGAATTCATAATCATGCCAGGGAATTATACGGGGGCCATCTCTGCAAATACCTCCAAGCTATTTATAGAGGTAAGCGATGTTAAGCACACCAGTCTGATGGGGAAACTGACCTGTGGCCCAGGCGCATGAATATGGAGAAGGCGGAGAGCCAGCAGTGATCCTCCTCTCTGGATGAGAAAGCCGACTGAGGAATGCCTCAAGGAAACATGGTAGTCCTGGGGGAGAAGACTGTGGGCTGGGGGTGGATAGGGGAGCAGACAGATTTCAAAAATCCAAGTGGATACCCCAAAAGGAAAGGAGAAGGTGCAACTGTTTGCCCTCTCAGAAACACACAAGAAGAGCCAGCTGGATCAGGCCAATGACCCATTTAGTCCATTATCCCATTCCTACAGTAGTCCACCATAGAACTGTAGAGCTGGAAGGGACCCCAAGGATCATCTAGTCCAACCCCCTGCAATGCAGGACTCTCAGCTAAAGCATCCATGACAGATGGCCATCCGACTTCTGCTTAAAAACCTCCACAGGAAGTCTGTTTCACTGTCAAACAGAAGAACTCTAAGAAAGTTCTTCCTGATGTTTGGGACCCAAAAAATGGGACATTCTGGGATCCAATCAGAAGCTGGGGTGGCTTCTGCAGTTTTGGGATGTCCCGCTTAAAGCAAGACGGTTGAGGGGTGTGACACCTTCTTCTTCTTTGGCGATCACTCGTAGCCGAGTAAGATTGTCTTCCATAAGACACCACACTAGATCTCATTAATAGAATCACCGAAATCTGTTGTTGTTGTTGTTGTTGTTCATTATCATAATCACAATCACTATAATTAATTGATTAAAAAGGGATGACTATTACAACAGCAATGTCACAATTCTCCTCTGTAAAGCACCGTGAAAGCCAGCTGCTGATTGACGAGTGACAGCAAAATGTGATACAATACCTCCCCCATTTCCAGCTCTGGAAAGCTCTCCTTCATTTGAAAATGAAAGTGCTCGAGTGGGCCTGACTTAACAAGCTTCCAGCTTGACTGTCTCTTGCAGGTGGCACTTTTGCCCGACGACTGCCAATTATCGGAGCCTCCCCACTTTGTAAAGGCACATCTAAGGCAGCCTATTATGTGTCTTTAGCTAGCATAATTCCCTACCCCCTTACTTAAAGCTTTGAACATGCTTCATTGGAGACCGAACAAGAGTGGAGAGGCCCAGGGGAAGGCATAGCAGAGGTTTTGCATTTCTCCAAAAGCTTCTGTGAGGCACAGCTGGAAAAGTTTTGGGCATGTCTGTTAAGAAACTCTGTTTCTGGCGTGGCTAAGAGTTTTAGCTCTGCTTGCCAATGAAAGAGACAAGAGGGAAAGGAAGGGGAAGGAATGAGGGATGGGCGAGATACATTCTGTATCCCATCCTGAGACCCCCAGATATAGGGCAGTATAACAACAGCAGCAGCAGCAGCAGCAGCAGCAACAACAACAACAACAACAACTTGCTAGATCCTGCAAGAATATGGTGTCCTCAGCTGGCCCAAAACACAGCAGTTAGGTGACTGGTTGGGGTTCCATTTAGAATTCATCATTTTGAAACAGCAGCATTGGTTGCCAGTTTATTATTATTACTATTTATTAAATTTATTAGTTGCTTTCTTCTTCAAGCGACTTACAAAAAAACAAGAACAAAAACCACATACTGTACATACATACATACATACATACATACATAAGGTAAAGGTAAAGGTACCCCTGCCCGTACGGGCCAGTCTTGACAGACTCTAGGGTTGTGCGCCCATCTCACTCAAGAGGCCGGGGGCCAGCGCTGTCCGGAGACACTTCCGGGTCACGTGGCCAGCGTGACAAAGCTGCATCTGGCGAGCCAGCGCAGCACACGGAAACGCCATTTACCTTCCCGCTAGTAAGCGGTCCCTATTTATCTACTTGCACCCGGGAGTGCTTTCGAACTGCTAGGTTGGCAGGCGCTGGGACCGAACAATGGGAGCGCACCCCACCGCGGGGATTCGAACCGCCGACCTTTCGATCGGCAAGCCCTAGGCGCTGAGGCTTTTACCCACAGCGCCACCCGCGTCCATACATACATACATTAAAAACAAGAGGAAATGTATATATTACAAAGACCCCACCCAATCACAGAAAGTAAAAAGACCTGGTTATAAAAGAATGCTTTCTCCTGGTGCCTGAAGATATGCAATGATGCTGCCAGACAAGCATCCCAGTGGTGAGGGCCGGATCTGGGACTCTGTGAGCGGTGCATACACACTGGGTGCTGAGCCAAGGGGGCGCCATCTCAAAGCCTGGTAGGCAAGGCACTGGGTTTTGGGAAGAAGATGTGAGACTTTGACAGGGTCCTGGAGTCCCACTTCTCCTTCCCAAAGCCTAGTTAGCACTTTCCCAGCTTTGGGGAAAAGGTGGGTGGCTTCTGGACCCTGACAGTGCCTTCACACCTCCTTCGCACCTTTAGGAAGGCAGCATGCAAGGGCTGGGGGCAATTTTGGCCTTGCACAGGGTGCCACAGTACCAAAGTCCGCTATTGCTGGGGTGAGCATCCACCACAGAAAAGGCCCATTCTCATGTTGCCACTCTCTGGATCTGTCACGGAGCAGGCACACAAAGAAGGGCCTCGGTTGATAATTGCAGGGTCTGGGTCGGTGCATATGGGGTGAGGCGGTTCTTAAGGTATTGGGATCCTACGCTGCATAAGGCTTTACAAGCTAGCTCCCGAGCCCAGTTCAAGGTGCTCATGTTGGTGTTTAAAGTCCTAAATGACTTGGGCCCCATATATCTAAAGGATCACCCCCTTACTTACAGCCTCCCTCTAGTGTTCAGATCCACAGGGGAAAAGGCCAACCAATGCCTCAGTGGTTGCAAATGATGGCTCAATGGAGCCTCCATGTCCAGAAACCATATACCCTCATTATCGTATCTTAGGAAGAAGCAACTGGGATGGGTCATCATCTCCATGTCAGGCTTGTGAGCTTTCAGAGGCAACTGGCTGTCCACTGCTGGAAACTGAATGCTAGAGAAATGGGAGGGCCCAAAGGCAACCATCAGGTCAAGGGTCAAGTGCAGCTATGGAGAGGAGGAGACATCTACAGCTGTTCTTGGAAGACAAAGAAAACTCAGACAACTAAAGAGGAGGCAAAATATGGGAGGAGGAACGATGGCATTTGCTGCCCTTTCTGGCATTCAAAAGAATATATATATCTGGCACTGGGTTTAAGCAAGCAGCTGTGCCATCCTTTAATAACCTGTCACGGGGAGAAAAAGAAAGACTCTGCAATGCAATTGTATGGCAACCAACCTGCAAATTATATCTGCAGGCTCTTCAGAGACCCATGGTTTCTTTTTGTGTAACCTTTCAATTTGGCTCTGGGGATGCTGAGATTCCTCTTCCTAAGGCCAGCTTCGGAAAGCAAAGCACAAGAAACTTCTGCTCGTGATAATTCCCTCCAGCAGCAGCTCTAAGCACACTTAACAGGGAAATGAATAAAGGCCACTGGACACAACAGGACATGTTGTTGTTTAGTCGTGTCCGACTCTTCACGACCCCATGGACCAGAGCACGCCAGGCACTCCTGTCTTCATTCCTAGGTAAATATGTGCACACTTAGTGTTTTACTCTAGCTCAGTCGATAGAGCATAAGACTTAGTCTCAGGGGTTGGGTTCAAATCCCATGTTGGGCAAAAGATCTCTGCATTGCAGAGGGGTTGGACTAGATCACCCTTGTGGTCCCTTCCAACTCTACAATGCTATGATTCTATGATCAAGTCTCTCTCTCTCTCTCTCTCTCTCTCTCTCTCTCTCTCTCTCTCTCTCTCACACACACACACACACACACAAACATGCTTGATGTACATTTTCAACAAAGCATGTGACCCACCTTCCACCTCAAAATTAGAATGACACAGGTGGGACAGTCAGCATAATCCTGCAGCGTGGAGTTCTTATGGTTACTGTTCCAGCCAGGCAGCTATACTCTCCTTCAAGTTATTCAATTCCACCTCCCACCCCGCTCCAGCCTGTTTTCCCATTGTTACCCTTAATAGCCAGTCAAAATTCAATGATCATTAGTTTGGTGATTTCCCCCTCCTTTGGATTCCTTCCCCTCTTTCTTTTGTGTGTGTGTCTGGTTTTGCAAACCTTGGGGTTTACCCATGACTGCCCATACCTCCTCCTGTGCCTGGAGCAAGGCACCATATTGGCTACATGGGCAATGACCCTCACACCCTGAATGCTAGTAAGAGAGGGAATGGTGATTGATTTGTCCTGTGAAAGCCTACCGGTAATTCATCTTGGCACAGATGATATCTTTAAAGGTAACATGTGAACGATGCACCCTTAAGTCAAGCAGTAAGCTGTGCAAATGAAGATTTGCTTCATAGGGACATCTCAGAGAAGGGGCCACTCATCAGGGCATCCAGCTTCTGAAAAACGTTCACAAACTGGAACACTTACTTCTGAGTTTGCAGCTTTGGGAGATGATTTGTTCGGCTACTTAGCCGTTCGAGAACCAAGGTTCCACTGTATTCATAATAGCAGTGTTGGCAGCACCCTGGCTCTGAATAACAGTTTCTGGGAATCACAAGTGGGGAAGAGTTTTCTTAGAATCATAGAGTTGGAAGGGACCCCCAATGGCCTGTAGGCATCTGGGGGTCAAAAGGCCAGCTGGCTAGCCCCCAGCTGGATCGTCTCCTTCTCAGCTGTGCCGCTGCGAAGATCCATCGACCTCTGGCTCTTACATAAATCAGTGACTCAAGCCTCCCAGACTTGGGCACACTATACGTAGCAGTGTAAACCGCACAAACAGAAGAGGCTGAGGCTTGTGGATACATACTATGAACTACGGATTTATTAAACATAAATCAAGACAAAGAAATATGTCGTCTCTCCTTGCCGTCTCCTCGGAGAGCGAATCAAAACAAAAGCAATACAGTGGAAGTTCCACTTATGCCAGCAAACTGTGCTGGAATGTAAACAGACATGTGACACGTAACAATCCCATGTCTGCAACTAAAGGTGGAATGGAATCTTCCAACACGGCCATCTAATCAAACCCCCTACAATGCAGGAATCTCGACTCAAGCATCCCTGACAGATGACCATCCAACCTCTGCCTAAAAACCTCCAAGGAAGGAGAGTCCACCACCTCCTAAGGGAGTCCATTCCACTGTCCAACAGTCATAAAATTCTTCCTGGTGTTCAGTCAGAATCTCTTATAACTTGAATCCATTGGTTCGGGTTCTACCCTCTCTGAAGCAGGAGAAAACACGCTTCCTCCATCTTCCATGAAACAGCCCTTTAGATACTTGAAAATGGTTATCATATCTCCTCTCTTGCACTCTGGCCCTGTTTTTGGGCTTCCCAGAAGCGTCTTGCTGGCCACTGTAAGAATAAAAAGCTGTACCAGATGAGATGCTGGACTTTTCTGATGTTCTTAAATTTCATTTATTTATTTCTTGCATTTTGTATCTTACCTTTTTCTCCAAGGAGCTCAAGGTGTTGTACATGGTTCTGCCCCTGCTGATTTGAACCCCACAACAACCCTGGAAGGGATTTTGTTTGTTTGTTTAATTAAAGAAAATGTTCTGCTGCAAACAGTCAGCTCAGCCTTTGCTATAACCCATAGGAAGTGATGTAATCAAAGCTGGGTGTGACTTACTTGAAAATTAGAAACGTTGGGCTCAGCTCAGCTTGCAGCACCGCCAGGGAGAGTGTGGGAGAAAGTAGACTCATAGCTTTTCATTACTTTCCTTATTTCTTATTGTTTTTTAAAATGTTTTTATAAAAGATTTTCTTGAATTACAAAAGTATATACAGCGTCTCTGTTTTCCTTTCACAGAATTTTTTCTACAAATCCGTTATATTTGATGTGAGACACTAATGTTATAAACAAGCTCAGGTGGATTCTACCAGATCCAGCTTTTATCCAAAGCCCTTGGGAAAGCAAAGTCTCTCTCTCTCTTTCTCTCCGAGAGAAATTGCTTCACTCACAGCCCGTGTCGGTTCCAGCTGCTTCACCTTTCCAACTTTAACTTCACCACACTGCACAATATTGATACCTGCTAATAGAACTTCTGTGTCTCTCCAGTCTCTGCAAGTTTAGCTTCTAATAAAACACTTCTGGCAGGGGATCTGACAGAGGATGACTAACAGGGGCTGGTCTCCGATATTGATTCAGCACTTTCCCTTGTGTTAGGGTTTCTTTTTTCCTCCAAGGGTTGTCAGATGGCTGCTCCCTGTTCACATAATTTATCCTCATTTGTCACCCTCTGTTTCTTTTATTGTCTTCCAAAGTGGCTCAAATCAATCCACAGGAGGGAGTGAAAGGCCCAGCCTTGCATCAGCCTTACAAAATAAAAAGATGAAGAGGCGTGCAATGAAATGAGAGCAGAGGGAAAAGGTGGAGGTGGAAGATCACTTCTGCTTTTCTTTTGGACCACACCAGCGTGTCGGAGAGGGAGGTCTTATCGTGTAGGCAGCCCAGGATCACTTCGGTGCTGCTAACACAGTGGTTTGACTTCACCCCCCAAGGCATACTCCATTGTCGCTCAAGATGCCAACCACAAACAAGATGGGTGGAGCTGTTGCCTCTCTTTGTCTCACTTTCCATTATCCCTTGGAGGCAGTGGACAGGAGATGATTTTTGCAGATATTGTGCAGCAGGAAGCCATTGAATTCATAAAAGCAGACTCCTCTGGGAATAAAGATTGTACAGACCCATAATTATAATTCAAAGCTTTACAAACCAGAATTTCTTCAAAACAGGTGCAAAAACAATGATACATTAAAATAGTGCCATAAAGCATACGCTTATCCAAACATAGGTTCTTCTTTTTAAATATGTTACATAATTATGATCAGAGCAAAGAAATCAAAGCTCTCTCCCATTAGCCTGCATCCAGCCTAAGGCTATGTAGCTCCTGGAGAAGCTTCATCATCACATCCTTCTCTCACTGTGCCTGGGAACAAATGGCTAAGGCAACTCCCCTACAAAATGGAGATTTGTAATTGAATGCCTTAATCATGTGATCTAAGGTTAAACACTCATGTGACAGAGAATGTCAACAATTATCAACTCAGTTAGAAGCTTACAGAGCTCTCTTCCAACTTAGTATACGCCAATGGAATTTTCCAATGTTAAACCCTTCAGCAACATAAATACAGGTATTCTCCATTTCAGTGTGCAATTAAACAATTATACTCAACAGTGATGCCTTTGAATGGGAGCTAAGCTTGCCACCTGTTCAAAAGCACCAGCACCACCCACTGTTGAGATGCATCAGGGGACCAGCTGGGGAGCAGGTGAATGATGGCGTGGCCTGGCTGAGCCGGTGAAGGGCTCCTCGAAGGTTCTGGGACCACTGTGCCTGTGCCTGACTCAGTGGCGGGGGAACCCTCTCCGGCACCCAGAGCTGAGGGGCAGGGTGAACCGCCTGGTGGCGCATGCGCAATGTCTGTACGGACTGCGCACATGCAGCATCCCATATGGAGTGCACATGTGTGGCAGCCTGTGTGGAGAGCGCACAAGAGCAGCAGCCTGTACAGTCACCGTGCAAGAGGCAGCCCGTATGGACGCCTGTATAGATGCTGCACGAGAGCGGCAGCCTGTATGGTCGCCGCACTAGCGGCACCCATACTGACTGCGCACGCCCTCATCCGCTCTACAGCTGGGGGGAGGCAGGGGCCATCTTGTCACACCCCCCCAGAGTGGCATCCAGGGTAACCCGCCCCCTCCGCCCCCCAATTCTGGCCCGACTTGCTTAACTGCTGGCACCAACCCTGCAACTAGCTTGGAGGCTAATCATTATGACTTGCTTGCGGCATGGTTGTGTGAATATGAGGGTTTCCTTGCTTGCTTCTTTTCCTCTCACACTGCAAGCTGCAACCCGTGCCATCACAGTTCCTGGCCAGCCCAGAGGCAGCACCAATCGATTTTCAACTTCCTGGATTTTTGGGCTGGACATGGTATGGAAGTCTCTTTCCTTAAGCTGGTCCCCTGCCTCACATTGTCTTAGAGGCTGAGCCAGCCTTGACAGCTTGTGCTGTCTAATCATAATTCATTTTGCAACATTCAATCAACGGAATGTTTTTTTTTAAAAAAAAAAGAGTGAAAGAGAGAGGTTTCTGAGCCATTGAATAATTGTCTGCTCCTCTCTCCAGCATAATTTGAATACGAGCATGTGTAGAAGCATGCAAATGCAGGCTGGTTTGAAAGCTTATTTGTGATGGCCTGGGATTTGGACTCAGAGGCTGAACCCGAGGAATCCCAGCCTGCACAGGAATCCCCGCCTCCAGAACCAGCTGAGCCGGGGCTGGGGCCTGAGCCTGAGGGGTCTTCACCTGTGCTGGATCCTCAGGTGCAGGCACCAGCTGAGTCTGCTCTGGCCCCTGAGGTGATGGAGGACCCATTGCCTGCAGGTGCTCCACTCTCAGCCCCGTCAGGGGAAGCTGAGGTTGCCTCTGGGTCCAGTAACCCTCCAGCCTCTCCTGAGCTGCAGAGGCTCAGGGCAGAGAGGCGGAGGGAACTAAGTTCCTGCAGGAGGAGTGCTCGCCTCCAGGCCAGGAGAGGCGAGTCACCTGTAGACCGGGGCTGCCCTATGCCTCGGGGCAGATAAAAGCCATCAGCCCCAGTCCCAGGTTGCGGGAGCAACGTTGTTGCTAGCCTGTTCCTGCCTGCACCCTGTCCTGCTCTTCTGCCAGAGTTCCTGACCCCACCTGACTCCCCGCCTTGGACCCAGCTACAGCTTTGACGGACAGCCTCCATACCGCACCCTCGACCTCGGACTGGACTCGGACCTCGCCTCTCAGTTAGCCCCTGGGACCAGCACAGTATTGCATGCTGCACTTGGTAAAGCGCTGAACCATTGATTGGCAGCAGTGATGCCATGTCCACCTGCCCACCCATTTCCATGTTGTTGCAAAGGAGGCAGCAGTCAGGAGGAAGAGCCCCAAGGAAGGAGGCCAACCAGACACATGTTCAGTAAATGCCATGGCTGAGCTCAAATGTCACAAGCACCCAGGGAGACTCCTGCTGGATTCCTTCCAGCCCACTGGTCTTCAGCCAGTGGGTCCCAAAGTGTGTGGTATCACCCCTTGGGGGGCAGTGGGATAACCTAGCAGGGGCAAATGCTAATTTATATGCATTGCTACACATTTAGAAATGATCATTATCCTATAAATAGAAATACAGTACATAGAATTATAGAATCATAGAATCATAGAGTTGGAAGAGACCACAAGGGCCATCGAGTCCAACCCCCTGCCAAGCAGGAAACACCATCAGAGCACTCCTGACATATGGTTGTCAAGCCTCTGCTTAAAGACCTCCAAAGAAGGAGACTCCACCACACTCCTTGGCAGCAAATTCCACTGTCGAACAGCTCTTACTGTCAGGAAGTTCTTCCTAATGTTTAGGTGGAATCTTCTTTCTTGTAGTTTGGATCCATTGCTCCGTGTCCACTTCTCTGGAGCAGCAGAAAACAACCTTTCTCCCTCCTCTATGTAACATCCTTTTATATATTTGAACATGGCTATCATATCACCCCTTAACCTCCTCTTCTCCAGGCTAAACATGCCCAGCTCCCTTAGCCGTTCCTCATAAGGCATCGTTTCCAGGCCTTTGACCATTTTGGTTGCCCTCCTCTGGACACGTTCCAGTTTGTCAGTGTCCTTCTTGAACTGTGGTGCCCAGAACTGGACACAGTACTCCAGGTGAGGTCTGACCAGAGCCGAATACAGTGGCACTATTACTTCCCTTGATCTAGATGCTATACTCCTATTGATGCAGCCCAGAATTGCATTGGCTTTTTTAGCTGCCGTGTCACACTGTTGGCTCATGTCTAGTCTGTGGTCAACCAAGACTCCTAGATCCTTTTCACATGTAGTGCTCTCAAGCCAGGTGTCACCCATCTTGTATTTGTGCCTTTCATTTTTTTTGCCCAAGTGCAAAACATCTTGCTACAGTGCAGAAGATTGTGACCTAGTGGCTCAGATTGTTGCTTTAGTCATCACTGTCGATGGGGAACCACAGAACTCATCAAATAGAGGACTGTCCTCCACAAAGTCACACACATTAGCCATGATGGCTATCTCTTCTTTTCAGGATTACTCAAGGTGAAAGGGCCTCTAAGTACCAGAAGCTGGGAGAATAACTGCAGAGGCAGGTTTGCCATTGACTTTGTGAGCTCCTTGTGGGCTTCTGGCAGGTATCTGCCTGTCCCCTGTTGGAAACAGGATGCTGGTCTAAATTACAGATGGAAGGATATGATAGTTTTGGTTCCCCCCGTTTCTAACTTTTCCACCCTCAAATCTGACCCTCTACATTTCTGCAGCAATCTGCAAATTTCTCTTAGAAAAACAATTCATCTGCATTTTAGTGCGAACCTCTCGTAATAAACACATTTTTGCGTGCGGGTTTGACTAACGTACACATTTTTGAATGCCCTTTCTCCTAACGTGTACTTTTGTGACTATTGGTTGGAGAATTGCATAGAACATTTCAGGTAACTGCAAGTTTCTAAGGATGCTTGTGCTTTGGATCTCATATTGTTTCAGAAAATGTGAAATTGGTAAATTTATCTTTAAATTAGAACTGAATTTAATTTCTGCCCCATCCTTAGTCTAGAGGTACCCTAATTTGAAGGTCTCTTCTTTCCTCTTATGTGACCTCCCCCCCATTTCTTCTCCTTCCCATCCTCAACTGCCCGTACCTCTGCTAAAAACCAGAATGTACTGAAATGTCCCCAATTCCCAACCAATATGCACAGCCTCCTTTATAACCATGCTCATTAATTTATTCTGTTCTGCAGAGAATTCTCATCTGGGAGCTAGCTGCCAACCCAGTGCTAGAAGCTGAGCTCTCTTCAATATTACTATTGCTGTGTGTTATTACCACATGCTTCCTCAAAGAGGACCGCTTTGCCCTGCTTCTCTGTACCAAGTTTCAGTTTTAACTGCAGCATGCCACGGGTGAAAGCGTGTGGCCCCGGGCAGGTAGCAGTCACAACAAGAGTCCTGCATGTTGCTGAGCAAGGGGCCAGACAGACCCAGAGGAGGAGTCCACCTTTTCCACGCAGCCTTTGCCTGCTTGGGAGGGATCCAGAATGAGAGGCTAGAGGGGAAGGATGGAGCTACTGGTCAGATTCAGCAACATCTTAACTGGATTAAGGCAATCGAGAGGACTCTGCTGTGTTCTCATTTTGTGTTAATAAAGAGCTAATTGCATTCCATGCCTGCTGTGTGTGTGCCTGCCCTGTGGTTGACCTGGCTTGTTGACATCTCCTTGACACAGTGGAAGCACCCCATAATTCCTCCAAGGAAATAATTCCGGCATTGATCCTTTCTTCTTCTTCTTCTTCTTCTTCTTCTTCTTCTTCTTCTTCTTCTTCTTCTTCTTCTTCTTCTTCTTCTTCCTCCTCCTCCTCTTCCTCTTCCTCTTCCTCTTCTTATTCTCCACCCTGGTCTTGTGGGGTAATGTATGTTGAGCAATGATTTGGCCCAAACTCATGCAGGGAGCTTTATGGCTGAGTGGGGATTTGAACCGAGTTCCAAATCTATCCACTGCACCATGCAGACCCTCACTGCTCCTGGACCATTGCTTTATGGCAGGAGTGGAGAACCTATGGTGGTCTGGGTGGACTTCAAAACCCACCACAAAACTCACCTCTCCCTTTTGCCTGCCCTTCCTGGGTGCAGCATCTCAAGAGGGCAGTTTATAGCCTCCCACCTAATAGTCTTCCAATCACCTCCCCAGCATTCAGAACTGCTCTGTCCTGAAATTGCCAGCTCAGCTGGGCCAGTTGGGGCTTTGCTCCAATCCAGCAGGGCTCTTCTTACACCTCTCCCTTCTCCCTGCCTCAGCTGGGTGTTGTTGTTTTTAAAACCTCTGCAGCATGTTTGTTTTGACAGGAGAGCTCCTTTCCTGGCAAAGCCAAAGTCTTGGATGCTTCACTGGATTCCTGACTCTGGCTGTCTTAAAGAGAACGATGTTTACACCTTCACAGAGGAAGGGACATTTTTTCCAGCCTGTGTTTCATGTAGAGAAAGAAGGGGGAGGTTTGGGGTGGGAGAGACAACTGCTTGCATCTTCCCCATTGGTATATATTTTTTTTAAAAACCCAAATGTCTCTTTAAGAAGCTGCAAGTTTAAGTGAAGAATCCCACCCTCCCTCTGCTTAACCCCTTTTCTCACAGTCACTATCTGCCTCTGTATTGCCTCACCTTATTTTTCATAGAGCAGGGGCCCGAAACTACGGTCCATGGGCCAGATCCGGCCTGCCAGGGTCCTGAACCCAACACTCCCAGCAGGGGGGAACGGCAAAGCGGTGGTGAAGCGATCTGACTGAACGCAACAAAAGCATTCGTCAACAACTCCATGCCTGGCCTAATCATACTCTCTGCAGCCACATTGCATGCTGGAATTCGTAGTTTCCTGCTAAGACAGAGGGGTGTCTTGGCGTCTCTCCCTCCCTCCTCCTGCGTTCCAAGCATTCCACAGAACTTTGCTCTTGACCCTTTCGCCTTCCCATAGTTGCCCGCTCCACACTAAGGCAGAGACACCAGTCGGCTATGGTACCCTTTGGCTCCAGACTCTTTGTTCCACCCGCCTTGTCATAGGTGCAGCCCCGCCGCTTAGTCCTCAGAGCCTCCTCGGCCCATGGGCGCCTCCTGTGGAGAGGCAGGGACCGTGTAGTGCCTGGGTCGCCCATGGGCCGAGGAGGCTCTGAGGACTAAGTTGCGCGGCTGCAGGAGGCAGTTCGAGAGTGCTTGCCTCCACGCAGAGTGGGATCCCATGGGCTGGAGGCAAAGGCCCGGGCGAAGCTGCAGAGAATGGGCAGCCTCTCCCGACAAGCAGCTAGCTCTTGCAACAGGAGGAGGAGGAGGTGAAAGAGAAGAAGAAGAAGAGTTTGGATCTGATATCCCGCTTTATCACTACCTGAAGGAGTCTCAAAGCGGCTAATATTCTCCTTTCCCTTCTTCCCCCACAACAAACACTCTGTGAGGTGAGTGGGGCTGAGAGACTTCAGAGAAGTGTGACTGGCCCAAGGTCACCCAGCAGCTGCATGTGGAGGAGCGGAGACGCGAACCCGGTTCACCAGATTGCGAGTCTACCTCTCTTAACCACTACACCACATGGGACCTGCCTTATACCAAGCCAGACCATTGCTCAGTATTGCCTACCCTGGCTGGCAGCAGCACTCCAGTGTTTCATGCAGGGGGCTCTCCCAACGCCATCTGGGGATGCCAGGGGTTGAATTTGGGACTGCCACTGAGTTATTATTATTATTATTATTATTATTATTATTATTATTATTAATTGAATTTATATACCACCCTATACTCGGAGGCCTCAGGGCGGTTCACAGAACAAAATCAAAATCTAAAACCACAATATATATAATCAAAATAAAAAGAACAACCCAATAACATCTCCCCCCCCCCAAAAAAAAAATCAACCAAAAGCTTGGCTATAATGGAACATTTTTGCCTGGCGCCTAAAGGTGAATAATGAAGGTGACCTTTTTTTGAAACTATAGTCCAGCCCCCAGCAGTGTCTGAGGGACAGTGAACTGGCCCCCTGTTTAAAAAGTTTGAGGACGCCCTGCCACAGAGTCATAGAATGGTACAGTTGGAAGGTACCCCAATCCCAATCCCCTGCCATGCCATGCAGGAATGTCAACTAAAGCATCCATGACAGATGGCCATCCACCCTCTGCTTAAACATTTCAAAGGAAGGAGTGTCCACAACCTCCTGATGGTGTTTCCCCACTGTTGTACAGTTCTTACTGCCAGAAAAACCTTCCTGATGTTCAGGAGGAATCTCTTTCCTTGTAACTTGAAGCCATTGGATTGAGTCCCAGCCTCCAGAGCGCTCCCTCCTCCATATGACAGCCCTTAAGATATTTGAAGATGGCTATGATACCTCCTCTCTGTCTCCTCTTTCCCAGGCTAAACATACCCAGCTCTTTCAACCGTTCCTCATAAGGCTTGGTTTCCAGACCCTTGATCATCTTGGTTGTCCTCATCTGCACACGTTCCAGCTTGTCAACATCCTTCTTTCACCTGCAGGGAGGAAATACAGTTATCTCCCAGATGCCTTTGCACTTATGGATAGACTTCCCAAAACTGCTTTTCTACCTGCACAGGAAAGAACATGCACACAGGTGTATTTTCCCCCACAGGGAAGAAAGCTGCTGGAGTGCACAATTTATTTTATTCTTAGAACTTGAGAACATGACAACCCGCTGGAACAGGCCAATGGCCCATCTAGTCCAGCCCATGTTCTCACAGTGGACAACTAGATGCCTGTGGGAAGCCTGCAAGCTGGACATGAACGCAATAGCACCTTGCTCACCTGACAGAGCATAGCCAACATGACTAGTAGTCACTGATAGCCTTGTCCTCCATGATTTTGTCTAATCCTCCTACCTGCCTTTTCTCTTAAAAGTCCCAAATGCTAGACTTCCTTAATAAGTATGGTAAGAATTCACCGCTACACCACCTTGTTTGTTACCAAGGTAACAAACCCAGGTGAGAAACAACCACCTTTTGAATAAACCACAGAACCAAGGAAACTATTTCCAAGTCCAGCATCCAGATTTAAGGACCCAGCATTTATTATTGCGATAGAACAGAGCTGACTCAACTCAATGTGCCAGTTGAGAAGGTCTGCCCCAAGGCACTACAGAATAAAAGCTTATATAGTTTCAAACACCGCAAACAAATAATAATAATAATAATAATAATAATAATAATAATAAATTTTTGTTTATATCCTGCCCTCCCCAGCCAAAGCCGGGCTCAGAGCGGCTAGTAACAGTAAAATGATACAACATTCTAAAATCATTTCATTATAAAATCAGTTCAAATTAGATCAATGGCAACCATTGGGCTAGAGTTCTGTGAAGATTGCCAAAGGAGGGGGTCAGACTGTGCCTTGGCCAAAGGCCTGGTGGAAAAGCTCTGTCTTGCAGGCCCTGCGGAAAGATGTCAATTCCCGCAGGGCCCTAGTCTCTTGTGACAGAACGTTCCACCAAGTCGGGGCCACAGCCGAAAAAGCCCTGGCTCTGGTTGAGGCCAGCCTAACCTCTCTGTGGAAAAAAGTCATCAAACACCTTCACATACGTCAGGAAAGGTTACAGGTCATGAGAAGTAAAACACGCATGGCTCCATACTGGTATCTTTGTCACAGCATCATGTTGGAGTGGCCCCAATTTGCCTAGGCCATTTGACCATTTTAGGTCTCAGATGTCCGGCGTTACCTTGGCAACCTAATTTTCAGTGAGAAGGAGGAACATCATCATAAAAACCCTCTTCCTGGGTCTCAGATAGCTTCAAGGATAGCTAGTTTACACTCTGGTGCTAAAACATCTGGCGATTTGTACCACTTTCAGGGGTAGACAAGGAGAAATGGAATGCAGCGTAGGAGGGTAAAGGTAAAGGGACCCCTGACCATTAGGTCCAGTCGTGACCGACTCTGGGGTTGCGCGCTCATCTCGCTCTATAGGCCGAGGGAGCTGGCGTTTGTCCACAGTCAGCTTCCAGGTCATGTGGCCAGCATGACTACGCCGCTTCTGGCAAACCAGAGCAGCACATGGAAACACCGTTTACTTTCCCGCCGGAGCGGTACCTATTTATCTACTTGCACTTTGACGTGCTTTCGAACTGCTAGGTTGGCAGGAGCAGGGACTGAGCAACGGGAGCTCACCCTGTCGTGGGGATTCAAACCGCCGACCTTCTGATTGGCAAGTCCTAGGCTCTGTGGTTTAACCCACAGCACCACCCGCGTCCCAGCGTAGGAGGGAGAGACTGGCAAATGCAGAGCACACAACAATCAAGCTTAAGTTTCAACGCAATTAAAGCGAAACACTGAAACATTTTTAAAATATAAAATATATACACCTGGGGTCTCTAGTTCTTATATCATAAGAGAATAGCTCCATCCCCTTTGATCATTTGGGCTGTCCTTTTTCTAAACCTTTCTCCAAACTTTTGAAATGCTTTTCTATTTTATTTAGAGAAACAAAACAAACCACAGTCAATGCCAGAACAGGATACAGATTCTTTTGTTCCCTGACAACCTATGGAATATGTACTGTATAGCCCCCTGAACATTTATAGAATATTGCTTCCCTGCCCAAGAATAATGGGAGCTGTATTTTACTCCACACAGGGCTACAATCTATAGTACCCTCAACAAACTACAGTTCCCAGGAGCCTTGGGGGAAGTCATGTATTTACATGCATGGTATGTATGCAGCCTAAGATAAATACAAGATGGGTGGCTGATCACCTGCTCTCGGTGGGGTCACACTTCCTCTGAAGGAGCAGGTTCGTAGCTTGGGGGTCCTCCTGGATCCTTTGCTGTCGCTCGAGACTCAGGTGGCCTGTGGCCCGGAGTGCCTTCCATCAGCTTCGGCGGGTGGCCCAGTTAAGCCCCTATCAGGACAGGGATAGCCTAACTACTGTTGTCTATGCTCTGGTAACCTCAAGGTTAGATTACTGCAATGCGTTATACATAGGGCTGCCTCTTAAGATGGTTCAGAAACTTCAGCTAGTGCAGAATTCAGTGGCCAGGTTGCTCACCAGAGCAAGACAGTTTGAGTATATTACACTGATCCTGGTTCGACTGCACTGGCTACCAATTAGTTTCCAGACCCAATTCATGAAGCCTTAGTTTAGCATTACCCGGAGGTCCAGCGGTCCGCCAACCCCGTGGCCAGAGGGGAAAAACAATTCCAGAGACTTCTTGGTCGGAGAAAAGAGATTTATTGCAATCTGTGCACAGAGGTGGCCAGTGGGATCGTTCCCAAAAGACTGGCCCATAGATACAAATAAACAAGCATCTTTATACCTGAGAGTCTGCCCATCTCTTCCCACCTCTTCAAATTCTCTTCAAATCAGCTGGCAAGGTTAAGCTTATTTCCTTATATGGCATATGGCTATCTGGCTAGCTAAGCCCACCTCCTTCCCTTGTTCGTGTGTTCCTCTCTTGCGTTACTGCAGCAGAGAGCATGTGCAGAAAGCAGTTCCTGGCTTGCAGAGCTCAAGCAATTACAAACAGGAAGCAGCTCCTGGCTTGCAGAGCTAAAGCAATTGTGGGTTTTTTGCTAACTGCTTAACCACAACTGCAGAAATTAACTTGGGCACAGATGATGTTGAGTTTAACCCTTTCATTCAAAGTGCTGGTTTTGACTTATAAAGCCTTAAACGGCTCAGGACGGCAATACCTCAAGGACTGCCTCTTTCCATCTGAACCTAACCGGACCCTGAGATTATCTTCTGAGGCCCTTCTTTGTGTGCCTCCTCCTCAAGAGGTCTGGAGGGTGGCAACACGAGAACAGGGCCTTCTCTGCAGTGACTCCCCATCTATGGAATGCTCTCCCCAGTGAAGTTCGCCTGGCACCTTCATTATACACTTTTATCTGCTAGGCAAAAATGTTCCTTTTTAATCTGGCCTTTGGTTGACCTGATCGACATCCTATAGCCTTTTAAAATGTGGCTCTTTTTTTGGGGGGAGGGTGTTATTGGGTTATTGTTTTCATTTTATATATTATGATCTTTTCTGTGAACCGCCCTGAGACCTCCGGCTATAGGGCAGTATATAAGTTCAGTAAATAAATAAATAAATCAAGGGGCAGGAAAACACCAAACGCGAATAAGTGCGAACATGTTGGGGTGAAAAATCTTAACTGCATAACTGCACGTGGGGTCTGCAGAGGTGGCAAGGGACCAGGATTGGGACCTTGGGATGTGGTGGATAGCTCAATGAAGATGTGCAGAAGCTGGGGGTGGGGAGGTGAATTCCATGCTAGGAATCATTGGGAAAGGAACTGAAAATAAAAGTGACAATAATACAGTGCCATTAAACAAACCTATGGTATTTATTTATTTAGTTATACAAAATTCTATACCGCTTTATATTTCAAAGAAATATATTAATATGCTGTAAACCGCTTTGAATCAATAAAACATAAATAAGTGAGTGTGGGCCCTGCGCCCTAGGCCAGGTGGAAAGGGCCTTGCAGGGAGCGGCCTTCATGCCCCACAGCCGGGCGATGTTCCTCCGGCCTCATGAGGAGCCTCTTCAGTGGGGCTGGTGAGTGTGGGCCTGCCCCATGGCCAGGTGGAAAGGGCCTTGCAGGGAGCGGCCTTCATGCCCCACAGCCGGGCGATGTTCCTCCTGCCTCATGAGGAGCCTCTTCAGTGGGGCTGGTGAGTGTGGGCCTGCCCCATGGCCAGGTGGAAAGGGCCTTGCAGGGAGCGGCCTTCATGCCCCACAGCCGGGCGATGTTCCTCCGGCCTCATGAGGAGCCTCTTCAGTGGGGCTGGTGAGTGTGGGCCTGCCCCATGGCCAGGTGGAAAGGGCCTTGCAGGGAGCGGCCTTCATGCCCCACAGCTGGGCGATGTTCCTCCGGCCTCATGAGGAGCCTCTTCAGTGGGGCTGGTGAGTGTGGGCCTGCCCCATGGCCAGGTGGAAAGGGCCTTGCAGGGAGCGGCCTTCATGCCCCACAGCCGGGCGATGTTCCTCCGGCCTCATGAGGAGCCTCTTCAGTGGGGCTGGTGAGTGTGGGCCTGCCCCATGGCCAGGTGGAAAGGGCCTTGCAGGGAGCGGCCTTCATGCCTCACAGCCGGGCGATGTTCCTCCGGCCTCATGAGGAGCCTCTTCAGTGGGGCTGGTGAGTGTGGGCCTGCCCCATGGCCAGGTGGAAAGGGCCTTGCAGGGAGCGGCCTTCATGCCCCACAGCCGGGCGATGTTCCTCAGGCCTCATGAGGAGCCTCTTCAGTGGGGCTGGTGAGTGTGGGCCTCACCCCCTAGGCCAGGTGGAAAGGGCCTTGCAGGGAGCGGCCTTCATGCCCCACAGCCGGGCGATGTTCCTCCGGCCTCATGAGGAGCCTCTTCAGTGGGGCTGGTGAGTCTCTGCCCTGCCCCATGGCCAGGTGGAAAGGGCCTTGCAGGGAGCGGCCTTCATGCCTCACAGCCGGGTGATATTCCTCTGGCCTCATGAGGAGCCTCTTCAGTGGGGCTGGTGAGTGTGGGCCTCACCCCATAGGCCAGGTGGAAAGGGCCTTGCAGGGAGCGGCCTTCATGCCCCACAGCCGGGCGATGTTCCTCAGGCCTCATGAGGAGCCTCTTCAGTGGGGCTGGTGAATGTGGGCCTCGCCCCCTAGGCCAGGTGGAAAGGGCCTTGCAGGGAGCGGCCTTCATGCCCCACAGCCGGGCGATGTTCCTCCGGCCTCATGAGGAGCCTCTTCAGTGGGGCTGGTGAGTGTGGGCCTCACACCCTAGGCCAGGTGGAAAGGGCCTTGCAGGGAGCGGCCTTCATGCCCCACAGCCGGGCGATGTTCCTCAGGCCTCATGAGGAGCCTCTTCAGTGGGGCTGGTGAGTGTGGGCCCTGCCCCCTAGGCCAGGTGGAAAGGGCCTTGCAGGGAGCGGCCTTCATGCCCCACAGCCGGGCGATGTTCCTCCGGCCTCATGAGGAGCCTCTTCAGTGGGTCTGGTGAGTGTGGGCCCTGCCCCCTAGGCCAGGTGGAAATGGCCTTGCAGGGAGCGGCCTTCATGCCTCATAGCCGGGCAATGTTCCTCCAGCCTCATGAGGAGCCTCTTCAGTGGGGCTGGTGAGTGTGGGCCTCACACCCTAGGCCAGGTGGAAAGGGCCTTGCAGGGAGCGGTCTTCATGCCCCACAGCCAGGTGATGTTCCTCCGGCCTCATGAGGAGCCTCTTCAGTGGGGCTGGTGAGTGTGGGCCCTGCCCCATAGGCCAGGTGGAAAGGGCCTTGCAGGGAGCGGCCTTCATGCCTCATAGCCGGGCAATGTTCCTCCGGCCTCATGAGGAGCCTCTTCAGTGGGGCTGGTGAGTGTGGGCCTCACACCCTAGGCCAGGTGGAAAGGGCCTTGCAGGGAGTGGCCTTCACGCCCCACAGCCAGGTGATGTTCCTCCAGCCTCATGAGGAGCCTCTTCAGTGGGGCTGGTGAGTGTGGGCCCAGCCCCCTAGGCCAGGTGGAAAGGGCCTTGCAGAGGGCAGCCTTCATGCCCCACAGCTGGACAACAGTGGTACCTCGGGTTACGAACGCTTCAACTTATGTTTTTTTCAGGTTACGAACAATTGTAACCCTGAAGTAAGTTGTCTGAGCTCTCAGAGGCCTCGCCGCTGCCTGGAGCCAAACCCGGACATCCGCGGGGCCTACAGAGCTCTCTGAGGCCTCCACGAATTTCCCAGAGCCAAGCCGATTGTGATTGTGGAAGAGGACCCTGAGCCCCCATCCAAACAATGACTATCATCAGTGCAGGTAAGAAAAAAAATCTCATTTTCATTTTGTACTGTTTTATTGATTTCATTTCATGGATCAATGGCCTTGTTAGAAAGTTAAATTCATGTAAAACTGCTGTTTTAGGGGTTGCTTTTCATCGCCTGGTTCCTTTTTGTGTGGCTTTGTCGGTTTTTTGACTGTGACTTGTTCTTCATTTTATGGGACTGACTTGTGACTTTGCTTTTCTGACTGTGGCTTGTGACTTCATGTTTGTGACTTGCTTTTGTGACTGTGTGGAACCCAGTTCAGCTACTGGTTGATTGTGTGACTTCAGAAATGGATAAATGCCCCCAAACCAAACTGTCTATCATCAGTGCACGTAAGAAAAGAAATAAATGTTAATTTTTTTCATCTAAAATATCGTCTTATTTATTTTATAGTGCAGTACATTGATTATTGCCTTCATTTTATGGATCAATGGTCTCGTTAGACAGTAAAATTTGTGTTAAATTGCTGTTTTAGGGAGTATTTTTCATCGTCTGGAATGGATCAATCCACTTTCCATTACTTTCAATGGGAAAGTAAGCTTCAGGTTAAGAACGCTTCAGGTTAGACCAGGTGGAGCGGCCTTCACACTCACAGCCGGAGGATGTTCCTTCAGACTCATGAGGAGCCTCTTTTATAGGGCTGGGTGAGTGTGGGCCCTGCCCCAGGGCCAGGTGGAAATGGCCTTGCAGAGAGTGGCCTTCACGCTCCACAGCTGGACAATGTTCCTCTGGCCTCATGAGGAGCCTCTTCAGCATAGCTGTCAACGTTTCCCTTTTTTAAAGGGAAATTCACTTATTCCAAATAGGATTCCTCGCAAGAAAGGGGGAAAGTTGACAGCTGTGCTCTTCAGTGGGGCTGGTGAGCCCAGCCCCCTAGGCCAGGTGGAAAGGGCCTTGTAGGGATGATGATGATGATGATGATGATGATGATGATAATTTATTATTTATACCCACCCATCTGGCTGGGTTTCCCCAGCCACTCTGGGCGGCTTGCAACAGAACACTAAAATGCAATAACTTATTAAACATTAAAAGCTTCCCTAAAGAGGGCTGCCTTCAGATGTCTTCTAATAGTTTGGTAGTTATTTTTCTCTTTGACATTTGTTGGTGGATGTCAGGGGAGAGTTAGAAGTTTTCAGTTTATCAGAGGGAGAAAGCATTCCCCAAGGGGGGAAGGAGAGCAGTGAATCTAATAGAAGGGAGCAAGAGGAACAACAGGGAGGGACCGGCTGTTCACAGGAAAGGCAAGGGTTCAGTTCTAGCTCAGATTTGGAGGAGGGGAGATACAGGCCAGCTCTAGCCAGGAGGCTAGAAAAAAGAGCGGGAAAACGAAGGGAAAGGCGCCTTCGCCGTTTTGAGGGTGGCTGGTCATGGAGAAGCAGAGCTCAGAAGGTATCTGAAAGAAGTGACTCTGAGGAATAATAGTTAAGAACTGTTTATAAGATTATTTTGTTAATACACAATAAAAAGTTATAAAAGAACAAGAAGCGTTTGTGTGGTGATCTGAAGAGGACAACGACCAGTCCTGACAGGGGGGCGTTCCACAGGGCGGGTACCAACACCGAGAAGGCCCTCTGTCTGGTGGCCTTCACACTAACAGTCGGGCGATGTTCCTCCGGCCTCATGAGGAGCCTCTTCAGTGGGGCTGGTGAGTGTGGGCCCAGCCCCCTAGGCCAGGTGGAAAGGGCCTTGCAGGGAGCGGCCTTCACGCCCCACAGCCAGACTACAGTGGTACCTCGGGTTACAAACGTTTTTTCGGGTTACAAACAATTGTAACCCAGAAATAAGTTGTCTGAGCTCACGGAGGCCTTGCCGCTGCCTGGAGCCAAACCTGGACATCCACAGGGCCTACAGAGCTCTCGGAGGCCTCCGCGAATTTCCCAGAGCCAAGCTGGTTGTGATTGTGGAAGAGGACCCTGAGCCCCCATCCAAACAATGACTATCATCAGCGCAGGTAAGAAAAAAAATCACATTTTCATTTTGTACTGTTTTATTGATTTCATTTTATGGATCAGTGGCCTTGTTAGATAATAAAATTCATGTAAAATTGCTGTCTTAGGGGTCGCTTTTCATTGTCCGGTTCCTTTTTGCGTTTTGGTTTGTGTGGCTTTGTCGGTTTTTTGACTGTGACTTGTTCTTCATTTTATGGGACTGACTTGTGACTTTGCTTTTGTGACTGTGGCTTGTGTCTTCATTTTTGTGACTTGCTTTTGTGACTGCGTGGAACCCAGTTCAGCTACTGGTTGATTGTGTGACTTCAGAAATGGATAAAAGCCCCCCATCCAAACTGACTATCATCAGTGCACGTAAGAAAAGAAATAAATGTTAATTTTTAAAATCTAAAATACTGTCTTATTTATTTTATAGTGCAGTACATTGCTTATTGCCTTCATTTTATGGATCAATGGTCTTGTTAAACAGTAAAATTCGTGTTAAATTGCTGTTTTAGGGAATGTTTTTCATTATCTGGAATGGATCAATCCACTTTCCATTACTTTCAGTGGGAAAGTCCGCTTCAGGTTAAGAATGCTTCATGTTAAGAATGGACTTCCGGAACCAATTAAGTACTTAACCTGAGGTACCACTGTGTGTTCCTCCGGCCTCATGAGGATCCTCTTCAGTGGGGCTGGTGAGTGTGGGCCTCGCCCCCTAGGTCAGATGGAAAGGGCCTTGCAGGGAGCAGCCTTCACACCCCACAGCCAGGCAATGTTCCTCCGGCCTCATGAGGAGCCTCTTCAGTGGGGCTGGTGAGTGTGGGCCCAGCCCCCTAGGCCAGGTGGAAAGCCAACAAAAGGATCCAGGGCATGGAGGCACTCAGTTCTGAACTTCACTGTTCATCACTAGGAAGAAAAGAGAGCAGACAAGCCATATAATTATGCAGGTGCTATTTCAAAGGCAGCAATTTCTCCCATGGTTACGTCCCTCCCACTTTCTCCAGAAGGCTAATTCACAGGTTGAAACCTCAGCTGGACAAGGTTAAAAAATGCCAAGATAAAATGCTCACATCCTCATGACCCCAAATGATTTTCTATATGGTGACAAACTTGTGCTGAGCTGAGGCCACTTCTTTTCCTGCAGGGCTGCTGGCTTTCTCATGTTTAAAATATTGAGTGGAATTAAGAACAATACAATTACACAAATATTACTCTGAACTTTGGCTAATCTTCACCAATTCTTCATCTATTCTGATGAACATGAACTCTTAATTTTTGCAGAGGGTCCTTTTATTTAATTACTCCGCAAAACAGTGGTTCTTTAAATTAAAGCTGTCAGTGTTTGTCATATCACAAATTTGAAAGAGATTTTTTAAAAATTTAATTTTGAGAATTTGTTACTCACCAGAGCGGCTTTCATTGTTGCCATCTGTCTGTCTTGAGGCAATGGAGTGCGCCTCCAAATGGCTGCATTAGAAGCACCAAAGTGACCTCCCTGGGACGTGGGCAATGTGTCTGGAGGCTGGTGCCCAAGCAACAAGACTCCCCTCTCAACCTTGCTGATGTGGTTGAAAGGAATGGAAAGCAATACATTTGGCTCCAACTTGGCCGCAGTAGTTGCCAGATGGAGGTGTGCAAGGCGCCATCCAACTGTCTTAGGGATTCCACTCCAGATTTGTGTAGGGTTTACTCCTGAGCCTTTTCTTTTCCCAAATATATCACTCAAGACAGTGGAGGTTTAGGATCAGAGTTGTCCTTCTCTCAGATGGGCTCCCTTCCCGGGTGTACGAGCCCCATCTGCACCTCACTTCCCTCTACAGCACATGCAGAAACCACCATCTTAATCATAGGACCGACTACTGGTCTGGTCTGCTCAGTCCACCAGAGCCTGTCTTTGCATGCAGAATAAGTGCCTAACTCACCGAGGGTTTGAGACCCATCGGTTAACCTCACCCAGTTTAGGGAGTCAGTCAGACCCATTCCTGGAGTCTGGCTGTTGTTGCATGCCCACAGTTTCTAGAAGCCACAGGTGAAGTGCAGGGTGCAGGGTGGGGACCAAAGGGGGACAAACAGAAGGAGCACAATGTGTCCCCCACCAGAGGTACTACCCTCCCCTAACATCCCATACACCCCAGTGGGTTACATAAAGGTAAGGTAAAGGTACCCCTGCCCGTACGGGCCAGTCTTGACAGACTCTAGGTTTGTGCGCCCATCTCACTCAAGAGGCCGGGGGCCAGCGCTGTCCGGAGACACTTCCGGGTCACGTGGCCATCGTGACATCGCTGCTCTGGCGAGCCAGAGCCGCACACGGAAACGCCGTTTACCTTCCCGCCAGTAAGCGGTCCCTATTTATCTACTTGCACCCGGGGGTGCTTTCGAACTGCTAGGTTGGCAGGCGCTGGGACCGAGCAACGGGAGCGCACCCCGCCGCGGGGATTCGAACCGCCGACCTTTCGATCGGCAAGCCCTAGGCACTGAGGCTTTTACCCACAGCGCCACCCGTGGGCTACATAGAATCAGCCAAAGCAGGACCGTTCCTGCTCACGAGCTTGCTATCTAAATGCAAATCAGCAAATCCACAACACACAAAGGGAAAGGGACTGGGAAGGAAGAGGGGGAAATCAAACTCGGGCACTAATTCTTAAACAATTGTTCTTATAATGACCAGCTGGCACACAGTACAGAGTAAGGAGGTGCCTGACGGAATGAGCTTTGCTTCCTAATTTCTCCAAGAGAGACAGTCTGATAAAATGGCTGATCCCAGGAGACCCAAAGAGAGAATCCATGGAGGCAGGGGGACAAAGCACAACTCTAGAGGGGAAGCCCCCTTACTTGTTGCACCCACACTACAGAGCTGGGAAGCAAGCACTGAAGGGAAAACCTCACGTAGCACTGTGGCAATGTGTGCTGTTGGTGGGAAAGTTAGATGACAGTGAGTTTGGGAGCCATGGGGACTGAGCCCAGACAAGGAAGTGGGTGCCAAGGGAGCTAAATTTCATACACTGAATCAAAAAATAGTCAGGTGTTTGACTGCTATTGCCAATGAACCTCTGCTTGCTTGTTTCTTTCCAATTCTGCCTGATGGTTTCACAACTCTGTTCTTCGATGGAGGAGGAGGCATGGAACTTTGTGGCAGATGAGTGGCAGGAAGGGGGAAGCGGAGACAGCCCTCAGTTCCCCAAAGCTGGCAACAGCCGTCCTCATTATCTATCAGCACCCACCTGCCTTCTCCATAATTACATGCCCTCAGAGAAGCCAGGCAGGGAGACATTTGCATTCTGCAGGTCTCCTTCCAATGTAACTTGACCCATCCATTCTCTGCCTCAAGTCTATGGTGTTTGTATTAATTACAGATTGCACTCCCAATGTTGCATTGGGTAGATCTTTTCTGAGTCGTTTGATTTTGGCATGAAAATTAGTTCCTATATGTTTAGTTCCCGTTATCCCTTTCTACTTTTGTTTTATTTGGCATCTGTTATTACACCTAGCTATCCTATAAGTAAATATATGTAAATTTTTAAAGAAACATTTCCAGGGCGCTAGTAAAGCTTTTAAAGTGTGCTATAAGCAATTAGAATAAGTTATACCTAGTCTTGGTTGAGCTTTGAGGCTCTTAGATGGTTTCCCTGTGTCTTATCATCCTTCAAGGAAAGGGTTGTGGCTCACCAGTGGAGCACAATTGCTTCCCATCTTTTTTTTAAAGAAATAATCAGATAGCAGGAAATCACTGGGGAGAGCTCTCTCTGCCTGGAGAGCCTCTGCCTTAGGGTTCCCCTACTTTCTGGATTTGCTGATCCTGATTTGCTTACACAATCCTGATTTGCTTACACAAAGCTTATGTGTTGTGAATTTTCTACTGGGTTAAGTAGTATATAAAGCCCTTAACAACTTCAGGCACGTGCCTGAAGCTGGTAATACAGTGGTGCCTTGCAAGACGAAATTAATTCGTTCCGCGAGTTTTGTCGTCTCGCGATTTTTTCCGTCTTGCGAAGCACGGTGTCGGGAAAGTTTTGGAAAAGCTTCAAAAATCACCAAAGTCTTTAAAAACCTCAAAAAAGGCTACCAAACTGCGTTCTATGAGTTGCTCCTCGAAGTCAAGTCGCAACTGTATTAACGGTGTTAAGAAAAAGGAAACAAACTTGCAAGACGTTTCCGTCTTGCGAAGCAAGCCCATAGGGAAAATCGTCTTGCGAAGCAGCTCAAAAAACAAAAAACCCTTTCGTCTAGCGAGTTTTTTGTCTTGTGAGGCATTCGTCTTGCGAGGTTCCACTGTACTAGAAATTCAAGTATTTTGCCTGCATAGCTTTTACTGCTAACTGTTGCTGTGAACCAATGCATGAAGTAAGTAAATCTGATTCTTTGGTAAGTGGGATGAGAAAGGGGAAGTCAGCTTACTTTGTTAGCTGGACTTGCTCAAAAGAAAGTTTTGTAGCCTAATTCCTATACTTTTAATTTAGCTGCCAAAGAAGGGATTTTGAAGCTCTGTTAAACAAACACATGGAGGTGCATGGAGGGATAAATCACTCAATTAATATATCCTCTCCTACCTATCAAAATCATCCCACACTAACCCTGTAACCGTTCTTCAGCCAATGTCACTCAGTGACATGATTGGCAAGTGGGCGGGATTGGGGGGAAATGACCTCACGGCTCAAACTGGGGCTCCTAGCCAGAGACTTCGCACCCCTGGCATGGATGATGGCTGGTTCAATGGTCTCATTAGGTATAACTCCTTGGAGTTGCAGGGGTGTGGCATCTGGGTCTACTCTTCAGGGTTTACTGGCTCTGGGTCTTTGCCAGAGGAAAAGTCATTGAGGATTGGATCTGAGCCACTGTGGCATAGTGGTTAATGTATCAGGCTAGGACCTGGGAAACCAGATTTCAAATACCTGCTCAGCCATGGAGGTCATTGGGTGAACTGGGGGCCAGTCACTTACTCTAACCTACCTCACAGGGAAGAGGAAATGGGGGAAGAGCACTATGCTAGCCACCCTCAGCTCCTTAGAGCAAAAGTGAGATACAAATGCAATTAATAATGCATAATACAACAGTTGTGCAGGGGAGCTCATGAGTCTCATATTCTCACTCAGCCCCAAACTAGGTCTGACACACAGTCTTTTCTATCTTTCCCCACTGGAAAAGTATTTTTTTATTTTCAGACTAAGAACAGCCTTGGGAGGATGTGAGTTTATGTGGCTAAATGGTGGGAGCCTGTAATGGCTTTGTAATTGTCCTTCTTGAGATCATTTTTTACTGAAGGTGTGGGGACTCATTGAGAAGAGAGAGGAGGAGGAGGAGGAGGAGGAGGAGGAGGAGGAGGAGGAGGAGGAGGAAGGAGGCAAGGAATTAACCGTCCCCCCCTCCGGCTGCATTCCACTCAATATTGCCCACCCCAGTCACAGTCTCCAAGTTCTCCACTGCTTAGTCCAGTTTCCAGAGTCTTTGAAAGGCCAGTGTTAATGTCAAGTCATGTGGCATTGACTAGATGATATCATGAGCAAAGTAAAGTATGGCTGAATGAGGAGCTATTGTTTTCTGTGAGGGAAGATCTATGTGCTTTTATTTATTTCTTGAATTTATATACTGCTATGTACCCAGAGGTATCGGGGCGGTTCACAGAACAAAATCAAAATATAAAACCACAATGTATATAATCAAAATAAAAACAACAACCCAATAACACCCTCCCAAAAAGAACCACATTTTTAAAAGGCATAGGATGTCAATCAGATCAACCAATCAGATCAAGTCCAACCCCTTGCAATGCAGGAATCTTATTGCCCATGGTGGGGCTTGAACCCATGGCCCTGAGATTAAGAGTCTCATGCTCTACCGACTGAGCTGTTCAATTAATTTACATTCAGGTATTTAGTGAGACATAAGAAAATAGAAAGAGCCTGACTGGATCTTGCTAAGGGCTCAGCCCTCAGTCTAGTATTTTGGTTCCCATGGTAGCCCGTTGGATGCCTCTGGGAAGCCTATTAGAGGAGTGTAAAGACAATAGCCTTCCCCTGTTGTTTTCTTCCACCCCCACCACTCTGATCATGGAGGTTCCATAAAGCCAAACAAGTAGCCATCGATAGACCCAATTCTGCGCCCTCTTCAAAGTTGTCTAAGCCAGTGACAACTTATGATGGCCTTCCTTGGCACGGGCCAACTCAGAGGGAGCGACTCTGATCTGGCAAGAGTCCCCCCTCTAGGCTGATGTGACATGAAGTGTACTCAGTAAATAAGCTGATTTATTTATATATTCATATTTAATTCTATACTCTATTTGTACTCGTTTGTCGTCATGCTGGTGACTTCACATGCTCCAGGATGAGGGAAGCATCAGAGACAGACAGGAAGCAGGGCAAGTGAGCAGAGCATCCAGTGAGCAAGGCGGGCTTGTGACTGTTGGGCAAGGAAGAGGGGTGATGGGGAGAGGTGAGCACCTTACTGTTGTTGTTACTTCCATAAGACTCCAGGCCTAGCCCATGAGTAGGGCTGTAAGAAGGCAGCAATTTCCATCCTAACCTGTGTCCTTCGCAATCAGTACTATTTCCTTTCTGCTGCAGTTCAGCTTCTACCAAATGCTATGTTATTAAACTCACTGTCTGCAATTTAGTTTAAGTTTCTTAACTTATTCAACTTGGAAGACTATTTACATAACTTGTGTTCATTTCAGTATCAAAACAGTGGAAAAGGGTAATTTGTTATGTGTCATTTGAGGGGTAAAACAATAATTATATGAAAGAATGCATATCACGTTCATTTGACCAATTTCCGTTCCCAAATCCTGACCACAGATGAGCATACAAACTTCAGCAATTTCTGCTTTCCCCCCAGTTTTTGCTGGAATTATCCAACATGAGGCACATTTCCCAATGTGGCTCTTTTCATTTCCTTTCTCTCAGATTTTTTGCTTCCATCCCCCAATGATGGGTAGGCAAAACACTGAATTCTGCTGCCACTCTAGAGCTGGTAAAGGCAACTCTCTCTCTCTCTCTCTCTCTCTTCCATCAAATAATTGCAAATCAGAATGACGTTGCCGCTTTCTCCAAAAGAACCTGAGAGCTTAACTGGCTCTTGATCTAGGATGAAAAATCCATCAGTCATATTAAATAGGGAGCTCACGGCCCCTTTTTCCTGGCTGAACATTTGCAGGAGATGAAAACTGCTGTGACCCTCAGGAGAAGGGACTTGGGAAAGCCCATAGAAGACATGGGGAAACTGCTGGGGGAGCTGCCCTGCTTGATGCTGGCCTGTTAGCCTGCTCCTATGTGTGAGGTCATGTGTGGATTCTGAGGCTCTGCCACGCAAGCTTGGAGTTTGGAACGGTTGTGTGCACAAAGCATCTGCCACCTTGACTGTGGGATATTTAAAATGCTGTCAAACCAACAATTCGTCTTTTGGAGATAGGCACATGATAGGAGCTGAAGCTTGCAGAGTTTTCTTGTAAGTTTGCTAGAGAGAACTCTGTGAAAGGCATTCCCACTGGGCCCTGACAGGCAGAGGGCATAGCTATATATATTATCTTCCCTGCCTGGGTGCATCCTCTCTTTTTTCCTCTGTTCTTCATCTCTTCATCACCAAGCCAGAAATGTGAGAACATCTGCTAAGTCTGAACTACATGCTCAGACTACATCTTATGCTAGAATTAAGCATGCCTTAATGGATTGCCATTTTCAGCTTGCCTGAACAAAGCTGCTGTATCTGTTGCTCTTCATCAAGTATTCAAAGTGAGTAAATGTGTGTGTGTTTGTTTGTTTTACATTTTTACAAGACTGTTTGTGTGGTTGTTATTTTAAGAGGGAGAAAAGGGGGAAAACACCAGGAGAATCCATTCTGCCTTAAAGCAGCCTGGATTACTTAAACTAAAAGACTAAAACTAACGTATTTAAGCTTCCCTTTTAAGGAATGACACTCTGCTGAACTCAAAATGTGAGGAAGGAAGGATAATATCTAACAAATATATCCTCTCCTAGCATCTATTCACATCCCAAAGTGGATGACCTTGGCTTCCGTCACTCCTCTATAAAACCCAATTGACAGCAATCTGTCCCACTACAGCACAACCAACAGGGCAGGGCAGGGCATGGCTTTGATGATGGAAGTGGTTGTGTTTCCTCAGTACCTCCCATCAAGAGACAAAGTCAACAGACTACCATCTGAGAGGGAACAAATCTGTTTACAGGCTCTGGTACCATCTTTGTGCCTTCCAACAGAAGTATGAACTGGGACTGATGCAGAAATCATACAAGTTACTTATAAGAGACACATGTTGATTAATGTGTTCTGATACAGATTGCCTTGTTTTACAAAAGAGGTAAAGGGATCAATGCTGTATACATCCCAAAAACATTGCTTTCTCCAACCACAAACCCTTTCCAGGTAATAAAATGTTCTGAGATATTCACCTCACTCATTGTCCTCAGAATGATCAGAGATCGCCTGAGATTTAGTTAATAAAGAAAATGTAGGGAATAAGAGGCAAGCTTAACATGGTCATTAAATGAACTATGGGTGTAACGTTGACATTTTTATATAGGGAGACTATGACACAGAGCCACAGAGCCTAGGACTTGCCGATCAGAAGGTCTGCGGTTCGAATCCCCATGACGGAGTGAGCTCCCGTTGCTCGGTCCCTGCTCCTGCCAACCTAGCAGTTCGAAAGCACATCAAAGTGCAAGTAGATAAATAGGTACCGCTCCGGCGGGAAGGTAAACGGCATTTCCGTGCGCTGTTCTGGTTCGCCAGAAGCAGCTTAGTCATGCTGGCCACATGACCTGGAAAAACTGTCTGCGGACCAACGCCGGCTCCATCGGCCAGTAAAGCGAGATGAGCGCCGCAACCCCAGAGTTGGTCACGACTGGACCTAATGGTCAGGGGTCCCTTTACCTTTACCTTTTTATGACACTCTTGGGACACGGGTGGCGCTGTGGGTTAAACCACAGAGCCTAGGGCTTGCCAATCAGAAAGTTGGCGGTTCGGATCCCCACGATGGGGTGAGCTCCCGTTGCTCGGTCCCAGATCCTGCCAACCTAGCAGTTCAAAAGCATGTCAAAGTGCAAGTAGATAAATAGGTACCGCTCCGGCAGGAAGGTAAACGGCATTTCCGTGTGCTGCTCTGGTTCACCAGAAGCGACTTATTCATGCTGGCCACATGACCCGGAAGCTGTACGCCGGCTCCATCGGACAGTAAAGTGAGATGAGCGCTGCAACCCCAGAGTTGTCCACGACTGGACCTAATGGTCAGGGGTCCCTTTACCTTTACCTTTATGACACTCTTATGACACCAGAGTAGCTTTAGCTGTACCCATGCTGAGTTGTAACAAATAAGCTATGTATCAAAAGGAACATGACATTTTACGGCATTCTCTTTATTGTAACAGTGAAGATGGAGTTAATTAATCCCCCAGGGGGGGATCCTCTGGTAATGATTTCTTTATCATTCCGGGGACTTCCTCGTAAGGCTCACCTTCGAAATCAAGCCTGTAATAGAGAGAAAATTAACTATTGCATCACACTAACCCCAAATTCCATTATTTCCCTGGAATCTGGACATAAACATCTCCTCTTGTATACTATCAATAATTGTACACTTCACCTATCAAATGTAGATGTATTTGCACCTGAACCTCACTGTTTTGCACCCCTTAGCTATGTAACCGGAAATCTATGACATATTTTACCTACCAAACTGAAAGGTATAAAAACTGCACTCACCTGGAGATGGGGTTTTCTTGCTTTGCTATTTCGGAACCCTGTTGCAACTGTAATAAGGGATCATAGCTTACAGCTGCCTTGCTTTTCCTTACCTTTGGTTGCCAGTTTCCCGGTTTTCTGACCACATTCCGAACAGAGCAGATCTTTAGTATGAAAGCTCGATCATTATACAAATGCCCTGATGTAAGTGGGTACAGTAGGCTTGCAACTAATGCTATTGCAGCTTTGCATGGGTGGTGAGAAAATACTGTATTTTTCTGTGTGTAAGATGCCCCCATGTATGAGATGACCCTTATTTTTTTTTTAAACCTGAAATTAAGTTGTTTAGCTTTTTTGGGGCGCAGGGGAAGTCACTTTCATCAATTGCTCACCCGCCTGCCTGCTACTGCTGATTGCTTGCCATAGCCATTGCCAATCTCACACCTTGCTGCAGCCACCAATTGTTTGCCTGCTCACCACCACCAACAGCCCACTTGTTGCAGCTGCCAATTGCCTGCCTGCCTGCCTCGCCACAGCTGCCAATCGCCTGCTCAATTGCTGCAGCCACAGCCAATCGTCAGCAGGCCTTGCTGTAGCCACCAATCACCCGCCCAATTGCCACTGTCAATCTCCTGCTTGCTGCTGCCATTAATCGCATATCCCCCCTCTTCATTCACTATCCGTGTATAAGACGACACCCAATTTTTGCAAAAAGCATTGTCTTATACATGGAAAAATATGGTAAATCAATAAATAAAGGGAGACACGGGGAAATAGATGAAAGGGGCCATCCAAGATCTTACATAACCTCCGCTCTTTGGCGATCAAGTAAGATGGTCTTACATGAATACTGTCAGTATTAGCCAAGTAAGATGGTCTTACATGAATACTGTCTTAATAGTGTGTCTGTAGGTGACTGTGGAAGCCAATTCTGGATCCACACGTCCTTCCACAGTGGGGACATAGGTTTCCAGGAGGGAGTTGATCACAGTGAGGATTTGCCAAGCGTGCCTTCCTCTTAGCACGTTTCTCCCTTTCATCCTGAGTTTGTGTGTCTTCAAAGTCCATGACACCTTTGGTAAAGGCTGTTCTCCGGTTGGAGCACTCGCAGGCCAGTGTTTCCCTGTCCTTATACTGCATTTTTTTAGATTTGCCTTGAGAGTTTCTTCAAACCTCTTTTGTTGTCCACTGGCATTTCACTTTACATTCTTAAGTTGATGATCCTTGTGGTCCCTTCCCACTCTACAATTCTAGGATTCTAAGCTCATTTCACTGCAGTAAGTGTGCTTTGGAATGCAGCCCCCATCCAGCTTACAGTAGAAAAATCTTAGGATCAGACAGTAAAGTGTATTTTCTCCTATGTATAAATTTGGAAATACTGCCATCTAATGGCTCACAGGATTATTGCACTGTCACAACTAGGAAAAAAAAACCCTTTTACTGTATAAGGCCTCTTTGGTGCTTGCAGTGCACTGTCACCCTTCAACGGAGTTGGATTTAGGGCAGTGCAAGGGGTGGGATAGCACTTGACACGGAGCCCAGGAGGCCACCTTCTCAAACCCCAGTAAGTGCTTGCCCTGCTATGGGAAGGAGGTATGAAGACTCTTGACAGGTTCCTAAAGTCCTCCTCACTCACTGGATCCTCACCTTGTCATGGTGAGAGGGCTTGCGTGTTCCCATGAACCTTGTGAGGGAAGCCGTCGGGAATCTTGTACTCCCAGCAGGGTCACCCAAGACAGTAATGTCAAAGGGGAGGAGCTAGACAAAGAATGATCCAAGAAGTCCTCAATGGCAGAACAGGAGGATGATAACAAGCGGTATGTTACAATGGCTGTGAAGGAGAATGAAGGCTGCAGCAGATAAGAATCTACTAGCATCGTGACTACTCATGCCATTGGAACAGGGCCTTACTGCGAAGACGGTGTGTTGGTCAGTGTGCACTGATCTACAAACATAAAACAAATTCACTCACAGGCATCTTCCCAAAACCCCAAAGTCCCATGGCGATCGGCAAATGGTAACGGAAACAGGATCGTGAAATCTGGAAGCTGCTAGTCATGAACCGGCACATGGGCGGTGGATACAGATTCAGTCGTTCTGACTCAAGGAACAAGGCAGTTGAGCAGCTCGGCAGCTGTATCCGTGTCTGAACAGCCCTTTTTAGGATCCACTCTGCTCACCCCAAAAAGGTGGAGGGCTAGAAAAGGTGCCCTGAACATAGTCTGCCTCCCTTTTTCCCTGACTGTATTACCGCACCCAGTGGGGTCACCACCCAGCAGTTGTAAAAGACAATTGAACTTTGGAACATGGAATATACAGACTTCGTCGGATAAGACAGATAACAAGCGTCCTGAACGCAGAACTGCCATCATTGCAAGAGAGCTGCAACGTATTAACATTGATATTGCAGCGCTTCAAGAGACTCGGGCAGGCAAAGGACAACTGAAAGAAGAAAAAGGAGGCTACACATTCTTCTGGAAAAGTCTATCTGAACAAGAACATTGATACATGGGGTAGGATTCACTATCAAAAACGATCTTTTGAAGCTCCTGTCAAAAGTCCCTATTAATGAACGACTCTCAATCCTTCAAATAAAGCTCACCACAAAACCAACAGGCTACTATTATAAGCGCTTATGCACCAACACTGGATGCCAATGAAGACATTAAAGAACATTTTTACTCTCAGCTGGATACCGTCCTATCAGAGACACCTAAGGAAGATAAAATTATCCTCCTGGGTGATTTTAATGCATGAGTTGGGAGAGATTTTGATCTGTGGCCTGGGACTATTGGAAAAGAAGGAATTGGCAACAGCAACCAGAACAGAGTCTTACGTTTGACTAGATGCGCCGCGCATAACCTTGTTATTACCAACACACACTTTCAACAGAAAATAAATTTAAAACATCATGGAGGCATCCTTGGTCAAACCATTGACACCTCTTAGATGTCGGAAATCAAGCCTTTATCAGGAGAAATTGGCAACTCTCCCAGGCACCCGGCTTGGTCTCCTGTTGACCTCCCTGGCTGCATTCCCCAGCAAGATCCAGGCTAGCTTTCGATAGGCGATTCTTCCCAAACGTGAGAAGAACTCACCCACTCCCTCCTGCTCCCCTGGCAGGGAAAGGAGATAGACAGAAACGTATTTACATGCTTTTATTTCTGTCTTTGCAGCATTACAGAAAACATGTCTGCTCACTTCAAACTCCAACAATCAAGTGACAAAGACTTCCTGCACTTCCTGTACATACACAAGAGGAAGAGCTCATATTACACTCTGAGCAAATTCCGGTGCATTGCCCTGTGAACTGACTGTCCCACTGTTTCCCACGACAGTCCCAACATTCCCATCATGTGATGTTTTCAAGCTAGCAGTTTGCAGCTGCATTGCTTCTATATCGTAACATTAGACTATGTTATTGTCTGTGCTAAAGATCGCCGTGATGTGCTCTGTACCAGAGCTATGACGAGTGCTGCCAACTGCTGGACAGATCACCGACTAATACGCTCCACGGTGGCTATCAAGATTATACCTCAACGCAGGCTTCAAAGAAGAAAACCAAGGCGCAAAATGAACACTCAAGCCCTTCAAGATCCCATTAAGTGGGATTGCTTCCAAATGACTCTGAAGGACCATCTCCTTTCAGAATTCCCTGGTAACATTCAGGAACACTGGACCAAGCTAAAAACATCCATTATTGTAGCCTGTGAACAAACTATTGATACCAAACCAAGAAACACCAAGACTGGTTTGATGAGAATGACAGTGAGATTGAGCGCATGATTGACAAGAAAAGGAAGATCTTTCAGATCTGTCAAAGAGATAGAAACTAAGGAAAAAACCTATGCCAACGCTAAGGGTGAGGTTCAAAGAAGAACCAGAGAACTAAAAAACACCTGGTGGATAAAAAAAGCTCAAGAGATCTAGCACTTAGCTGACATTCATGATGCACAAAGTTTCTTTCAAGCCACAAAGATCATCACGGCATATGCCGCCTATGCTCAGCAGACTGTATCACACTTCTAAAAGATAAAGAAGCTATTGCACTGCGCTGGAAAGAACATTACCAACACTCTTTAACCGTAACTCCCCCGTAGCTGCTGAGGTCCTCTGACAAATTCCACAAAAAGAAGTTAGAGATGAACTTGCAGTATCTCCAAATCTGGGAGAGTTGTGTCCAGCTATTAAGCAAATGAAAAACAACAAAGCAAGTGGACCTGATGGGATACCTGCTGAAATCTTCAAAGTGGGCAGAATCGAACTTACACAACAACTTCACAATCTCATCTGGGAAAGAGAAGAGATCCCAGCAGACTTTAGGGTTGCCAAAATTATCAATCTCTTTAAAAAAGGTGGCAGACCTGATTGTGGAAACTATTGAGGCATCTCTATTAGCTGTGGCTGGCAAAATTCTTGCAAGGATCTTAGCAAACCGTGTGTTAACAATATCCGAGGGGACCCTTCCTGAATCCCAAAATGGTATTCGGCCTTCTAGGGTGACAGTGGACGTGATTTTCATCGCTCGACAGCTTCAAGAAAAATGAAGAGAGCAAAACCAACCCCTGCATATGCCGTTTATTGACCTGACTAAGGCTTTCAACACTGTAAATTGTAATGCCCTGCGGACTGTCCTTCTGAAAATTGGCTGCCCAAATAAATTTGTAAACATCATTCGGCTCCTCCATGATAATATGACAGCAACTATCACAGATAACAATGGCTCTCAAAGTGAACTATTCACAGTGGGATCTGGTGTTAAACAGGGTTGTCTTATTGCCCCAACTCTGCTCATTATTTTCATTGCCATGATCCTACACTTTGTGGAAGGGAAACTCCCTACCGGAGTAGAAATCATATATCAAACAGATGGAAAGCTCTTCAATCTGAGCAGGCGGAAAGCAAAGAGTTAGGTTACTGTAAATTCCGTCATAGAGCTTCAGTATGCTGATGACTCCTATTTGCATTGTTTCTCTCCCCCAACATACTATCTCGATTGAACTATACACATTTTCGCACACATAATTTCACCCATACATCTCCACATATGCAATAACACTTTCCCAGTATGTGCATATGCAGCACGCACATACACACACAAAACCCATGTAGAATCTTCACCTATAGTGGTGTGCATAGATGTAACCACTCTTTCTCCCTATATCCATTTGGGTAAAGTGTCATGTGCAAAGCCGCCCTGCATTAAGAAAAAAACATGCCCTTCCTCTCTCTCTTACCGTGACTTACTACACTTTGATCTTCCTTCCTCCTATTTACTCCTATAACTGCATTGTACATTGTGTTGTTGTCGTTTAGTTGTGTCCGACTCTTCATGATCCCCTGGACCAGAGCTCACCAGGCACTCCTCTCTTCCACTGCCTCCCACAGTTTGGTCAAGCTCATGCTGGTAGCTTCGAGAACACTATCCAACCATCTTGTCCTCTGTCGTCCTCTTCTCCTTGTGCCCTCCATCTTTCCCAACATCAGGGTCTTTTCCAGGGAGTCTTCTCTTCTCATGAAGTGGCCGAAGTATTGGAGCCTCAGCTTCATGATCTGTCCTTCCAGCGAGCACTCAGGGCTGATTTCCTTCAGAATGGAGAGGTTTGATCTTCTTGCAGTCCATGGGACTCTCAAGAGTCTCCTCCAGCACCAGAATTCAAAAGCATCCATTCTTCGGCGATCAGCCTTCTTGATGGTCCAGCTCTCACTTCCATACATCACTACTGGGAAAACCATGACTTTAACTATACGGACCTTTGTTGGCAAGGTGATGTCTCTGCTTTTTAAGATGCTGTCTAGGTTTGTCATCGCTTTTCTCCCAAGGAGCAGGCGTCTTTTAATTTCGTGACTGCTGTCACCATCTGCAGTGATCATGGAGCCCAAGAAAGTCAAATCTCTCACTGCCTCCATTTCTTCCCCTTCTATTTGCCAGGAGGTGATGGGCCCAGTGGCCATGATCTTCGTTTTTTTGATGTTGAGCTTCAGACCATATTTGGCGCTCTCCTCTTTCACCCTCATTAAAAGGTTCTTTAATTCCTCCTCACTTTCTGCCAAGGTTGTGTCATCTGCATATCTAAGGTTGTTGATATTTCTTCTGGCAATCTTAATTCCAGCTTGGGATTCATCCAGCCCAGCCTTTCGCATGATGAATTCTGCATATAAGTTAAATAAGCAGGGAGACAATATACAGCCTTGTCGTACTCCTTTCCCAATTCAGCTGGAATATCATCACTTCCACTGGCCTTGTTATTTGCAGCGTTTTCTAAGGCCCATTTGACTTAACTCTCCAGGATGTCTGGCTCAAGGTTAAATAAGTTAAATAAGCAGGGAGACAATATACAGCCTTGTAGTACTCCTTTCCTAATTTTGAACCAATCAGTTGTTCCATATCCAGTTCTAACTGTAGCTTCTTGTCCCACATAGAGATTTCTCAGGAGACAGATGAGGTGATCAGGCACTCCCATTTCTTTAAGAACTTGCCATAGTTTGCTGTGGTCGACACAGTCAAAGGCTTTTGCATCGTCAATGAAGCAGAAGTAGATGTCTTTCTGGAACTCTCTAGCTTTCTCCATAATCCAGTGCGTGTTTACAATTTGGTCTCTGGTTCCTCTGCCTCTTCTAAATCCAGCTTGCACTTCTGGGAGTTCTCGATCCACATACTGCTTGAGCCTTCCTTGTAGAATTTTAAGCATAACCTTGCTAGCGTGTGAAATGAGTGCAATTGTGTGGTAGTTGGAGCATTCTTTGGCACTGCCCTTCTTTGGGACTGGGATGTAGAATGATCTTCTCCAATCTTAGACTGATCTTCTCCAATCTTCTGGCCACTGCTGAGTTTTCCAAATTTGCTGGCATATTGAGTGTAGCACCTTAACAGCATCATCTTTTAAAATTTTAAATAGTTCAGCTGGAATATCATCACTTCCACTGGCCTTGTTATTAGCAGTGCTTTCTAAGGCCCATTTGACTTCACTCTCCAGGATGTCTGGCTCAAGGTTAGCAACCACACTACCTTCTGTTAACCACACTATCTTCTGCTTCTGTTAGGTCCTTACCATTTTTGTCCTTTATTATGGTAATCTTTGTACGAAATGTTCCTTTCAAATCTCCAATTTTCTTGAACAGATCTCTGGTTTTTCCCATTCTATTGTTTTCGTCTATTTCTTTGTATTGCTTGTTTAAGAAGGCCTTCTTGTCTCCTTGCTATTTTTTTGAAATCTGCATGTCACTATCTCCCTTGCATTTTGCTTGCCTTCTCTCCCCCGCTATTTGTAATGCCTCGTTGGACAGCCACTTTGCTTTCTTGCATTTCCTTTTAATTGGGATGGTTTTCGTTGCTGCCTCCTGTACAATGTTACGAGCCTCCATCCATAGTTCTTTAGGCACTCTGTCCACCAAATCTCAATCCTTAAACCTGTTCCTCACTTCCACTGTGTATTCATAAGGGATTTGATTTCGATTGTACCTTACCGGCCCAGTGGTTTTTCCTACTTTCTTCAGTTTAAGCCTGAATTTTGCTATAAGAAGCTGATGATCTGAGCCACAGTCAGCTCCAGGTCTTGTTTTTGCTGACTGTATAGAGCTTTTCCATCTTTGGCTGCAGAGAATATAATCAATCTGATTTCGATGCTGCCCATCTGGTGATGTCCCTGTGTAGAGTCGTCTCTTGCGTTGTTGGAAAAGAGTGTTTGTGATGACCAGCTTGTTCTCTTGGCAGAACTCTATTAGCCTTTGCCCTGCTTCGTTTTGAACTCCAAGGCCAAACTTGCCAGTTGTTCCTTTTATCTCTTGATTCCCTACTTTAGCATTCCAATCCCCTATAATGAGAAGATGGGACGCAGGTGGCGCTGTGGGTAAAACCTCAGCGCCTAGGATTTGCCGATCACATGGTCGGCGGTTCGAATCCCCGCGGCGGGGTGAGCTCCCGTCGTTCGGTCCCAGCGCCTGCCAACCTAGCAGTTCGAAAGCACCCCCGGGTGCAAGTAGATAAATAGGGACCGCTTACCAGCGGGAAGGTAAACGGCATTCCGTGTGCTGCGCTGGCTCGCCAGATGCAGCTTGTCACGCTGGCCACGTGACCCGGAAATGTCTGCGGACAGTGCTGGCTCCCGGCCTCTAGAGTGAGATGAGCGCACAACCCTAGAGTCTGGCAAGACTGGCCCGTACGGGCAGGGGTACCTTTACCTTTTATAATGAGAAGAACATCCTTCTTTGGTGTCATTTCTATAAGGTGTTGTAAATCTTCATGGAATTGGTCAATTTCAGTTTCTTTAGCACCAGTAGTTGGTGCATAAACTTGGATTACTGTGATGTTAAAAGGTCTGCCTTGGATTCGTATCGAGATCATTCTATCATTTTTGAGATTGCATCCCAGTACAGCTTTCGCCACTCTTTTGTTGACTATGAGGGCCACTCCATTTCTTTTACGGGATTCTTGCCCACAGTAGTAGATATGATGGTCATCCGAACTGAATTCACCCATTCCTGTCCATTTTAGTTCACTGATGCCCAGGATGTCAATATTTATTCTTGCCATCTCATTTTAGACCACATCCAATTTACCAAGGTTCATGGTTCTTACATTCCAGGTTCCTATGCAATATTTTTCTTTACAGCATTGGACTTTCCTTTCGCTACCAGGCATATCCGCAACTGAGCGACCTTTCGGCTTTGGCCCAGCCACTTCATCAGCTCTAAATCTATCTGTACTTGTCCTCCGCTCTTCCTCAGTAGCATGTTGGACGCCTTCTGACCTGAGGGGCTCATCTTCCAGTGTCATAAGTTTCATATGCCTGTTGTCTTTGTCCATGGAGTTTTCTTGGCAGGGATACTGGAGTGGCTTGCTGGTTCCTGCTCCAGGTGGATCATGTTTGGTCAAAACTCTCCACTATGACCTGTCCAACTTGGGTTGCCCTGCACAGCATAGCTCATAGATTCTCTGAGTCATTCAAGCCCCTTTGCCACGGCAAGGCAGTGATCCATGAATGGGAGTATATTGTGAGCATTTTCAAAAGAAAAGCTTTGAGTTCATTTGCAAATGGACGTGCTCCTATCCTTCACCTCCTTTTAATGGGAGGAGCTCAAGCTTTCTGAAACATGATTTAAAAGGCAAATACATAAAAACTGCACTCAGTTTGACCTCATTAAGCCTTGTGGCCAGAGAGAACAATTTTAACGCCACAATGAAACAATTCCCTTGGGAATCCTGGTTCCAATACTATCAGTTGTTTGAGACCTATAAAAGTGACAAACGAAAAGGCTTTGCGCCAGAAAGCTCTAAATTTGAATCTGATTTGGTGAATTCTAAATCCAAAACCCTGTCCAAAATGTACCGACTCCTCCTTGGCTGGGAAGTCAAGGAGGAGGAGGTCAAAGCGGCAATGATATATACAGTATATGTGTATATAAGTTATATATATGCATTAATGGGAAAACTTGTGGAAGGTGAACTGGAAATTCACAGCTTGCTATACCCTGAGATAGAACTTCCAGAAAATGTTTCATGTGTGGTATCTGACACCCTGGAAGCTCTCTAAAATGTACAAAAATGTCTCCAGCACGTGGTGGAGATGTAAAGAGGAAATGGGCACAATTTTTCATGTGTGGTAGCGGTGCAGGAAAATAGAGAGGTTCTGAGAGGACATTTATTCAGAGCTTAAAAGAATGCTAAATATAGCTTTTTAAAAAACAACAACAACAACCCGGTAGCCTTCCTACTGGGGATCATAGATCTGGATATTCCCAAAAATGTTAGCGAGATCTTCCTTTATGCCACTGTTGCCGCCAGGATGCTTTTTGCATCAGATTGGAAAAATGACAATGTTCCTTCTAGGACAGAATGGATTCAAAAACAGGTTGAATACTCGGAGTTGAATAATTGGAAAAAATAAAAAATAAACCAAAACATGTATTGATTTCTAAGTGGGAAGTAGTTAAAATATATTTGAAAAATAATTGTTGCAGTCTAAACTCTGTTGTAGGGGATGCGGGTGGCGCTGTGCGTTAAACCACAGAGCCTAGGACTTGGCGATCAGAAGGTCGGCGGTTCGAATTCCCGTGATGGGGTGAGCTCCCGTTGCTCAGTCCCAGCTCCTGCCAACCTAGCAGTTCGAAAGCATGTCGAGTAGTGCAAGGAAGGTAAAAGGTGTTTCCGTGCACTGCTCTGGTTCGCCAGAAGCGGCTTAGTCCTGCCGGCCACATGACCCGGAAGCTGTACACCGGCTCCCACGGACAATAAAACGAGATGAGCACCGCAACCCCAGAGTCGTCCAGGACTGAACCTAATGTTCAGGTGTCCCTTTACCTTTTTAAACTCTGTTGTAGCATTCAAATAAAATCTGTAGTAGTTGGTAGTAAGAATCAAGACCACAGATAATTAAATATTTATTTATACTTTATTTATATTTTTGACAAGTTTTGGCAAGAAGTTAATAATGAATATGTGAAATATGGAGTAGATGGGAAGTTGTATGTAAAGAAAGATGATATTCTTTATTCTGCTTATTAGATTTCCCCCTTTTTTCTATTAGTTGATTTGTTGTGTACTTTTGTATGAATGGATGATGAAGACTGTTTCTTTTGTTTCTTTCAGTTAAGCTAATACAATTTTAAAAAGAAAATAAACATACATGGGCTATTACTGAATTCTTCCACACTTTATTTCACTGCCCAACTAAGCCTTTGCAGGTGTAAAACAATGGCTCTTTTCCAGCCTCGGAATAGCAGGATTGACAAGGTGGTATAGAGTGCAGATTATCAATTATTTCATCCACTTTTTAATAGGTTTCCTTTTGCAGACGCACCGTTTTAGGCCGTGGCACAAAACATCATGCCAACAGTCATAAATATTGTCACAGCCCCTTGTGATGATGACACAGTTGTTCGAATCTGGTTTTGCAGGACCTTTATTTCTTGGACGATGACTATCCCAGTAGCTGAAAAGGAGAGGAGAAACTACTCAGTCTGAATACTTATTTTATTGTGTACCTCTTAGAATCAAATACTTGCCAATCCTCCACACACTTATTCATTATTTTTGCAGTAACCCAGAGGAGTAACATTCAGAGGAGAATTCTCTTTTGGTCTAGAGCACTCCCCTGCCTCTCTGCCCTACCCTGTAGTCAGAGCTTACACACTTTCTGCACTACCACCAACACCAGATGAGTCTCATTTTATTCCCCGTATCAAGAAGTTTTTAATGATTGCTTTTTTATGTTTTGATATATGCTGTGAGCTGCCCAGAGTGGTTGGGGGAAACTAGCAGATGGGTGGGGTATTATTATTATGTCTGATTGGAAGGCAAATCATGTGCTAGCCTGCAGAAACACGTACATCCAGCCAGCACTTATTGCGCTTTCCTCAGGAAAATAAGGGGGGAAATATTCTTGCAGGCAAACCCTATAAATTAATAAATGGTAGGATTTTGATTAATTGGTTCTCTCATCAAAGAGTACTCACCCCACACTTGGGTCTTGGCTTCCAGGATTCCCAACACTCAGAGTGTGGGCTGCCTTTGCACTCTGATTGAAGCAGGGGTGTCCAAACATTTTTCAAAGAGGGCCAGATTTGATGAAATGAACGTGCGTGAGGACCGACCAAAGTTGTTGTCTTTTTTTTGGGATTGAAGTTGTTTACCTTTTTTAAGGATTTTACCCGAGAAAATAAACTGCTGCATGGGCCGTATTAAACTAACCGGCGGGCTGGATTAGGCCCCTGGGCCTGACTTTGGACATGCCTGGTAAAGCACCAGAGAAGCTTGAAAAGCAATTGCTTTGGTGCACCCCAGGTCCCTTCCCTCTGGAGTGCTGGAGGAAGTGGAAGGGTGGTGGCAGCAATGGCCAGAGAGTGAATCCCACTGGTTGCCCTCCAGGGTTGTTGTGTTGCAGCTGGGCAACAAAGCTGGTTTGAGAGGCTCATTTAATCACACCTTTCCTGGCTGTGGATTTTGTTCTCTTCTATTTTAACCATGTGCAATTGTTTTTGTATTTTGTAAACTACTTTGAAGCTCTCTGGAAACGAATTGGTCTATAAATTAAACCATCGTAAAGAACAATATAAACACAGAAACATCTTGGCTCTCTTCAAATACTTATTGGTTATGAAAGTTCCCAGATGAGGAGGAGTTTGGACTTACAGTTTATCCAGGCGAAAGCCCTTTTGATAGCAGCGCCAATCTGAGCCTACCATGTTAATTCCAATAAAATAATCGGTCGGTCTGGGCTTCACTATGGATACAGCAAAGGCCTACATCACAGAACAGAAGAAAGTCTAGATAAGGGGGAAATGAAGGAGCAAAAATGCCTAGGTCTTGGTCTCATTGAGGAGCAGGAAACTTTAGCTGGCAGAAATACAATGGGCAGATTGATCACCAGAACAAGCTGGTTTGCGCATGTACCACCAATCAGGGCACAACTGCACTGGCTGGTGATTAGTAGTCCAAATCGAAGTGCTGGTGTTGACCTATAAAGCTTTACATGGCTCTGGAGCCAATACCTTAAGGATTGCCTCTCCCCTTAGGAACCCACCATACCCCGTGCTTGTCATCTGAGGCCCTCCGCAATGTCCCAGAGAGGTGAGAAGGATTGCAAAAAGAGAAGGGGCCTTTCCTGTGGTGGTTCCCAATTATGGAATGTTCATCCCAGAGAGGCTTCCCTAGCGCCATCATTACATGCCTTTAGGCATCAGGCAAAACCATTCCTCTTTCCCCAGGCTATAAAGTAATCTATAGCCTGTAAAAGTGTGGGGGAGAGGACTGTTATTATGATGATTGTTTTATTATTAACAACCTGTCTGTTAGCATGCTTTTTTATTACCTCATGGCAGAGTGGGGATTCAAATCCCGGTTTCCCAGGTCTCATGTCTGTCCCTTATCAGTCTCTACAACTACGGCAGATGCTGAAATCTATCCCCAAAGTCACACTCCTCCATTGTCCCTGAAGAATTTATTGCATGATCTGCTCACCTGCTCCTCATCACTTTCAACACATAACAATTTTGTTTCGTATTTCATCCTTTCGCAGTATTGTATGCACTGTTTCCAAGTCCTTGGGGTGGCAATGAAGTCAAATATATATAGGGCTCCATGCCAAACAATCCATTCCTCACGTAACCTGTGGTGAATGTCACCTTTGAGCAATGCCCAGAATGTGAGAGGAATAAAATGAGAGACAGGATAAGTGAGGTTGTAGTAGAAGCCAGCTTGTAGGACTCTGCAGAGTTTAAAACACTGATATTAGGGGGAACCTTGGGAGCACCTTGGGTGGGGGAACCACCCCCACTGAAGAAAATCTAGCATTGTCCTCAAGGACCCACTAGGACCCACTGGCTATGCACTTAAAGGATAAAGTTGCTCAACTTCAGAGTGCATTTGTTTCTCCAAATGTTGCATCTCCAGTTGAAGAAGCCAGTGGCTCTATAGAAGATGTTTAGTGGGATCAGTTTCACCTTATGCAATTTGCTGAGATTGCAGCAATGCATCCAACCCCATGGCCCCTCAACTCCAATCACTCCTAGCTTATCAAATCTATCGGAGGGGGCTGACTGGTTGGGTCCAGATTGTGGTTAATGCTTTGCTACATGAGCGGGTGGTCCTTGTGGCATTGAAAGAAGCAGTGGTGTGACCACTCCTAAAGAAAGCAGCTCTGGCCCCTTTGGATTAGAACAGCTATGGGCCGTTGCCAATGTTCCCTTTTGGGGGAAGGTAGAGGAGAGGGCCATGGTAGATGCCCCAATGGCTAGAAGTGGCTTTTACCAGCTGCAGCTGGTTCAACAGGTCTGGTCATTCCTGAACCATGATTCCTTGCCACAACAGTTCATACTTTGCTCAGTTCAAGACTGGATTAATGCAGAATGCTCTATTTGAGGCTTCCCTCGTGCTTGACCTGCAGTTGGTGCTGAATGCTGCAGCATGATTGCTGACAGGAGTGAGGCCTTGTCAGCATATAACTTCTTTGCTCAGGGATCTGCGCATAACTTATTTGGTCTGAGAAGTACCATTCATTTCCTTCCCTCTTTCTCTTTTTGCACCCATTAAAAATTCACTAGCCAGCTTTCTAACAGATTTGGGTCAACAGCCCAAAGTACCAGACACAGACTGAAAGGTGCAAGGGAGCTCCACCAGGTCTCCTGTGAAATTCGACCTTGCTGTAGCCAATTCCTTCTAGACAGTTTTAGAACTGTTTTTGAGTGCAGAACAGTTTTAGAACTGTTTTTGAGTGCTTAGCATGGAAAGGAGGACATGTGGGGACTGGTCATTGAGTCATGAGTCATGAGTCAAGTTCAGTATTTGGCCCTCAGGACAAATGCCTCAACAGACATGCTAATGCACCAGCTTGTTCCTAAAAGTACTATGGGATTAACCAGACATCCGTAATAATAATAATAATAATAATAATAATAATAATAATAATAATAATAATATTATTTATACTCCGCCCATCTGGCTAGGTTTCCACTGTAATGGAGCTGTTGCTCTCATAGGCTCAACAACATGGCCTTTTGACTGTGTCCATACTATTTAAAATCCTGTACCTGATAGAGAACTTGTACATAGTACACAGATAACTTGTGACCTTCCCTATGTTGCTGGTTCACAGCTTGAGACCGTCACCCTGCAATTTCACAGGGAAGAGCCCTAGTGGGCCAGAGCTAGTATGCTCATCCCTACAGCCCTCTGCGCGTGTGCTCACTTAAAACACCTGAAGAGAGCTACCCATTCTCTGTTTCCAGCTGTGCTAATCTGACTGATATTTCAAAACGGGATTGGCACCAGAATTGTGCCATTCTAGCCTCTAATGGAAAAGAGAAGTCCATCCCAATGGTTCTGAAATCGCCTATTGCCTCAAAGGTTCTGGCACCTTGACCTTGACCAATAAAAGTGGTTTCTGAGTAACTTACTAATAGCCTGCTGTAGTTCACTGATTTTCTTTTTCTCTTCGGATATTGCTGCAGATATATTCTCAGCTTTCTTGAATTTTGTGATATCTAAGATTGTGGCAACAATTGAAGTCAGGAGGAATCTCAAACAGCCATGTAAAGATACTGAACAGCCATGTTTCTCAAAATCTAATATTTACTTTTCATATATAGGAACCTAGGAAGTTGCCTTATACAGAATCAGACCATTCATTAATCTAGATGAGAATTGTCTATGCTGACTAGCAATGGCTCTCCAGGACTTCTGAAAGAGGTCATTCCCACCTCTGCCTGGAGATGCTGAAAATTGAACCCGGGGTGTTTTTTAACACAACAACAACAATGGCATTTGCACGTCCACTCAGCTGCAGTCCTTTCCTGGAGCTTCTGGATAGCTCAGTCAGTAGAGCATGAGACTCTTAATCTCAGGGTTGTGGATTTGACCCCCCCCCCATTGGGTGAAAGATTCTTGCACTGCATAGGGTTGAGCTAGAAGACCCTTGTGATCCCTTCCAACTCTGCAACTCCAAAACGTAGGTTAATCAGCCTCGTATAACCAACATGTTTAACTCTAAATAATGCATTAAGGTGTTCAAGCCATAGAGTATGCTGCCCTGCTAGACTCAGCTACATTGGGAAGAAATAGGTAATCAAGCCTATTGTTTTTCCCCAGGCTACTTGAGAAGCTCAGTATGTGATGAGGTTTGATCTGGTTGCTCAAGCTCAAGCTCTTGACTTCCTGTACCAATACTCTAGGAAATTCCTCCACATTGTTGCTAAGCTACGTTTTCCTGGTTTGATCTGATTGCTCAAGCTCAGCCCCATGCTCCTCATGAGCCACTCTTGAGTTCCTGTACCAATACTCTAGGATATTCCTCCACATTGTTGCTAAGCTAAGTTTTCCTGCTGTGCACCTTTTCTGAAGCACATGGCTCTGACCTTTGAAGAGTTTGTAAGCAAAGCATTCTTTAACTTACCAAGTGTGTGTTCTTGTTTGCTGGGGGAAGAGGGAAACTTTGGAAGTCACTTGGAAGAGCCTATTTTAAAGGTCTAGCAGGCTATACTTTCATGCTGACATTTGCTGCATATTTTGTGAGTGTAAATCTCTGCTGGGTTCTCTCACCAATGGGCACTTGCCCCAAACTTGGATCTTGGAATTCAGGAATTTTCTTTCTTATATCAATATATTTTTCCACCAACACGGCACACACACACACATACACACACTCATACACACACACACACACACACCATCCTTATGGAGGAGTTGAGAATAGAATGAGCTTGAGGCAACCCACCCATTCCTCTTCGACTTCCCTGAACTGAGTAATGAGAAGAAATGGTGGGCTGTGGAAGGAGCTCCTGCGCAGACAAAAAGTAACATATGACTTACCATCTGCCTCAAAAAGATCCGGAAAGGTGTCTTCTACCATTTGCAGAATCTTTGTCGTTCCTTCTTCAAATATGGCTCTCCTTTGCACTTCCTTAACATCTAAAGGTGATGATGGGGAAAGTTGTTCAACGCATGTGGGAGAATAGCTTTGCTTCCCCCAGCACCCCTTTGGAAGGGATTAAGTTGCAGTTGGAATGAGACTTCTGTCGTATAAGTTCCAATATGTAATGCACTTCCAAAAATTCGTAAAGGAAGAATTTCTCCTCTAGGAAGGTCCATTTTCAAGCCTCAAGATCTAATTTAGAGTCCTTAGCCCAATATCTTCATAGATAGATAGATAGATAGATAGATAGATAGATAGATAGATATAGGAATGAGTGTGTGTGTGTGTATTCTGAATTGCAAAGGTGCCTGGCCCTTACAGGAGATGGACATGATGGCTACCTCATCTTGACAAGGAGATCGAGACCTAGAATCCCCTCCTCCCTCCACCTGACACTTGACAGAGGTGTTGTCCAGGACGTCTGTGGGTACTCCAGCCTCTCGATACCCTTGGGAGTTGAAGAAAGCATTTCAGCCTTGGGAAGCTCTCCTTCCCCCAGAGGTGAAGCAACCTGCTCTGGTACTCGGAGCGGCACTTGTCCCAGGGGGTGTGGTGTGCCACCCACGGGGGACGTGGTGTGTGTCCCAGAGGTCATGGCACGCGTCCCGGGGGCATGGAATGCCGCCCGTAGGGGTGGCGTGCTTCCTGGGGGGATGCATACCACTGGGGTCAGTGCACAGTGAGTAGGGCGCGCCCCGGGAGACACTGCTGATTGGGGGTCGGCATTTTGCCCCCCCTTTTGAAATGACACCCAGTGCAGCCGCCCCACCACCACCATGGAACGCCCCTGCCTCCCCCTGACAATCTCTTTCAGTAGCAGGATAGCTGCCGCCAGGTGGGCTTGGCTTGGCTGACCAGGGTTGGGTCTACCCCACTCTCACAGTCCAGATTTGTCAAGAAAGTAACAGCTGAACGCACATATTTACGCTGGGCCATGAACATTAGGAAGGTTTTCTACAGGCTCCCAAGAGCAACAGTCTGGCCCCCAACCTGCTTCATCCGTGAGGTAGTGTAGCTGCTTTGGGTACTTCTCAGATTTGAGGACCCTAGGCTGCAACAGATGGTAGAGGTTGCAGTGTGCTCATCCAAGGAAGGGGTTAATCGCCTGAGTACAAAGGAGCAAGGCACATTCCAAAAGAACTCCCAGAAGAACCAGTTGGGAAATGGGTGGTGCTGTGGTCTAAGCCACTGAGCCTAGGGCCTGCTGATTGGAAGGTCGCCGGTTCGAATCCCTGTGACGGGGTGAGCTCCGATTGCTCAGTCCAAGCTCCTGCCAACCTAGCAGTTTGAAAGCATGCAGTGCAAGTCGATAAATAGGGACCACTGCAGCGGAAAGGTAAACAGCGTTTCCGTGCGCTGCTCTGCTTTTGCCAGAAGAGGCTTAATCATGCTGGCCACATGACCAAGAAAAACTGTCTGTGGACAAATGTCGGCTGCCTCAGCCAGTAAAGTGGGATGAGTGCCGCAACCCCAGAGTCGTATGTGACTGGCCTTAACTGTCTGGAGTCCTTTGCCTTTTTTAAACAAACCAGTTAAAAGTCTCTGAGCATTTCTTCAGGGACAACCCTACGGTGCCACTGATTTCAATGGGAGAGAGTACATTAAATGTTTATCTCACCAACTGAAATCAGCAGGTGAAAGGGCTTAGTGGAGACCAGAACCTATCCTTTCCTTTTAAAGGTCTCCGCTGAAATGAAGCAAGCAAGAGTGAATTGTAATTCTGCCCATTACCCTTTTATATTTTCATAGAAGACTGGAACTTACACAGATAGGTCAGCATTATTGCCCCTATAACGGAGCCCATCACAAGCACTGCGCCAACATACAGAGAATATGCAGATTCGAAGAACTTTTTCACTTTTTCCTGCAAAGGTGTTAGTTCTCCTTGATGGACAGGAAGAGAGAAAATTCTGCTTTAGCCATCAACAAACAACATCCCAGTGCCACCCTAGTCAAGAAATTTCCCATAATCTCTGGCAACCCATCTAAATCAACATATGGCAGTCAGCTTCCTAAACCCATGGTGGGGGGTTGCTCCACTGTGAAAAGCCAGGGCCCAGACCCTTGGAAAGTAAAGTGGATGAAGGAATCTGGCATGGAAGTATTGCTTCTTGAAGATACTTTTCTGCCCATGTTCCCAGTCTGGAGGCCTCAGGAACATGAAGAGACATCACCCGGGACCAGACGTACCTTGGTCTGACCCAGCAAGCTCTTGCTATGTTCTCATAGAATAATAGACAAAGGCGGAAGGGACTACGAGGGTCATCTAGTCCAAGCCCCTGCAATGCATGAATCTTTCCCCAATGTGGGTCTCAAACCCATGACCCTGAGATTAAGTGTCCCACTCTGCCCCCTAAGCATAATGTTCTTATAGTGGAAGGTAGAGCTGAGAAGAGACTTCACGTCGAAACCTTTGATCCTCAACTATGTTCTCACAGAATCATAGGTTTGTAGAGGCATAATGGACCACGAGGGTCATCCAGTCCAACACCCTGCAATGCATGAATCTCTTCCCAGTGTGGGGCTCAAACCCATCACCCTGAGATTAAGTGCCCCACTCTAACCACGAAGCTGAATGTTCTTGTAGCAAAAGGTAGAGCTGAGAAGAGACTTCATGTCAAGACCTTTGATCCTCAACTAGCAGAGTGTCTGTTACCCCGGCCTGGAACAAGGACACAGCATACTCATGGGGAGATTGGGGTTGTGGAGTTCCATCTGGCTGCCCTCCATCTAGTAAGTGGAAGGGGCTGCCGCAGTGGATGGGTTGTAGTGAGGGCGAGGGCCTATCAAGGAGAGCTTTCATTTCAAGCTGGGGCTTTCACTGCCAGCAGCAGATGGTGGACACAAGCTCAAGTTCATTGCTCCTCAGTTGGACTTGGTGGATGCCCTGGTCCTATAGAAAATGCTTGTCCTCACTCTGGTCTTCCCCATCATAACTTTCCTTTACTGTTCCTTCTTCCTCCATGTTCTAATGAGCATACAGACCTGGTGTTGCGGCCTTGTCTCCTGCGGGTGGTTCAGCTTTCTCTGGCTTCTTATCTATATAAAGACAGCATGAGTATAGTAATGTTATATGATGAGATGAGATGAGATGATCAACATAAAAATAAACATCAAGCAACAGCCCGAAATAGCTCAGCTAAGTCAAGTGTCTACAGTACAATGTACTGGAGGGAACATATCTAGTCAGCAGATCTCTGTGTTCCTGTGAAGAGAAAATAGTAACCAAAGGGACTTACCTGGTGGCTTTTTAGGAGCCATTGAACTGGTTTCTTATTTTATTCGCAACCTGTGGGAGTATAAAGTAGACAGTGAAGTCAGTGAAGTCAATGCCTTACTTAAAAGCAGAGTCACAATGGGCAATTCATAGGCAGTGTTGCCATGGAGACCCTCTCCCAGTTAATATAATTGTTAGAGGGAGTTACTGTAACAATGCACTTACCTGCATTTCTTAACCCTCTGATCTACCTCTCTACAATCCCACTATAGAACTCTGCAGGCATCTTTTAAAGTGCTGTGTGGTTCACAATAACACAATACATTTGTTAGTCTTTAAGTTGCCAAAATAATAATGTATTGTTTTTGCTGCAGAAAGACTAATAAGGCAACTCTGAAGATGTTCTTATACTGCTAATTCCTTCATACTTGACCTTGATTGTTTAAAGCAGTTAAGCAATCACTGTTTCACTGTGTGTGTGTGTGTGTGTGTGTGTGTGTGTGTGTGTGTGTGTATGAGAGAGAGAGAGAGAGAGAGAGAGAGAGAGAGAGTATATATGTACTTTGCTTGTTGAACTTAATTCATTCCGGGAGTCTGTTCGACTCCAGGAACCATTTGAAAACCAAGGTACGGCTTTCAATTGGCTGCAGGAGCGTCCTATCTGCCATTGGAAGCCACGGAAGCCGTGTCGGAAGTTTGGCATCCCAAAAATGTTCGCAAACTGGAACACTTCCGGGTTTGTGGTGTTTGGGAGCCAATTTGTTTGGGAGCCAAGCTGTTCGACAACCAAGGTACCGCTGTAATGTACATTATAAAGGCTTGAGGAATGTACATTATAAAAAAGCTTGAGGAAATGATTTAGGAGCAGATATAGTATAAATAGTTTTGTTTGAGTAACCTTCCCTCTATCTTAGGGAAAGGTAAAGGGACCCCTGACCATTAGGTCCAGTTATGACCGACTCTGGGGTTTGCTGCACTCATCTCGCTTTATTGGCCGAGAGAGCCAGCGTACAGCTTCCGGGTCATGTGCCAAGCATGACTAAGCCGCTTCTGGCGAACCAGAGCAGCGCACGGAAATGCCGTTTAACTTCCCGCCAGAGCAGTATCTACCGTATTTTTCGCCCCATAGTACGCACCACCCTATAGGACGCACCTTGTTTTTTTTTTGGGGGGGGGAAATAAAGAAAAAAAATTTCCCCAAGGCACGGGGCTGGCGCGGGGGAAGCCCGAGCTTCCCCCGACCCCAGCCCCCAGAACAGCCTGCTATCCGCAAGCCTAGGGAGCCACGCCGGTCTCCCCAGGCTTGCGGAGAGCTGCGCGAAGCCCGGGCGCGCTCTTAAGCGCGCCCGAGGCTTCGGAAAGCAGGCAGCTCTGCGCAACCTTTGGGAGCCTGGCGCTGGGCTCCCTAGGGTTGCGCAGAGCTGCGGGAAGCCCGGTAGGGCAGGCAGCTCTGCGCAACCCTCCGGAGCCCGGCGTGGCTTGGTGCTGAGCTCCTGAGGGTTGCACAGAGCTGCGCGGAGGCCGGGAGCGCAGGCAGCTCTGTGCAACCTTCCGGAGCCCAGCGCGGCTTCCCGCTGGGCTCCCGAGGGTTGCGCATAGCTTCCTGAAGCCTGGAGAGCGAGAGGGGTCGGTGCGCACCGACCCCTCTCGCTCTCCAGGCTTCAGCGAAAGCCTGTATTCGCCCAATAGGACGCACACACATTTCCCCTTCATTTTTGGAGGGGAAAAAGTGCATCCTATAGGGTGAAAAATACAGTATTTATCTGCTTGCACTTTGACATGCTTTTGAACTGCTGGATTGTGTTCAAATGCTATGGCAGCTTCTTCAGTTTTGCCGAAAGTTGTTGAGCTTTTTGAGCAAAAATGCAAAAAAGAAAATAAAAAGAAAAAACAGCTGTTTTGTCTTTTTATTGAGGGGGTAGAAATGGCAAAAACGGCACTTCCAACATAGGCTGCCATACACCCAGATTTCCCTGGACATTTGTCTGATTTTACGCCCGGTCACTTCTGTCAGCTGCAGTATTCCGTATATGTCCGGGTAACCCTATGGCAATCCTAAGCTAACTTCACAGCATGAACTTTGGCTCAACTCTAGATAGCATGAGATAGCTGCATAAGTTTGCATGAGACTTCCTGAAATGGTTTACTTCCAAACTACAAAGGTCAGGTTCATGTGCTTTTCCACAAGCATGGGCATTAAAATACGGGGTTAGTCACAAAGTAGTAAAAGTTCCTGAATTATTGATACCGGAATTCAAGAGTGGCTTGTGAGAACCATGTGGCATGAGCTGGAGCAACCACCTCCAACCTCTTCACACACTGAGCTTCTCAGTAGGCTGGGGTGGGGGGACTGTAGGCTTGATTACCCATTTCATCCCATGGTAAAGTAAGTGGACATAAGTAAGCCTGGCTGGACAAATTAGCTATGGTATTAGCCCATTTATGCATTAGAGTTAAGAACGTTGGTTAAGAATTAAGAGTTAAGAATGTTGGCAGGAGTGCCTGGCGTGCTCTGGTCAATGGGGTCACGAAGAGTCGGACACGACTAAATGACTAAACAACAACAATGCAGAATTCTTTTAAAATTCAAATCTACTAACTTGGGGGACCATCCCGCCATATTCCATGATAAGACCTTCAATGTATTGTTGGCGACAATTGTATTATTGACCTGCAGAATTCCTTATTGGAGTTATAACCTCATAGTCAAACAAGACTTGAACTTCATGTTTTCCCCAGAGGTTTGCATGGCATTGGGTGCTAAAAACTCTATTGAACTGTTCATTAAAGAATCATTATATCAATCCAGTTCTACAGTTTGATTTAATTCCCTACCTTTGTCCACAAACACAGACCTGCCTCCAATTAAAGGGTTAAAAACTCCTTTTAAGTAGTTGGAATTTGGCTTGTTGATTTCAGGTCAGCGAGGCCTAATTCTTCCGGATTAAGAAATTTTCTTTGGAGTCATTCAAGAGAAGTTATAGAATAAAGCCACTTCCGACATCAGGAGGAGGTAGTGTTGAGGGCTTCCAGCCCCCGCGCAATCAGGGGAATCCTCGGGCCACATCATCCCCTGAGCCCATTAACCTAAAACAATGGCGTCATGAGTCTTTATTTATACTGGGGGGAGGCGGGAACTCGGCACGCAACTTGAAGGGACAGTACAGTTATATTCTCTGATAAGAGGGTGTTCCTTACTGATTTGGTTATCTTTATTTATAGAGAGGAGTTTCTCCACCTCATCCCTTTGTTTAGCTGTGATGGTTAGACGTTATTTCCATAAATTGATCCGTGATTGCACAGAGGTACCTCAGGTTACATACACTTCAGGTTACAAACGCTTCAGGTTACAGACTCCGCTAACCCAGAAATAGTACCTTGGGATAAGAACTTTGCTTTGGGATGAGAACAGAAATCGTGCTTACATGGCGCAGCAGCAGCAGGAGGCCCCATTAGCTAAAGTTAAGAACAGTTTCAGGTTGAGAACGGACCTCTGGAATGAATTAAGTACTTAACCCGAGGTACCACTGTATTGGCTTTCTCTGGAGGCCAAAGTTGAATAAGGGTGTCTCGTGAGGAAGTCATTTTGCTAATGATGTCTTCCTGTGACTGGTAAGGGAGGGCTAAAAAAAAGCGTTTGAAGGTCTCTTTTCATCGAAGGCAAGGGAATCGTCAAACTCATTTATTGAATGGTGTACTTCTTGGTTTAGACTGGGCTGTTTCCCTCCGTCATCTATCCACTTGATAGCGGAACATTGTGAGTCGTGTGTAGGTGGTGTCTTCCTTTCTGGTTTTGATGTCTGTTGTTTATAGTAGAGTGGCAAGGATTCTTGGGTCCCAGTCAGATCTATGAGGTTTTCATCACTGTTTGGTTTTTCGGAGAATGTTTGTTTTTGCACTCAACTTCCATATCACCAAGAAGAGAGGCCACTGGCACCTGGTTTTCAAAAAATCTTATAATTTCTTGTTGGAAATCAAGCCTATATCGGGAGAAACTGGCAACTCTCCCAGGCACCCGGCTTGGTCTCCGGTTGACCTCCCTGGCTGCATTCCCCAGCAAGATCCAGGCTAGGTCTCGATAGGCGATTCTTCCCAGCATGGGAAGAGCACACCCCCTCCCTCCTGCTCCCCCGGCAGGGAAAGGAGATAGACAGAAACATATTTACATGCTTTTATTTCTGTCTTTGCAGCATTACAGAAAACGTGTCTGTACTCTTCAGACTCCAGCAATCAAGTGACAAATACTTCCTGTGCATACGCAAGAGGAAGGTCTCAAATTACACTCTGAGCAAATTCCGGTGCATTGCCCTGTGAACTGACTGTCCCACTGTTTCCCACAGACAGTCCCAACATTCCCATCACGTGATGTTTTCAAGCTAGCAGTTTGCAGCTGCGTTGCATCCATATCGTAACATTTCTAGCCTGTCTTTTATGAGAAATTCCCAGATTTTATAAATAGTTGGCTAGATCTGGGCCCCTAAAGGTAATCACTGCCTGTGCCCTAAAGCTGTCATATTATATATATTCTTTAGACAATATCCTCGGACCTCATTGCTCCTGGTAAGGTCTTATTTCAAATAAGCAGGAGATGTGTTATACGTTCTGCCTGGGTGAGGAGGCCTTTTGGTTTTGGATAATTTGCAATAACTAGTTTTTGTGGAATCATCACCCTTTTTCCTGATGAAAATTACGCTGGGTCTCTGAGTAATTAGTTATTAGATTCAATTTTGTGGATAGCGTCCTCTCTGTTTCCTTTGTTCCCAAGCGCTTTCCCTCCTGGAGTCGGGGCAACAACAACTGAGGTGTATCTTTTATTTTCCTCTGTCAGATTTCCTCTGGCATTTGCTGTGGTTTGGCGACATTGGTGCTGTCTTCTTTGTTTCCCCTTTATCCCTATGAGCTTTTAATATAGGCTTATTTGTATCCCGGGTGGAATCCGTTGGTATCAAGTTGTAACTGATTTTTTACTTGCACGGTGCGTTTTCTTCTGCTTCTTTAAATTTTTAATATTTTTAGTTTTCTTCAGTGCTTTAGATTATTTCTTATACAGTCCTTTGGTGACTTCTTTAGCATTTGCCTTTGTCATTTCAGTAATTGCCGGCTGGGTTTGCCTAGATATCCTTTCAATATCTTTTGACTCTGAAGCTCTCTCTTGAATTGGAAAGTTTTCCACAAATGTTGTAAGCGGCGCGTTGCTTACTTTAACGAAGTTTTCAATGAGAGTTAATTCTAGGCAGACCATATGAAGCTGATCCTGGAGTTCAGTGTCTCTCTCCTCTGTTTGTGTACATTTAGAAATGGGTGGGCTTCTACTAAGCTTAAAAGAATGCCTCTGTATAAGCTTGTCGTTTTGCCCCCGTTTATTTCTCAGTTTTGCCTTGTTTATGTTCTCTGCCAAGGCCAATTCTAGGACCAAATTAATCAAAGAACTTGTATTCCCAAGTTCTTGCATGTCCCCTTGCTCGACTCTTTTTTCTGTCCTGAAGGAAAAACTGTGTGATTTTACTTTGTCTTCTCCAAGGTTCAGGAGAGCCACTTGTAAAATTTGGCAGAATTTCCAGAGCTTTACAAGCCCTCCTTTTATACACCACATTGGTCAGCCACTTGGGGAATGGAGCAAAAAGCTGAAATCTTAAGCTTACACAGAGTCCCACAAGAAGTTACATCCATCAAAGCGGAGAGGGGTTAATTGTTCCTTTTCTTCCTCACCTTATCAGTAAAACACTGACTCTCTCTCGGTGTTTTTCTCAGCCCAGCACTACTCCTATCCCAGCAGTCTCCCCAACAGTCTCTCAGCTGGGTTTTCTCATCCGGTAACTTGCAATTACAGTTGTACCTCAGTTTTTGAACAGCTTAGTTCACGAAGAACTTGGAATTCGAACGCCGCAAGCTTGGAAGTAGGTGTTCCAGTTTGCGAACTTTTTTTGTAATCCGAATGGGCTCTGTTCTGAGTGTTGCACTTCCGTTTTGAGTGCCACACTTCCATTGCCCACTTGCTTACCTCCCGGCCCTGCCTTCCCTCACTCAGTGCTGGGGCCGCAGGCAACACCCAGAACCAGAGGAGGAGGTAGATGTTGCTGCTGCAGGAGCAGCAGCAGCAGCAGCAGCAGCGGAGGGACCGGTGTGTGTGTGTGTGTGTGTGTGTGACATCCCTTGCCTGCTCACTTGCCGCCTGGCCCGGCCTTTCTTCACTCAGCGCTGGGGCTGGGGTGGCTGCTGGTGATACCCAGAATCTGAGGAGGGGGTGGTTGATGCTGCAGAGGTGTTGTGGAGGACGGACCCAGCGCCGGGTGGTAGTGGTGGCATCCCTTGTCCACTCGTTTGCCGCCCAGCGCTGGGTCCCTCTGCCACCTTCGTCACCTTATCATACCACAAGCAGGTATGACTTCCGTATTGATTTCCATATCCTTCCACATCTAATCCAATTCCCTTAACCAAATCAGACTGAGAATCCACCTCTTTCTTTAACATCCATTAATTTAAATTTAATCCTCGGTCTTTCCCCCTACCAGATAAATTTTGATAACTCTTTTTGCCATTGTTTGAAGCAGCTCATATTACAGTGGTACCTCAGGTTACATATGCTTCAGGTTACATACGCTTCAGGTTACAGACTCCGCTAACCCAGAAATATTACCTCGGGTTAAGAACTTTGCTTCAGAATGAGAACAGAAGTCGTGCTCTGGCGGCGCGACAACAGCGGGAGGCCCCATTAGCTAAAGTGGTGCTTCAGGTTAAGAACAGTGTGAGGTTAAGTACGGAGCTCTGGAACGAATTAAGTACTTAACCTGAGGTACCACTGTACATTTCACTAGTATTGTCTGAAACAGAAATGACATATTAGGAAAGATATTCATTTTTACCACCAAAATCATTCCCATTAGAGGAAATTTCATTCTACTCCATCTCTCCATATCTTCTTTATTCTTACTCCACATAATGATATAATTGCTTTGGATCAGATTAGCATTGTTATTTGTTATCCCCAAACAGTACCCAGATATTTTACCTGGCGAGAGGCAGTGTGGTGTAGTGGTTAAGAGAAGTGGACTCGTAATCTGGGGAACCGGGTTTGCGTCTCCGCTCCTCCACATGCAGCTGCTGGGTGACCTTGGACTAGTCACACTTCTCAGAAGTCTCTCAGCCCCACTCACCTCACAGAGTGTTTGTTGTGGGGGAGGAAGGGAAAGGAGAATGTTAGCTGCTTTGAGACTCCTTAAGGGGAGTGAAAGGCGGGATATCAAATCCAAACTCCTCCCCTTCTTCTTCTTCTTCTTCTTCTTCTTCTTCTTCTTCTACCTTCTTCTTCATTTTAATACTTTTTTGCAGTTTCTCTTTCCCTTGCCAGTCTATTTTTTTTTGGGTGTCATCTTAGTTTTATTCTTGTATCGCAATACTGCTTCATTATTTCCAATACCTTAACCACAAGGTCCACCAGGTTTTCCAAGAACAACAGCGCATCATCTGCAAATGCCTTCAGTTTATAAGAATGGGAACCCACTTGAAGGCCTTGTATATTACTATTACCTTGTATATTACACAGACCGGAAGATAGCAGTATCCCCAAGGAAGAGCACTATGGACTCCTGTCTCTGCTAATTAGATTTGGGACAACTGGACTCTGTGAGCAAAAAAAAACAAAAAAAAAACACTTCACTTATTGGGAAAATATTTGCTTTGTCATTGTGTACAGCTCATCAGGCCCTGGAGATTTGAATTCATTCAAAGTAGCTACTGTAGGTGTTCCCTTGCCACTTCTTTCCCTTTCTTGGGGCCCAGTTCCTTCCTTCCATTGTTCATTCAATTCTCTCCAGACTAAGCACTGTTTTCCTTTCGTGTGAAGACAGAGGCACAGGAGGTTGCATGCTACAGTGTGTGTGGCAGGAGAGGGTAGGAAGTGTGGCAGGAAGATTCAAGGACAATCAAAGAAACATTTCAGCATTTGAGTGTAGTATAGTCAAGTATTGTATTGTATTCACCTTTCCAGTGTATTCTAACCAATTTTATGCATATATCTTTTTCCTGCTGACACTACTGCAGTGATATTACAACAGGTGTCAAAGATAGGAAGAGGCACCCAGACACACAGCAGCTGCTGCTGACAGCGAACACCTGATGCTCTACACAAAGAAGCGCCTGCTTGATCGTGGCACCCACAGAGATCAGCAGAGCTCTTTCTTGGCATTTCCTGGCAGTTGGCCACTGAGTGTTAGTTTTGTTCTGACTGCTGTGGTGGCTGAAATTTAGATGACTATTTGGATGGTTTAGCTGTTGTTAGTTATTCAGTCTAATGATTTCATCAAATTCATAAATGTATGAATGAACAAAATGTGCATTAATTTTTAAATAAATAAATACATGACAAAAGTTCAACTTCTGTCCCCTGGGTGATAGAAAAGCTTTTCTACCCTAAAAGCTTCAGGAAAGAGGGCTGTGATTCTGTTAGATAAACATTGATCTAATATCAGGGGAGTCTTTTCCTTGTAACATATCAATAATCAAAAGGACAAACTAGAAACCAGATCTATCTGTTCTTACATTGCTAGGGAGATACACACTGTTAATCTATTGAAACATACACAGGGTATGACTGAATTCTTCCACACTTTATTTCAGTACCCAACTAAGCCTTTGCAGGTGTAAAACAATGACTCTTTTCCAGCCTCAGAATAGCAGGATTGACAAGGTGGCAAAGAGTGCAGATTTCCAGTCATTTCATCCACTTTTCAATAGGCTTCCTTTTGCAGATGCACCGTTTTAGGTCGTGGCAATAAACATCACGCCAACAACTATACATATGCTCACAGCCCCTTCTGATGATGACACAGTTGGTTGTATCTGGTTTTGCAGGACCTTTATTTGCTGGAAGATTATAACCCCAGTAGCTGAAAAGGAGAGGAGAAACTACTCAGTCTGAATACTTACTTTATTCTGTACCTACTAAAATGAAGTGCTTGCCTATCCTCCACACACTTATTCATTATTTTTGCAGTAACCCAGAGGAGTAACATTCAGAGGAGAATTCTCTTTTGGTCTAGAGCACTCCCCTACCTCTCTGCCCTACCCTGTAGTCAGAGCTTACATACTTTCTGCTCTACCACCAACACCAGATGAGTCTCATTTTATTCCCCATATTGCAAAGTTTTTAATGATTGAATTTTTTAATGCTTTGATATATGTTGTGAACTGCCCAGAGTGGTTGGGGGAAACTAGCAGATGGGCGGGGTATTATTATTATTATTATTTGATTGGAAGGCAAATCATGTGCTAGCCTGCAGAAACACGTACATCCAGCCAGCACTTATTGTGCTTTCCTTAGGAAAATAAGGGGGGAAATATTCCTATAGGCAAACCCTATACATTAATAAATGGTAGGATTTTGATTATTTGAAGTGTTGAAGGGAAGATTGCAGGCCAGTGGAAAAATACAGGCTAAATGTCCTTTCCAAGGCAGTGCCTCACATGTGACAAAGTTGCACGGTGTGATGGCCTGGGACTCGGGCTCGGACTCGGAACCAGAGGAGTCTCAATCTGCACCGGATCCTTTGCCTCAGGCGGCATCTGAACCTAGTCTGGGGCCTGATTCTGAAGAGCCCCAGTCTGCACAGGTTCCCCTGCAACAAGCACCAGCTGGGTCGAGTCAGGGGCCTGAGCCTGCCCTGGCTCCAGATGCAGGGATGACCTCGTTGCCTTCAGCTGGGCCATCACTCACAGCTGCTCCACTACCAGTTGGGTCAGGGGAGGCTGAGGTGGCCCCTGGGTCTAGTAACCCACCAGTGTCTCCCGAGATGCAGAGACTGAGGACTGAGAGAAGGAGAGGCCTTCGGGCGAGACAGGGAGGTGAGTCACTGGGGGATCAGGACCGGCTGTTACCCTGACAAAGATAAAAGGCTGTTGGACCCCGCCCCAGGTTGTGGGAGCAACATTGCTGTTTGCTAGAACCTGCCTGAGACCCTGTGCCTGACCTTGCCTGGTTTCCTGCCTCGTGTCCTGCCTTGGCCTGTCAGACTGATTCGGGACCGGACCTGGACCGCGTTGCTCGGGTTACCCCCGGGCCCAGCACACACAGCTTACAGAGAGGGCAATCCTAATACACTCCTTTTGCAAGAGGACAGTCCTAATCAGGTCCACCAAGCAATTTGATAGTAACATTTTCCAGTCTTTGTCTTTTGTCCATTCAGAGAACAAAGCAGGAGAAGACAGAGAGGGAACAGGGGTTGTGGGAGGGGTGTCTACCATTGGCAAGTGCCACAGTTCAGTAGCAGAGCATCTGATTTGAAAGCAGAAAGTCATTTTATGACTTACTAAATGTGTGCTCTATGTTTGTGCTAGGGAAGTTGGGAAGAACCTTTGAAAGTGGGATACTCTGGAGTTCACTGGGAAGGGGACATTTTTCAGGGTTTACAGCTGACATTTCCAGTTTTCTTTGTTGCATCTTTTGCTGTCTTAAATCTCTGCTGGGGTTCTCTCATCAAAGAGTACTCACCCCACACTTGGGTCTTGGCTTCCAGGATTCCCAGCACACAGAGTGTGGGCTGCCTTTGCTCTCTGATTAAAGCATCAGAGAAGCTTGAAAAGCAATTGCTTTGGTGCACCCCAGGTCCCTTCCCTCTGGAGTGCTGGAGGAAGTGGAAGGGTGGTGGCAGCAATGGCCAGAGAATAAATTCCACTGGTTGCCCTCCAGGGTTGTTGTGTTGCAGCTGGGCAACAAAGCTGGTTTGAGAGGCTCATTTAATCACACCTTTCCTGCCCGTGCATTTTGTACTTTTTGATTTTAACCATGTGCATTTTTTAAAATGTTTTGTAAACCACTTTGAAGCTCTCTGGAAACTAATTGGAATTTAAATTTATTTATTTTTTAAATATTTATTACTTTTACAACAATTTAAACACTACAAAGAAAAAACAAAAAAGACAAAAAAAATAATACAGTACAGTACAAAAGAAACTAACAAAACACAACAAAAACAATTTAAAAACACATCAAAAAGAAAAAAAAGAGAGAGAAAAAAAGTTTCTATATCTTATCTTCCTTTCACCTATTTCCACGACCTCCTCACACCTCCCCTTTTGTATTCCACTTCTATTAATCATTTCGGCAATTCCTTTCCATCTTCCCCTGTTTTCTATCCTATAATTATCTTAACACATTTTAACCTTATTTTTCCTTTAATATTCTATTAATCTATTTATATTTAATTCCTTATAACATTTCTACTAAAGCCATATCACTTCATTCCAACATTCTTCTAGCATTCATTAATTTTACAATGTTTCTGTAGATAATCTTTAAACTTCTTCCAGTCTTCTTCCACCGACTCTTCTCCCTGATTTTGCCAGTCATTTCGGCTAGTTCCATATAGTCCATCAACTTCATCTGCCATTCTTCCCTGGTGGGTAAATCTTGTGTCTTCCAGTACTTCGCGATGAGTATCCTTGCTGCTGTTGTTGCATACATAAAAAAAGTTCTATCCTTCTTTGGCACCAATTGGCCGACCATGCCCAGAAGAAAGGCCTCTGGTTTCTTCAGGAAGGTATATTTAAATACCTTTTTCATTTCGTTATAAATCATCTCCCAGAATGTCTTTGTGGAGTTTGGAACTGACAGGGTTAAAACTCCGTGGTGTCCTGTATCTGGGAGGAGCTTGACGCAGAGAAGTGCGTCACAGTGTGTGTCTGCATTCAGATTTGCTTTCGCTTCTGACTGAGACACAGCTCAAGCCTCAGAGGCTGCGTGTGTGCTTTTGGAGAAAGCACGGAGAGATGTTGGAAAGTTCTGATGGTTTTATTGCTTTGTAAATAAACGCTCCTAGAGATAAGAACCGAACTGTCTCTGGACTTGATTTATCCCTCATCTCACACGGACGCAGGATCGCTGCTACTCTGCTCTCCTGCCAGGTCAGCTCCCAAGCAGAGCCACGCAGGGAAGCCTGACTGGACGCAGGATTTATTTTTCCGCAAAGTCTTAATCCTTGGGCATGTCCACCAAAGGTGAAAGAATGTACCTTCAGTCTCATTACATTTCCAACATTTATTATCGGGCAAATGGTAAATTTTTTCAAGCTTAACTGGTGTCATATACCACCTGTAAATCATTTTCATTAAATTTTCTCTTAGGGCATTACATGCCGTGAATTTCATACCTGTGGTCCATAACTGTTCCCAGTCAGCCATCATTATGTTATGTCCAACATCTTGTGCCCATTTAATCATAGCTGATTTCACCGTTTCATCCTGAGTGTTCCATTTCAACAGCAAGTTATACAATCTTGACAAATTCTTAGTTTTTGGATCTTAACAATTCTGTTTCCAATTTTGATTTTTCCACCTGGAAACCAACTTTTTTGTCCAATTTATATGCCTCCATTATTTGGTAATAATGGAGCCAATCTCGCACTTTGTTTTTCAATTTTTCAAAGCTTTGCAATTTTATTCTGTCTCCATCTTGTTCCAGAATTTCCCAATATTTCGGCCATTTGGCCTCCATATTGAGTTTTTTCTGTGCCTTAGCTTCCATTGGTGACACTAATTGGAATTTAAATTAAATCATCATAATAAATAACAATATAATCACATATATATCTTGGCTCTCTTCAAATACTACTTGCTTATGAAAGTTCCCAGGTGATGAGGAATCTAGACTTACAGTTTCTTGATTCTAAACGATCTATCATAGCAATGCCATTCTGAGCCTACCATGGAAACTCCAATAAAATAATCGGTCGGTTTGTTCTTCACTCTGGATACAGCAAAGGCCTACAACACAGAAAAAAAGAAATTCTAGTTTTCCTCTTAAAACTTTCCACATAATGCCCCTTCCCCAGGAAGACAAAGTAGACTATATATTGTTCTGTGTGTAGCAGTAGCTCACAGTGGCAGGATTTATCATAAACTACAGTATACACATCCGTTCAAATACCTGAATGCAGCCACCTTGACTCAAACATGGGGAGCTCACTACATGACTGGAAACTCTGCAAAGTCAGTGTGTGTTTATGGGGGAAAAACCTCCACCAAGGGCGGAGACTGCAAGCACAATGATGTGTCTTTTTCTTCTCTGTGTTGCTGTGAGGCTCGCTCTTGTATGATAGGGCTGCCATAAGTTTGAATTTTCCCAGACATTACCAGGATTTCAAAGGTAGAATAGAGATCCCATGGGGAATTTCTAAAATGTGGCGCAATGTCCTGGATCTTAGGCAAGTCAACTGAAAAAAAATCACCATTGTTTTTTACATTTTTTGTAGCTGAAACAATGGCTGCTACATTGGGAGACCTTGTTCTCATAAAACCTTAAAATCTGCCAGCTGGTGTTCAGGCGAATCCAGGTTAAGAGGGGCAAAGGGTGCTTTTGTGGATGCAAATGTTTATGAGATTCCTTTGGGGAAAACATCTATCCCTTTGGGATGTCATTTTCTTCCCTCGAGAAAAGCAAGAAAAAAATGGAGGGGTGAGTATGTTTATATCTTTTCGGTCCTTTTCAGGAGGTCTGAAAAGAATGGGGAAGGCCAATAAGAATGATAAGGGGGAAATGAAGGAGCAAAAATGCCTAGGCCTTGGTCTCACTGAGGAGCAGAAAACTTCAGCTGGTGAAAAATGCAATGGCCAGATTGATGACCAGAACAAGTTCCCCTTAGGAACCCACCATACCCTGGGCCTCTCTCTCTCTCTCTCTCTCTCTCTCTCTCTCTTATTATTATTGAAGATTTTATTAGGCAAACAGATTCTTAAAATACATGCAATACTAACAAAATAACATTCACTATGTTATAAAGATGATAAAGAATATAAACATAAAAAGAAAAGAATGGAAAAGAACAGAAGAAAGAAAAAACAAAGAGAAAGAAGAATGGAAGTGTGCATAAAGGCAAAGACATAATGATATCCACTGTTTGAATCAGCAAAGAAAAGAAACTTCCAACCATAGCCAGTGTACTAATTTACAATTAAACTATTATTTACACAGCTGTGTGAAGTTGTTTTTCGTTAACTTAAGTTAACTTTATCTAACAAATACTTTATATTACATGGCTCATTCAATAGCTGCCAGAAAGCATCTGAGGCCTTTCTCAATGTCCCCCATCCCAGAAAAGTTAGGAGGATTGCAAAAAGAGAAGGAGCCTTTTTTGTGGTGGCTCCCCACTTATGGAATGTTCTTCCCAGAGAGGCTTCCCTTGTGCCTTCATAACATGCCTTTAACACTGTAAATTGTAATGCCCTGCGGACTGTCCTTCTGAAAATTGGCTGCCCAAATAAATTTGTAAACATCATTCGGCTCCTCCATGATAATATGACAGCAACTATCACAGATAACAATGGCTCTCAAAGTGAACTATTCACAGTGGGATCTGGTGTTAAACAGGGTTGTCTTATTGCCCCAACTCTGCTCATTATTTTCATTGCCATGATCCTACACTTTGTGGAAGGGAAACTCCCCACCGGAGTAGAAATCATATATCAAACAGATGGAAAGCTCTTCAATCTGAGCAGGCGGAAAGCAAAGAGTTAGGTTACTGTAAATTCCGTCATAGAGCTTCAGTATGCTGATGACTCCTATTTGCATTGTTTCTCTCCCCCAACATACTACCTCGATTGAACTATACACATTTTCGCACACATAATTTCACCCATACATCTCCACATATGCAATAACACTTTCCCAGTATGTGAATATGCAGCACGCACATACACACACAAAACCCATGTAGAATCTTCACCTATAGTGGTGTGCATAGATGTAACCACTCTTTCTCCCTAGATCCATTTGGGTAAAGTGTCATGTGCAAAGCCGCCCTGCATTAAGAAAAAAACATGCCCTTCCTCTCTCTCTTACCGTGACTTACTACACTTTGATCTTCCTTCCTCCTATTTACTCCTATAACTGCATTGTACATTGTGTTGTTGTCGTTTAGTTGTGTCCGACTCTTCATGATCCCCTGGACCAGAGCTCACCAGGCACTCCTCTCTTCCACTGCCTCCCACAGTTTGGTCAAGCTCATGCTGGTAGCTTTGAGAACACAGTCCAACCATCTCGTCCTCTGTCGTCCTCTTCTCCTTGTGCCCTCCATCTTTCCCAATATCAGGGTCTTTTCCAGGGAGTCTTCTCTTCTCATGAAGTGGCCGAAGTATTGGAGCCTCAGCTTCACGATCTATCCTTCCAGCGAGCACTCAGGGCTGATTTCCTTCAGAATGGAGAGGTTTGATCCTGCAGTCCATGGGACTCTCAAGAGTCTCCTCCAGCACCATAATTCAAAAGCATCAATTCTTCGGCGATCAGCCTTCTTGATGGTCCAGCTCTCACTTCCATACATCACTACTGCCTCCATTTCTTCCCCTTCTATTTGCCAGGAGGTGATGAGCCCAGTGGCCATGATCTTCGTTTTTTTGATGTTGAGCTTCAGACCATATTTGGTGCTCTCCTCTTTCACCCCCATTAAAAGGTTCTTTAATTCCTCCTCACTTTCTGCCAAGGTTGTGTCATCTGCATATCTAAGGTTGTTGATATTTCTTCTGGCAATCTTAATTCCAGCTTGGGATTCATCCAGCCCAGCCTTTCGCATGATGAATTCTGCATATAAGTTAAATAAGCAGGGAGACAATATACAGCCTTGTCGTACTCCTTTCCCAATTCAGCTGGAATATCATCACTTCCACTGGCCTTGTTATTTGCAGCGTTTTCTAAGGCCCATTTGACTTAACTCTCCAGGATGTCTGGCTCAAGGTTAAATAAGTTAAATAAGCAGGGAGACAATATACAGCCTTGTAGTACTCCTTTCCTAATTTTGAACCAATCAGTTGTTCCATATCCAGTTCTAACTGTAGCTTCTTGTCCCACATAGAGATTTCTCAGGAGACAGATGAGGTGATCAGGCACTCCCATTTCTTTAAGAACTTGCCATAGTTTGCTGTGGTCGACACAGTCAAAGGCTTTTGCATAGTCAATGAAGCAGAAGTAGATGTCTTTCTGGAACTCTCTAGCTTTCTCCGTAATCCAGTGCATGTTTACAATTTGGTCTCTGGTTCCTCTTCCCCTTCAAAATCCAGCTTGCACTTAAGGGAGTTCTTGGTCCACATACTGCTTAAGCCTGCCTTGTAGAATTTTAAGCATAACCTTGCTAGCGTGTGAAATGAGTGCAATTGTGCAGTAGTTGGAGCATTCTTTGGCACTGCCCTTCTTTGGGATGGCCACTGCTGACTTTTCCAAATTTGCTGGCATATTGAGTGTAGCACCTTAACAGCACCATCTTTTAAAATTTTAAATAGTTCAGCTGGAATATCATCACTTCCACTGGCCTTGTTATTAGCAGTGCTTTCTAAGGCCCATTTGACTTAACTCTCCAGGATGTCTGGCTCAAGGTTAGCAACCACTCTACCTGGGATGTACGAGACATCCATATCCTTCTGGTATAATTCCTCTGTGTATTCTTGCCACCTCTTCTTGATGTCTTCTGCTTCTGTTAGGTCCTTTCCTTTTTTGTCCTTTATTATGGTAATCTTTGTACGAAATGTTCCTTTCAAATCTCCAATTTTCTTGAACAGATCTCTGGTTTTTCCCATTCTATTGTTTTCGTCTATTTCTTTGTATTGCTTGTTTAAGAAGGCCTTCTTGTCTCTCCTTGCTATTCTTTGGAAATCTGCATTCAATTTCCTGTATCTTTCACTATCTCCCTTGCATTTTGCTTGCCTTCTCTCCCCCGCTATTTGTAATGCCTCGTTGGACAGCCACTTTGCTTTCTTGCATTTCCTTTTAATTGGGATGGTTTTCGTTGCTGCCTCCTGTACAATGTTACGAGCCTCCATCCATAGTTCTTTAGGCACTCTGTCCACCAAATCTCAATCCTTAAACCTGTTCCTCACTTCCACTGTGTATTCATAAGGGATTTGATTTCGATTGTACCTTACCGGCCCAGTGGTTTTTCCTACTTTCTTCAGTTTAAGCCTGAATTTTGCTATAAGAAGCTGATGATCTGAGCCACAGTCAGCTCCAGGTCTTGTTTTTGCTGACTGTATAGAGCTTTTCCATCTTTGGCTGCAGCGAATATAATCAATCTGATTTCGATGCTGCCCATCTGGTGATGTCCCTGTGTAGAGTCGTCTCTTGCGTTGTTGGAAAAGAGTGTTTGTGATGACCAGCTTGTTCTCTTGGCAGAACTCTATTAGCCTTTGTCCTGCTTCGTTTTGAATTCCAAGGCCAAACTTGCCAGTTGTTCCTTTTATCTCTTGATTCCTTACTTTAGCATTCCAATCCCCTATAATGAGAAGATGGGACGCGGGTGGCGCTGTGGGTAAAACCTCAGTGCCTAGGATTTGCCGATCGTATGGTCGGCGGTTTGAATCCCCGCGGCGGGGTGAGCTCCCGTCATTCGGTCCCAGCGCCTGCCAACCTAGCAGTTCGAAAGCACCCCCGGGTGCAAGTAGATAAATAGGGACTGTTGGGGTCAATGACGTCCAGGGGTCCGGCACACTTCTCTTGCGCAGCTCTGGTCTTCCCCCCTGGGACCTTTGACTCAGCAGAGCGTAAAACACAGCGGAACAGAAGCTTGAACGTTCTTCGTGCGAAGGCAATAACTCAGGCTGAAACGCAGCAGTCTCCTTATCTTAAAGTCTTTATTCCTTAGCAAAACACAACATCTATAAATCTTCTGGCGACAGTTCGCCCATGTTGCTTGCTCTCTCAACGGAGCTAACACGCACACTGAAAGAACACAGTAAACCACTCCCTTCAGTGTTCTAAGCCCGCCCTCAGAATGTGAGGCGTCATCACTCAGAACTCTTAACCCTGTAAGTTCTGAGCCTCTCCTAACACCCCCTCTCGAATCACGTTCTGAGAGGACCTCTGAGTGTTCAACATCTTCCCCATTGCCTTCCGCCCCTTCCTGGCATCGTTGTTAGGCACCTGTTGAACCTCACAAACCTTAGGTTCGCACTGTGCGAAACCAACCCACGCATTTGTGACCTGAAACCTCTCAGGTGGAATTCCCTTTGTAGCCCGCGAAGACCGCCTGGGCACAAACTGGGGTGCTCCTTTTGACCCACTGGGGCCAGCATGTGCGTCTTCCTCATCAGAGGACTCCCCCTCTGACTTGACACGTCTGTGAGCTTTCTCCTTTGTTGTCAGAGAAAAAGCCCAGGAGTTCCTAGTAAAATCATCGATCAAAATCAGCAGATGTCTGGCTTTGCCCAGACTTGGCTGAGGCATAGGCCCAAACAGGTCTGCGTGCACAAGCTCAAAAGGCTTTGTGGTTACCCTCTCCACTCTGGGATGACTACATCCCTTGCTCTTGGCTTTTCTACAAGCCCTGCAATTCAAAGGTTGACCACATTCTTTTACCCTGCAACCTTTGGTGCACTCTGATAACATCTGAACGTCCTCACAGGACCCATGTGACATTCTCTTGTGCCACACGCAAGCACATGAAACATGAGTGTTCCCCACTCCCTTTTCCTCCAGTGGAGTTTCCAAAACAAAGAGATTGTTCTGATTTTTTGCAACACTTATGAGCTGCTTTCCATCTCTGGAAATTGTGCAAACATTTTTTTCAAAACTCACTGAATATCCCTCCTGTAAAAGGCACGGTACAGATAGCAGGCAATGTTTTATCTCAGGGAGAACATAAACCTTCAATTCAGCCTGTAAGAAAGAGACAAACATGTTAGAAACATGGGTTATACGTCCCTGTGAACCTGTAGCAAATTTAACTGTTTTCTCAGTTGAAACAGCCTTGCAGTTCCACATTTGTCCATCAGGTGGCGCTGTTACCAAATGGGCATTCGCAGCCGAGTCAACAACCCAACGTAGGACTCTCCCCCCTCCGGAGTTGTCCTTCTTTGTTGCCTTAGCAACTGACTTCCTGCTGCCCCCGACCTTGGGGCTCTCGTTGCAGGTGGTGTTCTCCAACATAGCCATCGACGCAGTCAGCTGATAAGCTTTCTCACGCCTGCTCCCTTTGCAGGCCCAGTTGCCATGGAAACCCGGCTGGTTCCCATGGGAAGCGACCTTGGAAACGTCCTGCCCTGGCTCCCTTGCTCTCTGTGGGCAGCTGCGACGCAGATGGTCAGCCGAAGCACAAACAAAACATCGCCTAGTGGAAAACTTTGCAAACTTGCCTTTGGTCTTCTCTGCCCCCCCAACCTCTCCAGCAGCACTCCTCCTCGAGGCTTTTCTGCCGTTGGGAAAATGGCTTTTGGCTTCTGCTGTGGTTTCTCTGCAAACCCCCTCCAGCTCCTGCCAAACAGCCTGGGCACTCTCAAGACCCTTGGAATGGCTTGCATCCCCACTCTCTGGTGCAAAGCTCTTCTCTTCTCCCAGCTGTTCTCCAGCACGCAGCTCACGTATTGGGGCATTCCGGCAGCCCTCCAACACAGTCCCAGCCCCCTCTGGGCCTTCTGGGCGTCCCTGGCTTGGTGCTTCCTCAGAGCAATTCTCAGCCCCCTCTGGCCTGGCTCCCACTGTCTTCTTCAGTGCCTGCCTTCTCCCGGCCCAGGGCTTGCTCCCGTCCACCTTATCAAAAGGAATTGACGACTCCTGGCTGTCTGCCATCTCTCCCCCGGGGCTCAGCCTACTCACGATACAGTAGCACCTCCCGGTCCGGCAGATCCTTCCCAGCGAGCTCCGTTCGCTCTAGCTGGCTCCAGCTACTCCTTAGCTGGCCTTTGGCTGCTGGCCTCTCACACGCACGAACGTTGCTTATCTTTATTGCTGACCTCCATAACCTGTTGGGGTCAATGACGTCCAGGGGTCCGGCACACTTCTCTTGCGCAGCTCTGGTCTTCCCCCCTGGGACCTTTGACTCAGCAGAGCGTAAAACACAGCGGAACAGAAGCTTGAACGTTCTTCGTGCGAAGGCAATAACTCAGGCTGAAACGCAGCAGTCTCCTTATCTTAAAGTCTTTATTCCTTAGCAAAACACAACATCTATAAATCTCCTGGCGACAGTTCGCCCATGTTGCTTGCTCTCTCAACGGAGCTAACACGCACACTGAAAGAACACAGTAAACCACTCCCTTCAGTGTTCTAAGCCCGCCCTCAGAATGTGAGGCGTCATCACTCAGAACTCTTAACCCTGTAAGTTCTGAGCCTCTCCTAACAGGGACCACTTACCAGCGGGAAGGTAAACGGTGTTTCCGTGTGCTGCGCTGGCTCGCCAGATGCAGCTTGTCACGCTGGCCACGTGACCCGGAAGTGTCTGCGGACAGCGCTGGCTCCCAGCCTCTAGAGTGAGATGAGCGCACAACCCTAGAGTCTGGCAAGACTGGCCCATACGGGCAGGGGTACTTTTACCTTTTATAATGAGAAGAACATCCTTCTTTGGTGTCATTTCTATAAGGTGTTGTAAATCTTCATAGAATTGGTCAATTTCAGTTTCTTCAGCACCAGTAGTTGGTGCATAAACTTGGATTACTGTGATGTTAAAAGGTCTGCCTTGGATTCGTATCGAGATCATTCTATCATTTTTGAGATTGCATCCCAGTACAGCTTTCGCCACTCTTTTGTTGACTATGAGGGCCACTCCATTTCTTTTACGGGATTCTTGCCCACAGTAGTAGATATGATGGTCATCCGAACTGAATTCACCCATTCCCGTCCATTTTAGTTCACTGATGCCCAGGATGTCAATATTTATTCTTGCCATCTCATTTTAGACCACATCCAACTTACCAAGGTTCATGGTTCTTACATTCCAGGTTCCTATGCAATATTTTTCTTTACAGCATTGGACTTTCCTTTCGCTACCAGGCATATCCGCAACTGAGCGACCTTTCGGCTTTGGCCCAGCCACTTCATCAGCTCTAAATCTATCTGTACTTGTCCTCCGCTCTTCCTCAGTAGCATGTTGGACGCCTTCTGACCTGAGGGGCTCATCTTCCAGTGTCATAAGTTTCATATGCCTGTTGTCTTTGTCCATGGAGTTTTCTTGGCAGGGATACTGGAGTGGCTTGCTGGTTCCTGCTCCAGGTGGATCATGATTGGTCAAAACTCTCCACTATGACCTGTCCAACTTGGGTTGCCCTGCACAGCATAGCTCATAGATTCTCTGAGTCATTCAAGCCCCTTTGCCACGGCAAGGCAGTGATCCATGAATGGGAGTATTGTATTGAACTTTATTACGGCCATTGGCCCATCACACGACAGTTTCCCATACCAACATAATGTACTTAAAGCTCCAAATTTAAAACCGCTAAAACTTACAAAAAACAGACAAGAACCAAAGCAAAACAAAAACAACAGACCAACATCATACATTACAATAAATCTGTAACATAAACATCGCCCTCTACTCATAAATTAGTAGAAGACATCAATGGTGATATCACCTAATTACATCCTAAAACATGGATCATAGTTTAGAGGGATTATCCGAGCCGCACAGGAGTCCGTTTCTCTTCTTTAGGGATAGAACGCTGATCAAGAATCTGGCAACCATGAGTGATCTTAGGGGGTCATCATCATTTAATAGATATCTCAGTTTGGCTTCATTCGTATCATCGGCAATTCCCTTTAGATATTGAGCAAGAAACTTGCTCCTGGCCGATGAGTGAAATGCACAATCAAAAATTATGTGATGCAACGATTCCGGTGCCCCACAATTACAATCACATAAGAGCGATATCTGTCCATTGGAGAATCTATTTCTCAGCACGTTCGATGGGAAGGTGTTGAATCTTGCCTTTATAAAGGCATATCTATGAGCCGAAGAAGTTAAGGAACTCAAATAGTTTGGGAGCCTTAAGAGGGGTAATAAACCAAGATTTAGAGGTGAGCAGGTACCATTGCCCAAGACCATTTTCTGCTGCAAGTCCATCTCCTCTAGTTTACAGGTTACTGTTCTTTTAGCTGGAACTATATCCTGCTCTAGTAATTTGGATGGGGAGATTCCCATTGCCGTAATTTTCAGTTGTAAATTTTTTACCCATGGGCTCTGGAAATCGTCTCTCCACATGCATTGTATCAAGTACAAGTTTGGGAGATTGTGCCACAGAGATAACCAGTGACAAAGTATGTGCTTCCACAGAGCGTTTTCCAGGGATACAATATTAAGTTCCATGCATAGCGCTGTATTACTTACACAGTTGGGCAGTTTCATTATCCCTCTTAAAAACTGATTTTGAATAACCTCTAGGTGGGATAAGTTGACAAAAGTCCCCCAAATTGAGATGGCATAAGCAATTGTCGGGATCACCTTGGCCTTGAAGACTTTCAACGCCGATGGGATATGAAGGGCCCCATCGGTGAAGAAAAATCGCAAGATCGCCAAGGAGATAGCTTTGGCTCTATTTGTAACATAGGCTACATGGGCCTTCCATCTAAGGTTATGCTGTAACCAAACTCCCAAGTATTGGAATCTATAGACTTGTTCGATGACTCTCCCATCAATTCTCCAATTATGGAGTTTCCGGCTCTTTGAGAAAATTAGAATTTTAGATTTCTCATAATTAATTGTAAGGGAATTTGCGTTACAATATGATCCAAAAATTTTTAAGGCCCTCATAAGACCTACTCTAGAAAAAGAAAGGATGACTGCGTCATCCGCATATAGTAACAAAGGGCAGCGATAAAGTGCTAGGCGGGGTGCATGAATCCTTTCTTGAGCCTCTATTAGGGGAGTCCTCATGTCGCTTATGAACAAATTAAACAGGAATGGAGCCAATATACAACCCTGTCGGACACCTCTGTTAATGGGAATTGAATTGGTGAGATCACCCTCCGGGGTGAGTCTCACTCTAGCCGCTGAGTTCTCATGGAGTTTGATTATTAGCCAGAGAAGCCTTCTGTCGATGCCCCAGCGGGTGAGTTTTTCCCAGAGGATGCTCCTGGAGATACTATCGAATGCTGCCTTTAGGTCAATGAATGCCACACAGAGTTGGCCACCCTTTGGGGTGGAATATTTCCAGGCAAGATGCTGTAAAATTAGAATATGATTTATTGTTGACTGTTTTGGGCGGAATCCAGCTTGTTCGGGCCCAATTAATTTTTTCTCTTCGGCCCATTGAATAAGTCTGTTCAACAGGAAGCGGGCATACAGTTTCCCCACTATTGAGAGCAGACTGATATTTCTGTAATTCCCCGGGTCATCTGGTGAGCCCTTTTTGTGGATTGGAACGATAACAGCGTCCTTCCATACTTCCGGAATCATTCCAGAGTTGTTCACGGCATCGAAGATGGTTGCCAGGGCTTTGGCCCACCAGTCCGCGTGGTATTTTATAGCTTCAGCCGGGATCAGGTCTGGTCCAGGCGCTTTCCCTGTTTTAAGTTTAACGATCAAGTCATGGGTGTCTTCCGGATCGGTGGGGGGCCAGAGAGGAAGCTGATCTTGAGATTCATCTCTTGTGTTAACAATACAGTCAGTTGTGGCAAAGTAGTTTTTTAAGTAAGATTCCCAAACCGGGGCAGGAATAATAGTTAAAGGGTATCTTTTAGTTCTTTTATTTACCAGGAGCCAAAATTGTCTGGAGTTCCGTGATGATGAGGCTTCTATGATTGCCCGCCATTGATTCACTTGCCATTCCTGTCTGGCTCCCTTTTGAATTTGCTTATAGGCCGATTTTGCTTGGAAATATTCTTTTGGCAGGACCGTTGCTCCGGAGGCTTTATACTCTTTATATATGTTACCAAGAAGTTGTCTAGCCTGTTTACAAGCACTATTGAACCACAGTGCACCTATCTTCCTTTGTGTTTGATTTATTTTATGCGTCGGGACAGAGAAAAAGGACGTTAGATCTGCCGACAGGTTCGAGAATAGTCTTAGAGTTTGATCATAATCATAATAATCCTCGATTAAGCCTGAGTATGCTTGTTTTAGTCGTTGTTGGAAATATGCTGAATATTTTTGGGCCTGTAGTTCGGACCATTTTATACTTTTGATTTGCAATGCTGAGTTCGTAATCAAATGTGTTGGGTGTCTATCTCCATCTGGGGTCCAGTCTATAATCATTGTGGCGACCAACGGTAGGTGGTCGCTCAGTTGAATATTTTCAACTTTAAAGTGGGAAAATTTGGGGAATATGTCATGAGATACTAACATATAATCCAGGACACTGTTTGCAGAGGAGCTTATGTGTGTAAACTCACCCGGTACGTCAGGCGGGCAGTTCCCGTTTAGAATCACTAAGTTTAGACGTAGTACCAATTGGTAAAGAAGGGTTCCTGCTTCATTTACCCTTTTGTCTTTGGAAAGTCTTTGATTATGGAGGGAGAGGTCATTAATGAATTCTGGGGTTATCCACCATTTGGCTTTGATTAAGGACTCCCAGTTTGTTGCAATGCGAGCATTGAAGTCCCCTGCTATAACATTGGGTATATTGGGGTATTTGGAGTGACAAAGAGTAAGATGTTCCTCCAAGATTCCCCATTTATTGTATAAGTCTGCAATGTTGCCTCCAGGAGGAAGATAAACATTTGTTATAACAAGTTCAAAGTTTTCCCCCGTAATCAGGGCTGTAATTGCAAAGGTGGAAGCATTTACAAGCGTGAGTTTTGCCTGTATTTTCAAGGAAACTGCTATAACTAATCCTCCACTAGGCCGGCCTCCTTTAGTGGACGGGCATGCCGGTAATGATGTAACATCAAAACCATTAATATCTACTCTCCCCTCTTCCCATGTTTCCTGCAGGAGAATTACTTGGTGTGAGTTTATTAGTTTTACAAGGTCCGGGTCAGATTTTTTCCCCTTCCAGCCTGCTATGTTCCAGCTTAAAAGGGAGAACGGGAGAGGATTTGACTGAAGTTTGGGTAGTCACAGTGGAGAAGGGGGGAACGCTGATCTTGGTGGGTTGTCAAATTTAAAGAAGTCAGTAATTTTCCTTTGCCTAATAGTAGATGACTTCTCTCCTTTTGGCACAGGTGTGCTTCTTGAGCTATTTGTAATTATACTCTGCTCGCCCGATCCTATAGGGGTAGTGTCCTGGTTTGGTCTAGTCTCCTCTCTGAAATCCCTTATTTTATCAGAGAGCTTATCACCTAGGGGAGCAGAGATTAAGTCAGTACAAGTTTTAACTATTATTGGATTTTCCTTCCGTGGGTATATCATCTTATTTATGTGGCCCAAGGGGTCTTCTGTCCAGTCCATATCGGTAGCAGATTGAACTTCTAAATCATCAGCTAGAGATTCACCGTCCGATAATGATGACTCCAGGTCAGGCATTGAGGAATGTGTCGAAATTTTGTTTACATTTTGCTGTTCTTTAGCAGGTATAACCATTCCAGCGGGTGCAGGAAGAGCTGGTTCCAGATTAACTAATAGGGGTGGCGAGACGATTGTCTGTATCGTTGCCTTGGATTTTATGGACCTATTTTGAGGCTGTGGGCTAAATTTGAGAAGGTCCACTGAGCCTCCAATGGCCCTGTTGGTTTGAATTTCTTTGTTTCCTATTTTGCTTTTGGCCTGAGACATCTTCTCCCTTAACTTGTCTAATTTATTTATTATTTTTTCTTTTTCTTGTGACTGTAATTCGTCAAATGAATTCATAAGGGCGCTTTCATCAATGGATATTCTGGAACCACCCAAGTTCGTTCCTGGTTGTGGACTGCAGGCAATCTCCTCCGTTCTCTGCGGGGAAAGCAACATCTCTTTGTCTGACGATTTTGTAGAGCTTGTTTCTGAATCTAATATCTCTTTCTCTTTTTCCACAAGTAGTGGTTTTACTATGTTGTCCGCAAAAACCCTTGTGGGTATGATTTTTGTTTTTATAAATTTCCATTTTTGTCTTATTATTAATAAGGGTAGTCTCAGCGAACGGAAGGCTAAAATAACTTTGTAAGAGCCATATGATTGAGTTAGCGGAAGTAAAGCATGAAGATCAATATGAACTATGCTTATTCTCAGGATTTTACTTAGGGCAATTTTAGCTCCTTCCAAGCTTGACCAGTCCCATATCTCAGACCTTATCGTTAGGCATATCTTCTTAGGTTGCAATGTTAGATTTTGCTTACACATGAGATCGTTTAGTTTGTATTTTCCCATCCCCTTTGCCCCAGAGTTTGGTGGGGGTATCACTGGAGGTCCCCTCTGGTAGTTAATTTTGAGGGCAATTTTGGCATCCATATCCATCACTTTTTCCGTTAGCTTGGAAATTGAGCACGTCAGAAAGTCTATCTTTTAAAATATACAGTCCAGTGTCCTAATGACTAGTTGTAAATGGGAGGACTCATTTCCCAGCTGGTTTTCTTTATCCCGGATCTTTTTCCCCTCCACATCGGGCCCGCCCTTGATGGGAGTGCTCATTAGATTACAAGTGTGTAAGGTGGTATTTTGGGACTTGGGAATGTTATTAGCTACATCCAAGTCACTTAGTGGAAGAAATCTATTGTATGTAGTAACTGCTGCTTGAAAATTTGACTGGTCTGTTCTTTCTTTCGCTTGTAGCTTAGGGCTAGGGAGAAGCAGTAATTCCTCTGCTTCTCTGAGGCGTTTCCTCTTGCCCATAGCTACAGTAGATATGAGCTAAATAGTGTAAATAATACAGGAGAGAAGAAGGGGACTTCCTACCACAGTCAATGATTTAGCTATACAGCTGAGTATTTAACTCCAGGGATTTCTCCGCAGTTCGTTGAAGAGCTATAATAAGAGTCAAATTCCGATAAAGATTTACCCCTGTTGAGGGCTCAAGTAGATCATCTCAGCTCAGCCCTCTTCACGATCAATTGTTCGAGGGAAGGGCTCTCAATTTGAATCTTTATCCAGTCCCCCATCCCTCCCCTATTCGGTCTCCGGGAAAAGTGCAGGCAGGCTTTACTTGGAACAGAAGCTCTCACCGCTTTGTGAACTTCCAGGCTTTTGTTTGATTGATTTAAACTTCAGTCTCCTCTCTCTTCACCCCTCTCTGCCGAAAACTTCTTCTTCACCTCTCGGAGTGTAATTACAGCAACCCAAGCCTCGCAGCCTCGCAGCTTTCCACTCTCGCCGCTTTCTTTCAGCCTCAGGTGGTCGTGAGACTGTGGAGAGACCTGGCGAGCGAGTGACGGGCGGACAGGGCAGCGTCAAGGCTGCTGCTGCTCTAGGCAAGTAATTAAAACCAATTTGTTGAGCTCCTTTGCCGTGGGAGTCGCAGGCTTTCAAGATTAATGGTGTCGTCTATTGTTCCTTATCTGCAAAGCGCTGACTCATTCGGCACTTTCTCTGCTCACAGCTCAACATTCTTCTGCTCTCAAGCTCCAAGTTAAAAGAAACAGTTGTGATTAAGAAAAATAAAATACTTGGTCTAAAGCAAGTTAAAACGAGATAAAATCAATTAAAACTCAGTTAAAATTTATGGAGCTCTGGAGCTGACTGCCTAGCCTGCCGCCATCTTGACCGGAACTCCGTTGTTGGGTGAATGGGAGTATATTGTGAGCATTTTCAAAAGAAAAGCTTTGAGTTCATTTGCAAATGGACGTGCTCCTATCCTTCGCCTCCTTTTAATGGGAGGAGCTCAAGCTTTCTGAAACATGATTTAAAAGGCAAATACATAAAAACCGCACTCAGTTTGACCTCATTAAGCCTTGTGGCCAGAGAGAACAATTTTAACGCCACAATGAAACAATTCCCTTGGGAATCCTGAGTGGTTCCAATACTATCAGTTGGAAAGCTCTTCAATCTGAGCAGGCGGAAAGCAAAGAGTTAGGTTACTGTAAATTCCGTCATAGAGCTTCAGTATGCTGATGACTCCTATTTGCATTGTTTCTCTCCCCCAACATACTATCTCGATTGAACTATACACATTTTCGCACACATAATTTCACCCATACATCTCCACATATGCAATAACACTTTCCCAGTATGTGCATATGCAGCACGCACATACACACACAAAACCCATGTAGAATCTTCACCTATAGTGGTGTGCATAGATGTAACCACTCTTTCTCCCTAGATCCATTTGGGTAAAGTGTCATGTGCAAAGCCGCCCTGCATTAAGAAAAAAACATGCCCTTCCTCTCTCTCTTACCGTGACTTACTACACTTTGATCTTCCTTCCTCCTATTTACTCCTATAACTGCATTGTACATTGTGTTGTTGTCGTTTAGTTGTGTCCGACTCTTCATGATCCCCTGGACCAGAGCTCACCAGGCACTCCTCTCTTCCACTGCCTCCCACAGTTTGGTCAAGCTCATGCTGGTAGCTTCGAGAACACTATCCAACCATCTTGTCCTCTGTCGTCCTCTTCTCCTTGTGCCCTCCATCTTTCCCAACATCAGGGTCTTTTCCAGGGAGTCTTCTCTTCTCATGAAGTGGCCGAAGTATTGGAGCCTCAGCTTCATGATCTGTCCTTCCAGCGAGCACTCAGGGCTGATTTCCTTCAGAATGGAGAGGTTTGATCTTCTTGCAGTCCATGGGACTCTCAAGAGTCTCCTCCAGCACCAGAATTCAAAAGCATCCATTCTTCGGCGATCAGCCTTCTTGATGGTCCAGCTCTCACTTCCATACATCACTACTGGGAAAACCATGACTTTAACTATACGGACCTTTGTTGGCAAGGTGATGTCTCTGCTTTTTAAGATGCTGTCTAGGTTTGTCATCGCTTTTCTCCCAAGGAGCAGGCGTCTTTTAATTTCGTGACGGTTGTCACCATCTGCAGTGATCATGGAGCCCAAGAAAGTCAAATCTCTCACTGCCTCCATTTCTTCCCCTTCTATTTGCCAGGAGGTGATGGGCCCAGTGGCCATGATCTTCGTTTTTTTGATGTTGAGCTTCAGACCATATTTGGCGCTCTCCTCTTTCACCCTCATTAAAAGGTTCTTTAATTCCTCCTCACTTTCTGCCAAGGTTGTGTCATCTGCATATCTAAGGTTGTTGATATTTCTTCTGGCAATCTTAATTCCAGCTTGGGATTCATCCAGCCCAGCCTTTCGCATGATGAATTCTGCATATAAGTTAAATAAGCAGGGAGACAATATACAGCCTTGTCGTACTCCTTTCCCAATTCAGCTGGAATATCATCACTTCCACTGGCCTTGTTATTTGCAGCGTTTTCTAAGGCCCATTTGACTTAACTCTCCAGGATGTCTGGCTCAAGGTTAAATAAGTTAAATAAGCAGGGAGACAATATACAGCCTTGTAGTACTCCTTTCCTAATTTTGAACCAATCAGTTGTTCCATATCCAGTTCTAACTGTAGCTTCTTGTCCCACATAGAGATTTCTCAGGAGACAGATGAGGTGATCAGGCACTCCCATTTCTTTAAGAACTTGCCATAGTTTGCTGTGGTCGACACAGTCAAAGGCTTTTGCATCGTCAATGAAGCAGAAGTAGATGTCTTTCTGGAACTCTCTAGCTTTCTCCATAATCCAGTGCGTGTTTACAATTTGGTCTCTGGTTCCTCTGCCTCTTCTAAATCCAGCTTGCACTTCTGGGAGTTCTCGATCCACATACTGCTTGAGCCTTCCTTGTAGAATTTTAAGCATAACCTTGCTAGCGTGTGAAATGAGTGCAATTGTGTGGTAGTTGGAGCATTCTTTGGCACTGCCCTTCTTTGGGACTGGGATGTAGAATGATCTTCTCCAATCTTAGACTGATCTTCTCCAATCTTCTGGCCACTGCTGAGTTTTCCAAATTTGCTGGCATATTGAGTGTAGCACCTTAACAGCATCATCTTTTAAAATTTTAAATAGTTCAGCTGGAATATCATCACTTCCACTGGCCTTGTTATTAGCAGTGCTTTCTAAGGCCCATTTGACTTCACTCTCCAGGATGTCTGGCTCAAGGTTAGCAACCACACTACCTTCTGTTAACCACACTATCTTCTGCTTCTGTTAGGTCCTTACCATTTTTGTCCTTTATTATGGTAATCTTTGTACGAAATGTTCCTTTCAAATCTCCAATTTTCTTGAACAGATCTCTGGTTTTTCCCATTCTATTGTTTTCGTCTATTTCTTTGTATTGCTTGTTTAAGAAGGCCTTCTTGTCTCCTTGCTATTTTTTTGAAATCTGCATGTCACTATCTCCCTTGCATTTTGCTTGCCTTCTCTCCCCCGCTATTTGTAATGCCTCGTTGGACAGCCACTTTGCTTTCTTGCATTTCCTTTTAATTGGGATGGTTTTCGTTGCTGCCTCCTGTACAATGTTACGAGCCTCCATCCATAGTTCTTTAGGCACTCTGTCCACCAAATCTCAATCCTTAAACCTGTTCCTCACTTCCACTGTGTATTCATAAGGGATTTGATTTCGATTGTACCTTACCGGCCCAGTGGTTTTTCCTACTTTCTTCAGTTTAAGCCTGAATTTTGCTATAAGAAGCTGATGATCTGAGCCACAGTCAGCTCCAGGTCTTGTTTTTGCTGACTGTATAGAGCTTTTCCATCTTTGGCTGCAGAGAATATAATCAATCTGATTTCGATGCTGCCCATCTGGTGATGTCCCTGTGTAGAGTCGTCTCTTGCGTTGTTGGAAAAGAGTGTTTGTGATGACCAGCTTGTTCTCTTGGCAGAACTCTATTAGCCTTTGCCCTGCTTCGTTTTGAACTCCAAGGCCAAACTTGCCAGTTGTTCCTTTTATCTCTTGATTCCCTACTTTAGCATTCCAATCCCCTATAATGAGAAGATGGGACGCAGGTGGCGCTGTGGGTAAAACCTCAGCGCCTAGGATTTGCCGATCACATGGTCGGCGGTTCGAATCCCCGCGGCGGGGTGAGCTCCCGTCGTTCGGTCCCAGCGCCTGCCAACCTAGCAGTTCGAAAGCACCCCCGGGTGCAAGTAGATAAATAGGGACCGCTTACCAGCGGGAAGGTAAACGGCATTCCGTGTGCTGCGCTGGCTCGCCAGATGCAGCTTGTCACGCTGGCCACGTGACCCGGAAATGTCTGCGGACAGTGCTGGCTCCCGGCCTCTAGAGTGAGATGAGCGCACAACCCTAGAGTCTGGCAAGACTGGCCCGTACGGGCAGGGGTACCTTTACCTTTTATAATGAGAAGAACATCCTTCTTTGGTGTCATTTCTATAAGGTGTTGTAAATCTTCATGGAATTGGTCAATTTCAGTTTCTTTAGCACCAGTAGTTGGTGCATAAACTTGGATTACTGTGATGTTAAAAGGTCTGCCTTGGATTCGTATCGAGATCATTCTATCATTTTTGAGATTGCATCCCAGTACAGCTTTCGCCACTCTTTTGTTGACTATGAGGGCCACTCCATTTCTTTTACGGGATTCTTGCCCACAGTAGTAGATATGATGGTCATCCGAACTGAATTCACCCATTCCTGTCCATTTTAGTTCACTGATGCCCAGGATGTCAATATTTATTCTTGCCATCTCATTTTAGACCACATCCAATTTACCAAGGTTCATGGTTCTTACATTCCAGGTTCCTATGCAATATTTTTCTTTACAGCATTGGACTTTCCTTTCGCTACCAGGCATATCCGCAACTGAGCGACCTTTCGGCTTTGGCCCAGCCACTTCATCAGCTCTAAATCTATCTGTACTTGTCCTCCGCTCTTCCTCAGTAGCATGTTGGACGCCTTCTGACCTGAGGGGCTCATCTTCCAGTGTCATAAGTTTCATATGCCTGTTGTCTTTGTCCATGGAGTTTTCTTGGCAGGGATACTGGAGTGGCTTGCTGGTTCCTGCTCCAGGTGGATCATGTTTGGTCAAAACTCTCCACTATGACCTGTCCAACTTGGGTTGCCCTGCACAGCATAGCTCATAGATTCTCTGAGTCATTCAAGCCCCTTTGCCACGGCAAGGCAGTGATCCATGAATGGGAGTATATTGTGAGCATTTTCAAAAGAAAAGCTTTGAGTTCATTTGCAAATGGACGTGCTCCTATCCTTCACCTCCTTTTAATGGGAGGAGCTCAAGCTTTCTGAAACATGATTTAAAAGGCAAATACATAAAAACTGCACTCAGTTTGACCTCATTAAGCCTTGTGGCCAGAGAGAACAATTTTAACGCCACAATGAAACAATTCCCTTGGGAATCCTGGTTCCAATACTATCAGTTGTTTGAGACCTATAAAAGTGACAAACGAAAAGGCTTTGCGCCAGAAAGCTCTAAATTTGAATCTGATTTGGTGAATTCTAAATCCAAAACCCTGTCCAAAATGTACCGACTCCTCCTTGGCTGGGAAGTCAAGGAGGAGGAGGTCAAAGCGGCAATGATATATACAGTATATGTGTATATAAGTTATATATATGCATTAATGGGAAAACTTGTGGAAGGTGAACTGGAAATTCACAGCTTGCTATACCCTGAGATAGAACTTCCAGAAAATGTTTCATGTGTGGTATCTGACACCCTGGAAGCTCTCTAAAATGTACAAAAATGTCTCCAGCACGTGGTGGAGATGTAAAGAGGAAATGGGCACAATTTTTCATGTGTGGTAGCGGTGCAGGAAAATAGAGAGGTTCTGAGAGGACATTTATTCAGAGCTTAAAAGAATGCTAAATATAGCTTTTTAAAAAACAACAACAACAACCCGGTAGCCTTCCTACTGGGGATCATAGATCTGGATATTCCCAAAAATGTTAGCGAGATCTTCCTTTATGCCACTGTTGCCGCCAGGATGCTTTTTGCATCAGATTGGAAAAATGACAATGTTCCTTCTAGGACAGAATGGATTCAAAAACAGGTTGAATACTCGGAGTTGAATAATTGGAAAAAATAAAAAATAAACCAAAACATGTATTGATTTCTAAGTGGGAAGTAGTTAAAATATATTTGAAAAATAATTGTTGCAGTCTAAACTCTGTTGTAGGGGATGCGGGTGGCGCTGTGCGTTAAACCACAGAGCCTAGGACTTGGCGATCAGAAGGTCGGCGGTTCGAATTCCCGTGATGGGGTGAGCTCCCGTTGCTCAGTCCCAGCTCCTGCCAACCTAGCAGTTCGAAAGCATGTCGAGTAGTGCAAGGAAGGTAAAAGGTGTTTCCGTGCACTGCTCTGGTTCGCCAGAAGCGGCTTAGTCCTGCCGGCCACATGACCCGGAAGCTGTACACCGGCTCCCACGGACAATAAAACGAGATGAGCACCGCAACCCCAGAGTCGTCCAGGACTGAACCTAATGTTCAGGTGTCCCTTTACCTTTTTAAACTCTGTTGTAGCATTCAAATAAAATCTGTAGTAGTTGGTAGTAAGAATCAAGACCACAGATAATTAAATATTTATTTATACTTTATTTATATTTTTGACAAGTTTTGGCAAGAAGTTAATAATGAATATGTGAAATATGGAGTAGATGGGAAGTTGTATGTAAAGAAAGATGATATTCTTTATTCTGCTTATTAGATTTCCCCCTTTTTTCTATTAGTTGATTTGTTGTGTACTTTTGTATGAATGGATGATGAAGACTGTTTCTTTTGTTTCTTTCAGTTAAGCTAATACAATTTTAAAAAGAAAATAAACATACATGGGCTATTACTGAATTCTTCCACACTTTATTTCACTGCCCAACTAAGCCTTTGCAGGTGTAAAACAATGGCTCTTTTCCAGCCTCGGAATAGCAGGATTGACAAGGTGGTATAGAGTGCAGATTATCAATTATTTCATCCACTTTTTAATAGGTTTCCTTTTGCAGACGCACCGTTTTAGGCCGTGGCACAAAACATCATGCCAACAGTCATAAATATTGTCACAGCCCCTTGTGATGATGACACAGTTGTTCGAATCTGGTTTTGCAGGACCTTTATTTCTTGGACGATGACTATCCCAGTAGCTGAAAAGGAGAGGAGAAACTACTCAGTCTGAATACTTATTTTATTGTGTACCTCTTAGAATCAAATACTTGCCAATCCTCCACACACTTATTCATTATTTTTGCAGTAACCCAGAGGAGTAACATTCAGAGGAGAATTCTCTTTTGGTCTAGAGCACTCCCCTGCCTCTCTGCCCTACCCTGTAGTCAGAGCTTACACACTTTCTGCACTACCACCAACACCAGATGAGTCTCATTTTATTCCCCGTATCAAGAAGTTTTTAATGATTGCTTTTTTATGTTTTGATATATGCTGTGAGCTGCCCAGAGTGGTTGGGGGAAACTAGCAGATGGGTGGGGTATTATTATTATGTCTGATTGGAAGGCAAATCATGTGCTAGCCTGCAGAAACACGTACATCCAGCCAGCACTTATTGCGCTTTCCTCAGGAAAATAAGGGGGGAAATATTCTTGCAGGCAAACCCTATAAATTAATAAATGGTAGGATTTTGATTAATTGGTTCTCTCATCAAAGAGTACTCACCCCACACTTGGGTCTTGGCTTCCAGGATTCCCAACACTCAGAGTGTGGGCTGCCTTTGCACTCTGATTGAAGCAGGGGTGTCCAAACATTTTTCAAAGAGGGCCAGATTTGATGAAATGAACGTGCGTGAGGACCGACCAAAGTTGTTGTCTTTTTTTTTGGATTGAAGTTGTTTACCTTTTTAAAGGATTTTACCCGAGAAAATAAACTGCTGCATGGGCCGTATTAAACTAACCGGCGGGCTGGATTAGGCCCCTGGGCCTGACTTTGGACATGCCTGGTAAAGCACCAGAGAAGCTTGAAAAGCAATTGCTTTGGTGCACCCCAGGTCCCTTCCCTCTGGAGTGCTGGAGGAAGTGGAAGGGTGGTGGCAGCAATGGCCAGAGAGTGAATCCCACTGGTTGCCCTCCAGGGTTGTTGTGTTGCAACTGGGCAACAAAGGTGGTTTGAGAGGCTCATTTAATCACACCTTTCCTGGCTGTGGATTTTGTTCTCTTCTATTTTAACCATGTGCAATTGTTTTTGTATTTTGTAAACCACTTTGAAGCTCTCTGGAAACGAATTGGTCTATAAATTAAACCATCGTAAAGAACAATATAAACACAGAAACATCTTGGCTCTCTTCAAATACTTATTGGTTATGAAAGTTCCCAGATGAGGAGGAGTTTGGACTTACAGTTTATCCAGGCGAAAGCCCTTTTGATAGCAGCGCCAATCTGAGCCTACCATGTTAATTCCAATAAAATAATCGGTCGGTCTGGGCTTCACTATGGATACAGCAAAGGCCTACATCACAGAACAGAAGAAAGTCTAGATAAGGGGGAAATGAAGGAGCAAAAATGCCTAGGTCTTGGTCTCATTGAGGAGCAGGAAACTTTAGCTGGCAGAAATACAATGGGCAGATTGATCACCAGAACAAGCTGGTTTGCGCATGTACCACCAATCAGGGCACAACTGCACTGGCTGGTGATTAGTAGTCCAAATCGAAGTGCTGGTGTTGACCTATAAAGCTTTACATGGCTCAGGAGCCAATACCTTAAGGATTGCCTCTCCCCTTAGGAACCCACCATACCCCGTGCTTGTCATCTGAGGCCCTCCGCAATGTCCCAGAGAGGTGAGAAGGATTGCAAAAAGAGAAGGGGCCTTTCCTGTGGTGGTTCCCAATTATGGAATGTTCATCCCAGAGAGGCTTCCCTAGCGCCATCATTACATGCCTTTAGGCATCAGGCAAAACCATTCCTCTTTCCCCAGGCTATAAAGTAATCTATAGCCTGTAAAAGTGTGGGGGAGAGGACTGTTATTATGATGATTGTTTTATTATTAATAACCTGTCTGTTAGCATGCTTTTTTATTACTTCATGGCAGAGTGGGGATTCAAATCCCGGTTTCCCAGGTCTCATGTCTGTCCCTTATCAGTCTCTACAACTACGGCAGATGCTGAAATCTATCCCCAAAGTCACACTCCTCCATTGTCCCTGAAGAATTTATTGCATGATCTGCTCACCTGCTCCTCATCACTTTCAACACATAACAATTTTGTTTCGTATTTCATCCTTTCGCAGTATTGTATGCACTGTTTCCAAGTCCTTGGGGTGGCAATGAAGTCAAATATATATAGGGCTCCATGCCAAACAATCCATTCCTCACGTAACCTGTGGTGAATGTCACCTTTGAGCAATGCCCAGAATGTGAGAGGAATAAAATGAGAGACAGGATAAGTGAGGTTGTAGTAGAAGCCAGCTTGTAGGACTCTGCAGAGTTTAAAACACTGATATTAGGGGGAACCTTGGGAGCACCTTGGGTGGGGGAACCACCCCCACTGAAGAAAATCTAGCATTGTCCTCAAGGACCCACTAGGACCCACTGGCTATGCACTTAAAGGATAAAGTTGCTCACCTTCAGAGTGCATTTGTTTCTCCAAATGTTGCATCTCCAGTTGAAGAAGCCAGTGGCTCTATAGAGGATGTTTAGTGGGATCAGTTTCACCTTATGCAATTTGCTGAGATTGCAGCAATGCATCCAACCCCATGGCCCCTCAACTCCAATCACTCCTAGCTTATCAAATCTATCGGAGGGGGCTGACTGGTTGGGTCCAGATTGTGGTTAATGCTTTGCTACATGAGCGGGTGGTCCTTGTGGCATTGAAAGAAGCAGTGGTGTGACCACTCCTAAAGAAAGCAGCTCTGGCCCCTTTGGATTAGAACAGCTATGGGCCGTTGCCAATGTTCCCTTTTGGGGGAAGGTAGAGGAGAGGGCCATGGTAGATGCCCCAATGGCTAGAAGTGGCTTTTACCAGCTGCAGCTGGTTCAACAGGTCTGGTCATTCCTGAACCATGATTCCTTGCCACAACAGTTCATACTTTGCTCAGTTCAAGACTGGATTAATGCAGAATGCTCTATTTGAGGCTTCCCTCGTGCTTGACCTGCAGTTGGTGCTGAATGCTACAGCATGATTGCTGACAGGAGTGAGGCCTTGTCAGCATATAACTTCTTTGCTCAGGGATCTGCGCATAACTTATTTGGTCTGAGAAGTACCATTCATTTCCTTCCCTCTTTCTCTTTTTGCACCCATTAAAAATTCACTAGCCAGCTTTCTAACAGATTTGGGTCAACAGCCCAAAGTACCAGACACAGACTGAAAGGTGCAAGGGAGCTCCACCAGGTCTCCTGTGAAATTCAACCTTGCTGTAGCCAATTCCTTCTAGACAGTTTTAGAACTGTTTTTGAGTGCAGAGCATATACCAAAAAACCTAGAACGACCCACCATTTGAACAGTAGGAAAGAAAATATAGGAAACAAAAGCTGTAGTACTGACATGATGGGAAAGAAAATTCTTTTTTCTTACTTCACAGGCTCAGGATGAATTCCCTTAGCATGGAAAGGAGGACATGTGGGGACTGGTCATTGAGTCATGAGTCAAGTTTAGTATTTGGCCCTCAGGACAAATGCCTCAACAGACATGCTAATGCAACAGCTTGTTCCTAAAAGTACTATGGGATTAACCAGACATCCGTAGTAATAATAATGATAATGATAATGATAATGATGATGATGATGATGATAATAATAATAATAATAATAATAATAATAATAATATTTATACCCCGCCCATCTGGCTAGGTTTCCACTGTAATGGAGCTGTTGCTCTCATAGGCTCAACAACATGGCCTTTTGACTGTGTCCATACTATTTAAAATCCTGTACCTGATAGAGAACTTGTACATAGTACACAGATAACTTGTGACCTTTCCTATGTTGCTGGTTCGCAGCTTGAGACCGTCAGCCTGCAATTTCACAGGGAAGAGCCCTAGTGGGCCAGAGCTAGTATGCTCATCCCTACAGCCCTCTGCGCGTGTGCTCACTTAAAACACCTGAAGAGAGCTACCCATTCTCTGTTTCCAGCTGTGCTAATCTGACTGATATTTCAAAACGGGATTGGCACCAGAATTGTGCCATTCTAGCCTGTAATGGAAAAGAGAAGTCCATCCCAATGGTTCTGAAATCGCCTATTGCCTCAAAGGTTCTGGCACCTTGACCAATAAAAGTGGTTTCTGAGTAACTTACTAATAGCCTGCTGTAGTTCACTGATTTTCTTTTTCTCTTCGGATATTGCTGCAGATATATTCTCAGCTTTCTTGAATTTTGTGATATCTAAGAGAGTTGCAACAATTGAAGTCGGGAGGAATCTCAAACAGCCATGTAAAGATACTGAACAGCCATGTTTCTCAAAATCTAATATTTACTTTTCATATATAGGAACCTAGGAAGTTGCCTTATACAGAATCAGACCATTCATTAATCTAGATGAGAATTGTCTATGCTGACTAGCAATGGCTCTCCAGGACTTCTGAAAGAGGTCATTCCCACCTCTGCCTGGAGATGCTGAAAATTGAACCCGGGGTGTTTTTTAACACAACAACAATGGCATTTGCACGTCCACTCAGCTGCAGTCCTTTCCTGGAGCTTCTGGACAGCTCAGTCAGTAGAGCATGAGACTCTTAATCTCAGGGTTGTGGATTTGAACCCCCCCCCCCATTGGGTGAAAGATTCTTGCACTGCATAGGGTTGAGCTAGAAGACCCTTGTGATCCCTTCCAACTCTGCAACTCCAAAACGTAGGTTAATCAGCCTCGTATAACCAACATGTTTAAATAATGCATTAAAGTGTTCAAGCCATAGAGTATGCTGCCCTGCTAGACTCAGCTACATTGGGAAGAAATAGGTAATCAAGCCTATTGTTTTTCCCCAGGCTACTTGAGAAGCTCAGTATGTGATGAGGTTTGATCTGGTTGCTCAAGCTCAAGCTCTTGACTTCCTCTACCAATACTCTAGGAAATTCCTCCACATTGTTGCTAAGCTACGTTTTCCTGGTTTGATCTGATTGCTCAAGCTCAGCCCCATGCTCCTCATGAGCCACTCTTGAGTTCCTGCACCAATACTCTAGGATATTCCTCCACATTGTTGCTAAGCTAAGTTTTCCTGCCGTGCACCTTTTCTGAAGCACATGGCTCTGACCTTTGAAGAGTTTGTAAGCAAAGCATTCTTTAACTTACCAAGTGTGTGTTCTTGTTTGCTGGGGGAAGAGGGAAACTTTGGAAGTCACTTGGAAGAGCCTATTTTAAAGGTCTAGCAGGCGATACTTTCATGCTGACATTTGCTGCATATTTTGTGAGTGTAAATCTCTGCTGGGTTCTCTCACCAATGGGCACTTGCCCCAAACTTGGATCTTGGAATTCAGGAATTTTCTTTCTTATATCAATATATTTTTCCACCAACACGGCACACACACACACACACACACACTCATACACACACACACACACACACACCATCCTTATGGAGGAGTTGAGAATAGAATGAGCTTGAGGCAACCCACCCATTCCTCTTCGACTTCCCTGAACTGAGTAATGAGAAGAAATGGTGGGCTGTGGAAGGAGCTCCTGCGCAGACAAAAAGTAACATATGACTTACCATCTGCCTCAAAAAGATCCGGAAAGGTGTCTTCTACCATTTGCAGAATCTTTGTCGTTCCTTCTTCAAATATGGCTCTCCTTTGCACTTCCTTAACATCTAAAGGTGATGATGGGGAAAGTTGTTCAACGCATGTGGGAGAATAGCTTTGCTTCCCCCAGCACCCCTTTGGAAGGGATTAAGTTGCAGTTGGAATGAGACTTCTGTCGTATAAGTTCCAATATGTAATGCACTTCCAAAAATTCGTAAAGGAAGAATTTCTCCTCTAGGAAGGTCCATTTTCAAGCCTCAAGATCTAATTTAGAGTCCTTAGCCCAATATCTTCATAGATAGATAGATAGATAGATAGATAGATAGATAGATAGATAGATATAGGAATGAGTGTGTGTGTGTGTGTGTGTATTCTGAATTGCAAAGGTGCCTGGCCCTTACAGGAGATGGACATGATGGCTACCTCATCTTGACAAGGAGATCGAGACCTAGAATCCCCTCCTCCCTCCACCTGACACTTGACAGAGGTGTTCTCCAGGACGTCTGTGGGTACTCCAGCCTCTCGATACCCTTGGGAGTTGAAGAAAGCATTTCAGCCTTGGGAAGCTCTCCTTCCCCCAGAGGTGAAGCAACCTGCTCTGGTACTCGGAGCGGCACTTGTCCCAGGGGGTGTGGTGTGCCACCCACGGGGGACGTGGTGTGTGTCCCAGAGGTCATGGCACGCGTCCCGGGGGCATGGAATGCCGCCCGTAGGGGTGGCGTGCTTCCTGGGGGGATGCATACCACTGGGGTCAGTGCACAGTGAGTAGGGCGCGCCCCGGGAGACACTGCTGATTGGGGGTCGGCATTTTGCCCCCCCCTTTTGGAATGACACCCAGTGCAGCCGCCCCACCACCACCATGGAACGCCCCTGCCTCCCCCTGACAATCTCTTTCAGTAGCAGGATAGCTGCCGCCAGGTGGGCTTGGCTTGGCTGACCAGGGTTGGGTCTACCCCACTCTCACAGTCCAGATTTGTCAAGAAAGTAACAGCTGAACGCACATATTTACGCTGGGCCATGAACATTAGGAAGATTTTCTACAGGCTCCCAAGAGCAACAGTCTGGCCCCCAACCTGCTTCATCCGTGAGGTAGTGTAGCTGCTTTGGGTACTTCTACGATTTGAGGACCCTAGGCTGCAACAGATGGTAGAGGTTGCAGTGTGCTCATCCAAGGAAGGGGTTAATCACCTGAGTACAAAGGAGCAAGGCACATTCCAAAAGAACTCCCAGAAGAACCAGTTGGGAAATGGGTGGTGCTGTGGTCTAAGCCACTGAGCCTAGGGCCTGCTGATTGGAAGGTCGCCGGTTCGAATCCCTGTGACGGGGTGAGCTCCGATTGCTCAGTCCAAGCTCCTGCCAACCTAGCAGTTTGAAAGCATGCAGTGCAAGTCGATAAATAGGGACCACTGCAGCGGGAAGGTAAACAGCGTTTCCGTGCGCTGCTCTGCTTTTGCCAGAAGAGGCTTAATCATGCTGGCCACATGACCAAGAAAAACTGTCTGTGGACAAATGTCGGCTGCCTCGGCCAGTAAAGTGGGATGAGTGCCGCAACCCCAGAGTCGTATGTGACTGGCCTTAACTGTCTGGAGTCCTTTGCCTTTTTTAAACAAACCAGTTAAAAGTCTCTGAGCATTTCTTCAGGGACAACCCTAGGGTGCCACTGGTTTCAATGGGAGAGAGTACATTAAATGTTTATCTCACCAACTGAAATCAGCAGGTGAAAGGGCTTAGTGGAGACCAGAACCTATCCTTTCCTTTTAAAGGTCTCCGCTGAAATGAAGCAAGCAAGAGTGAATTGTAATTCTGCCCATTACCCTTTTATATTTTCCTAGAAGACTGGAACTTACACAGATAGGTCAGCATTGCTGCCGCTATAATGGAGCCCATCAGAAGCACTGTGCCAACATACAGAGAATATGCAGATTCGAAGAACTTTTTCACTTTTTCCTGCAAAGGTGTTAGTTCTCCTTGATGGACAGGAAGAGAGAAAATTCTGCTTTAGCCATCAACAGACAACATCCCAGTGCCACCCCAGTCAAGAAATTTCCCATAATCTCTGGCAACCCATCTAGATCAACATATGGCAGTCAGCTTCCTAAACCCATGGTGGGGGGTTGCTCCACTGTGAAAAGCCAGGGCCCAGACCCTTGGAAGGTAAAGTGGATGAAGGAATCTGGCATGGAAGTATTGCTTCTTGAAGATACTTTTCTGCCCATGTTCCCAGTCTGGAGGCCTCAGGAGCATGAAGAGACATCACCCGGGACCAGACGTCTGACCCAGCAAGCTCTTGCTATGTTCTCATAGAATAATAGATGAAGGCGGAAGGGACTACGAGGGTCATCTAGTCCAAGCCCCTGCAATGCATGAATCTTTCCCCAATGTGGGGCTCAAACCCATGACCCTGAGATTAAGTGTCCCACTCTGCCCACTAAGCATCATGTTCTTATAGTGAAAGGTAGAGCTGAGATGAGACTTCACATCGAGAAGTTGATCCTCAACTAGCAGAGTGGATTGGACACCCTCAATGTGTCTGTTACCCCGGCCTGGAACAAGGACACAGCATACTCATGGGAAGATTGAGGTTGTGGAGTTCCATCTGGCTGCCCTCCATCTAGTAAGTGGAAGGGGCTGCCGCAGTGGATGGGTTGTAGTGAGGGCGAGGGCCTATCAAGGAGAGCTTTCATTTCAAGCTGGGGCTTTCACTGCCAGCAGCAGATGGTGGACACAAGCTCAAGTTCATTGCTCCTCAGTTGGACTTGGTGGATGCCCTGGTCCTATAGAAAATGCTTGTCCTCACTCTGGTCTTCCCCATCATAACTTTCCTTTACTGTTCCTTCTTCCTCCATGTTCTAATGAGCATACAGACCTGGTGTTGCGGCCTTGTCTCCTGCGGGTGGTTCAGCTTTCTCTGGCTTCTTATCTATATAAAGACAGCATGAGTATAGTAATGTTATATGATGAGATGAGATGAGATGATCAACATAAAAATAAACATCAAGCAACAGCCCGAAATAGCTCAGCTAAGTCAAGTGTCTACAGTACAATGTACTGGAGGGAACATATCAAGTCAGCAGATCTCTGTGTTCCTGTGAAGAGAAAATAGTAACCAAAGGGACTTACCTGGTGGCTTTTTAGGAGCCATTGAACTGGTTTCTTATTTTATTCGCAACCTGTGGGAGTATAAAGTAGACAGTGAAGTCAGTGAAGTCAATGCCTTACTTAAAAGCAGAGTCACAATGGGCAATTCATAGGCAGTGTTGCCATGGAGACCCTCTCCCAGTTAATATAATTGTTAGAGGGAGTTACTGTAACAATGCACTTACCTGCATTTCTTAACCCTCTGATCTACCTCTCTACAATCCCACTATAGAACTCTGCAGGCATCTTTTAAAGTGCTGTGTGGTTCACAATAACACAATACATTTGTTAGTCTTTAAGTTGCCAAAATAATAATGTATTGTTTTTGCTGCAGAAAGACTAATAAGGCAACTCTGAAGATGTTCTTATACTGCTAATTCCTTCATACTTGACCTTGATTGTTTAAAGCAGTTAAGCAATCACTGTTTCACTGTGTGTGTGTGTGTGTGTGTGTGTGTGTGTGTGTGTGTATGAGAGAGAGAGAGAGAGAGAGAGAGAGAGAGAGAGAGAGTATATATGTACTTTGCTTGTTGAACTTAATTCATTCCGGGAGTCTGTTCGACTCCAGGAACCATTTGAAAACCAAGGTACGGCTTTCAATTGGCTGCAGGAGCGTCCTATCTGCCATTGGAAGCCACGGAAGCCGTGTCGGAAGTTTGGCATCCCAAAAATGTTCGCAAACTGGAACACTTCCGGGTTTGTGGTGTTTGGGAGCCAATTTGTTTGGGAGCCAAGCTGTTCGACAACCAAGGTACCGCTGTAATGTACATTATAAAGGCTTGAGGAATGTACATTATAAAAAAGCTTGAGGAAATGATTTAGGAGCAGATATAGTATAAATAGTTTTGTTTGAGTAACCTTCCCTCTATCTTAGGGAAAGGTAAAGGGACCCCTGACCATTAGGTCCAGTTATGACCGACTCTGGGGTTTGCTGCACTCATCTCGCTTTATTGGCCGAGAGAGCCAGCGTACAGCTTCCGGGTCATGTGCCAAGCATGACTAAGCCGCTTCTGGCGAACCAGAGCAGCGCACGGAAATGCCGTTTAACTTCCCGCCAGAGCAGTATCTACCGTATTTTTCGCCCCATAGGACGCACCACCCTATAGGACGCACCTTGGTTTTTTTTGGGGGGGGGGGGAAATAAAGAAAAAAAAATTCCCCAAGGCACAGGGCTGGTGCAGGGGAAGCCCGAGCTTCCCCCGACCCCAGCCCCCAGAACAGCCTGCTATCCGCAAGCCTAGGGAGCCACGCCGGTCTCCCCAGGCTTGCGGAGAGCTGCACAAAGCCCGGGCGCGCTCTTAAGCGCGCCCGAGGCTTCGGAAAGCAGGCAGCTCTGCGCAACCTTTGGGAGCCTGGCGCTGGGCTCCCTAGGGTTGCGCAGAGCTGCGGGAAGCCCGGTAGAGCAGGCAGCTCTGCGCAACCCTCCGGAGCCCGGCGTGGCTTGGTGCTGAGCTCCTGAGGGTTGCACAGAGCTGCGCGGAGGCCGGGAGCGCAGGCAGCTCTGTGCAACCTTCCGGAGCCCAGCGCGGCTTCCCGCTGGGCTCCCGAGGGTTACGCATAGCTTCCTGAAGCCTGGAGAGCGAGAGGGGTCGGTGCGCACCGACCCCTCTCGCTCTCCAGGCTTCAGCGAAAGCCTGTATTCGCCCAATAGGACGCACACACATTTCCCCTTCATTTTTGGAGGGGAAAAAGTGCATCCTATAGGGTGAAAAATACAGTATTTATCTGCTTGCACTTTGACATGCTTTTGAACTGCTGGATTGTGTTCAAATGCTATGGCAGCTTCTTCAGTTTTGCCGAAAGTTGTTGAGCTTTTTGAGCAAAAATGCAAAAAAGAAAATAAAAAGAAAAAACAGCTGTTTTGTCTTTTTATTGAGGGGGTAGAAATGGCAAAAACGGCACTTCCAACATAGGCTGCCATACACCCAGATTTCCCTGGACATTTGTCTGATTTTACGCCCGGTCACTTCTGTCAGCTGCAGTATTCCGTATATGTCCGGGTAACCCTATGGCAATCCTAAGCTAACTTCACAGCATGAACTTTGGCTCAACTCTAGATAGCATGAGATAGCTGCATAAGTTTGCATGAGACTTCCTGAAATGGTTTACTTCCAAACTACAAAGGTCAGGTTCATGTGCTTTTCCACAAGCATGGGCATTAAAACACGGGGTTAGTCACAAAGTAGTAAAAGTTCCTGAATTATTGATACCGGAATTCAAGAGTGGCTTGTGAGAACCATGTGGCATGAGCTGGAGCAACCACCTCCAACCTCTTCACACACTGAGCTTCTCAGTAGGCTGGGGTGGGGGGACTGTAGGCTTGATTACCCATTTCATCCCATGGTAAAGTAAGTGGACATAAGTAAGCCTGGCCGGACAAATTAGCTATGGTATTAGCCCATTTATGCATTAGAGTTAAGAATGTTGGTTAAGAATTAAGAGTTAAGAATGTTGGCAGGAGTGCCTGGCGTGCTCTGGTCAATGGGGTCACGAAGAGTCGGACACGACTAAACGACTAAACAACAACAATGCAGAATTCTTTTAAAATTCAAATCTACTAACTTGGGGGACCATCCCGCCATATTCCATGATAAGACCTTCAATGTATTGTTGGCGACAATTGTATTATTGACCTGCAGAATTCCTTATTGGAGTTATAACCTCATAGTCAAACAAGACTTGAACTTCATGTTTTCCCCAGAGGTTTGCATGGCATTGGGTGCTAAAAACTCTATTGAACTGTTCATTAAAGAATCATTATATCAATCCAGTTCTACAGTTTGATTTAATTCCCTACCTTTGTCCACAAACACAGACCCGCCTCCAATTAAAGGGTTAAAAACTCCTTTTGAGTAGTTGGAATTTGTCTTGTTGATTTCAGGTCAGCGAGGCCTAATTCTTCCGGATTAAGAAATTTTCTTTGGAGTCATTCAAGAGAAGTTATAGAATAAAGCCACTTCCGACATCAGGAGGAGGTAGTGTTGAGGGCTTCCAGCCCCCGCGCAATCAGGGGAATCCTCGGGCCACGTCATCCCCTGAGCCCATTAACCTAAAACAATGGCGTCATGAGTCTTTATTTATACTGGGGGGAGGCGGGAACTCGGCACGCAACTTGAAGGGACAGTACAGTTATATTCTCTGATAAGAGGGTGTTCCTTACTGATTTGGTTATCTTTATTTATAGAGGGGAGTTTCTCCACCTCATCCCTTTGTTTAGCTGTGATGGTTAGACGTTATTTCCATAAATTGATCCGTGATTGTACAGAGGTACCTCAGGTTACATACACTTCAGGTTACAAACGCTTCAGGTTACAGACTCCGCTAACCCAGAAATAGTACCTTGGGTTAAGAACTTTGCTTCGGGATGAGAACAGAAATTGTGCTTACATGGCGCAGCAGCAGCAGGAGGCCCCATTAGCTAAAGTTAAGAACAGTTTCAGGTTGAAAACGGACCTCTGGAACGAATTAAGTACTTAACCCGAGGTACCACTGTATTGGCTTTCTCTGGAGGCCAAAGTTGAATAAGGGTGTCTCGTAAGGAAGTCATTTTGCTAATGATGTCTTCCTGTGACCGGTAAGGGAGGGCTAAAAAAAAGCGTTTGAAGGTCTCTTTTCATCGAAGGCAAGGGAATCGTCAAACTCATTTATTGAATGGTGTACTTCTTGGTTTAGACTGGGCTGTTTCCCTCCGTCATCTATCCACTTGATAGCGGAACATTGTGAGTCGTGTGTAGGTGGTGTCTTCCTTTCTGGTTTTGATGTCTGTTGTTTATAGTAGAGTGGCAAGGATTCTTGGGTCCCAGTCAGATCTATGAGGTTTTCATCACTGTTTGGTTTTTCGGAGAATGTTTGTTTTTGCACTCAACTTCCATATCACCAAGAAGAGAGGCCACTGGCACCTGGTTTTCAAAAAATCTTATAATTTCTTGTTGGAAATCAAGCCTATATTGGGAGAAACTGGCAACTCTCCCAGGCACCCGGCTTGGTCTCCGGTTGACCTCCCTGGCTGCATTCCCCAGCAAGATCCAGGCTAGGTCTCGATAGGCGATTCTTCCCAGCATGGGAAGAGCACACCCACTCCCCTGGCAGGGAAAGGAGATAGACAGAAACATATTTACATGCTTTTATTTCTGTCTTTGCAGCATTACAGAAAACGTGTCTGTACTCTTCAGACTCCAGCAATCAAGTGACAAATACTTCCTGTGCATACGCAAGAGGAAGGTCTCAAATTACACTCTGAGCAAATTCCGGTGCATTGCCCTGTGAACTGACTGTCCCACTGTTTCCCACAGATAGTCCCAACATTCCCATCACGTGATGTTTTCAAGCTAGCAGTTTGCAGCTGCGTTGCATCCATATCGTAACATTTCTAGCCTGTCTTTTATGAAAAACTCCCAGATTTTATAAATAGTTGGCTAGATCTGGGCCCCTAAAGGTAATCACTGCCTGTGCCCTAAAGCTGTCATATTATATATATTCTTTAGACAATATCCTCGGACCTCATTGCTCCTGGTAAGGTCTTATTTCAAATAAGCAGGAGATGTGTTATACGTTCTGCCTGGGTGAGGAGGCCTTTTGGTTTTGGATAATTTGCAATAACTAGTTTTTGTGGAATCATCACCCTTTTTCCTGATGAAAATTACGTTATTAGATTCAATTTTGTGGATAGTGTCCTCTCTGTTTCCTTTGTTCCCAAGCGCTTTCCCTCCTGGAGTCGGGGCAACAACAACTGAGGTGTATCTTTTATTTTCCTCTGTCAGATTTTCTCTGGCATTTGCTGTGGTTTGGCGACATTGGTGCTGTCTTCTTTGTTTCCCCTTTTTCCCTATGAGCTTTTAATATAGGCTTATTTGTATCCCGGGTGGAATCCGTTGGTATCAAGTTGTAACTGATTTTTTACTTGCACGGTGCGTTTTCTTCTGCTTCTTTAAATTTTTAATATTTTTAGTTTTCTTCAGTGCTTTAGATTATTTCTTATACAGTCCTTTGGTGACTTCTTTAGCATTTGCCTTTGTCATTTCAGTAATTGCCGGCTGGGTTTGCCTAGATATCCTTTCAATATCTTTTGACTCTGAAGCTCTCTCTTGAATTGGAAAGTTTTCCACAAATGTTGTAAGCGGCGCATTGCTTACTTTAACGAAGTTTTCAATGAGAGTTAATTCTAGGCAGACCATATGAAGCTGATCCTGGAGTTCAGTGTCTCTCTCCTCTGTTTGTGTACATTTAGAAATGGGTGGGCTTCTACTAAGCTTAAAAGAATGCCTCTGTATAAGCTTGTCGTTTTGCCCCCGTTTATTTCTCAGTTTTGCCTTGTTTATGTTCTCTGCCAAGGCCAATTCTAGGACCAAATTAATCAAAGAACTTGTATTCCCAAGTTCTTGCATGTCCCCTTGCTCGACTCTTTTTTCTGTCCTGAAGGAAAAACTGTGTGATTTTACTTTGTCTTCTCCAAGGTTCAGGAGAGCTACTTGTAAAATTTGGCAGAATTCCCAGAGCTTTACAAGCCCTCCTTTTATACACCACATTGGTCAGCCACTTGGGGAGAGAATGGAGCAAAAGCTGAAATCTTAAGCTTACACAGAGTCCCACAAGAAGTTACATCCATCAAAGCGGAGAGGGGTTAATTGTTCCTTTTCTTCCTCACCTTATCAGTAAAACACTGACTCTCTCTCGGTGTTTTTCTCAGCCCAGCACTACTCCTATCCCAGCAGTCTCCCCAACAGTCTCTCAGCTGGGTTTTCTCATCCGGTAACTTGCAATTACAGTTGTACCTCAGTTTTTGAACAGCTTAGTTCACGAAGAACTTGGAATTCGAACGCCGCAAGCTTGGAAGTAGGTGTTCCAGTTTGTGAACTTTTTTTGTAATCCGAATGGGCTCTGTTCTGAGTGTTGCACTTCCGTTTTGAGTGCCACACTTCCATTGCCCACTTGCTTACCTCCCGGCCCTGCCTTCCCTCACTCAGTGCTGGGGCCGCAGGCAACACCCAGAACCAGAGGAGGAGGTAGATGTTGCTGCAGCAGCAGCAGCAGCGGAGGGACCGGTGTGTGTGTGTGTGACATCCCTTGCCTGCTCACTTGCCGCCTGGCCCGGCCTTTCTTCACTCAGCGCTGGGGCTGGGGTGGCTGCTGGTGATACCCAGAATCTGAGGAGGGGGTGGTTGATGCTGCAGAGGTGTTGTGGAGGACGGACCCAGCGCCGGGTGGTAGTGGTGGCATCCCTTGTCCACTCGTTTGCCGCCCAGCGCTGGGTCCCTCTGCCACCTTCGTCACCTTATCATACCACAAGCAGGTATGGCTTCTGTATTGATTTCCATATCCTTCCAAATCTAATCCAATTCCCTTAACCAAATCAGACTGAGAATCCACCTCTTTCTTTAACATCCATTAATTTAAATTTAATCCTCGGTCTTTCCCCCTACCAGATAAATTTTGATAACTCTTTTTGCCATTGTTTGAAGCAGCTCATATTACAGTGGTACCTCAGGTTACATACGCTTCAGGTTACAGACTCCGCTAACCCAGAAATATTACCTCGGGTTAAGAACTTTGCTTCAGGATGAGAACAGAAGTCGTGCTCTGGCGGCGCGACAACAGCGGGAGGCCCCATTAGCTAAAGTGGTGCTTCAGGTTAAGAACAGTGTGAGGTTAAGTACGGAGCTCTGGAACGAATTAAGTACTTAACCTGAGGTACCACTGTACATTTCACTAGTATTGTCTGAAACAGAAATGACATATTAGGAAAGATATTCATTTTTACCACCAAAATCATTCCCATTAGAGGAAATTTCATTCTACTCCATCTCTCCATATCTTTATTCTTACTCCACATAATGATATAATTGCTTTGGATCAGATTAGCATTGTTATTTGTTATCCCCAAACAGTACCCAGATATTTTACCTGGCGAGAGGCAGTGTGGTGTAGTGGTTAAGAGAAGTGGACTCGTAATCTGGGGAACCAGGTTTGCGTCTCCGCTCCTCCACATGCAGCTGCTGGGTGACCTTGGACTAGTCACACTTCTCAGAAGTCTCTCAGCCCCACTCACCTCACAGAGTGTTTGTTGTGGGGGAGGAAGGGAAAGGAGAATGTTAGCTGCTTTGGGACTCCTTAAGGGGAGTGAAAGGCGGGATATCAAATCCAAACTACTACTTCTTCTTCTTCTTCTTCTTCTTCTTCTTCTTCTTCTTCTTCTTCTTCTTCTTCTTCTTCTTCATTTTAATACTTTTTTGCAGTTTCTCTTTCCCTTGCCAGTCTATTTTTTTGGGGGGTGTCATCTTAGTTTTATTCTTGTATCGCAATACTGCTTCATTATTTCCAATACCTTAACCACAAGGTCCACCAGGTTTTCCAAGAACAACAGCGCATCATCAGCAAATGCCTTCAGTTTATAAGAATGGGAACCCACTTGAAGGCCTTGTATATTACTATTACCTTGTATATTACACAGACCGGAAGATAGCAGTATCCCCAAGGAAGAGCACTATGGACTCCTGTCTCTGCTAATTAGATTTGGGACAACTGGACTCTGTGAGCAAAAAAAACAAAAACAACTTCACTTATTGGGAAAATATTTGCTTTGTCATTGTGTACAGCTCATCAGGCCCTGGAGATTTGAATTCATTCAAAGTAGCTACTGTAGGTGTTCCCTTGCCACTTCTTTCCCTTTCTTGGGGCCCAGTTCCTTCCTTCCATTGTTCATTCAATTCTCTCCAGACTAAGCACTGTTTTCCTTTCGTGTGAAGACAGAGGCACAGGAGGTTGCATGCTACAGTGTGTGTGTGGCAGGAGAGGGTAGGAAGTGTGGCAGGAAGATTCAAGGACAATCAAAGAAACATTTCCACATTTGAGTGTAGTATAGTCAAGTATTGTATTGTATTCACCTTTCCAGTGTATTCTAGCCAATTTCATGCATATATCTTTTTCCTGCTGACACTACTGCAGTGATATTACAACAGGTGTCAAAGATAGGAAGAGGCACCCAGACACACAGTAGCTGCTGCTGACAGCGAACACCTGATGCTCTACACAAAGAAGCGCCTGCTTGATCGTGGCACCCACAGAGATCAGCAGAGCTCTTTCTTGGCATTTCCTGGCAGTTGGCCACTGAGTGTTAGTTTTGTTCTGACTGCTGTGGTGGCTGAAATTTAGATGACTATTTGGATGGTTTAGCTGTTGTTAGTTATTCAGTCTAATGATTTCATCAAATTCATAAATGTATGAATGAACAAAATGTGCATTAATTTTTAAATAAATACATGACAAAAGTTCAACTTCTGTCCCCTGGGTGATAGAAAAGCTTTTCTACCCTAAAAGCTTCAGGAAAGAGGGCTGTGATTCTGTTAGATAAACATTGATCTAATATCACAGGAGTCTTTTCCTTGTAACATATCAATAATCAAAAGGACAAACTAGAAACCAGATCTATCTGTTCTTACATTGCTAGGGAGATACACACTGTTAATCTATTGAAACATACACAGGGTATGACTGAATTCTTCCACACTTTATTTCAGTACCCAACTAAGCCTTTGCAGGTGTAAATCAATGACTCTTTTCCAGCCTCAGAATAGCAGGATTGACAAGGTGGCAAAGAGTGCAGATTTCCAGTCATTTCATCCACTTTTCAATAGGCTTCCTTTTGCAGATGCACCGTTTTAGGTCGTGGCAATAAACATCACGCCAACAACTATACACATGCTCACAGCCCCTTCTGATGATGACACAGTTGGTTGTATCTGGTTTTGCAGGACCTTTATTTGCTGGAAGATTATAACCCCAGTAGCTGAAAAGGAGAGGAGAAACTACTCAGTCTGAATACTTACTTTATTCTGTACCTACTAAAATGAAGTGCTTGCCTATCCTCCACACACTTATTCATTATTTTTGCAGTAACCCAAAGGAGTAACATTCAGAGGAGAATTCTCTTTTGGTCTAGTGGACTCCCCTACCTCTCTGCCCTACCCTGTAGTCAGAGCTTACATACTTTCTGCTCTACCACCAACACCAGATGAGTCTCATTTTATTCCCCATATTGCAAAGTTTTTAATGATTGAATTTTTTAATGCTTTGATATATGTTGTGAACTGCCCAGAGTGGTTGGGGGAAACTAGCAGATGGGCGGGGTATTATTATTATTATTATTTGATTGGAAGGCAAATCATGTGCTAGCCTGCAGAAACACGTACATCCAGCCAGCACTTATTGTGCTTTCCTTTGGAAAATAAGGGGGGAAATATTCCTATAGGCAAACCCTATACATTAATAAATGGTAGGATTTTGATTATTTGAAGTGTTGAAGGGAAGATTGCAGGCCAGTGGAAAAATACAGGCTAAATGTCCTTTCCAAGGCAGTGCCTCACCTGTGAGAAAGTTGCACGGTGTGATGGCCTGGGACTCGGGCTCGGACTCGGAACCAGAGGAGTCTCAATCCGCACCGGATCCTTTGCCTCAGGCGGCATCTGAACCTAGTCTGGGGCCTGATTCTGAAGAGCCCCAGTCTGCACAGGTTCCCCTGCAACAAGCACCAGCTGGGCCGAGTCAGGGGCCTGAGCCTGCCCTGGCTCCAGATGCAGGGATGACCTCGTTGCCTTCAGCTGGGCCATCACTCACAGCTGCTCCACTACCAGTTGGGTCAGGGGAGGCTGAGGTGGCCCCTGGGTCTAGTAACCCACCAGTGTCTCCCGAGATGCAGAGACTGAGGACTGAGAGAAGGAGAGGCCTTCGGGCGAGACAGGGAGGTGAGTCACCGGGGGATCAGGACCGGCTGTTACCCTGACAAAGATAAAAGGCTGTTGGACCCCGCCCCAGGTTGTGGGAGCAACATTGCTGTTTGCTAGAACCTGCCTGAGACCCTGTGCCTGACCTTGCCTGGTTTCCTGCCTCGTGTCCTGCCTTGGCCTGTCAGACTGATTCGGGACCGGACCTGGACCGCGTTGCTCGGGTTACCCCCGGGCCCAGCACACACAGCTTACAGAGAGGGCAATCCTAATACACTCCTTTTGCAAGAGGACAGTCCTAATCAGGTCCACCAAGCAATTTGATAGTAACATTTTCCAGTCTTTGTCTTTTGTCCGTTCAGAGAACAAAGCAGGAGAAGACAGAGAGGGAACAGGGGTTGTGGGAGGGGTGTCTACCATTGGCAAGTGCCACAGTTCAGTAGCAGAGCATCTGATTTGAAAGCAGAAAGTCATTTTATGACTTACTAAATGTGTGCTCTATGTTTGTGCTAGGGAAGTTGGGAAGAACCTTTGAAAGTGGGATACTCTGGAGTTCACTGGGAAGGGGACATTTTTCAGGGTTTACAGCTGACATTTCCAGTTTTCTTTGTTGCATCTTTTGCTGTCTTAAATCTCTGCTGGGGTTCTCTCATCAAAGAGTACTCACCCCACACTTGGGTCTTGGCTTCCAGGATTCCCAGCACACAGAGTGTGGGCTGCCTTTGCTCTCTGATTAAAGCATCAGAGAAGCTTGAAAAGCAATTGCTTTGGTGCACCCCAGGTCCCTTCCCTCTGGAGTGCTGGAGGAAGTGGAAGGGTGGTGGCAGCAATGGCCAGAGAATAAATTCCACTGGTTGCCCTCCAGGGTTGTTGTGTTGCAGCTGGGCAACAAAGCTGGTTTGAGAGGCTCATTTAATCACACCTTTCCTGCCCGTGCATTTTGTACTTTTTGATTTTAACCATGTGCATTTTTTAAAATGTTTTGTAAACCACTTTGAAGCTCTCTGGAAACTAATTGGAATTTAAATTTATTTATTTTTTAAATATTTATTACTTTTACAACAATTTAAACACTACAAAGAAAAAACAAAAAAGACAAAAAAATAATACAGTACAGTACAAAAGAAACTAACAAAACACAACAAAAACAATTTAAAAACACATCAAAAAGAAAAAAAGAAAAAAAGAGAGAGAAAAAAAGTTTCTATATCTTATCTTCCTTTCACCTATTTCCACGACCTCCTCACACCTCCCCTTTTGTATTCCACTTCTATTAATCATTTCGGCAATTCCTTTCCATCTTCCCCTGTTTTCTATCCTATAATTATCTTAACACATTTTAACCTTATTTTTCCTTTAATATTCTATTAATCTATTTATATTTAATTCCTTATAACATTTCTACTAAAGCCATATCACTTCATTCCAACATTCTTCTTGTTGGCTGTTTGCAGTTTAGTAGCGCAGAGAGCTTGCTGGGGAGACCATGCATTAAAAAATAAAGGACTCAAAAATAACTTAAACTAGGTTTTAATAAGAAAAACAAAAACTCCTTTTACACTAAGTACATTAACAACCAAACCAGACCCAACCACCAACCCATCCCCCAGGGTAATGGGAGAGCTAGGTGCTGCTCCTTATATACTACACCCAAATGCTGACACACCTTAATCAAATACAACTCAGCAGCACCTGCTATGCTTCACAGCTGTAAAGCTGGGTCTCGTTATCTTACTCTGGCCCTTGCTCTGGCCCCTTAAAGACATACACATCGGGTGGAACAATGATGAACCTTTACATTTAAAGAAACCATTCAACATTTCCCCTGCGGTTCATCATTGTGGAACAAAAACATAAAGCATACTTTGTACATGTCTTTCATGTGTAACCTTTGGAAGTGCTTTAGTAAAAATGTCCGCAATTTGATTGTCACCTGGAACATATTCAAATACAATCATTTTGTCAGCAATTAGTTTCTTTACAAACTGTAAACGTAACCTTAAGACTCTAGTGCGCTGCGTATTGGTCTCTGAACACAGGATAGCAAGTCCACTCTGGGAATCAAGGTAAACTTTTACTGGTAGTGTTACTTGCATCTGTAGGTCTGCAAATACTTGCAGATACCATTCTACATCACGAGTGGCCTGAACGCATGCACATAATTCACTCTCTGTTGTGGAGAGACAAATAATGGTTTGTGTCTGGGACTTCCATTCAAATGGACAACCGTTATAACAAAACACCATACCAGACACACCCCTGCAATTATTTTGTTCCACTGCATGAGATGCATCGCAGAAAATTTCAAAACCTTTGTCAATACATGTTGTAAACTGCAACCTATAATGTTTGGTGTGTTTAAGGTACATTACCACTCTCTTAAGAGCAGAGAAAAACATTGCATAGTGGACTCTTCCACATTGTGATGCATCTTTTAACAAAAGCTTAACTGTTTCGTATTTTACACTTGGTGAATAACACAAATCATAATCTTCGCCTGGAATTTGTTGAAAACCCCTAGCAACTAGTCTTGCTTTGTACCTTACAACTTCATTTTTGTCATTCATTTTAACTCTATGAACCCATTTTGAATCAATAAGTCTCATATCTGGGGTTTGTGGTACAAGAGACCAAGTGTTATGCTCTTTTAAAGAAGCTATCTCAGAGTTCATAGCTTTATACCAATTTGCAGCTTGTTGCTTAGGTAATTTCTGAACATCATTGTAGCTTTTTGGCTCAAAAACTGCCTTATTGGCATACACAGTATTAAAATGTTCATCTGCAAAACGTTGTGGCTTCTGTCTCTTTCTATCTGAACGTCTCAGTCCGGAAGGAGAGTCAGACTCCTCAGACTTAGTAGGACTAAGTGAACTACTAGTTTCAGGTTGTAAATCATTGTCAGATTGAAGAGATGCCTGTAGGCTAAGCTCACGGTCAGAAAACTCAAGAGAATCTAACCTCCCCTCAGGTGCCTGTGACTTTAAATCATCAAACAAATTATCAGATTCAACAGGCTTTTTGTCTTTTCCCATTAATTCAGAAGCACCATTCCTCCTGCTGCTGCTGCTTCTTCCTCTTCTTCCTCAATATTATCTATACTGTTAGTATCTTGGAAAACAGCAACGCCGTTCCAATTTACAATTTGTATCATGCTTCTGGTAATATGAAATTTGCCAGTTGCTGGTATGTAAATTCTGTACGCCCCCTGCTGGTAGCCCATTAATTTTCCCTGGACACTACGTTCACCCAATTTCTGCTTAGCGGGATAATGCATAATTACATCTGAACCCCAAATGCGTAGGTATTTCAGATTAGGGCGTTTTTTAAACAGCTTCTCATAGGGGGTGACATCTAAACCAGAATGATAACTGCGATTTCTAACATAACAAAACGCATTAAGCGCTTCAGCCCAAAAGTCTTTGGGCAGATTAGCATCGTGCAGATACGTTTTAACCCCTGCCTGTAGGTCACGCTGCACAACTTCAACAAGCCCATTTTGCCAGGGACTTCGGGGGCAAGATAACTCATGAGTAGTCCCCTGCGCTTCCAGGAATTTCTCAAAATCCTCAGAAACAAATTCCCCACCCCGGTCAGAAAACAGGTTCTTAATTGGTTTGTTAAAGTGCGTTTTTACCCAGTTGCAAAAAACTTTGTACTTCTCAAATGCTTGGGACTTCTCAGCTATTGCATAAGTCCAACAATATCTACTATACTGGTCTATCAGAGTAAGCCAGTACTTAGAACCTCCTAATGATGGTGGGAGTGGCCCAACTAAGTCACAATGTACACGCTCAAATGGCTCAGTTACTTTCCTATCTGAGCATCTACCCTTGCGTGCAACCTTAATCTTATTCTTGCAACAGGATAGACATTGCATAAAGAATTTACATGGTTTTAAGTTGAGGCCATTAACAATATTCTTTGTCTTAATTACATCAGCAAAATTCAGGTGTCCCAGAATTCTGTGTGCCTCATGGACACACCCGGAATGTGGCCTTACATTCCTCAACCCCTGGCTTGACTGTGCTGCTCTGCAGTTTATAGGCAATTGTGAGTAGGTGCGAAAATACAGTCTATATAAACCATCAGATTCCCGGGCATATAATAGACGTTTGTTCCCATCGAAAAACTCACACATTGACTTTAAGAAACGCACAGTTATGCCTTGACGAGCAAAACACCTTACTGATAATAAATTGTCCACTGACGGGCAGTAAATGCAGTTCACTATCGTAATGTTTAAAGAGTCAAGTTTAACAGTACCCCTGCCAAGCGACTGCAAGACTTGTGAATTGGCTAGATGTACATTACCAATTTCCTCTTCGAAAGAAATAAACAAGCTCCGATCATTGCAAACGTGCTGAGATGCTCCTGAGTCCACAACAAAAGACTTCCACTTGGCACGTTTAAGTCTTTTACGATCTGTTGTCCTAGCATGGAAAACTCGCGGCTCGTTTCTGTCTCTACTATACGATGTCGGCTGCTGGGCTGACAACCGTGACTGATGAACAGAAACAGGCTTGGGAGTACTTTGCTTTCTTTTGGATCTGCAGTCCTTTGCAAAATGTCCTTGCTTATTGCAGAACCAACAACGCTTGGCAGCTTTAAATACAGTTGTATCACCACAAGTTTGCATATGGCGTTCCTCATTACTTCTGGAAATAGGAGTGCTTATGGCACAAGCCTCCCTTCTGTCCAACTCGCCCATTAATCTTGCCGTCACCCCTTCCACAGTTAATTGTGCTGGTGGAACGGCAGATATCTGGCTAGCTATACCATCGAAGTCCTCATTAAGGGAACAAAGAATGATAAAAACATACTGAATATCAGGTATGTCCATGTCCCTTCGAATTAATTCGCCGCGTATTGCCTCCAGACGTCTCAAGTGTGCTGCCAAATCACCACCAGGCTGCAACTTCGTCTGGTACAACTGCTTGAAAAACGTCAATGCAGATGCTGACTCTTTTCTAACATGCACTGCTGCAAGACTGTCCCACATTTCTTTGGCAGTTTTCTTATTTCTTATATAGACTACTTGCTGGTCGCTGACTGCCAAATTAATTATCGCCCTGGCTTTTGCATCTCCTTTTGACCAAGCATTAGTTACAGGGTCAGGAGGGTCATCAGTTACATAGGTCCATACTTCTCTAGAGGTCAAAAGCGCCTCCACCCGAAAAGACCATAAACTATAGTTCTCATCTGTTAGCTGTGGGAAGACCAGAGCCTTCTCAGCTTCAGGAACCCGGTCAACCATTCTGGAACTCTTCCAGACCCACAGAACTACGCTAACAGGAGAAGGAGTTTTCAAACCTTTCTCAGAGTCCAAAAATATGCAGTCATCCACTCAGCAGCTGGGCCCATAACCAAAGATGTTGGCTGTTTGCAGTTTAGTAGCGCAGAGAGCTTGCTGGGGAGACCATGCATTAAAAAATAAAGGACTCAAAAATAACTTAAACTAGGTTTTAATAAGAAAAACAAAAACTCCTTTTACACTAAGTACATTAACAACCAAACCAGACCCAACCACCAACCCATCCCCCAGGGTAATGGGAGAGCTAGGTGCTGCTCCTTATATACTACACCCAAATGCTGACACACCTTAATCAAATACAACTCAGCAGCACCTGCTATGCTTCACAGCTGTAAAGCTGGGTCTCGTTATCTTACTCTGGCCCTTGCTCTGGCCCCTTAAAGACATACACATCGGGTGGAACAATGATGAACCTTTACATTTAAAGAAACCATTCAACACTTCTAGCATTCATTAATTTTACAATGTTTCTGTAGATAATCTTTAAACTTCTTCCAGTCTTCTTCCACCGACTCTTCTCCCTGATTTTGCCAGTCATTTCGGCTAGTTCCATATAGTCCATCAACTTCATCTGCCATTCTTCCCTGGTGGGTAAATCTTGTGTCTTCCAGTACTTCGTGATGAGTATCCTTGCTGCTGTTGTTGCATACATAAAAAAAGTTCTATCCTTCTTTGGCACCAATTGGCCGACCATGCCCAGAAGAAAGGCCTCTGGTTTCTTCAGGAAGGTATATTTAAATACCTTTTTCATTTCGTTATAAATCATCTCCCAGAATGTCTTTGTGGAGTTTGGAACTGACAGGGTTAAAACTCTGTGGTGTCCTGTATCTGGGAGGAGCTTGACGCAGAGAAGTGCGTCACAGTGTGTGTCTGCATTCAGACTTGCTTTTGCTTCTGACTGAGACACAGCTCAAGCCTCAGAGGCTGCGTGTGTGCTTTTGGAGAAAGCACGGAGAGATGTTGGAAAGTTCTGATGGTTTTATTGCTTTGTAAATAAACGCTCCTAGAGATAAGAACCGAACTGTCTCTGGACTTGATTTATCCCTCATCTCACACGGACGCAGGACCGCTGCTACTCTGCTCTCCTGCCAGGTCAGCTCCCAAGCAGAGCCACGCAGGGAAGCCTGACTGGACGCAGGATTTATTTTTCCGCAAAGTCTTAATCCTTGGGCATGTCCACCAAAGGTGAAAGAATGTACCTTCAGTCTCATTACATTTCCAACATTTATTATCGGGCAAATGGTAAATTTTTTCAAGCTTAACTGGTGTCATGTACCACCTGTAAATCATTTTCATTAAATTTTCTCTTAGGGCATTACATGCCGTGAATTTCATACCTGTGGTCCATAACTGTTCCCAGTCAGCCATCATTATGTTATGTCCAACATCTTGTGCCCATTTAATCATAGCTGATTTCACCGTTTCATCCTGAGTGTTCCATTTCAACAGCAAGTTATACATTCTTGACAAATTCTTAGTTTTTGGATCTTAACAATTCTGTTTCCAATTTTGATTTTTCCACCTGGAAACCAACTTTTTTGTCCAATTTATATGCCTCCATTATTTGGTAATAATGGAGCCAATCTCGCACTTTGTTTTTCAATTTTTCAAAGCTTTGCAATTTTATTCTGTCTCCATCTTGTTCCAGAATTTCCCAATATTTCGGCCATTTGGCCTCCATATTGAGTTTTTTCTGTGCCTTAGCTTCCATTGGTGACACTAATTGGAATTTAAATTAAATCATCATAATAAATAACAATATAATCACATATATATCTTGGCTCTCTTCAAATACTACTTGCTTATGAAAGTTCCCAGGTGATGAGGAATCTAGACTTACAGTTTCTTGATTCTAAACGATCTATCATAGCAATGCCATTCTGAGCCTACCATGGAAACTCCAATAAAATAATCGGTCGGTTTGTTCTTCACTCTGGATACAGCAAAGGCCTACAACACAGAAAAAAAGAAATTCTAGTTTTCCTCTTAAAACTTTCCACATAATGCCCCTTCCCCAGGAAGACAAAGTAGACTATATATTGTTCTGTGTGTAGCTCACAGTGGCAGGATTTATCATAAACTACAGTATACACATCCGTTCAAATACCTGAATGCAGCCACCTTGACTCAAACATGGGGAGCTCACTACATGACTGGAAACTCTGCAAAGTCAGTGTGTGTTTATGAGGAAAAAACCTCCACCAAGGGCGGAGACTGCAAGCACAATGATGTGTCTTTTTCTTCTCTGTGTTGCTGTGAGGCTCGCTCTTGTATGATAGGGCTGCCATAAGTTTGAATTTTCCCAGACATTACCAGGATTTCAAAGGTAGAATAGAGATCCCATGGGGAAATTCTGAAATGTGGCGCAATGTCCTGGATCTTAGGCAAGTCAACTGAAAAAAAATCACCATTGTTTTTTACATTTTTTGTAGCTGAAACAATGGCTGCTACATTGGGAGACCTTGTTCTCATAAAACCTTAAAATCTGCCAGCTGGTGTTCAGGTGAATCCAGGTTAAGAGGGGCAAAGGGTGCTTTTGTGGATGCAAATGTTTATGAGATTCCTTTGGGGAAAACATCTATCCCTTTGGGATGTCATTTTCTTCCCTCGAGAAAAGCAAGAAAAAAATGGAGGGGTGAGTATGTTTATATCTTTTCGGTCCTTTTCAGGAGGTCTGAAAAGAATGGGGAAGGCCAATAAGAATGATAAGGGGGAAATGAAGGAGCAAAAATGCCTAGGCCTTGGTCTCACTGAGGAGCAGAAAACTTCAGCTGGTGAAAAATGCAATGGCCAGATTGATGACCAGAACAAGTTCCCCTTAGGAACCCACCATACCCTGGGCCTCTCTCTCTCTCTCTCTCTCTTATTATTATTGAAGATTTTATTAGGCAAACAGATTCTTAAAATACATGCAATACTAACAAAATAACATTCACTATGTTATAAAGATGATAAAGAATATAAACATAAAAAGAAAAGAATGGAAAAGAACAGAAGAAAGAAAAAACAAAGAGAAAGAAGAATGGAAGTGTGCATAAAGGCAAAGACATAATGATATCCACTGTTTGAATCAGCAAAGAAAAGAAACTTCCGACCATAGCCAGTGTACTAATTTACAATTAAACTATTATTTACACAGCTGTGTGAAGTTGTTTTTCGTTAACTTAAGTTAACTTTATCTAACAAATACTTTATATTGCATGGCTCATTCAATAGCTGCCAGAAAGCATCTGAGGCCTTTCTCAATGTCCCCCATCTCAGAAAAGTTAGGAGGATTGCAAAAAGAGAAGGGGCCTTTTTTGTGGTGGCTCCCCAATTATGGAATGTTCTTCCCGGAGAGGCTTCCCTTGTGCCTTCATTACATGCCTTTAAGCAAAGGGCAAACCATTCCACTTAATTAATCTATGGCCTGTAAAAGTGTGGGGGAGAGGACTGTTATTATGATCATTATTTTATTATCAGGCTGTCAGTTAGTATGCTTTTTTATTACAGTGGTACCTCGGGTTAAGCACTTAATTCGTTCCGGAGGTCTGTACTTAACCTGAAACTATTCTTAACATGAAGCACCACCTTAGCTAATGGGGCCTCCTGCTGCCGCCGCGCCGCCGGAGCACGATTTCTGTTCTCATCCTGAAGCAAAGTTCTTAACCTGAAGCACTATTTCTGGGTTAGCAGAGTCTGTAACCTGAAACGTATGTAATGTGAAGCGTATGTAACCCGAGGTACCACTGTACTATATAAGCTTTTGTTCTGTAGTGCCTCTGGGCAGACCTTTTCAACTGGCACGTTGAGTTGAGCGAGGTACCACTGTATTTCATTGTGTTTCTATCTCTGATATTCTATAATGTGTTCTTAATGTTGTACACCACCCTGGGCTCTTTTGATAAAGGAATATTTTGATAAATGAAATAAATGAAATAAATAAATAAATAAATAAATAAATAAATAAATAAATAAATAAATAAATACTAATACTAATATGCCACCTTTTCCTCCAAAGGAGCTCAAGGTACTGCATGACCTTCTCCTCTCCCCATTTGTCCTTACGACAGTCCCGTGGCGTAAGTTAGGATGAAAGGCAGTCCTGACCAGTAAGCTTCATGGCAGAGTGGGGATTCAAATCATTATTCCTGGTTTCTCCATACAATTGTATTGTGAACTTGAGTACTTGAAAAGAGGTTTCTGACTCTTGCTCATAGAGCAGAGGAGCAGGAAGCCATGATGTTCCCACTTACACATGATGACAAGTTACCCAGAGGATCAGGATGGAGCAGCACCCTGCTGTGATGGGTCAATCCTACCTCTTATATATGATATGTATATATAATGCCAGAGCTGCAGCAAAACATGTCTGTCCCTTATCAGTCTCTACAACCACAGCAGACGCTGAAATACCCCCAAAGTCACACTCCTTCATTGTCTCTTAAGAATTTATTGCATGATCTGCTCACCTCCTCCTCATCACTTTCAACACATAACAAATTTGTATTGTATTTCATGCTGTTGCAGAGTTGTATGCACTGTTTCCAAGTCCTTGGGGTGGCAATGAAGTCAAATGTATATAGGGCTCCATGCCAAACAATCCATTCCTCATCTAACTTGCGGTGAATGTCATCTTTGAGCAATGCCCAGAATGTGAGAGGAATAAAAAGAGAGAAAGGACAAGTGAGGTTGTAGTAGAAGCCAGCTTGTAGGACTCTGCAGCGTTTAAAACACTGATATTAGGGGGAACCTTGGGAGCACCTTGGGTGGGGGAACCACCCCCACTGAAGAAAATCTAGCATTGTCCTCAAAGACCCACTGGCTACACACTTAAAGGATAAAGTTTTCGACTTCAGAGTGCATTTGTTTTCCCAAATGTTGCATTTCCTGTTGAAGAACCCAGTGGCTCTATAGAGGATGTTTAGTGGGATCAGTTTCACCTTATGCAATTAGCTGACATGGCAGCAATGTATCCAACCCCATGGCCCCTCAACTCCAATCCCTCCTGGCTTATCAAATCTATCAGAGGGGGCTGACTGGTTGGGTCCAGATTGTGGTTAATGCTTTGCTGCATGAAGGTGTGGTCCCTGCTGCATTGAAAGAAGCAGTGGTGTGACCACTCCTAAAGAAAGCAACTCTGGACCCTCTGGATTGGAACAGGTGTGGGCCGTTGCCAATATCCCCTTTTGGGGGAAGGTACAGGAGAGGGTCACTAGCCAGCCTTCTACCAGATTTGGGTCAACAGCCCAAAGTACCAGACATAGACTGAAAGGTGCAAGGGAGCTCCACCAGGTCTCCTGTGAAATTCGACCTTGTTGTAGCAAATTCCTTCCAGACAGTTTCAGAACTGTTTTTGAGTACAGAGTAATATACCAAAAAAACTAGAACGACCCACCATTTGAACAGTGGGAAAGAAAAGATAGGAAACAAAAGCTGTACTACTGACGTGACGGGAAAGAAAATACTTTTTTCCTATTTCACAGGCTCCTCTGTCCTTCCGCAGGATGAATTCCCTTAGCATAGAAAGGAGGACATGTGGGGACTGGTCATTGATTCATGAGTCAGGCACAGTATTTGGCCTGCAGGACAAGTGCCTCAACAGACAACTGTGTCCTCCAAATCAGCCTCCTGATTTCATCATGCTCATACACCCGCTTGTTCCTCAAAGGACTATGGGATTAACCAGACATCCGTAATACTAATACTAATACTAATTCTAATTTATTTATACCCCACCCATCTGGCTAGGTTTCCACTGAAATGGAGCTTTACCCAGAAAGGCTCAACAACATGGCTTCTTTGACTGTGTCCATATTATTGATAATCCTGTACCTAATAGAGAATTTGTACATAGTACACAGATAACTTGTGACCTTTCCTATGTTGCTGGTTCGCAGCTTGAGACCGTCAGCCTGCAATTTCACAGGGAAGAGCCCTAGTGGGCCAGAGCTAGTATGCTCATCCCTACAGCCCTCTGCACATGTGCTCACTTAAAACACCTGAAGAGAGCTACCCATCCAGGAGCACTAATCTCACTGATATTTCAGAATGGGATTGGGACCAGAATGTGCCATTCTAGCCTGTAATGGAAAAGAGAAGTCCATCCCAATGGTTCTGAATTCGCCTATTGCCTCAAAGGTTCTGGCACCTTGACCTTGACCGATAAAAGTGGTTTCTGAGTAACTTACTAATAGCCTGCTGTAGTTCACTGATTTTCTTTCTCTCTTCGGCTATTGCCATAGATACATTCTCAGCTTTCTTGAATTTTGTGATATCTAAGAGAGTTGCAACAATTGAATTTGGGAAGAATCTCAAACAGCCATGTAAAGATATTGAACAGCCATGTTTCTCAAAATCTAAAATTTACCTTTCATATATAGGAACCTAGGAAGTTGCCTTATACAGAATCAGACCATTCATTAATCTAGATGAGAATTGTCTATGCTGACTAGCAATGGCTCTCCAGGGCTTCTGAAAGAGGTCATTCCCACCTCTGCCTGGAGATGCTGAAAATTGAACCTGGGGCCTTTTTTAACAGAACAACAACAATGGCATTTGCACGTCCACTCAGCTGCAGTCCTTTCCTGGAGCTTCTGGGTAGCTCAGTCAGTAGAGCATGAGACTCTTAATCTCAGGGTTGTGGATTTGAACCCTCCCCCCATTGGGTGAAAGATTCTTGCACTGCATAGGGTTGAGCTAGAAGACCCTTGTGATCCCTTCCAACTCTGCAACTCCAAAACGTAGGTTAATCAGCCTCGTATAACCAACATGTTTAACTCTAAATAATGCATTAAGGTGTTCAAGCCATAGAGTATGCTGCCCTGCTAGACTCAGCTACATTGGGAAGAAATAGGTAATCAAGCCTATTGTTTTTCCCCAGGCTACTTGAGAAGCTCAGTATGTGATGAGGTTTGATCTGGTTGCTCAAGCTCAAGCTCTTGACTTCCTGTACCAATACTCTAGGAAATTCCTCCACATTGTTGCTAAGCTACGTTTTCCTGGTTTGATCTGATTGCTCAAGCTCAGCCCCATGCTCCTCATGAGCCACTCTTGAGTTCCTGTACCAATACTCTAGGAAATTCCTCCACATTGTTGCTAAGCTAAGTTTTCCTGCCGTGCACCTTTTCTGAAGCACATGGCTCTGACCTTTGAAGAGTTTGTAAGCAAATCATTCTTTAACTTACCAAGTGTGTGTTCTTGTTTGCTGGGGGAAGAGGGAAACTTTGGAAGTCACTTGGAAGAGCCTATTTTAAAGGTCTAGCAGGCTATACTTTCATGCTGACATTTGCTGCATATTTTGTGAGTGTAAATCTCTGCTGGGTTCTCTCACCAATGGGTACTTGCCCCAAACTTGGATCTTGGAATTCAGGAATTTTCTTTCTTATATCAATATATATATTTTCCACCAACACACCACACACACCATGCTTATGGAGAAGTTAAGAATAGAATGAACTTGGGGACTTCCGGGTTAGCGCCATCAGCTAATGGCGGATTCCCTCCGAGCTCCGGAGGGAATCGGCTCCGCAGGATCCGGGTCTTGCCGCTGCGGCGACGCGGGGACCCTCAGAAATCACAGGCGCTGAAGCCTGTGAACTTGGTGACTCGGCGGGCACCATTTGCGCCCCCCCGACCCGCGAAGGAGCCTTTTTAAAGGCTTCGGAACGGGGGACGGGGTGAGCGGCGCGGTGCTGAGAGTCGACTGCTTCTCCTGCGGAGTGAAGACGCATGCCATGGTCGGAGAGCACTGACTTCTTCTTGTGAACAATTGGACTCTAAAAGTAACAACCCGTGAGTAATACGGAAATTGGATTTGTAAAGAAAAATTTTTTTTTGAATTAGGCACGATCGGGGAAGGCGCAAACAGGAAGTCCGTCTCCCCGTCTTATAAATAATCTAAAGCAAGGACTAGCTAACTAAGGTCAAGAGAATTTCTTCTTCTTTATTGGGTAAAAGACATTAATTTCACGATTTGGCAGTATAATTAATTTCACTGGAGGATAAGAGCTAATTTTGAGAGCTGAAGTGCCACCCCCCCGGACCCGGGAGTGATCCGCGAGAGAGCCTGTTGAGGAGATATAGAAGAGTTTGACAGCTGTCAAATTAGCTGTCAAGAAGGAAAAAGAGAACTTTGTTTCTGCTATCTCTGCTGGATATATTTGCTACAATTTGGTTATATTTTGTTGAAAACAAGGAAGAACTGATACAAACTAACTTGATTTTTGGATTTGAACTGGAAGGAAGATAAAGTAACCAAAATCCCTCTAGAGGGGATTTTGGGACATTACAAGAATGGCTGAAGGAGGAAAAATTCAAGCTAAATTGGACAGAGTGTTTCTTCTCTTGGGAAAGTTACAAGGCCAAATTGATGTTTTGGCTACAAATGTTGCAACTCTGGACTTAACAGTAAACAAATTCATTGAATTTGATAAGTACTTGACTCATGAAGAGAAACTTGAAAGATTTGAGAGTGTGGAGAAAGAGATATATGTTGTTTCTGAGGAAAAGGAAGGAGGAGATGTTGCAGATGACGAAGGAGAGCCAGAGGCCTGACATGATGGCTACAAAGGAAAATAACTACTGGATGATGAAAATCTGTTTTGAATTGAAGATTGAAGAATGGAGAGATCTCCTTATGTGGAGATCTGAAGACCTATGGATTACAAATTTGATTAAGGTGGAAGTTGGAGCTTTCGGGACATTTGGACTTAAAAGGAGTAAGAAACAAGATTCGGGCTCCACTTTTAAGTATGGAGGTCTGGCTGGAAGAAATATGGACCCTATCGGGACAGAGCTTCTCCGAGATCTGGTGTTTAATATTAAGGACTACCAAAAAAACCGGCAGAGAGGAATTGAGAGAGAATTAAGAGCCTCGGACGTGAGGTCTCCAGGCTGATAGTAGACTAAGACTGATGGACATTTGTTGGGGATTGAAACCGGGAAAGGGTGGGGTGGGGTTTGGGAATCCAAAGGGTGCAGAATAATAATCTGTCTTTTTTATTTTGTTTTGTTATTAGTATGAAAATTGGGGAATTCGTGGAAGGGAATTTGGGTCGACTTTAGAAAAAAGTTTTAAGAATGAGCACTGATGTTTAAATACTGATGTTTACAAGTTAAAATTGGTTTTTTCAAAAAATTAATTAAATATAAAAAGGTCAAAAATTGGGGACAAGAACTTGTTGAATTAACAATTTGAATTGGAATATAAGAAGGGGAGGTGTGGGGAAGTCAGGGAAATATGTTATTGAAAATAAGGATTGTAAACTTTATGTGTTTTTAACTTTTTTGTTTTTTCTTTTTGGATTTTTTAATGTATAAAGGTGGAAAAACTCAATAAATATCTTTTTTTAAAAAAAATAAGAATAGAATGAACTTGAGGCAACCCAGCCATTCCTCTTTGACTTCTCTCAACTGAGCAATGAGTAGAAATCACATTTGGTGGGCCACGGAAGGAGCTCCTGAGCAGACAAAAAGTAACATATGACTTACCATCTGCCTGAAAAAGATCTGGATAGTTGACTTCTACCATTTTTAGAATCTTTGTCGTTCCTTCTTCAAATATGGCTCTCCTTCGCGCTTCCTTAATATCTAAAGGTGATGATGGGGAAAGTTGTTCAACGCATGTGGGAGAATAGCTTTTCTTCCCCCAGCACCCCTTTGGAAGGGATTAAGTTGCATTTGCAATGTGACTTCTGTGGTATAAGTTCCAGTTTACACTGTACTCCCCAAAATTTGTAAAGGTAAAATTTCTCCACCAGGAAGACCCATTTTTCAGCCTCAAGATTTTGTTTAGAGTCCTTAGCCCAATATCTTCATTATATATCTCATTTCCCATGCAGGTCTTTAGGGAATTGCTTAGAAAACAGAAGCAGCAGGAAGTCGTAGGGATACAATACTATGTGAGTTTCCTGGGGAAAGAATTTCCGAGTAGAGAAGCCTTTACTGCTATGGCCGCTCATGGTAGGGGCTTTTGAGGGAAAAGAATTTGTGAGGACATTTTCCCCATCAGGTTCATGTAGAAGAAAGTGATGTAGGAAAGGAAGGGCGAGCCTTTTTGACCCAGCAGGCCAGATCCATCTCTCTTTCCAACCCCACGGGCTAACTTTGAAAGGTGGTTGGTTGGGACAACTCACTTGTAAATCATCTGATGCTATAATGACATGAGTGGTTGAACACCTGTCAAAGTTGTTAATGAGCTGAATACTGGGGAGAAATGTGTGGTGAAGGTGATCATCCCAGGAGTTATGGAGTACAATAAAACCCTCGCTGATGACCGAAGAAGGCCCCAATGTCTTTTTTGAGAGCAGTAATGTTTTTTCTGTGTGGAATGTATGAGAAGCAGAAATACTGACAAAGCCTTAGTTGAGCTAAGAACGTGCATCAGTGTGTAGAGGCACAAGATTTGTTACTCCATGTGGCCAGCAATGCTGAGTGACCTCTGTGAATCTCCTGATAAGGCTTGGAATCATATTAACCCCCTGAAACACTGCAAAAGTGTTTTGTGCAGGTGATTACTCCATGACCTGCCATTTGTGAACTTTTCTGTGCTTGTTTACCCCCACACATTTTGTACAGCTCTGATCACTTTCTTCCCAGGGGAAGTTCAGGTCATTTCCATTTCCCAGATTCATTTCCTGTTTGGATTTTCTGCTGCTGTGTTCAAAACAAATCTTTCCAAACAGATCTTAGCCTTTTGAATTCTGTGGGGGTCATCTCCCACTTAGTGGGAGAACCCCTCTTTAAGAACCCCATTTTCAAAATACTGCTGTGCATTGTTTTGAAGGCACCTGACCACAAACATGTATACTCAATTCACACACACCCTTGACCTGCCCCACATAATTATTATTATTAATTATTATTTACTTATTGCTCTCATGGTATCTTGTATATCCTTGTTGCCATGAGATCTCGCAAGTTCATCCCAGAGCCCAGTAAGCAAGTCTGAGAACATAAAGGTCTTTCTGTGCGAAGAAAACCTGGTACTTGAAAGCTCTCTGCCTTGAGAACAATTATTTGTGGGGTTTCAATCAAGTGGTGTTTGACCACATAACGTTGGTAATAATATTTATTAAGTTTTCCATTTTAATAATCCAATAAGAATAACAGTAAAATATTTCAAATTACAATACAATCAAAAAAGGCTAAATATATTGCCAAATTATATATCTTTGGGTGACTTCCCATGCTCTGAATTTTGTGGAGTGCTAATCTAATATCACATTGCATTTCTTAATTAGTCAATAAACCATTCCAATGTTAATCCTTCACTTAATTTTCATTTATGTTTACAACCACTGGTCTGTTCAAACTTTCGTCTTCATAGTTCTGTGTGAAATATTTTCCCTTGTTGTTATCCACATTCCAGCAATTCCATTTTCAATTTCTGCCAGCAGGAGCCATAATACACCACATCCCAGACAAAAACATACCATTAGCTCCTGGCAGCCATCCGGAAATCCCCTCTATAGTCTTGCATCATCTCCCAACATGCTGGTACCTCTGCAAAAACAAAGTAGCTCCAGTCCAGAATTTTTTCCTTTCTTCCACTGAGGGAACAGCACTAGTGTTCTTTCAAACCCACTTACATATTTCAAACTGTTGCCTTTCGGGGGAGGTTTACCAGGTAAAACTGCAAATACATATTGTAAAGGAGAATTGGGGGTTGCTTGTGCGTAAAGGGTGCTGCAGCTCTAGACAACATTGCCTGGCTAAACCTTTCCCTGGCTGGACAGCCCTTTCTCCATGGCTGTGTCAGTCGCTGGCAGGATCCGTCAGTGGGCGTTTTCTGAACTTCTTCCAGCATAAAAATTCTTTCACCCCAAGTCTCCGCCTAGCCTCTCTGCGCGGAAGTCTCCTGCGCAGAGTGGGCGTGCCCAACGGAGGTCCTGGGCTCTCCCTGCTGCTCTCTGTGGAAGAGTCTCGGAGCCCTCCCTCCGCAGTCTCCTCTTGCTTCCTGGTGTCCCTCCTAGTTCCTTTCTCAAAGGAAGTTTGCTCTCTCTCCCTGCTGGTCCCTTCTCCTGCATCGTTAGGGAGCCTTACCTCCACTCTAAGCTCCGATGGCAGTTCCCTGACACATATATATCAAAAGAGAATAAAAAAGGCTCACCTCCCCCTAGGGCTATACAATTAATCCATCAATTAATTCAACAAGTGAGTCAGTCCTTTGTACTGTTGTTCCTGCTCCTCAGCGACCTTTAGTTTCATTTCTGCTCACGGCGATATTTTAACTGCATCGTTGTCCCACATTAATCCCGGGCAGATATCCAGAACTCTCCTCTTGGTCTCCTTCCAGCTGTTGATGAGGTAATGCCTCCACACTAAAACGATCGCTCCATCAGGAATTCCTTTCATCTTTCCCTTAATGATCATTGCCAGAATCATAGTCAAAATATCATACAGTCCGTTTCGCAATTAAGATAGTGTCCACTTACATATTTGAAGCCATTGTGTTTTGGTGACGACAAGAAATCTTTCCCCAGATCAAATCCTTCTCAGTAGCTGATTAAATTTGCAAATTATTTTATCTCCACTGGTTCAGGACATGCCTGTTAGTTAAGTCTGAATTTTTATATTAAAAAAAGGTGTCCTCTGCCCCTGGTGCTGTCTTTGGAGAGTTGCCACAACCATGCCGTGTACACCCAGCACCCCTTGCTCCCTCTTCCTTCTGGATGGGCAGCAGGTATTGGACAATCTGCGGGTGGAGTGCCCCCGACCCGGGGTTGGGGGGATTGGGAGGATAATTACTCCCATATTATCCTCTATTACCAGCACAGAAGGGCTGTGGTGTAATTGGCACAGCTGATTGCCATGGCAGACAAACAGGAAGTGCTTGACCACATAACATTGAAACTGCATTAGTTAATTGTGCCCAAGATGTGATTGTACTGTACCAGCAAAGCCACTTTCAGCCCAGCTCTGAATTCCCATGAGATCTTGTGAGAGCATCCTGGAGCCCCTTAAGCAATTCTGAGAGTTTAAAAGCTCTTTTTGTGCCAGGAAAACCAGGTGGTTTCATTTTTTTGCCAATTAATTTTTATAAATTTTCCAATTTTTTAACAGGTTAACAACAAATTAATTCAAATTAAACACACACACACACACAGGACTTTCTGCCCTGCTTTAGAGATGCTTCTTTGCTCCTTCGCTGCTCACAGTAAAGTGCTTTAAAAAAATTTAAAATTCTAATACTTTCCCATCCATTCTCTATTTCAACCAGCTGTGCATGTTCAAATCCTGCTTAGACTTTTATTGAACTATTTCCCCAATTGATCAAACAGAATTGCTCTTCCTTTATCAATCAATACAGCTTGTTCATCATGCCTTTATGCCTTCATGACATTTTAATTGATAATAATAATGATGTGATCCGCTTTAGCCCTAGCATTCTATTCAAGTTTTACAATCCTCACAAACATTGGGGGAAATCTCCTGATCGACCTTGTTATGTAGTTTCTCTTTCACAAAACAGACCTACACTCTCTACTTTCCCCGGCTTAATGCATTCTGCTCCCATCATTCACTCCTTGGTATGCAGTCCACTAACCCCAACAAACCTTGATCGTATCCTAGGGTTGCCGTATTTCAAAAAGTGGATTTATTTATTTTTTGTCAAAGCTCTTGGGCTACATACACATACACACACAATTGTGATTGTGAGCTATTTTTAAGGAAATACACCAACACCCACACTTCAGACAAGAGCTTCGTGCACCCAGATTTTCCTGGACAATTTAGCAATTTCCACCTGGACACTGTTTCCGATGGCCAAATCCCAGCTATGTTGGGGAAATTCTGGATGTATGGCAACCCTGTTTTATCTATTCTCTAGTCCCCATTAACCCTGTCCGTGCCAAATGCTGGAGGGAGAATGAACTTTATACCTGTGAAACGTACAAATCGCTTCTACCCTTCATATTGCCTGATTCATTTTTGCTTACAAACTACCTCCAATTTTTAATATAGCAACTACATAAAACTCAGAACCGCTTCTTCCTCTCTCTCCAATTAGGTGTTGAAAAACATTATTCTCCCACACCAAGCACCCAAGAGCCTCCAGTTCTGTTATACAGCTCTCTTTAAGGAAAAACAGTCTTTGACAGGGTCTCTTCTCTTTAATCTGCTGGCATCTGTTTGTCCCCCATGGCACTGCCCATATCCAATACTGAAGACGGAGGCAAGAATGGAACTTGTACTTGTGAATCTTTACCATGTTATAATACATTCCCCCACCAGCCCAGCCCAGCCCCACCCCATTATGCTGCCAAAACCATTACCACCACCTTTTGTCCTTTGTCTCGCCAGACTCAGTCTCCTTTTTCTTTGCATACCCACAGCTTAATGTTCATGACTGCTTCTCCCTCTCTGCCTGGGTGCTTTAATTAACAAAGATAGCATCCTTATTCCACACAGATGGTTTATCACACTCGACTGTATACCCAGTTATAATCCATCTGCTCCTTTGCACATTCTTATCCACAGGTCAGGGGTAGGTATGCAGAAGTCCCTCGTAATCCTTTGCAATAACACAACTCCACTCATTCCCTTTAATTGAGCAACTTGGCGAATGCATCCAACATAGTTAATTTGAGTTTTAAACCCTTTCTTCTGGAATCCTTAGAATTCCAATGCTCAAGTGTGGGGGAGCAGCTCCCTTGCAATTAAAACGACTTGAAACATTGTCTGCCCCTTCCTTCTTGAACGGGCTCGTCTTCGCAGGGATGACATCTTTATGAAAGGGGAATCTGAAGCGTAACACAGTTGTAGAATGAGGCTGTCTTTGTTAAACTCCTTCCATTCAGTGGCAATCCATGTTTTAATTCTTGCCATAAGCAGTCCTTATGCAATTTGTCTCAGACGTTCTGCTGCCAAGAATCTCAAGGTTGCCCATCGGAGTCCGTTTCGCAAAAGAGGAGATCATATTTCCAAAGTCCTGTCTCTTCCTCCCCTCCATTCATTCCAAACCACAGTCAATGTTGCCAACCAGGAGAGATTCCCCTACTAAACCATTTGCAGTTTTCCCTGAGAGATCCTCCTGCTCTCCACAACCAGTCCTTCTTCAGCACTGCAAGTTGTAAATCTTTATAGCCTCCTCACTCCACAGTGCAAGTTGTAAACTGCATCAAGTCAATTAGAGGCGGGTTCTTCTCCCAGCAAACTCCCCTCCTTCGCAGTCTCAATGCAGTTCACAAAGCAGTTCAAATCTTCACACACCCAGTTTTAGCTCACAGAATTCCAGCCTCATAAATCTCCTTTAACAAACCTTACTTGAAGTGTCTTGAAGAGAGGGTAGATTTTAAACCTTGGAGACATATATACTAGTAAAAACAAAATAATACCTCTCTCTCTTATCCATTTTCTACTATGACAGGAATTTTCAACTGAGCCTTGTTCCTTCCATTTCATCTTCTACAGAGCACTCCTTCAGTTTTCAATCCAATATTCCGAATTGCAAAGGTGCCTGGTCCTTACAGCGGATGGACACGAAGGCTTCCTCATCTTGACAAGGAGATCCAGACCCAGAGTCCCCTCCCCCATCCACCTGACACTTGGAAGAGGGTCTGTGGGTACTCCAGCCTCCTGATACCCTTGGGAGTTGAAGAAAGCATTCCAGCCTTGAGAAGCTCTCCTTCCCCTTGCCTGAGTCTCTCTCACTAGCAGGAGAGCAGAAAAGGAAACCAATTATATGTGGGATTTCAACCATCTGCCCAAGGTGGATCATACTGTACCTGCAAAGCCACTTCCAGCCCCGACTTTACCTGCCCCACAGGTGAAGTCATATGAGATCAGCTATGGGGCAGGTGGGCTTAGCTTGGCTGACCAGGGTCGAGTTTACCCCACTCTCACAGTCCAGATTTGTCAAGAAAGCAACAGCTGAATGCACATATTTACGCTGGGCCATGAACATTAGGAAGGTTTTCTACAGGCTCCCAAGAGCAACAGTCTGGCCCCCAACCTGCTTCATCCGTGAGGTAGTGTAGCTGCTTTGGGTACTTCTCAGATTTGAGGACCCTAGGCCGCAACAGATGGTAGAGGTTGCAGTGTGCTCATCCAAGGAAGGGGTTAATCGCCTGAGTACAAAGGAGCAAGGCACATTCCAGAAGAACTCCCAGGGGGAGGGACAGAACTTTCAGGAGACAAACCCAGCACAGATAAAGCTAGCAAATCTCCCGTTCCTTTACTGTGCTATAGACAGAGACCTGAAAGAAAGTGTGGCTATGAATTTCAGATGAGAATGCTTCCTCTCTTCCAACGAAGGAGAAAGGAACAGGGGAATGGGAAATAGGATGGAAGGCTACGAATGTGGGCCCAGGAATTTATGTTGCCTTACAAACCAGTTAAAAGTCTTACATGTTTATCTCACCAACTGAAATCAGCAGGTGAAAGGGCTTAGTGGAGACCAGAACCTATCCTTTCCTTTTAAAGGTCTCCGCTGAAATGAAGCAAGCAAGAGTGAATTGTAATTCTGCCCATTACCCTTTTATATTTTCCTAGAAGACTGGAACTTACACAGATAGGTCAGCATTGCTGCCGCTATAATGGAGCCCATCAGAAGCACTGTGCCAACATACAGGGAATATGAAGATTCGAAGAACCTTTTCACTTTTTCCTGCAAAGGTGTTGGTTCTCCTTGATGGACAGGAAGAGAGAAAATTCTGCTTTAGCCATGAACAGACAACATCCCAGTGCCACCCCAGTCAAGAAATTTCCCATAATCTCTGGCAACCCATCTAGATCAACATATGGCAGTCAGCTTCCTAAACCCATGGTGGGGGGTTGCTCCACTGTGAAAAGCCAGGGCCCAGACCCTTGGAAGGTAAAGTGGATGAAGGAATCTGGCATGGAAGTATTGCTTCTTGAAGATACTTTTCTGCCCATGTTCCCAGTCTGGAGGCCTCAGGAGCATGAAGAGACATCACCCGGGACTAGAAGGACCCGGGCCTGGTCTAACCCAGCAAGCTTTTGCTATGTTCTCATAGAATAATAGACGAAGGCAGAAGGGACTACGAGGGTCATCTAGTCCAACCCCCTGCAATGCATGAATCTTTCCCGAATGTGGGTCTCAAACCCATGACCCTGAGATTAAGTGCCCCACTCTAACCACGAAGCTGAATGTTCTTGTAGCAAAAGGTAGAGCTGAGAAGAGACTTCATGTCAAGACCTTTGATCCTCAACTAGCAGAGTGTCTGTTACCCCTGGAACAAGGACACAGTATACTCATGGGAAGATTGGGGTTGTGGAGTTCCGTCTGGCTGCCCTCCATCAAGTAAGTGGAAGGGGCTGCCGCAGTGGATGGTTTGTAGTGAGGACAAGGGCCAATCAAGGACAGCTTTCAGTTCAAGCTGGGACTGTTCACTGCCAGCAGCAGATGGTGGACACAATCTCAAGTTCATTGCTCCTCAGTTGGACTTGGTGAATCCCCTGGACATATAGAAAATGCTTGTCCTCACTCTGGTCCACCCCATCATAACTTTCCTTTACTGTTCCTTCCTCCTCCATGTGCTAATGAGCATACAGACCTGGTGCTTTTCTTGCTCGTTTTGCTGTTCTTTTTTTAGCTTTCACTAGCTTCATACCTATATAAAGACAGCATGAGTATAGTAACATGATGTGATATATGATATGATCAAGATAGAAATAAACATTGAGCAACAGCCTGAAATATCTCAGCTCTGTCAAGTGTCTACAGTACAATGTACTGGAGGGAACATATCAAGTCAGCAGATCTCTGTGTTCCTGTGAAGAGAAAATAGTAACCAAAGGGATTTACCTGGTAGCTTTTTAGGAGCCATTGAACTGGTTTCTTTTTTTATTCGCAACCTGTGAGAGTATAAAGTAGACAGTGAAGTCAATGCCTTATTTAAAAGCAGAGTCACAATGGGAAATTCATAGGCAGTGTTGCCATGGGGACCCTCTCCCAGTTAATGTAATTGGTAGAGTGAATTACTGTAACAATGCACTTACCTGCATTTCTTATCCCTCTGATCTACCTCTCTACAACCCCACTCCTGAATATCATAATCATCATCAACAACAACATAATTTTATTTGTATGCCACCTTTCCACAGTTAAAAGCAATGCTCAAGGCAGCTTACAACATGACAAGATTTGCATAATTACAGAAGTCCTAAACAATACATAAACCACATCAAAAAAATACACAACCAAATGGAAAACAATTTCCACATAAATCAAAATCTAAAACTAAGAATACAGCATTAATGTCACAGTTTAAAATGACATAGGTAAAAAATAACAGCATTTTTAAAAAACCAACAAAAAACCCAAAAACGGAGCCCTCTCTGACCACCACCAGCAGCAGCAGCAGTCCTTTATGGAGCCTGTTAGGCCCCGCCCTAGGCCAGGTGGTGAGTGACAGGACTGGGGCCCTCAGGCGCTCAGCAGGAGAGTCTATCATGTCTATAGAATGCTGCAGGTATCTGTTAAAGTGTACAGTGGACGCTTGGGTTGCGAAAGTGATCTGTGCGGGATGCACCTTTGCAACCCGCAGCATTTGCAACCCGCTTCTACACATGCGCGGGTTGCAATTTGGCACTTCTGTGCATGCACAAAGCGCAATTTAGTGCTTTTGTGCATGTGCAACCGCCGAAACCCGGAAGTAACCCATTCCAGTACTTCCGGGATTCGGTGGTCTGTAACCCAAAAAAACGCAACCTGAAGCGGCTGTAACCCGAGGTATGACTGTAGTGTGGTTCTCATTAACACAATACATTCTTTAGTCTTTAAGCTGCCAAAATAAAATGTATTGTTTTTAGTGTACAAAGACTAATAAGGAAACTCTGAAGATGTTTTTATACTGCTAATTCCTTCATACATTAATTTTTTTAAGCAGTTAAGCAATCACTGGTGTGTGTGTGTGTGTGAGAGAGAGAGAGAGAGAGAGAGAGAGAGAGAGAGAGAGAGAAAGAGAGAGAGAGAGGAGACAGAGTGAGTACAGTCATATCTTGGTTGTCAAACTTAATCCCTTCTGGGATAATAATAATAATAATAATAATAATAATAATAATAATAATAATTTATTATATATACCCCGCCCATCTGGCTGGGTTTCCCCAGCCACTCTGGGTGGCTTCCATCAAAATATTAAAATACAATGGTCTGTTAACATTAAAAGCTTCCCTAAACAGGGTTGCCTTCAGATGTCTTCTAAAAATCTGGTAGTTGTTTTTCTCTTTGACATCTGGTGGGAGGGTATTCCACAGGGCAGGTGCCACTACCAAGAAGGCCCTCTGCCTGGTTCCCTGTAACTTGGCTTCTCGCAGCAAGTGAACCGCTAGAAGGCCCTCGGCGCTGGACCTCAGTGTCCGGCAGAACGATGGAGGTGGAGACGCTTCTTCAGGTATACTGGACCGAGGCAGTTTCAGGCTTTAAAGGTCAGCACCAACACTTTGAATTGTGCTTGGAAACGTACTGGGAGCCAATGGAGATCTTTCAAGACCGTTGTTATGTGGTCTCGGCAGCCGCTCCCCAGTCACCAGTCTAGCTACCGCATTCTGGATTAGTTGAAGTTTCCGGGTCACCTTCAAGGGTAGCCTCACATAGAGCGCATTGCAGTAGTCTACGCAGGAGATAACCAGAGCATGCACCACTCTGGCGAGACAGTCTGCGGGCAGGTAGGGTCTCAGCCTATGTACCAGATGGAGCTGCTAGACAGCTGCCCTGAACACAGAATTGACCTGTGCCTCGATGGACAGCTGTGATCTCTCTGAACAGGGTGACTGGGCAGTAAAATAGCAAATGCATTTCAGTGTAAGCACGTTCAGGGGTGGGGAGTGCTTTTTCACATAGTGCAGTTAAACTTGATCCCCCTCCCACAAGAAGAAGGGGTGACTGTCAAGCTTAGATGGTTTTGAAAATTATGTTCTGGCCCTCACTGGATGAAGAATTGGAACTTGAGGTATGGCTACTGCCAAAATCATTCAAGCTGAGATCAGTGCAGTACAAAGGTGAAAGAAAGTTCCAAGACTCAGCAGATGTGACACATGGCTAACAAGCTAAGATCTTGATCCAACAAGCAACCCCCTGCCTTATACGAAAGCAGAGTAGGCACAAATTTAGCACTGCAAACAGGCAAGCAAACAGGAACTCGTTCTGGAGGGCTGGACCTGATCTGTCTGGCATCTCCATGACGTTGGTGAGAGTGGCAGCTTTGAACCAGACTGAATGCCCAACTCCTGCTGAGCGGATGGGCTAAGGGCAAGCTCTAGCAGCACCAGAGGGGGGGGGTCAGGATGGGAGGCGAAACTGGCACAGGAGGTGTGGGTGGAGGGGGCGCAACATGTCTAGGTGACATATGAGAGGATAGAGAGGAGCACTGGTACTCTCCCCAGGATCTAACTCCCTCCCAGGGTGATGCATCTCTCTTGAGGACCAGACAAGTTCTGCTGGTGGGCTTCTCATTGAGGCGTCTGAACGGCCACTGTGAAGACTGAATTTTGGACAAGTTTGTTTGGCCTTGCAGGAATCTTCTACAGTGGTGCCCCACAAGACGAATGCCTCGCAAGACGGAAAACCCGCTAGACGAAAGGGTTTTCCATTTTGGAGGTGCTTCGCAAAATGAATTTCCTATGGGCTTGCTTTGCAAGACGAAAATGTCTTGCGAGTTCCTGCGGGGTTTTTTTCCTCCCCCCCCCCTTTTCCCCAAGCCGCTAAGCCGCTTATCAGCTGATCCGCTAAGCCGCTAAACAGCTGATCCGCTAAGCCGCTAAGCTGCTTAACAGCTGATCGCTAAGCCGCTTATCAGCTGATCAGCTAAGCCGCTTAACAGCTGATCCGCTAAGCCCGCTAAGCCGTTAATAGCGCTAATCCGCTAAGCCGCTAATGGGCTTGCTTCGCAAGACGAAAAAACCGCAAGACGAAGAGACTCACGGAACGGATTCTTTTCGTCTTGCGAGGCACCACTGTAATGTTCTTATGACAGAGATTTTTCATGTGCCTGGTAGGTCCAGCCTGTGCAAAATATTTTCCTACCTTGAACCCATTGGAAGTTAGAGAAAGACTATTTTGCTTGAATCTGGGGGATGTTAACCTGTGATATCACAGGAATTGTTTCGTGCCCTGTACAAAATACAGGAAATAACTGTTGGTGCACATTTTCAATTTATTTCAACAGATGGAACTGTTCTTCATTTTATTGTATCCAGTGTTATCTGACTGCTTTTCTGTAGGGATGGTTGATTCCTACATCTTAAGGCATGGCACCCATAAACTTCGGATCAGGTGACTTCTTACAAACATATTTTGTTTCCAAAAAGCAAGGATAGTCATGCCAGCAACTTAGCAGTGGACACACCTTGCTAATTAAAATACAGTCTTCACCCGTTTCGGCATCTGGCTGGCCAGTGGATCTATCCCAATATCTGAAAAGAAGAGGCAACACTAATTAGTACAGGAAGGATACTTATTTCATCTCTACCTTCCAGCATTATATAAATGTTAAAACACACACACACCCTCTTTTATATTTGCGATGGTTTGTTCAAAGGTTGGTTTCTTTTCTCAAATCATTCCCAAGAGTAGGATCAGAACCACTGTAATACATTGTCCACAAGGTCACACTCCTGTCTTGCTCAGCTGACTCAGTCCTGTTGCCAGGCCTGAACCCAGATTGGAACAACAATTACTATTTCAATTGTTGTTGTTTTTATATTTGTACCCCACCCATCTGACTGGGTTGCCCCAGCCACTCTGAGCAGCTTCCAACATATATGAAAACATAATAATCTAGATGATTTGTGTTCTCCCAAGAATGTGTGCAGCTGTCCCACCACAACCCTCCCCAGCACCTTCCCTCAAAAGGGGTATTTGTGACTGGTCAATAGTTCTTCCTGTCTTTAATTACACAACCTGAATTTGCCAATATGTGACGGAATCCCACCCCATAATAGCAACTGTTTAGAAGAGCCCTAACTCAGCATGTTTGAAATGGATTAAGGAATGGATAGTATTAAAAAACCCCACACTAGATAGTTGGATCTGGAAGGATATGGTTGCCACGCATATCTGTGATATGAAAAAGTGAAGGTCCGTAAACGGCTTTTTTCCCCAGCCAGAACTTAACCAAACTCAGTTTCGGCACCTCTTAGGTGGGTGCCATTTCCGTTCTAAGAGAACAAGGGAGGTGATCAGGGTGAGTTCCAGCACCTCTTTTTCTAGAAAAATACCACTATGCATAAATACTTCTTAAATCACTCTGTGATGAATTTATTTGGATTATGGACCAGGTATAATTATCTACTTGAAAGGAAAACACCACTGTGGTTATCCCCCATAGAGGGTTGATCTCAAAAAGAAATATGAAGGAGAACTGGGGGGCTTACAAAGATATATTGTTATGATGAAAGCAGCTATAAGCTTAAAAAAAGAAAAGAAAAGAAAGACCTGGTAGTGGGTTGGTTTCAGTATCATCAAGTAAATGAACTATTTAAGAAGGATGTGTTTTATGGAACAAGGATCTGGTACTGAATGGGGTTGCTTGACAGTAATGAAAGTAATTCTAAAATATTATTAGAATGGGACACTAAAGATGAATTGGTTAAGGCAACAATGAGACAGTGGGCCAAAGACCTAGGTCATAATATTGATATGGCTACTTGGGATAAGTTATGGAATTTACGGCTTGTTATACATTAAGAGAAAACTATCTTAAAATCATGTACAGGTGGCATTTAATGCTAAATAAACTTGCCAAGATGTATAAAAATGTGTCAAGTAAATGCTGGAGATTTAAGCAGGTAGATGAGTCTTTCTTTCATTTGCGGTGGTCATGTAAAAAATCTAAAGATTTTTGGAAAATGATATTAATGAAATGAAGAAAATGTTTAAATGGGCTATTCCCCAAAGACCAGAAGCTTATAATATATATATTATAATCAAATCAAATTGCAGATAGGTTTCAAGATAAAAGCAGCGGAAGGAAAATGACCAAAAGGTTGTAAAAGAGAATTTTTCATAATAGATGAAAATATAATGCAGTAGAAAAGGTCTGAACAAAAATGCTGTTGTGGTGAGGGTGGGAAGTCAGCTTAAGAAACAATGTATTTGATTTAAAGGTTATTGTGAAAATATGTGATATAAACCCTAACTAGAGCTATTTTTCTAGAAAAAGTGTTTGCTGGCTCTTACCATGTTCTTTTAGAATGGCAATGGCGACCACCTGAGAGTGCCAGAAATGATTTCCTGTAAGTTCCCCCTGAAAAGAGCCCTGGTGAGTTAAATAGACAAACACAAAAAGAGGCTGCCAGTCTGCCCTCATGTAGGAAGTGAAGCCAAACATGCTATTTGGAAACAGTCCTGCAGTTGCTGAGAGGCTCCCTCAGGCCACACCGTAACCATCCGTGTTTGTATCTGGCCTTGTTTCCTGAGGGGTGTGTATACTGGTGTCAGAAGCAGGGACACATGATCTGAACCACCGAGGTGTGCCAAGGTCTTGACCTCATATGCCCATCTAATGTTCGTATACACCTTGTCAAGAGTATTTTCTCCTTTTGTTGCACACTCAATATGCTGATGGAATTTTGGGAGTACTGCCCTCACATCTGTGTGATTGAAGTCCCCCGCAATAATGTGCACAGCCTCTGGGTATCTGCTCAATTTAGCATTGATGTTTTCATGCATACTACTCATCGCCCTGCATGCATTTGCAGTTGGTGCTATGCACACCGCTGTTAACACCACTGTTGTAAATTCCCGGGGAAGATAGAAAGGTCTGCATTTAATTGTCACTTTCCATTTATAACTTCATTTTTGTTTCTCAGAAACTCAGCTTTATCATTTAGTTGCTTCATTTCTCCGTACATTTGTATAGTGGGTTCTTCTATTTCATCAGATGTTCCTTCTAGTCTCGACATAGTTTCATCTAGATCCCCTATGTCATTTCTTATTCCACTTTTCCATTTCAATAATCTCTGGTTTACTTTCATTCCTCATTTCATTGACTGCTCCTTTTAATCTTTTCCATTTTTAATCTATTTCCCCCCCCTTCAAAGTTTCTATTTTTCTATTGAGAGACTTTGTTTACTCTGCTATCATCTGCTTAAGAGCAGTCACAGAAAAAGGAGTTTCCAACTAAACATCAAGAAGAACTTTCTTACAGTAAGAGCTGTTGGACAGTGGAAAGGCCTCACTCAAGAGGTGGTAGACTCTCCTTCCTTGGAGGTTTTTAAGCAGGGGTTGGGTGGCCATCTGTCATGGGTGCTTTAGCTGAGATTCCTGCATTGCAGGGGCTTGGACCAGAAGACCCTCAGGGATCCTTCCAAGTCTAAGATTCTATGATCATATGGTGTTCTCAAAGTGACCTGCAGAGATTCATTGATACTTGAGACACTGAGACTTAAGAATTCAGCTTCTGGGTCCCATGTATCCAGGTCTAACAATGTCTGTGCCCCCGATCAAACATTGCCAAATACCAAGTATTAGTGTGTGTCCTTTTGGAGTGTTTCTGATGTGACTGGGCAGTAAGAACACTACCAGCCCACTCCTCATTGACAGAACAGTTAAAAATGTTTGCAATGGAAGAAGAAGAAGAGTTTGGATTTGATATCCCGCTTTATCACTACCCTAAGGAGTCTCAAAGCGGCTAGCATTTCCCTTCCACCCCCACAACAAACACTCTGTGAGGTGAGTGATCAGGGCTGAGAGACTTCAGAGAAGTGTGACTGGCCCAAGGTCACCCAGCAGCTGCATGTGGAAGAGCGGGGAAGCGAACCCGGTTCACCAGATTATGAGACTACCACTCTTAACCACTACACCACACTGGCTCTCAATGGAAGCCTGTATCTTGTGAAAAACAAAACCAGTGCTGGATTCTAGATTCAAAGAATACCAGGAGCTCTTGTTTTTGTTTTTTTTTAAAAAGGAAAAGGAATGCAGTGCAGGAGATAAGGAAATTTTGTTCACAAACTCACGTTACTTTAGCTTCCACACCATTAACCCATTCGACACCACGAGGTTTCTTTGGGTTCTTCTTGAGGCCAATCCAGAAATTGTGTTTCTTATTCCTAACTTCTGTATCTATATAGAGCTTCAACAGAACAGAACAAATCAGACTCAAAGTCTTTACTGGGCATGTAGGGCTATAAACGAAATTGTCATGTTTAGGAATGTTAGAGAATTCTGCTGGAAACAGAGGCAGAAATTGCTACTGTTTACTTATTTGTCCCGTGTATAGCTTGGAAATTTATTAGCTAGTTATTTTCTAAAATAAAAAAAAAAAATCCATTGTTCACCATCTAAGTCTCAAAGCAGCTTACAACAATAAAAACATACAAAATAAAAAAATTAAGCATAACTCTCAAGAATGTAAAATCTCAAAAATGTAACCAAAAAACCTTATACAGTGGTACCTCAGGATGCGAACGGGATCCGTTCCGGAGCCCCATTCGCATTCCTGAATAGAATGTAAGCCGTGACTGCACGGGTCGCGTTTTGCTGCTTCCGCGCATGTGCGCAACATCATTTTGAGCATCTGCACATGCACGAGCAGTGAAACCCGGATGTAACGCGCTCCGTTACTTCCGGGTTGCCGCGGAGCACAACCTGAAAGCGCTCAACCTGAAGCACATTCAACCCAAGGTATGACTGTAAAAGATCTGAAAAATATCTGTGATTCAATCCAAATATGATAGGTAATTGCTGCTGATGATGATGATGATTTCAATCTGGAAACAAAATATATTTGATTACATTTCCCCCAATTGAATTACATTTCATCTGAACTGAAATAAATGGAGTGGAATAATGTAATGAGGACATAATTTGCGTAATTATATAATAGTTTAAATTACTCAAGCCCATCAATAAGTGGTGCAATGTTTTGTTGTCAGACTTTGCGTGGATTGGTAGCAATGCTTCTGAATGCCAGCTGCTGGAGAATGTGGGAGGGGAAGAGTGCTTTAGTGCTTGGATCCCACTCATGGGTTTCCCACAGGCATCTCTTTGGCCACTATGACAGCAGGATACTGGACTAGATGGGCCATTGGCCTGATCCAGCAGGCTCCTCTTATGTTCTTATGGGTTGTAGATATGCCATTCTGCATATCTATGTTCCATTTGTGAGTCCTAGAGCGTGAAACAGGCACCACCAAAAGTGGAGAGAAGTGAAATTGTCTTGCATCCCTGGCTGCAGGTGACCTTTGTAGGCACCGAAAAGGGTGCAGCTGATCAATGGGACACAGTACAGTAGTGGGCAGCCTGAGGAAGCTCCATCAGACCTTGATTCCTGCCCATAAACCCTAGAGTGAGAGGCCAGGGTGAGGCCAGCAGGCTCAGGGGACCTTCTTTGTTGGGAGAGATGTTGGAGTCACCTGTGAGTTTGCTTGAGTCCTGGGATGGTGGGTTTACTCCTGAGAGAGTCATTAGACTAAGAAGTGTTCACTGTAGATAAAGGGATTAGCAAAATTCCAGTTCTGATATCAGTATATTTTTATTAGTGTTGTATGATCAATGGTTTGATTTTATACTTTTGTAATATTTGTGTTTTTAATCTGCTCTGCCCTGTTTAGAGATATTTCTATATATTAAGCAGTATAGAAATGGTTTAAAGGTAAAATAAAAAATGAAACCATTAGCCTGTGCAAGATTATTCCTAATTTGTATGTGTCCAGCTCACCTGTTCTTCCCGGGTTGTAATGGAAGCCAGATGGGTATTAACCTCCTGACATCTATTCACAGCAGCTGGCCATGATACTTTGTCATCGGAAAACAAGTAGATGTTCCATTTAAAGACACGCCATCCTGAATTAAGTTTCTGCCGAATATCATCTTTGATCCAAGCCAGAAAAAGAGCAAAACAGAAGGAGATTTAGTGTGTAGTAGGTCTGTGCAGATTTTTCTTGTGCTTTTCTTCTAAAAATTAATAAATTACAAACTCAAAATGAATTACATGCATCTATTTCATTACAATCTCTCATAATGTATTTAAAGTAGCAGCTTATAAGTACATGAGAAGAGCTCTGTGGGATCAGGTCAAAATGGGCCCATGTAGGCACTGTGGTCTAAACCACTGAGCCTCTTGGGCTTGCCAATTAGAAGGTCGGCGGTTCGAATCCCCACAACAGGGTGAGCTCCCATTACTCGGTCCCAGCTCCTGCCAAACCTAGCAGTTCGAAAGCATGCCAAAAAGTGCAAGTAGATAAATAGGTACCACTCCAGCGGGAAGGTAAACAGCTTTTCCGTGCTCTGCTCTTGTTTCACCAGAAGTGGCTTAGTCATGCTGGCCACATGACCCAGAAAAACTGTCTGCGGACAAACACCAGCTCCCTCGACCTGTAAAGCGAGATGAGCGCTGCAACCCCAGAGTCGTTCACGACTGGACATAACTGTCAGGGGTCCTTTACCTTTTTTAGTTCAGCAACCTGCTTTCACAGCAGCCAACCAGATACCTCCATGGGAAGCCCACGTGCAGGATCTAAGCACAACAGGACTCTCCTCAGTTGTGATTCTTAGCAACCGGGCCTCGGAGGCATCCGTACCTCGAGAATGTGGCCCTGGTTTCACTATGGAATGGCATGGTGAACTGGGCAGCTGCCATTATGACACCCATGCCGCCTCTCCAGTGTTGTGGAGCTGACTGGTTCCTTGGTATTCTGGTGAGCTTTGTGCTATGAAGCGAGCCAGATGAAGACTAGAGCACAGGTGGCTCAAGACTACTTCTTCTTCTTCTTCTTCTTCTTTCTTCTTCTTCTTCTTCTTCTTCTTCATTTGTACCCCACTCATTTGGCTGGGTTGCCCCAGCTACTCTGGGCGGCTTCCAGCATATATAAAAGCATAGTCAATCAATCAATCAATTTCCTTTATTCGACCGATAGTCAGAAATAAAACATTACACAATAATTATAAACTATAACATCATAGGGGTACATAAATAAGGTAGGGCCACAGTACTAGATCTTCCCGATAACATTTAGCAGGCTAATTGGTCTAAAATTGGCCGGGTCTGTGCGCGGCCCTTTCTTGTGAATAAACACAATCAGTGCAGAGTTCCAGCTTGGAGGAAATTGTGCTGTTTTGTTTATATAAGTAAAAAGAGCTGCTAGGGGTGGACACCACCAGTCCTTATTGGCTTTAATAACATCTATGGAAATAAGATCGTCTCCGGGTGCCTTGCCTGCCTCAAATTGGCCTATAAGTGTTTCCACATCAGAGCAGGTAACAGGATCCCACTCAGGCAAGGGGGGCAAATCTAACCTTCCTCCGCTGGCAGCGTGAGCTGCATATAAATCGGAGAAGAAGCTTTCTCAGGTGTCAGCTGAAATTTGGGGTTCTATCCTTGACAACGGTCTACCCAGGTATTGAGAAATTTGGTGCCAGAAGGAGGAGGGATTTCTATTTTCTGCAGCTTTTAGAAGGTTCTTCCAATCATTTCTTTCTGCCGCAAGCTTCTTTTCCTTTAATAGTGCTTTATACCTTCTCTTGAGGTTCATAAGGTGACTGCTAGGTGCGGGGTCATTTGATGCCCTATATGCCAAGAATTCATTATATAGGTTGTTCTTGAAGTGTCTACATTCCTCGTCAAACCACTTTTTATGAGAGAAATGGTTACTATTCATTACCAGGGCCTTAGCCAACGAAGGTTTTAGCAGTTCTACTAAATTGTCATATATTGGCAGTGGCTTAACTGCCTGAATAAGGGAGTCCCTTGTCTCTTGCAGTTGGTCAGACCACAGGAGTTCATTTATCCGTTGAGCCATATTGTCGGTCCATTTTAAGGCAGTGGGCCTCATCTGAAGCTGGTTATTTGTAATAGGCACACAGGAATAGGTAGCCAATTCTCCATCCAGGATCAGAGAGAGTTCTAATGGAAAATGGTCACTTTCCAACCTCGTTACCACCCTAAAGTTTGAAATTTTGGGAGTTAGGTCTACTGATGTCCAAATAAAGTCTATGGTAGAGGCTCGGGAGCCTGACCAGAAAGTAAATTCGGCAGGGTAATCAGAACTGTGAGCTCCGTTTAGAAGGTGAAAATTAAGAGCCATCAAAGTTTGTCTACATTTAAACCCTGCGTATGTAGCAATACTGTCTTTAAAATTCCTGGGTAAAAGGTCTGAGGTTAAAATGGGCAGTGAAGGATATTTATTATATTTAGCAAATAATGATTTATCAGAGTGAGACAATCGGCCGTTGAAATCTCCTGCAACTAGGAAGGTGGCTTCAGGATATTTCTCTAGGAGAGTTTCAAGAGTCAGTTGAATTCCCCTCCATCTTTGGTCCACCAGGTTTTTCTTATAGGTTGGGTGCAAATAAACATTAATCACCACGAACACTTCCTCCGCTGTTTGTAGCTTTACACCCAGCATGGATGACGACTGGATGTCGATTTGTTCCACCTGCAGATTTAAGGCTAAAGAAACTAAGGTAGCCAACCCACCTTGTGGTCTACCAGGTGATAGTGAATTCTGTTGTGCATTCAGGTAGAAGCCCTTATACCCTGATAAGGAGAAGCCCTCACAAGCCCAGGTCTCTTGCAGCAAAAGAATACGACTGCCTTTTATGTAGGCGACAAAAGATGGATCCATCAGCTTAGGTTTAATGCCAGCTACATTCCAGGATAAGAAAGTAAGTAATCTCCTGGTCACCCCTTCGAGTCATGCTGGGCCTTGCGGAACCAGCACGGCAGAATCCACCTGGGGATGCATGCGGCGAGGGGGGGGCAATAGGCTGGAAGAAGGAAGTAATTGTAGCTTGCTTACCAGGCAATTTCCGAGCACCACTTACCGCAGCAGCAGCCATGGATTGAGGCTTAATTATTGGTAGCTGCAGGGATGGATTCTGGTGCACGGGAGTATCACTTAACGACAGGTCCATAGACTCTGCATTTAAAGTATGCTCTAAGATTGAGGGGGGTGGGCCTTTTGGATCTGCGGTTGCTGTAGGGAACATGCAGTGTAAGGCAGGTGGGAGGCATCCTTTTCGGTTTGCCTCCAAAAGAGCATTCAGTCTTGCCACAGCTTCCGAGTTTGACCAGAGGCTTGTCGAATCTTCCACTGTATCCTGCCCGGGCTTGACACCCGAGGCCGTGTACAGCCAGGTTGCAGATCAGAGGTCGTTAAAACAGGTACCACTTGGGCTTGTGTAGACTGTTCTACAATTGGTGAGGAATTCATCTTATTTACATGAGCATGAACTTCTGAGTTACGGAGACAGAGTAGCAACTCATCCAATCTGTCCGTTATCTCTGTTCGCTCCAGTTTTGGCAATTGGGAGAAGGATAGAAGTAACTCACGCTCCGTAGAATTCTCCAGATGTATAGCCTTTGTCAGTGGAGGCAGGGGGGCGTCAATCCAGCTGATTAGATCTGCGGCCAGGGGAGTTGGGGTCGTGGCAATTGGCGGACCCTCAGACTTGTCTGCTTTCTTTTTGAACAAGCAGTTTGGTAAGAGGGGGCAGATCTTGGTATTGGTAAAGACTCTTGTAGCAAGGATTCCATAGTTAATTAGAAGGCTTCTTGAGGACATAATAAGTGCAGGGAGCTTTTTGGTTTTAAAGGAGAGCAGCACTCTCTGCCTCTGAGGTCTGCTGCTAATATGGTCAGTATGCTTCAGGTCAATAGAGCTAGGGATTACCCTCAGAAGCTCCGCTAGGTGTCTCCTTATATCACTCTTAAAATGCCAGTTTATTACCTTGCCTCTAAAGGGGCAAACCGTTAGGCAGATTTTGGTAGCTTGCAGCAGCAGTTTGTGAGGAGGTGCAAAGTGTTGTTCCTTCTTATTTTGCTCACTTGGCTCACTTTTCTGATTGCCAGCAACTTGAGGAATTATACAGGAGGTATGAGGTAAAACTGGTGCTCTGGGCATTTGTATGGGCTTCATCTCAGGTGGTACATCAGGGGAACTGTTTTTACCTGTTAGGGATACAAGCGAGATAATCTTCTCCAAGGATCCTCGGATGTCTTTTATGTATTTAAAGATATAGTCCACTGTTTTAGCGACTAGGTCTAGAGTAGTCGAGTGTTCAAATAGTATCTCATCAATGCAGCTTTCACGGGCTCTAGTGCAGTCATTCGAGTGGATACCAGTATTATTATTGCTTGAAGGTTTAGTAGGCAGGTTATCAAAAGGTTCTTTCACAATGGTTTCCTCGTCATTCATCTCTGCTAGCAGCATGAAAGAGTTTGAAACCGGAATATTAAAAATGTCCTTTGTACTTTCAGATTCACTAATTTTTGTTTGTTTAGCAAGAGGCAAGCATCTCAGCTCCTCTGTGTCGTCTAAATCTCTGGAATCTCTGGTACGTTTCCCAGTTCCTCTCCCACAGGCAGGGCTGTATAATTGCTTAGTCATTTCTCTCTTCATGCAGCTGCCCCAGTTTCAAGGTCAATGGTTGTCTCCCCGATAGAAAGAGGCGCCCTCCTACTTACTAGTTTAAAACTAAAACTAAAAAACTAAAGTTAAAAGTTAATAGGTTTCTATACTCATTAAAACAATCTTAAAAGATAAATCAGGGAGCTCACACTCACGCTGACTAAGTGCCGTTCGCCATCTTGAAAAGCCTGAATTAAAACAACCATAAAAGCATAGTAAAACATTAAACCTTAAAAGCTTCCCTATACCGGGGTGCCATCAGATCTTTCCTAAATGTTATATACAGTAGTACCTTGGGTTAAGAACTTAATTCGTTCCGGAGGTCCGTTCTTAACCTGAAACTGTTCTTAACCTGAAGCACCACTTTAGCTAATGGGGCCTACCGCTGCCGCTGTGTCACCACCACACAATTTCTGTTCTCATCCTGAAGTAAAGTTCTTAACCCGAAGTACTATTTCTGGGTTAGTGGAGTCTGTAACCTGAAGCGTCTGTGACCTGAAGCATCTGTAACCCGAGGTACCAGTGTAATTACTCATCTCCTTAACAACTGATGGGAGGGCGTTCCACAGTGTGGGCGGCACTGCTGAGAAGGCTCTCTGCCTAGTTTCCTGTAGCTTCACTTTTCACAGTGAGGGAACTGCCGGAAGGCCCTTGATGCTGGACCTCAGTGTCCAGGCAGAACAATGGGGGTGGAGACACTCCTTCAGGTATAAAGGACCGAGGCCATTTAGGGCCGTTTAGACTTGCACTGAAGTCATCCAAACACTGCTTGGAGGACATAACCATGCCAACAATGGACCAGTGCAAGCAGCAAGGAAGGATCATTGGGCAGCTTGCGCTGCATTTTCTCTAGTGCAGGGGTCAGCAAACTTTTTCAGCAGGGGGCCAGTCCACTGTCCCTCAGACCTTGTGGGGGGCCGGACTATATTTTGAAGGGAAAAAAAGAAGAAAGAAAGAATTCCTATGCCCCACAAATAACCCAGAGATGCATTTTAAATAAAAGCACACATTCTACTCATGAAAAAACATGCTGATTCCCAGACCGTCTGTGGGCCAGATTTAGAAGGTGATTGGGCCGGATCCGGTCCCTGAGCCTTAGTTTGCCTACCCATGTGCTAGTGACTATATGCCTGGCCACTTGCCTCGACTTCTGTCCCTCTTTGCTTCTTATATCTAACAGAAAGTGGTTAGTGCTTCATTGCATGAGGGGATGGTCCCTGCTGCCTTGAAAGAGGTGGTGGTGTGACTACCAGTGGCGTAGCGTGGGGGGTGCAGGGGGGGCTGGCCGCACCGGGCGCAACATCTGGGGGTTAGGGTTAGGGTGCGCAAATCCACGGGTTAGGGGGCGCAAATTACTTGCCTTGCCCCGGGTGCTGACAACCCACGCTACGCCACTGGTGACTACTCCTAAAGAAACTAGTCATAGACCCCTTAGACCAGGGTTTACCAAACTTGGGTCTTCAGTTGTTTTTGGACTACAGCTCCCATCATCTCTAGCTAGCAGGACCAGTGGTCAGGGATGGTGGGAGTTGTAGTCCCAAAACAGCTGGAGACCCAAGTTTGGGAAACCCTGCCTTAGACTTAAATCTATTCTGACCCATCACAAATACCTTCGGGGGTGGGGAGTTAGGGGGAGGTGATGGAAAAAATAGTGGTGAGGCAGCTACAGGGATTCTTGGATGACACAGATTTAGATCCATTCGAATCTGGATTCAGGCCTGGTCATGGGACAGAGTTACCCTTGATTACATTGAGGGATGACCTCTGCAAGAGAACAGGACAAAGGGAGCACAACCTAGTTCCCGCTTCTTGATCTTTCTGTGGCTTTTGATACTACTGCCCATGGGATCCTTCTGGGCCAGCTCCATGGAATGGGATTGGGGGGCGCACTGTGCTGCAGTGGTCCAGAGCGTAGCATTGATCAAGTGCTTTTTTGCCCTCATGGTGGTTATTTTTTATTTATTTATATTATTTATTCAATTTATATACCACCCATTATCAAAAGATCCCAGGGCAGTGTACAACATTAAAAACACATTACAGAACAACAGTAATAAAAACATAATTTAAAGCATACTGAGAGACAGTCTAGAAGAAGAAGAGAAGAAGAGTTTGGATTTGATATCCCGCTTTATCACTATCCTAGGGAGTCTCAAAGCGGCTCACATTCTCCTTTCCCTTCCTCCCCCACAACAAACACTCTGTGAGGTGAGTGGGGCTGAGAGACTTCAGAGAAGTGTGACTGGCCCAAGGTCACCCAGCAGCTGCATGTGGAGGAGTGGAGACGCGAACCCGGTTACCCAGATTACGAGTCCACCGCTCTTAACCACTACACCACACTGGCTCTAATAATAAAGCCTAATAATAAAACAATCATAATAACAACAGTCCTCTAACCCACACTTTCACGAGCCACAGATTATTTAACAGCCATAGGCCTGGGTAAAGAGGAATGTTTTTGCCTGGCGCCTAAAGACATGTAATGATGGCACCAGGTGAGCCATTCTGGCGAGCCACCACAGAAAAGGCATGTTTTCATGTTGTCACCCTTCGCACACCTCTGGGATGAGGGGACATAGAGAAGCGCCTCAGAAGACAAGCTCAGGGTCCGGGTCAGTTTGCATGGGGAGAGGCAATCCTATTGAAGTCCTGAGCCATGCAAGGCTTTATAGTTCAACACCAACACTTTGAAATGGGCCCGGAAACTACTCAGCAGCCAATGCAGTTGTGCCAGGATTGGTGTTATATGCTCAAACTGTCTTGTTCTGGTGAACAATCTGGCCATTGCATTTTGCACCAGCTGAAGTTTCCAAACAGTCTTCGGAGGCAGTCCCAAGTATAACACATTGCAGTATTCCAACCTGGGGGCTACCAGGGCTTAGAATGCAGAAGTCAGGCTATCTCTGTCCAGATAGGGATTTCAGCTGGGCTGAAAGAAGGCACTCCATGCCACTGAGTCCACTTGGACCTCAAAAGACATGTGGTTACACTATTGAGTGCCACAGTGCACTATTTTAACCCCAATATTATTCAATGTTTATATGAAGCTGCTGGGAGTGGCCATTTGGAGTTTTGGGGGAAGGTGCCATCAGAACACTGATGACACTCCACTCTATTTCTCAATAACACGTGAATCAGCAGAAGCTACACAGGCCTTTGACTGGTGCCTGGACACAGAGATGAGATGGATGAGAGGAAATAAGCCAAGCATGAATCCTGGGAATACAACAGCACTGTGTGGGAGTAGTTCACTTGGCCACAAAATTGGTACAACTGCCTGTCCTGGGTGGAGTTACAATCCTTCTAAAGGAGCCGGTATGCAACTAGAGGTGCTCCTGGATTGAGCTTTGTCACTAGAAGTGCCTTTTACCAGCTGTGCTTGGCCCACCCCAAGCAGCCCACCCCCATACATTCGAGAGCCATGTAGAAAAGTGACCTTCAGGAGGTGGAGCCTAAGGTGAGGCTGCTTCTCCACTCCGGTTCTTCATCACGATGGTCTCAGCATTACTTACCAATTTCAAGTTGCAGTTCTTCGTTGAGCATGGTCAGATTGACAAAGTAGTCGGATAAGTTCACAACCATTGCAAATTTCCCATAATCTAAAAGGTTTACAAGAATCCAGGTCAAGATCTTAAATCGCAATCTATATCTATTTCAAATCATCTCCCTACATTCTGCCATGCAGGGGAGCATCAGGCTTAATGTTGCATTTTAATCTTGTTTTTAAAGTTGTATTTCAATCAATTGTTTTTATACCTGGTGTTAGCCGCCCTGAGCCTAGTCTTGGCTGGGAAGGGCGGGGTATAAATTAAATTTTTTATTATTATTACTATTATTATTAGGCCCATGGGCACATTTGCATATGCTGAGAAAAATCAGGACACGGACCTTGCGCCTCCTTCCCAAAGTCTGGGAAGCTTCTGCCCACCTAGTCCAGCATCCTGTTCTCACAGTGGCCAACAGTGGGAAACTTGCAAGCAGGATCCGAGCAGAAGAGAACCACCCCTCCTGTGTCTTCCAGCAACTGAGATTCAGAATCATTGCTGCCTCCAAGTGTGGAGACACAGCAGCGTTAGAAATCAGCCAGGCGCTGGGCGCATTTTACACCATTTGCAACCAAGTGAAGATGCCCGGATGCCAGGACGGCACCTGACGTCTCCACCATCTGGAGGTGCATGCCTGGGGAAGAAGACGCGGTGCTCTGACAGGGTGCAAGAGCTAACCCACCTCCTTACCAAAGCTGGGCAAAAGCTGCTCATGTTTTGGGAAGGAGGCGGGAGAGCTCCCACACCCTGCCAAAGCATTGCGCCTTCTTCCTTAAGTGCTTGCAATGGTTCCCATGTTTCTTTGGGGGAAGTCAAGCACTTTAAATGTGAGCTGAATGAACTTTAAATGTATGTAAGGTAAAAGGTAAAGCACCATGGACAGTTAAGACCAGTCAAAGGTGACTGTGGGGTTGCGGCGCTCATCTTGCTTTTCAGGCTGAGGGAACCAGCATTTGTCCACAGACAGCTTTCCAGGTCATGTGGCCAGCAAGACTAAACCGCTATTGGTGTGGATATGACCTTGTGCTCCTCACCAGTGTAAGGTGAAGGGGTACTACTTTGACGGGGCCCCTGGCACAGTTTTCAACCCAGCCTTGGCCATCTCCTATTTTGAGAATTTAAGGACCAAATGCCCATGTGTTCATGTCAGAAGAAGCATGCAAAGCCCAGGGGAGGCGCAGGTATGGTGAACACGGCCAGGTGCAGCTTAGAGGGACCTGGAGCAAAGTAGCCTCTGATGAGCCTCTTACTCGGTCAGGGTTATTTGGTTGTGGGAAGCATTAGCACCAGTCTAGATGCCTGCTTAGTGTCACACAATGCTCACAATATAGCACCACTCTCAGGAACTGTAGGGAATTAATATGGCACATAGATGGAGACATCTGGTGCTGCTTTGATCACTGAGCTGCAGGTGACTCTGGTAGACCCTGAGGAAGGATCTTAAGCAGTGATTTCTGAGCTCCACAGGGAGCCATGTGTTATATAAGCATAAATAGACAACACTGCCCCCCCCAAAAGGCTGCAATAGAGAGAGAGAGAGAGAGAGAGAGAGAGAGAGAGAGAGAGAGAGATTTTGTTTTTTTAATGTTGAGTCAGTCCATTACAGGCTTTGTGACAAAAGTCATTTCCAGCCTAAGATATGTCTGGGATTCACTTCCAGACCAGCGCTGTTAGCTAACGGGTCACAGTCTGCACTCCTGTCAGCTTGAGGCAGAGAAGCAGCAGGATAAGATTATAGAGCAAAAGGGGAAAGCCGAGGCGTGGCTACCCCAATGCTCAAGAGCATGGGTAGGCAAACTAAGGCCCGGGGGCCGGATCCGGCCCAATTGCCTTCTAAATCTGACCCGTGGACCATCTGGGAATCAGTGTGTTTTTACATGAGTAGAATGTGTGCTTTTATTTAAAATGCATCTCTGGGTTGTTTGTGGGGCATAGGAATTCATTCTTTTTTTCAAAATATAGTCCAGCCCCCCACAAGGTCTGAGGGACAGTGGACAGGCCCCCTGCTGAAAAAGTTTGCTGACCCCTGCTCAAGATGCACACCATGCTGACCCCCAGGATGCAGGCTATGCTTCCGCGGGTCGCGCTACGTCCCCAGGAAGCGTGCCAGCCCTGCCCCCGCCTGCTGTCCGCCCCCCCCCCCCCGGTGCCAGAGCATGAAGCGCCGCCACTGATGATCAGAAGAGCCTAAGGATGTCTGATTGGTTTAGAATGACAACTGTGGGTTGCAATTGCTATGGGAAGTCTGATATAATTAATTGGTTGGTTATTTGTAATCACGTGTCTAGGTTAGAAGTGTGTAGGAGTAGATGCTTGTGAAGATCATTTCAGCCTCCCTCAGAATTTTTAGGAGGCTGACCCGATGGACTCCTATCTTTTCACTTGGAGCCTCCAACCCTTTCTTTTGGGTTTCTGCGAGGGACATATCCAGCCTAGGAAAATCTATAACACCGTCACATTTCACTGGCAATCCACCCCTTTCTCCTGCAGCCTTTATTCCAGCTGAGCAATTGGAATAGGCTTTTATTGTGAACCACTGCTATATTTTTATGACACGGTGGTGTATAAACATTTTCAGAAATGGAAAAATACTGGGGGAAACGACCCTAAGCCGTGTTGGGGAGACACTTGCAGAGAAAGAAGCTTTCTGAAAACTCTGACCAAAGCACATTGCTTACCATTCAGACTGTTCCACTTTGGGTAGTAGGTATTAGCAAAATCCCGAACCTTCTGCTGTGCTGCTAACACTTGCGCATGCTTTTTATAATTGAGAACATCTAGAAAGAAAGGAGGAATGAAAGAGTGGGCATACCAACACACTAGTTTTATGCCAGCTGGAAGTGTAGCTCTACCCTGTGTAAGTATACCTGAAGGGGCTTGCATGTGGAGCAGGTGGAAGGAGGAGGAGAGGTCAGGTCGGGGCAGCAAAGGGGGCCAAGTTGTGGTGGAATTGCATCATGCTAGACCGGTGGGCAGTGGCTGAGGAGGTGCACCAGCCAGAGGGAAGGAGGAAGAAGAAGAAGAAGAGTTGGATTTGATATCCCGCTTTATCACTACCCTAAGGAGTCTCAAAGCAGCTAACATTCTCCTTTCCCTTCCTCTCCCACAACAAACACTCTGTGAGGTGAGTGGGGCTGAGAGACTTCAGAGAAGTGTGACTAGCCCAAGGTCACCCAGCAGCTGCATGTGAAGGAGCGGAGACGTGAACCCGGTTCACCAGATTACTATTCTACTGCTCTTAACCACTACACCACAACACTGGAGGGGTTAAGGGAGAGGTTGTTCCTTCTCCCTTCTGCCTGTTGCTGTTCACGCAGGGCCAGGCTCCTTGTCAGTCACACCAACAGCAATGCAACCACCATTTGGGGTCGGCTGAGCTCAAATATGGGGAAAAACATGTCCCGTTTGAAGTCCGAACAGGACAGGGGACTCTTTTGTCTAAAACAGGGGCAATGCCATTTTTCTAGGGACAGGTGGTATCACTGCTGATTGCAACATGAATCTACACCTGCCTAGTTCTGGGGTTTGCAACCTATGGCCCATGGGCCACAAGAGGCCCATGGAGGTCATTTAACCGACCCACGAGCCACCTCCAACTGCACACTACTCTAAACCGGTGCAGTGCAGTGCAGGGACTCGCTTCCACAGTGGCACAGATCTTGTCTGTGCAGATGTCGGAAATTGCATCTGCGCACAGACGCCCAAAATTGTGGGCCCACAGAGAGATCTCCACTGGAGTAAACCGGCCCAGGCAAGGTAAACCTTGCCTACCCCTGGCCTAGTTAGTCACTAAAAGTCTCTGAGCTGTTCAAAGGTAACACTGCAATGCCATTGAAATCTCTCTCTCTCTCTCTCTCTCTCTCTCTCTCTCTCTCTCTCTGTGTGTGTGTGTGTGTGTAAAATTGGACTCTCATCTTGTTCACTGAAATCAAAGGGATGAAAAGGGGCTTCTTCTAGTTGCCATTCTTTCTCTCTCTCTTTTTTCAAGGGTTCTTTACACTGAAGTTAAACCAGCCAAAGCGATGGGGGGGGGGTTTCCTTTGCTAGAAGAGTTAAACTTACACACTGTGACCAATGCAACTGTTCCGAGGAAGAGGATCGTGGCAGCGCATGCGGCGGCAGCTTTACCCACAGGGGAGTTGATCCATGTTACTCCCCGTTTCCAAAGATCGTCGGTCTTACCTTAGAGGACAAGAGGACAGAAAACCTCACTTTTACCACCCCGCAGGGAAGCGATGGGCACAGTCAGTGCAAAGCAGAACTCAACACCCTGCCCATCGTAGTCATGGCAGGTGGATGTGGCTTTGGGGGGGAAGCCATCTTGAGCAAAACTGGACTCCTTGGTGGGCCAGGATTGGCCCGCAGGCCAGAGGTTCTGCACCACTAGTTTAGGGGGACACCTGGGCTCTCAACAGCTTTCTCCTTGGAGAGCTGACTGGGCGCCCAATAGCTAAGCAGGATCACAGTCCTCAGTCGCAGGCAACTCCACAGCAGGCCAGGAAGCCTGCACCAAATCCTTTGCACTGCACAACATGCACTTACTTGGAGTCTCGATACCTGCCTCCTCTTAGCAAAAGCAACGCTCCCACAGTTATCATCATCTCTGACAAACCTTCCTCACAGAGTTGCTATGGTGAGAAAGGAAAAGGGAGAGTTGTGCACATTGCCTTAAAGTCCTGGGAGGAAGGACCAGATGGAAAGGAGGTGAATGGCTTGGAAGTCTGTGACCTACAGCACCAAATCCATTATGCGCATGCACATGCACACACGATTGTGGGTTTGATTCCTATATGGGCCACCTGCAAATTCCTGCATTGCAGAGTGCCAGGGGTGGGGTGGGGGTTGGACTAGAAGATCCTTGGGGTCCCTTCCGACTCTGTGATTCTGTGTGACCTTTTCCCAAGGACCTCAAGACAGTGAACCTCATTTCTCTTCTTCCTGTTAATGATTACAACAAGCTGTAGGCACAGGCAGCTTTTTAAGCAGAAGCTCAATGGCCATCTCTCATGGATGCTTTAGCTGAGATTCCAGCATTGCAGGGGGCTGGACTAGATGACCCTTGGGGTTCCTTCCAACTCTATGATTTTATGAAAAATGTTAAATGTCAAAGAAATGATTGTGTAGATACCCTACCTCATATTCCCATGCTGTAATATGAATTTGGTTAATTTTCTCCCTCTCTCTCTTAAACAATATATCATATATTTCGGGGGGGGGGATAATATAGGATGGCAGTTTTAGCAGGAAACATACCATGACTTCCCTTTCGGAGATTGTAACATGTGGGACACACCTGCCTAGAAATACACTTTCTCCCATCTATGCCTCCCTACCCCACAATTGTTTTTCTTATGGTGCCCCCACTGGAATTTCCTTCCATGTGCTTTGGAGCATACAGACCCTTGGCTGCTGGTTGTGCTGGTGCTTTCTTGGCAGCAGTTTGGGGCTTTTTACGTTGCGGGAGGTTCTTTTTCCCTTTCCCCTTTATATCTGAAAAAGAGCAATGGAAGCTTAATGTATACATGCTTATCAATATGGAGCCGCAACCAGCAATACCTAAACAATACCATGAAAGTTACATAGATAACAAAATACCCTTTAAACCAGGGTCAGCCTGACATGGGCCCTGAGGAGGACAGCGGCTCAGGTGGCAGCCTATGCACACCTGAAAATGGTGGCAGACCTGGGCCCCTGAGGAACATGCTGCTCACTGCTGCCCAGGAAGAGCAGGGTTACCACTGCCTGATCCTCTTCAGCCCCCCATTCCCTTCCCAACCACCTTCAGCACCATAGGGTTTCCCCAGGCCACCTCCAGTTGCCTCTGATTCTGCCCCTGATTCTGGACTGCTCTCTGCCACAGCCTCTTCCTGCTCACTAAACCTTGTTGCCTCTTCAGCTTTCAAGACCTCCTTCTCCCTGTCTGCTCCCTCTTCTCCCTCTGACCACTCATCGTCATCCCACCACCAACCTCCTGGCTCTGAGTCTTGTTCCCTTGGCAGTTCATTAGTTGGTACCTCCCGCCACCCCTCTGCATCCAGCCAGTCCATGACATTCCCCCTCCCTGGGGAGTTCTACCAGGGCGACACTGGGACTCCAGTGGACTGGCTGCAAAAGGAAGGGAGTGCAACTTGTACAGCACGTTGGCAACAAATATTTCACACCATTTATCAAATATGTGAGAAAGAGACAATTGCTTACAAAGTGCCACGAAAACTTACAAACTACCTAAAATAAAGTGAACTTGCAATATCAGATTTTACTAGGTTCTTACAAATTCTTGACTCAGATATTCAGTCTTGTATGCTTAAGCCAAGAAATTGTCTCTTCAGAGATATTTAGCACTAGTAGACGCATCAAGATGGCCTGAATCTCAACATCAAAAAAACTAAGATCATGGCCACTGGGCCCATCATCTCCTGTCAAATAGAAGGGGAAGAAATGGAGGCAGTGAGAGATTTTACTTTATTGGGCTCCATGATCACTGCAGATGGTGACAGCAGTCACGAAATTAAAAGATGCCTGCTTCTTGGAAGAAAAGCAATGACAAACCTAGACAGCATCTTAAAAAGCAGAGACATCACCTTGCCGACAAAGGTCCGTATAATTAAAGCTATGGTTTTCCCAGTAGTGAAGTATTGAAGTGAGAGCTGGACCATCAAGAAGGCTGATCGCCGAAGAATTGATGCTTTTGAATTCTGGTGCTGGAGGAGACTCTTGAGAGTCCCATGGACTGCAAGAAGATCAAACCTCTCCATTCTGAAGGAAATCAGCCCTGACTGCTCACTGGAAGGACAGATCATGAACCTCAGGCTCCAAGACTTTGGCCACCTCATGATAAGAGAAGACTCCCTGGAAAAGACCCTGATGTTGGGAAAGATGGAGGGTACAAGGAGAAGGGGACGACAGAGGACGAGATGGTTGGATAGTGTTCTTGAAGCTACCAGCATGAGTTTGACCAAACTGCGGGAGGCAGTGGAAGACAGGAGTGCCTGGCGTGCTCTGGTCCAGGGGGTCACGAAGAGTTGGACAAGACTAAACAACTAAACAACAACGTTTAAGCCAAGAAATTGTCTCTTCAAAGATATTTAGCACTAGTAGACGCATCAATGGCACGAGACAACTGAAGAAGCCCATAAACTGTGCTCAGGGAGTGTGCTATCCGCCAACAAATCGGCCCCACCGGGGGCAAAACAGCAGCCCCTCAACTGCATGGACTGCTAGGGCGAAACGGGGATAGAACGCTGACACCCTGTCATCTTTATTACTTCATACGCTGCTTCATCAGCACCTCACAGATACCGGGAACAATGTTGAACTTACCCTTTTCTTGAATCTCCTTGGGCTTACTTTTAAAAACAAGAAAAAAACGAATAAATGAGTGAAAAATTATTTTTGAACAACTGTGTGAATATTTGTCGCCAACGTGCTGTACAAGTTGCACTATCTTTATTAATGGCACAGGTTGCATTTTTCTAGCAAGAGTAACAGGAAGGGAGGCAGGTAGGTGGGGCTGGTTGAAGTGTTGGTGGGGAAGTGGCCCGTTTGCCTTAAAGAATCTGCTTCCTGGGGGCCCAAATGGGAGCAGAGAAGCTCCAGCTTAGCATTCTACTCGCACACCCCTCCCTTGAGAGGCAATGGGGCAGAAGGGAGCCACCACCACCTCCTCAGGGAGGACCTGCAGCCAGAGACAAAACGACCTGCATGCGTGTGAGAAGGAAGAGGGAAAAGAGCAGAAACAACTTACCCGCCTTTGCCATTTTAGGTTGTCATTTTGATCGCTGTCTCTGAGTGTGGATTGTTGTTCTCTATTCTTTCCCTACAGTCACATAATGTGGGCAGGGTATGGAGTGGAGAAAGAATATCTTAGGACAAATGCAGCATTTGAAAACCGGTCACGTGAGTTCTCCATATGTCGCAAAGTTGGCATTAATAATAATAATAATAACATTTATTTATGCCCCGCCCTCCCCAGCCAGAGCCGGGCTCAGGGCAGCTAACAACAGTAAAATTACAGTAAAATTACAGTAAAAACATAATGGGGGAGGGACCAATTTAAAATACAGGTTAAAATGCAATTTAAAATGCAGCCTCCAAGATGTGCTATTATGTCTCCCCTCCCCTTTGTGCATACTTCAAGCAGCTGGTAGAGTCTGAAAGATATATTTGAAGGGAAAACCTGCACCTTGCAACCTTTTAACTGCTGTAAATTAGCTAGGGAGTTGGCCTAAAGAACTTTCAGGATCCTCCTCCTTCAATTCTATGGGCTGCATTCAACTGAATCCTCAAGAATGGAGCGAAGATGGGAAGGAGGAGGAAATGAGCAAACTCGTAATAAAATAAGGTAAAGGAGAGCTGGACAGTGGGCAGCACTCTGAAATGACTCCTGACCACTGGTCCTGCTAGCTAGGGATGATGGGAGTTGTAGTCTAACAACAGCTGGAGGCCCAAGTTTGAGAGACCCTGATGTAGACGATGAAGAAGTACAAAGAAGAAGGTAAGAAATACAATATAATCTAATGCCTGGTTGCATTAAGAATCATTTAGGGAAATTTAATGAAGGCAAATCAATAGAATTCTTCATTCAAAGATGCAGCACAAAGATGTTACCGTAAAACTTAACATGGGTGCCAGTTCTTTAAAAATCGGTGTGACAGAACTTATCTAAGCATATCTCAATCCTAGCTCTCTTGCCTCTTTCCACCAGGTGTTGCTCACTCACCTGGCTGTCTCCTGGGGCACCTTCCCACTTCCCTGCTTAGTCTTTCTTCCTCTTTTCCAAGGGTGCATGAGGGGCCAAGCGGAATGGCTCCATTGTTGAACTGGCAGAGAACTTGGCCAATCAGGGACTGGAAGAAAGTGAATCAGGGAAGTTCTGGAACGTTCTGCGTCACAGAGGAAGATGGATGAGGCTGTTGACAGAAGGACCCCAGGTGGAGAGAAGACAAGTGCAACAGGTGCTGCAACATCCAAAACGGAGCAACGTAAGGTAGGGAAATATTACAACATAGATTCTAAATTGTATCCTCAAGCCTTTCAAAGGTGTTTTATACTGTACATTAGTGTTACATACATGTTTTAAACAAATAAATGTCACATTTATGTTTTGTGTCAGGAGATGGAATTTGAACACTAGGTCTTCAATATAATTTTTATCATGTGTGTATTTCTTTTTTTGATAGCAGAAAGAACAGTGAACCCCCAAAGAAACGGAACTGCTCTAAATAATCAGTTAAATGCGAAGGAATTGGCATTATGATAATGTTTTCAGAGTAGCCATGTTAGTCTTGTATGACAAAAACAAGAAATAATAATTTGGCACCTTAACTATGAACAAATGTAGCATTGTGCTGTTGTGGACTACATGCCACTTTAACAGACGAATGCTGTGTTAGCATGAGTTGTTTATAGAAATGATTTGGGCGAGGAGTTTTAAAAAGTAGGGTCAGAGGAAGATGAAAAGTGCCCACAAATTTCTTAACAGTGTGATTTACAGGTTACAATAATATTAAAAAAAAATTTTGGGGGGTGTCCGCAATGCCAGCACTGCCTATGCAATAACCCATTGTGACTCCCCTTTTAATTTAAATATTGACTTAGCAATCTACTTTATGGTCCCACATATAGAGAAGAAAATGAGACACCAATCCAAATGGCCCCTAAAAATCCACCAGGTAAGTTCCTTCCATTACTATTTCCTCTTCATAGGAACACAAATGATCTAAGCCACAGGCTTCAATGAAGCTCAGATGGTCACAGTTGTGAAAGGGTGCTGTGAAGGCCTGCCAATGAAACAACCCAGTGCTCCCCGTGGGGACCTGATATTGCTGTCCCCCCCGCCCCACCCCCAGTCCCATGCAGGTGAACTGCAGAGACACTGGCACAGGAGTCACAGAATCATAGACTCATAGAATTGCAGAGTCATCTAGTCCAACGCCCTGCGATGCAGGAATCTCAGCTGAAGCATTCATGGGAAAGTCCTGCTATGAGGGCTGCTACTTCCACAAGCTCATCAACATCACCTTCCTCTTTCTTTCTTTCTTTCTTTCTTTCTTTCTTTCTTTCTTTCTTTCTTTCTTTCTTTTTCTTCCTACCTTCCTTCCTTCCTTCCTTTCTTCCTTTTTAAAAAAACATTTTTAATTGCATTTTTCAGAAATGGACAATAAAACTATGCAGACTACATGAAAAGCCTTGCACAAAGAGATTCCCAGGGTTCTTGTGGGAATTAAATGGGGAGGTGGAGAGTTATTATTATTGGACCACAGTGAGACACGTGCTTTAGTTACATTACGATTGGATTGCTGTAACGCGGCGCCTTTGAAAAGTGCTCCGAAACTTTAACTGAGTCAAAGAGCCTATAACTGGGGCTGGTTATAGGGAGAACATGACTCACTTGTTAGAACAGTTCAGCTGCATGAGCATAGCCAAGGAGGGGGCAGGGGGGGCTCAAAAAGTATTGGAAAGCATAAAAAAATCTCCAATGAACTGCCCCCCACTCCCACAGAAGCTACTGGTCTGTTTCTGTGCACCATTCAAAGCACTGGTTGTGACCTAGAAAGCCCACTATGACTTACCGTAAGTCCAAGCTATCTGGTATAATTCTGTGGAAAAAAATATTTATGGAAATGTTGGCCCAGCTCCAGTTTCTAGTGAACATATACTGTAATTTTCCAGATCCAGCTCCCAAGAAAGATGCAGGTAAGGCACATGTTTATGCCGCAAACATATAAACTGTCTTCATTGTTGCATTTTTAATTGTGGATGCCTGGGACTTTAGGGTTAAAGGTGGGTAAGAATATAAGTCCAGCGCCCAGTTCACACCTGGAGGCCTGCTGCTGGAATGTGTTGAAGCCCAGAGAGCTGAGCTCAACGGCGCCAACTGGAACCGTACAGACCCGTTGGGAGCTTGCTTTTGACCTCAGTGGGAACTCTTGGCGTCCTGGTCATCCCCAAGACCTTCATTGGAGCACTCGTTGCCTACAAGCTGCCCCAAAACTCCAAAAAGCAGCAGCCGGTTGGCTGCAATAGTGAGCCTTGCTTCCTTTCTCCCTCGCTGAAGTCCCTTCGCAGCGTTCTTTTATATGCGTGTAGATTCCACCATGGCCACAGATTTGCCTCCAAAATGAGCTGAGTCACGAGGAGCACCATGTTGGCTCCCCTGCTGAGCATCTCTCTGGTCTATTGAGGCCATCCAGGGAAGACAGAGAGATACATGTCCTGAAGAAACCATGTTTTCACATTAGCTTCCTCCATCCACTTAGCCTTGCAATAAATAATAATAATAATTTATTATTTATACCCCGCCCATCTGGCTGGGTTTCCCCAGCCACTCTGGGCAGCTTCCAACAAAATACCAAAATACAATAACCTATTAAACATTAAAAGATTCCCTAAACAGGGCTGCCTTCAGATATCTTCTAAAAGTTTGGTAGTTATTTTTCTCTTTGCTATCTGATGGGAGGGTGTTCCACAGGGCGGGTGCCACTACTGAGAAGGCCCTCTGCCTGGTTCCCTGTAACTTGGCTTCTTGCAGTGAGGGAACCGCCAGAAGGCCCTCAGCGCTGGACCTTGCAAGGATACAGCCCCTGAGCAGTTGGCTGCCCCATTGACTTAGGAAGCTGGCTGTCGCTTGTTGATCTAGATGTGATGCCACAGAGTATGAAAAGCTTGTTTACTGTGATGAGAGTGGGATGAATCACTGGTTGTTAAATCAGAATTTTCTGTCCTCTTGCCTCTTAAGCAACACCAGCTGAAGACAAGAGTTTCTTTAAAACGCCCTGTGATGAAGCTGTAGTCGTATTTTTTTTCTTCCTCCTGTTTCTCGCCTCTGTTATGATGGCCGGTCTATGTAAGTTCAACTTTTTCAAATACATAAAACACTTCAGAATGACTGTGGTGACATTTGCTTCAGTGCGAAGCAAAGGAATAATCCAGTCTCTGCTAAGGTTGTTTATCCACTGATTTCAGTGTGTGAGCTAAGCATGTGATTAAAATCTCTACTGCTGATATCAATGGCACATTTTTCTGTTCTCAAATGCAATGGTACCTCGGGTTAAGTACTTAATTCGTTCCGGAGGTCCATTCTTAACCTGAAACTGTTATTAACCTGAAGCACCACTTTAGCTAATGGGGCCTCCCGCTGCCACCGCACAATTTCTGTTCTCATCCTGAAGCAAAGTTCTTAACCTGAGGTACTATTTATGGGTTAGCGGAGTCTGTAACCTGAAGCGTATGTAACCTAAGGTACCACGGTAATTTGTCAAGAAACTTTCTGACAGAACTTCATGGAGTGAATTAGGGCTGGGCTGAGTTGAAAAGGACTATTTCTCAGGCATTTCACCCACCTCAAAACCAGCTGTTCAGTTTCAGTAACAGCCAACTTTTTGTTCTTCTGAGCCCTGCTCTGAGGTGCTTTTTCAATTTTGTGAAATTCAGAGTGTCTCTCCATGGAGGGTGCCATTATACTGTTCAGTAGCTGAATACAGTACCTATAGATATAAACATAGAGCTTTACAAAGTGGGAAGATCATTCCTCCAGTAGTTGATTTATTCAAGAAGTGTGATTACTATTATATGAAAGTCTTGTGAAGGCATCATTTGCCAAGGTCAGGCCTGGATTTATGTTCTCAATGTTTTGTTGTCATGTTCATTGTTTAGTATTACTCTGTATATTCTGTGATCTGGTGCTCTGGCTATCTTTTGGGGTTGAAGATCTGAATGTCAAGTGTCATCAACAATGATGTTCCATCTCCCCTTGGGCTGAGCCATGACATGGAATCAGCCTATGGGGAAATTATTTCTAGGACATGTGAAGCCTTGACTAAGAATCAGGGCTAGCATTTGTGGCTTAGGAGTGAGGATGGAGCTGTTGGTTGGCAAGGAAAAAATAGGTATAAAAAGAGAATTCTCTGGAGGCCAAGATCCAGGTTTGGGGCAACTACTTTTTGCTTCCAGAACCCCAGCAGAGATTTAATATCACAAAATATGCAGCCTGGTAAAGCGTGGAAATATAGGCTGTTGGACCTTTGAAATATGCCCTTCTTCAGTTCCTCCCAAAGTTTCCCACTTCATCCAGCATAGAAAAAGACCACACGTTTGGTAAGTTAAAATTGGTTTACTCACAAACTCTTCAAAGGTCAAATTCATGTGCTTTCCCATACAGCAGTAAGAAAACACAGGCAGCAAAACTTAGATTAGTTCCAAAGTGATGAAAGCTCCTAAGCTATTGTTATAGGAACACAAGGATGGCTTGTAGAAAAACCATGCATTCTGAACTTGGAGCAACTAGCTCAGACATCTTTAAATGCAGGAGTTCACAAGGTAGATGAGGGAACAATAGGCTTGACTTCTTTTTTCCTCCCCAGGGTGAGTGCGAGTGATATAATACCTTCATGTATTATTAGACTTATGTTGGTTATAGGAGGCTGGTTATCCCCCAAGAGCCATGCCATTCTCTGGCAAATGACTGTTGGTTGTTGGAGCACCGTTTATTTTCTCCCAACTTCTTCTCTTTTTTAGATTGTACATTATGGGCAGAACAGCGGTCATTCTTTTCCGGAGTAAAACAGATTTGGAATTTTGTTGAAGAATATGATCCATCTTCTGTAGGCATGGATGGTAAGCAATGTAAAGCAGTAGGAATGTGAAGGAAACCTCCTTCTTTTTCCTTCTGCCCAACCCTGGGGTGTTTTCTCCCAGCAGAAGTGATTTCAGGGATGCATCTCAGCTGGAAGAAAAACTGCTTTGGCAAAAGTTTAATGCAGTGTAAAGTGATGAGCAAACGATGGGTCTTTTGAGGGCGATATTGATTTATTTTCAGCATTTAGAGCTCATCCTTCACCCATAATTTGCCGGGCAGATCACAGCACAGAACGATCTACATGACACCCCACATGTATTACTTGGTAACAAAAACTTGTTAGAAGGCAATCGCTGAAAGACCTGGCAGAAGAAGAAAAATCTGCCAACCTAAAATCGAAACTCAATGGGAGTGGGAAGTTTGCCTGGCTCCCCTTTCCCTTCACAAACACCTACATTCACAATATCCAAAAAACACCAACCCAAGAACCCATGTCTCCTGGAGAGACCCTGTGTTGGCCCAAGGCATCCCAGCAGGAAAGGAACATAAAAGGGATTCAAAATCAGATGCATTACATGGACAGTTCTAGCACTTGTCCACACTGGAGTTTTCTGTGTGTTTGCATTTAAGTTGCATGGTCCACATGATGTTACCCTCAAGCAACAGCAATTGTGATGCTTTCCCCCCTGTAAAGTTGGGTTTATCCAATATAGGAATAATCCAGTGTTAGGGCAGTGGTTTTCAACCACTGTGCCGTGGCACCCTGGGGTGCCTTGAATGATGGTTAGGGGTGCCATGGGAAACACTGGCCTCTATCCCTCTTTCCCTCCCTCCTCTGATGCCCTCTCACATCTCTGCCTCCCAAAGGCTTGCACAGCTGTTTGTTGCAGCAGCCCTGGCTACAAGCTCCCCAAGCAAATGGTGCCTCTGGGGTTGGCCAGGGGGTGCTGGTTGCCAGGAGCTGAAGTGGGCTTGAAATAAGCAAGCAAGTGGGTGAGGGAGCCCAGACAGCCAGTTCACCTGCCCTTGCTGTTGGGAATGGACGGACAAGTCCCAGGCCCCTGTGAGGCAGTGTGAGGAAGCATCTCTCTTTGGGGTGGGGGGCAGTTCAGAGACCAGGGGTGGTAGCAGTGACTACCCGGAAGACTCTCAAGGAAAGGAGAGGAGGCTGAGGGAACACTCCACAAGGGAGAGTGTTCACAAAATGGTGAGAGGCTGCCAGCTCTGCAGGCGAGGGGTAACATAACTGGACTCCTGAGCCCCACAGGAGTGCCACAGAAAGAATGTAGTTGGTCAAGGGAGCCGTGGACTCAAAAGGTTGAGGTAGGGAGAATCAGGCTCCAAACTGCTCTACTTGGAGTTGGGAATGCTGTGTTCTGTTACTGTATTTCTGGTTTGGTGGAGCAATAGTCACTTTCTGCTGCTCCCCTTTCTATGCCCACTGTGCCCTCAGAAGTTCCATCCCATCTCCTGCAGTTCTCACAATTATTTAAAATATGCTGTACTGGATCTCTCATATTTGCACAAAATCAGAAGCATGCGTGTACATAATGTGCACTGCTACCGTTCCCACAGATGACATTGAACAGAGAGAGGGATTGCTGTTGCAGCTGCTGGGCCAACTCTTGTCCGGCATTTTTGATTACAGACCTTGCTTATTCAAGTATGCATACAAAGGCTATGTGCAGGGGTGGCACTGTGGTCTAAACCACCGAGCCTCTTGGGCTTGCAGATATTAAGGTCAGCGGTTCCACACAATGGAATGAGCTCCCGTTGTTCTGTCCCATCTCCTGCCAACCTGGCAGTTTGAAAGCATACCAGATCAAGTAGATAAATAGGTATTGCTGTGGCAGGAAGGTAAATGGCGTTTCCATGCGCTCTGGTTTCCATCACGGTGTTCCGTTGCACCAGAAGCTATTTAGTCACACTTGCCACATGACCTGGAAAGCTGTCAGTGGGCAAAAACCAGCTCCTTCAGCCTAAAAAGCAATACAGTGGACACTCGGGTTGCAAACGTGATCCATGCGGGAGGCATGTTCACAACCCTCAGTGCCACATCTGCACACGCGCGGGTTGCGATTTGGCGCTTCTGTGCATGTGCGACCGCCAAAACTCAGAAGTAACCCGTTCCAGTACTTCTGGGTTTCGGTGCACCCATAACCCCCCCAAAAAAACCACAACCAGAAGCGTCTGTAACCCGAGGTATGATTGTATGAGAGCTGCACCCCATAGTCGCCTTTGACTGGACTTAACTGTCCAGGGGTCATTTACATTTATCTTTACCTTTCATATGTAGGGATACCAACAGGATTTTCCTGTTTACCACAACTTTGACTTTGCTCATTGGCTAAAAACACTGAAACTCTGGAGCAGGTTTCTTTCACAATGAAATTGTGTTAAATAATGCCTGTTGCTACTTTCGTTGGATAAATAAATAAAAGTTTACAAATAGTGCCAGCATTTTCTCCATCCATCATAGACGATAGACATAACTAATGGTTCAGAGCAGCTCTATACCCTGTACTGGCATTAATCTCTTCAACTGTGTGTTCCCAGAGGGCTTTTGCTACTGGACTGGTGCTGCTGTACAAAGTTCTGCTTCTTGTTTCATGCCAGGGTGTGGAAAACTCTTGAGAAATGGTTTCTTAATAATTCCCCTGGTTTGAATTGCTTCAAACCTTTTAGACCTTGAAATACTTGCTGTAGCTCAAGGCTTAGCGGACGAACTGCTCAACTCGACTCTCCTAAACGATGAAATTAAATCTGATATCGGTGAGTTACTTTGCGACTGTGGTGCTGAAAAACTGGAGCACGGGGGGAACTCGCTCTGAGGCTCAGCACCTGATTAAAAAGAAATCCTCTTTTACAGAGCTCCTGAAGTTGCAGATGTCCTACCATCCAATGCACACAGCACCTTAGTTGTAGTTGAAGCTGGTTCTGAGATGTATGTTTGGTTGAAAACACAATATTTAGTGCATTTTTTTTTCTCAATCTCCGCTCCAGAAAGTAAATTGAACTTACCAGCTTTGGGAATAGGAAAGGAAGCTGTTTCCGTTGGAAGAGTAAAATTGCCAATGGAAATATATCAGCTGAAATCACATTTCTGTATTTGGGTTATGGCCACATTGGTCATAAGGCAAATGAAGAGTAGAAGCCAAAGTGCAACCTGGGTTGTATGCAGCAGAAGAGCACCTAGGAGAAGCCAGGCTGGATGAGGAAGTGAGTTGGGAGAGGGGTTAGCAGCCTGCAGCAGTTCTGTGTAGCTGATTGCAGCTTCTGAGAGCTCATAACTAGGAGCTCCTGACCTTGAAGATGTATAAAGATACCCATTTAGGAATACAATAGGGGCTCTGAATCTGCCTGAAACTGGGAAGGACTGAATCTCTGCGTTGGGGGCTACTATGTTTGCAGTTTTCAGGCGCCTTGTGAAACAGAAAACACAAAGTTATGGTTATCGTGCTTTCCCAATGCAAGTCAAAGGCAGGGTTGAAACTTACATTTTCCAAATATTGCTTCGGATTTTGGATCCAAGGTTCTGAATTGGGCACTGGAGCAAGGGGGGGAGGGTCTTGCTCAGCCCTACTGGTATAGATATCCATTGATGGACACACACCCCAAAAGGGGAAGGAAAGTAATGATATCACAGTGAAGATGGATCTATGTCTACTATTCTAATAAACATGATCATGTATTTGCCTACTCAGAGGTTAGGCTTATTGCAGGATTGCAGCTTTGATATGATATACTGGGGTGTACTGTAATTCAGCAAGCAATACATTTTGACCTGATAGGCTCTTGCTTTTTAATCTCCTTTCTTTTCTCTTTCTGCTATTCCTGCATTGCTGCCTTGGCCCCAAGACAAGATTGCTGAATTGCTGAAGGACCCACAATGGAAGATGCATAATAGGGCCTTGTACTACTTTTCCAATGAGAAACAATCATGGGAAGAGTCCAGAAAGCATTGTATTAAGAAAAAAACTTCATTAATTTCTGTTAGCAATGGTGAAGAACAGGTTAGCAGAACACTGGGATGCAAAAAAAGCAAAGAAAAAGTCTCACAGGTGTTTTTTTTTGGGGGGGGGGTTGCACATGAACATTTTATTGCTTCCAACCCTCCTGTGATCAGAAGAAAGGTCGAGAAGCACCTTTACAAGGTCTGTGCTCCAATGAAGGGAGCATACTAGAGGTGTGCAGAAATAGAAGCAACAACAGACAATTTAGACAAAATATTACACAGTTACACATTAAAATGTTACATTAATGCAACGTTACTAATAAGCTCTTAATACAGGAAGGCAAATATGGTCTAATAGGCGTTACTGAAACCTGGTGGGATGAGACTCATGAATGGAATGTAGAAATTGAGGGGTATAACATGTTCAGAAGGAACAGACCAAACAGGAAGGGGGGAGGAGCAGCATTATATGTAAAGGATATGTACACTTGTGGCGAGATCCATGACCTGGAGCATAGAAAGCAGGATGAGCGTATATGGGTAAAAATTGTAGGTGAGGGAAAGAACAGTGGTCTTACTGTGGGTGTCTGCTATAGCCCTTCAGACAGAGGACTTTGATAAGGACTTCCTAGAGCAGATGACCAAACATTCAAAAAGGAGAGAGATAGTAGTCATGGGAGACTTCAGCTACCCTGATATTTGTTAGAATTCAAACTCTTCCAAGAATGGAAGGTCCAACAAATTCCTCCATTGCCTCACTGACAATTTCATTTCTCAGAATGTGGAATATGCAACAAGGGGATCATCTCTCTCAGACCTGGTCATCTCCAAAAGGGAGGAACTGATGGACAAAGTGGAAGTACTGGCAATCTTGGGAGGAAGTGATCATGTTCTCCTGGGTTTCATGAGACAGAAGCGAAGAAAAACTGAGTGTAGTTGGACATGCACTCTGGACTTTAAGAAGGCTGATTTCAAAAAGCTTAAGGAATTGCTGTGTGAATCCCATGGTCAGAAATACTCAAAGAGAAGGGGGGCAGGTCCAAGATGGCTTGGATTTTCTTAAAGGTGAAGTATAGAAGGCGCAAATGAAGACAATTGCAACAAGAAGGAAAAGTGGGAGGCACCTAAAGAAACCAGTATGGCTGCATAAGGAGCTTATAGTTGATCTACCAGCTCTTAGGAAAGGATGCTGTCATTACTAAGATCCAGCGTGGGTTTATCAAAACCAAGTTGTGTGATGAATCTCATTTCTTTTTTCGATGGAGTTACAAGCTTGGAGTATCGGGGGAATTCTGTGGACATAGAGTACCTTGATTTCAGTAAGGCTTTTGACAAAGTCCCCCATGATATTCTTGCAAGGAAGCTGGTAAAATGTGGGCTGGATGATATCAATAGTCTGAGCCAGTCACTTATTCCAGAGGTAATCCAGGGCTTCAACAGGACCACCAGTCACATCATTCAGTAAAACCATCAGAGCTGTCTGAAAAGTTAGTGGATCCATTAGCCTCCAAGGGTAGACCATCCAAATAGGTCTTCTGCCTTTGTGGAGAAGAGAAGATCTCAACAGGAAGTGTTTTGACCATGACAAGGGGCTGACATGAATACCCCCCACTTTCAGATCACTGCCCACTTGAGAAATAGGTCCAGAGTGTGGCCTGCCACACACATTGGGCCAGTAACTCTCAGTTTGCATTTCTTAGTTCAAAAAGTATTGATCAGATGTGTAGAGATCTTTCCTATTCTAATTAATTCAAGAAGGTTCTGGAACCTTCTCTGTGTGAAAGAAACAAGCAGAAAGTTCATGATGTTTGGGTTATTCCTTCAGAGAAGCTGAGTACAGCTGGCTTAAACTGGTTCTCTTATCTCTTTCAGTCAAGGTCATGCTGGCTATAAAAGTAGGGCCAGAAGGAGCCTGGCTTTCACTTTCTCTTTCTGTATGCTTAGTGTTAAGGTTTAGACTGATTATAAATTATTGTAAGTTTAAGTTAGGTCTGCTGCAACTGGATTTCTTATGGACAGTGCCAATCCTGAATGTATGGGATTTGTGACCATCATTATGCTAATTTGCCTTCAGTAGCAGTAAAGCTTTGCTGGATTAAATACAATTGCCTCTGGTCTATTTGGGGGGAATCCTGCAATGTATTTAAGTTTTTACTCTGCGAACTATACATTGAAATCTACTCTGGAACAATGTTGAGTAGAAGTAAGTCCTGAGCCATCCCAGAGCCGGTCACCTCAGCATGGATGTTTAAGTTCCTAAAAACCAGCAGTCTGAGTGTCCTCTATCAGCTCAGGCAGGGAGGCTGCTGGGCAGAGAGGCAGGTGGTAAATTAGCAGAACCCCATTTCTGTCCCAGCTGCCCGATGCCAGGAACACACAAGCTAGCTCCCCTCATTAATTGGACAGAGAGCCTGGAGAGAGAGAATTTCTATAGACCACAGCAACTCCTCCTCCCTGACCCTCCAGTCTGCCCTGATGCTGCACTGAGTTCCCAGGTGGGCACAGCTGGCTGAGACTTAGTCCTCACACCTTGACCGCTGGGCAAAGAAGCAGGTAGTAAATTAGCAGAATCCGGGATCTGTCTCAACTGCCCAATGCCAGGAATACACAATCTAGCTCCTCTTATTATAGGATATGCTTTAAAGAACTCAAGCCTGCTTCATCAGATGCATCTGACAAAGTGGACTTTAGTTCCCCAAAGCTTAAGCCATAATAAAAAGGGATCGTCTTTAAGTTATCACAAGATTAGTATTATTTTACAAGTCTGTAATATTTTGGGGATGAACCACTCTCTGGAAACCTTTGAAAGGGGAATCTAGACACTCATTTCTTCTTTCTGGTTGTGCTTTTTTGCAGGACTTTATAAACAACGAAGGAGCTAAGTTTAAGAAACACTTCTGGATAGGACTAAGGAAGAATAACAAAAAACTGAATGGATTGGAATGGCTTGATGGTTCAGCAGTTCTTGAAGTGTGAGTTTGTAAATAAACATTCTTAATGCCTTTATTGCAGACAGACTCCCAGAAATCCATTTTCGTTTGTCAACTTTTAATTTGTCAATAGGGTCTAGAAACTTATCTCTTGTCACTTTTGTTTGCACTCAGATTTTGAAACTTTCCCATGTTAGTTCAGGCACAGGGACCTGCTCTTCATTATGCATGGACCTAGCTTAATCCATTTACAAATCCACCCATGGTTTGTTTCTTTTCAAGTAGATGGCAAGTGGAAGCCAATGGGTTTTCTTTAGGGGTGAGGGAAGTTAACTGATAGTGGTTTGTCTGGAGAGAAACAAAACATGGGTTTGGGTTCACACATTATAAAAAGCCAGACACTGGTTTCTTTCTGGCTTGTTTCCTCTGCTAACAAGAGGAACATTCTAAAACATTGGGTTTTTAGTTTAAAAAATTGTAAAGGAGGTACAAGGGGGGGATATTTAATAGCTGCAAGACATTTAGTAGCCATTTGAAACTGTTATCATTGATTGCTTCGTTTTCTCAGGAGCCCTTGGTGAGAAACCTATCTCCGCAATGTTCCTACATACGTATATTTATTGCTCCAACGAAGAAAATAAAGCAAACATTTAGTTTGAATTGATTTGTGCTGCCATTTTTTTTTTCCAGATTCTGGGATACTGAGATGAAGCAGCCCAGCACATCACCAGATGAAAACTGTGTTTATATCACACAGAAATGCAGACATAGATATTGTTGGCACGATTCTGCCTGTTGGCACAAAATGTCATTTATCTGCAAGAAGGCTCCAGATCAGAAATGGGAGAGGTAGAAGCCTTTAAAGGAATAAAAATGTGCTCTGTGATTTCTGTTCAAAAGGAGCCTAAACCCATCTGGGTGCTTCAAAAGCACCCAGTTCCTTTAAATCAATCAAGTAAAGTATTACATATGCAACACCACTTGTGTTCTTACTTTGTATCTCTATTGTTTTGACATTCACTATTGTTGTAAATAAAAATATGCCCTTTTCCCTTATGGGGTATCCAAGAGCCCATATAGAGTCCTTACATAGGTTCCCTATTGGTAGGAGAAAATAACAGAGGCCAACCAGAGAATATTGAGAAGCAAAGCAGCTAGTAAGCTTGATCTTTATTGATCTGTTGCAACAGGGTACTCCCCTCACACGCAGGAGAGGAAGAGGACCCCCAAAAATGCTGTGCAAGGGCTTATATAGACTTTTGAAATTCCCATCCTCTAGATCAAGACCACCCCCAGAAACATTACACATACATCACAGAAGAGGTGTAACCTAAGACCACCCCTCAGATACATCCCACCTACATCACAGAAATTTAAATGTTGTTTTTCTCCTGTCACAGTTTATCTCCTGTCTGGCAAGTTACTTGATTGGATTTCCCGGGGAGCCTGGCCATTCTTTTGTAGTGGTAAAATACTTATTTCCTGGGCCAGGTCACAGGCTCACACCTTATTCATATCTTAAATGTGTCCTTAAGACAGGATTTGTGAGGAAAGAGACAATGGGGAGACTTTTCCAGTTTGACCTTGCAGAGAAAACATTTGGTCAGTTTAGGAATCAAAATGGTTCCAGGTTGGTCTTCCTGTGTTGATCTATGTATGTGCAGTTATGAACATTACCATATATCTAAGACCATAAAATTCCTATCACATTATCCCCCCTTTGGGGCTAGAATTTTTCTTAAAAATTTTTGCCCCACAAATAATAACATCGTATGTTGTAAATGGATGCCTTTGTGTAAATATATCATATAAAAATAACATGTGTTGCATTTTGTTACTAAATTACTTGTGGCATTCTAGCTCTTGGGAGAAACATTTTCTCAATAGTGGCTATGCTTTACATTTAGCAGGAAGGTCCACTACTGACTGAAAAATGCAGTTGGTGTTTTGTCCTTCGCCATTTTTGTGTGTTTCTCAGGTGTCAAGCTAGCTCTTCTGTGGTCTCACACCGGCATAGTGCTACAGCAACACATCCTGTTGAATCCCCTCGGGGCTTTCATTTAACCATGTTGCCTGACATTCACCATAGCTGGCACAGGTTTGGACATCTCATGAGAGAGATGTCTTTGCCTTGGCCTTTCTATGGGATTTTATTATAGGCTGTGGTCTTGCACTCATGGGAAGTTGCTCACTTGCACTTAAAGGACCAAAAAGCTAATTGCAGCCTGGATACACTTGCCCAATTCAAACTGAGTCCAATTATAATTTATATATGCCCATGGTTCTCAACTTTCCAAAGCAATCTGTTAAAACAACCATTCTTAAAAGGGCACTTGTCCAAATTAGTTAATTTAACTCTATAAGGGATCATTCCTGCTAAATCAAGGCATATACACTTTTCTTGTTATCTGGGCTTTCATGGATCTTGAAGCTTCTCCTTGGTAAAATCAAAATTCGGTAGAGAAGAGCAAGCACACAATTTGGTTGTCCAATTGAGATGAAAAAATGAGAGCAATTATGGGGAAAAACCTTAAGATTCACTGTGTGCAATCTGGGGGGAAAAGTATGAAAATGATATGCAGATGTTAGCAAAATAAAATAAAATAAATAATGTGTTGGAGATATAAACAAAGTGAAGGAACCTTATTCCACATATGGTGGACGTGTCCTCAAATAAATAAAATTTGAGACATGATCTACACCCATTTCCATTTGGCATTCTAATCAAAACATCCCAAATAATAATAAAGAGTGTTGTTTCAAAACTACCTGATAAAATATGGTTCCAAGAATAATACTTGGTTGTGGTTAGATTAATTTCACGGCTATACGGGAAATCCAAGATTAATAAATAAATACAGAACAATTGCTACTTAAAGACAGTACTGAATCTGCAAGAGATACAGAAGTCATAGAAGAGATTCAAAATAGTTTTCTGGAACAGAAAGAAAGTGACTGCAAAGAGAGAGAGAAATAGTAAAAAAGTAATTTCTTTCTGGGAACTTCGTGTATAGAAAAACAAATCACTATTTGTGTCCTTTGAATAATAATAAAAAAAAATTTTTGTGACAAAATTAAAATAAATAAATGAATGAATGGGCACACTGCAGAGTGCCAGGTGGGACAAGCAAATATGATCATCAGTTGACTTAATCTAAATATAGCCTGTTCTATCGGAAAGCATGTAATATATGAGAATCCTCCATGGAAAAAACTTGGGGTGTAAGCCAAGCCCTTCTGTTGTTCATAGTTATGCACCCTACATTATACAGAAACAATTACACACAGAAATTTTGTCCCCCCTTTGTGGGGGTAACACACTATCAGACACATTTCAGCATTCCTACATAATAACACATAATACACAACAAACTAATTAAATATCAGTTACATATCTTGAGACAATTGTGATCTTTTACGTATGTATCTCAAAAGTGAGAAAATGTCCTTGCAATTCAACTCCTCCCCCCTTTGTCAGCCCCACTCCCCCGTCAGTCTGTATCCTTTGAAAGAGATAGCTGTGGGCACTTTGAAAACTCTGGTGTCTGTTGTTGCAGGTCTTGTGATGGTGAAGAACTGAGTTGAGGGGTTGTTGCTGCTTTTTCATCATCGCACATCTGTAGAAGTGATATCCTGTAAGGGGGCAGGGTTTTCGGGGGACTTTAAAGACAGGGTTAGAAAAAGGAAGGAGCAAAAGCCCCCTCCCCAAGAAAATCTCCTTGAGTTATTAGCTGCAAATAATAAAATCTTAGCATGTTAAGCATTTTACTCATTTTAATATTTTATCTGCTAAGTTTGTTTGCTTTCCTTCATTTAGTTTTTTTCTCCATATTATTAAATAAAAAAATACTCCACGTGTAGAGAAAGAGAACTGTAAAAAAATACAAGAAAGTTTAAAAAATAAAAAGAAAGCAAAAAATTAGATTACCATTCAGATGAAAACGAACTTGACACAAAGACATCAGATTCAGAATGAATTATTAAATAATACAAAGATATTATCAAAACCACAGATTACTACTGGACTAAAAAAATGGGAAAACAATGGAAAAAGGCTTCAAATTCAGCATGTGCTATCTGATAAGTAGAACATGTGATGGACATGTCCCCAAAGTAAAACACACACACACACACACACACACACACAATGACCTATGAGGAACCAAAAATAAATGCTAAGACACACAATTTTTAAGAAACCTGAAGTAACCTGAAGTAACCTGTTTTGGCATTCTAACAACCCAATGAAAAACTGATTAATAAATGAACAGATTATTTGTAACCTAAAAAAGTGTCAAAGCCACAAAGAGATAGAGGGAAATAAACTAATATAGCAGGGATTCAGACTTGTTTTGCTGAACAGAAAGAAAGTGACTGTTTGGCTTTAAGGGAAGAAAGACGAAAAGAAATACAAATGCAATTACTTTTTATAGAGTATTTAAATCACTGTTTGCATCCCCTCATTATCATTTGTGCTGTGGGAGAAAAGAAGGGACAAACACTTTGTTAATGGGGTTCACATATCCTGTTAAAAGGGAAAATTATTTCATGTGACAAGTCTGTCAGGAAATGCTGTTCCTAAAATGCATAGGCATATACATAAACAAAAAAAAACTGTTATAAAATTTAAATCCCATTGGGGAGGCAAACTACTCAAGAGAGGAACTCACAGTGGGAGTGCTTTGATATTTACCTGTGAAAAGAATTTGGCATGTTAGATTTGAAACTTGGCAACCTCTTGACTTTTGATGGTCCATTTTGTCCCTGGAGCAAAGGACACATTAAGGGTGATTTCCCTCAATGGTTCCAAGTTTTACATAAGGAAATTTGGATAGGTTTCTCCCTGCAGCCCACACTCTCCAAATCTCCTCTCTCCCCCTCCATTCTCTCCCCTTTTTGTAAGCTGATCTAGCCTCTGTGCATGTGCAGAGTTCATGTCTCAGCAAACCTTTTATACTATTGAAAATGTTGCATCTTTTGGCTAAATTAGAATTTGAATAAGGGAAGGGAAGGGTAAGGAGTAAATTTTAAAAATAGAGTTAGATTTTAAAACAAAAAAGAGAAACTCAGCAATTCAAGTATTCACCAACCAAAGCTAGCAATTGCAGCCCAAGCAAAGGGACTGCTTCCTTTATGTACAGGAAAGGGCTAATATCCCTCTGGCCATTCGCGGAACAATCTGCCACGCCCTTATATATGGGGGAAATGGCCAGAGAGTCAGAATTCATAAGATTTTTAACATTCTCAGTCATTTCAGCCTTACCATTTGCAGACAAAATTTTCCTGCCCTTTATTTACAGGATGGTTAAGGCTACTCAATTATATGTCAAGGCTCATTCTACTTGATTATGTGAATTTGTATGTGCTTAAACTTTGAGTAGACTTTTAAGTCTGATTTTTGTAAATAGACAAAATGATAAACACTGTAATCACTCAAATGCCTGATATCACAAGTTCTGCTTCAAAACATCACGGCTTTCACCTCTCACCTTTAAAAACAAAGAGCAAATCTGGGCTGAATTTCAACTCATCAGCCACAAATTGGGAAAGTTGAAAGGGACCTGGGGTCATCTAGTCCAACCCTAAAATACAGGGTTCATAGCAAGATTTGTACTGTACTACCAGAAACACATACATACTTATGTACACAGACACAACTGGGGAAGAGACCACAAGCCATGCACCTATCACAAGCCATGTGCCTATCATGTACTAAGGAAGAGGAAAATAAAAGTACCCAACTTTATACAGAAGCCTTTTAGCAGATCTTGAAGCTAGTTTGAGTGAGTTTCTTCCTTAGACTAAAGAGTGCAAGTATAGTTAAAACAGCCATAGATTTGATTTAAAAGGAATACGCAAGTGAAAAATTTTTCCTCAATTTTTCCTGAACTTGCAGAGGAATAGTAAAACCTAATTTAGATTATTATTTTTTAGTAACTACACATAGGAAAGTGAGATGCAGGGTACCTTAGGAAAGATTGCTCCCCCCCCTTTGCAGTTTCCTTTAAAGGAAGCTTACTCGGGAGTAAATTTACCTGGCAGAGAAGTAAGAAGGGGAAAAAACTGAGAGAGACTGAAAGGGGGGGGGGGGCTTTTCTAAGAAAAGAGGCCAGGAAGTCTTATAGAGACTGATATCAGGAGCCTTACAATAACTCTTCTGTCCAACCCAATCAAAGTTAAAACTGGACTCAGATATTTTTCTTAGAAGGTTAGAAGGAACACCATATTGTCAGTCATATGCTTAATGAAATACAGAGACTGCATTTTAGCTTGAGAGAGCAATTGTGCTCAACTAGGCTTTTGCAGCAGAAACATTAGGTTAACTTCACATTCCAAAATAGACTGGAACACAGGTGTACTCACAAACTCAAAAGTTACAACAAAACATCATTTGCCATTAGACTTAAAATCACCCTCCTCACTTAAACTAGAGGAAGGAGGTGGGGTAATCCTCCTTTCAGAACACAAGTAGCACATATACAGGATTTTACCACTTGGGAGGGAAACTCTTTTAGAGCCTCTCTCAAATAACAAACATTTGCACACTTCATTCTCAATTTTGTCTTGTTTAAGATTGATAAGGCCCAACATGGCTTTCTTAGATTTAAAATTTTGGAGCAAGCTTGCATTTTTATTTTAGATGGCACATTTAAGATAAGCAGCTGCTGGATGTTACCTAAGTACAATTTAAACACAGGGAAAATGTTTCTTAAACACAAATTGAAGGGGACTGTCAGAGTCCAGGCCGGAAATAAGCGCCAACTGGGCTTCTTTCCCATCAGGAGTCTGCAGGTTCATTTCTTTTGATTGAGGTGCACCCATTTTAAGAATTTTAATAGCGCTAGCTTTTACTTTTATACTGCAGTCGGGGTTTTATCCCCACTTTTCAGGAAACACAATAAATAACCCACAGTAGACTCAATTTGGACAACTCCGAGAATTAGTACTGTGACACACTGCCGTTCGTCTGGCCTGACTTACTAGGCTGGTACAGCTGTTGGCCTTTCCTGGCTACTAAGCTAACAGTGCAGTCAGCGATCTCAACCCCCCCTATGGTCATTTCTCAGCCAGGGAGCCCACAGCAACCTCCTGCCTCTTACAATCTAACCTGAGAGTTCCCTACTGGACGCTTGCGTAGCGCAGTGCCAGATTGGGACTCAGAAATGACAAAGAAGGAAAGGAATCAGGTGCCCTTGCGTTCTCTGCTCACAGGTCATCTCTAACAAAGATCGCCATGGCAGAGGTGCGGCTGCACCTGGGAGTTATAGTTTTCAGTACAGAAGAAAAAGCACGACCTTTTTCTGGGCAAAACTCCGAAGGAATAGGTCGGCATATAGACTGTAGAAGGGAAATGAAAGAAGTTTCCCTGGGCATACTCCGAAGGGTTACAGAAAGGAGGAGAAGGCAATTTTTTCAAGGGTTAGATGAGGGAAAAAGTAGAAAGTATAGATTTGAAGGGAAAAGGAAGAGTTAAAGAATTTTTGTTGCTGTGGTTTAGAGAACCCAACCCACTACCCGTGTTTCCTACTTAATACTCACTTCCGCATGCGCTGTTCCTGGTGATCCCGTGATCTCTTGACTGGTTGTTTAAGGCCAGCCTGATCAAGCGTTGCTTCCTCTGGTTAGCCCCGCTGAACCTCCAGTTATTTCCAGAGCCTGGGATCGATGGAGGACTGGTTATTCCTCCTGGCAAACTGCCTGGTGCGCGCTGGACCACCAGTCCTTCCTCGCTCCCAGAATCCGGGTAACCAAAAGTCCCTTCGTGGTCGCCATCTGTTGTAAATAAAAATATGCCCTTTTCCCTTTTGGGGTATCCAAGAGCCCATATAGAGTCCTTACATAGGTTCCCTATTGGTAGGAGAAAATAACAGAGGCCAACCAGAGAATATTGAGAAGCAAAGCAGCTAGTAATCCTGATCTTTATTGATCTGTTGCAACAGGGTACTCCCCTCACACGCAGGAGAGGAAGAGGACCCCCAAAAATGCTGTGCAAGGGCTTATATAGACTTTTGAAATTCCCATCCTCTAGATCAAGACCACCCCCAGAAACATTACACATACATCACAGAAGAGGTGTAACCTAAGACCACCCCTCAGATACATCCCACCTACATCACAGAAATTTAAATGTTGTTTTTCTCCTGTCACAGTTTATCTCCTGTCTGGCAAGTTACTTGATTGGATTTCCCGGGGAGCCTGGCCATTCTTTTGTAGTGGTAAAATACTTATTTCCTGGGCCAGGTCACAGGCTCACACCTTATTCATATCTTAAATGTGTCCTTAAGACAGGATTTGTGAGGAAAGAGACAATGGGGAGACTTTTCCAGTTTGACCTTGCAGAGAAAACATTTGGTCAGTTTAGGAATCAAAATGGTTCCAGGTTGGTCTTCCTGTGTTGATCTATGTATGTGCAGTTATGAACATTACCATATATCTAAGACCATAAAATTCCTATCACACTATCTATACAGTGGTACCTCGGGTTACACATGCCTCAGGTTACATACGCTTCAGGTTACAGACTCCGCTAACCCAGAAATATTACCTCGGGTTAAGAACTTTGCTTCAGGATGAGAACAGAAATCATGCTCCGGCGGCGCAGCAGGAGGCCCCATTAGCTAAAGTGGTGCTTCAGGTTAAGAATAGTTTCAGGTTAAGAACGGACCTCCGGAACGAATTAAGTGCTTAAACTGAGGTACTACTGTACACTACAAGTTAAACAAAAAGGGCAATAGTGATGTCACAGAACAGGGCTTCCCAATGAGAGCTTGATGGCAGCTCTTTGCTGACCACTTCAGAACAGCAATACCTTTTAACTGTTAAAAAGCAGGCAGCTGGTGGGTCTGGAACCACTGGTGAGAAGAAATCTCTCTTGGTTTCTGATTAAGTGAAGCAGGAATATGGAGGAACTCCCTTAGGCATATTTAGGGCGCCTCTCAAGTTACTAGGAGACCACATTTTGGTCACATCAACACCAGACATTCAAAGCACATTCCTTTTCCTCAAAGAATCCCAGGAATTGTAGTTTAGGTAGAAGGTAAAGGTAAAGGTGGGACGCGGGTGGTGCTGTGGGTTAAACCACAGAGCCTAGGACTTGCCGATCAGAAGGTCGGCGGTTTGAATCCCCACGACAGGGTAAGCTCCTGTTGCTCGGTCCCTGCTCTTGCCAAACTAGCACGTCAAAAAAGTGCAAGTAGATAAATAGGTACCACTCCAGCGGGAAGGTAAACAGCATTTCCATGCGCTGCTCTGGTTTGCCAGAAGCAGCTTAGTCATGCTGGCCACATGACCCGGAAGTTGTACGCCGACTCCCTCAGCCAATAAAGCGAGATGAGCGCCGCAACCCCAGAGTCGGTCATGACTGGACCTAATGGTCAGGTCCCTTTACCTTTACCTAAAGGTAAAGGACCCCTGGACAGTTAAGACCAGTCAAAGGAAATAGAGGAAAATAACAGAATGGGAAGAACCAGAGATCTGTTCAAGAAAATTGGAGATATGAAAGGAACATTTCGTACAAAGATGACCATAATAAAGGACAAAAGTGGTAAGGACCTAACAGAAGCAGAAGACATCAAGAAGAGGTGGCAAGAATACACAGAGGAATTATACCAGAAAGATATGGATGTCTCGTACACCCCAGGTAGTGTGGTTGCTGACCTTGAGCCAGACATCCTGGAAAGTGAAGTCAAATGGGCCTTAGAAAGCACTGCAAATAACAAGGCCAGTGGAAGTGATGGTATTCCAGCTGAACTATTTAAAATTTTAAAAGATGATGCTGTTAAGGTGCTACACTCAATATGCCAGCAAATTTGGAAAACTCAGCAGTGGCCAGAAGATTGGAGAAGATCAGTCTACATCCCAGTCCCAAAGAAGGGCAGTGCCAAAGAATGCTCCAACTACCGCACAATTGCACTCATTTCACACGCTAGCAAGGTTATGCTTAAAATTCTACAAGGAAGGCTCAAGCAGTATGTGGACCAAGAACTCCCAGAAGTGCAAGCTGGATTTAGAAGAGGCAGAGGAACCAGAGACCAAATTGCAAACATGCGCTGGATTATGGAGAAAGCTAGAGAGTTCCAGAAAGACATCTACTTCTGCTTCATTGACTATGCAAAAGCCTTTGACTGTGTCGACCACAGCAAACTATGGCAAGTTCTTAAAGAAATGGGAGTGCCTGATCACCTCATCTGTCTCCTGAGAAATCTCTATGTGGGACAAGAAGCTACAGTTAGAACTGGATATGGAACAACTGATCGGTTCAAAATTGGGAAAGGAGTACGACAAGGCTGTATATTGTCTCCCTGGTTATTTAACTTATATGCAGAATTCATCATGCGAAAGGCTGGGCTGGATGAATCCCAAGCTGGAATTAAGATTGCCGGAAGAAATATCAACAACCTCAGATATGCAGATGACACAACCTTGATGGCAGAAAGTGAGGAGGAATTAAAGAACCTTTTAATGAGGGTGAAAGAGGAGAGCGCAAAATATGGTCTGAAGCTCAACATCAAAAAAACGAAGATCATGGCCACTGGTCCCATCACCTCCTGGCAAATAGAAGGGGAAGAAATGGAGGCAGTGAGAGATTTTACTTTCTTGGGCTCCATGATCACTGCAGATGGTGACAGCAGCCACGAAATTAAGAGACGCCTGCTTCTTGGGAGGAAAGCAATGACCAACCTAGACAGCATCTTAAAAAGTAGAGACATCACCTTGCCAACAAAGGTCCGTATAGTTAAAGCTATGGTTTTCCCAGTAGTGATGTATGGAAGTGAGAGCTGGACCATAAAGAAGGCTGATCGCCGAAGAATTGATGCTTTTGAATTCTGGTGCTGGAGGAGACTCTTGAGAGTCCCATGGACTGCAAGAAGATCAAACCTCTCCATTCTGAAGGAAATCAGCCCTGAGTGCTCACTGGAAGGACAGATCGTGAAGCTGAGGCTCCAATACTTTGGCCACCTCATGATAAGAGAAGACTCCCTGGAAAAGACCCTGATGTTGGGAAAGATGGAGGGCACAAGGAGAAGGGGACGCCAGAGGACGAGATGGTTGGATAGTGTCTTCGAAGCTACAAACATGAGTCTGAACAAACTGCGGGAGGCAGTGGAAGACAGGAGTGCCTGGCGTGCTCTGGTCCATGGGGTCACGAAGAGTCGGACACAACTAAACGACTAAACAACAACAACAGACAGAGATCAATTGCTTCGGAGACTCCCAACTGCTTAGTTTCCAGACTGCCAATCGGAAGGGCTCTGACATTGAGGTGGAGGACAGATCCCCTTACACCTCTTTTCCTGTCTTGTGCCAAAGCTGCCTCCTTGCAGCATCCTTGCAAACTATAGTAACAATGCTTTTTTGGGGGGAAGCAGTATACTAGATATGAAATGAACATTTCCCCTGGGTTTATCCTTTCTGTGCAATTCCTATTAGGTATGGCAGATAGCCAATCAGGAAAGAGCATAAGTTGAGTGGGAGGTGTTCCTAGAATGTAGAAGCTCTACATCACAAGGAAAGCGGTTCTAGGTATTGGGGGGGGGATGAAAGAAACTCATGAAGAAACAGAGGCAGAGAGAAACTTGGAAGCAATACTGTCTCTACAAGGAAAGGCTATGATATTGTGGTATTTTAAGTTCAGAAAAAGGCAACTATGGCTATAGTCTCCTGGTCCTTATGGTGAACATCCCAGGGGCCATAATCTACATCAGATCTCTCTCTCCAGAATCAAGGACAGAGCCCCAACCGCAGAGAGGGATATCTGATGTCAGATCCGCACCCCCTACTGCCATGGAAACCTCTGCAGCCCTAGCCCAGCAATGTTAGAGGCTGGGATCCGATGACTAAATGCTAAAAAATGGAACGTTGTTTGGTGAAAGTTTGGTCTAATGTCAGAGGAGGACCATGAGATTACTTGGATCCAAAGGATCCAATGCCTTCTTGTTTAGGGAAATTTTGGTTTGACGTTTTATTATTTCCTTGTTTATGGAAGTTTTGTTTAACGTTTTATTGTGCTTTTAATTTTCTGTTGGGAGCCACCCAGAGTGGCTGGGGAAACCCAGCCAGATGGGTGGAGTATAAGTAATAAATTATTATTATGATTCACACAACATATTCCCAAACCAGGAACTCATGCATGCCTGCCCACGTGTTGGTATAATTCAATCCCATTTATTTCCCTACCATTGTTTCAAACAGGAAGGAAACGGGCTAAAAAATAAAATAAATAGGGTCTGGATGTGAGCCTGTGGGGCAAGGCATTGGACAAGGTGCTACAACCACCTTTGGTTCTCCCTCCTGCACACCTCCAAACTCACGTCTAAGGCTTGAGTGGGCGGGTGTCAGGATGCTGTCAGCAGCTCCCGACTGGTTGTCCAGGAAAGTATAAAGACAAGGCAAGGTTTCTTACTGTCCTTTTTTAATTTAAAATTTACAGAGAGAGGCTATAGAACCCAGCCTCTTGGATAATGACATTGTCCCGAGTGAATCTCAACCTCTCCCATCTCTCCCACTTCCTCATTCTTCATTCATCATCGTCAACATCATCATCACCACCACCTCTACGGGTGCTGCTATGTGCCCTCTGTCTTTGAGCTCTTTGCTCTCCTTCTTTTAAGGCTCCACCATTTGGGGGAGCTGCCCTACCAGATGCCCCACAAGTGGCCCTGCAAAGTGTGGTTGGGGTGGGAGGGGATGATGCTCAAGCTGCCATGTTTTTAAATAATAAAAAAAACGAACAGGGTGGTGATACAATGGCTACTGCAATCGACGCAAGATAATATCACCAAGGCAACTACCTGTAAAGAAACAATAAATGTCAATAAAAATGGCAAAAGTAGTTTCTTTCCCAAATCTGTTTCATCTTGAACTAACAAACACAGTAAATATTGTCTCCACTTGTGATATACCAGTGGGTCAGTGCTCAGGCAATCCGAAGTGTCGTCGCTAAATCTCTTAGTCATCGAGCTGTCAAGATCTATTGCAACAGAATTGCACTGAATTAACACGTAGAATAAGAAAAACTAAAATTAAAAATACATTGAGAATGCATAATTAAAGCATACCTTTGTAGTAAATGATATACAAAAGAAGACAGTATGTAAATGGCTTAAAGCAGGGGTATAGCTACAAGAAGAAATGTGAGGCTATAACTAGTCCATTCACACATACATAGTTAATATCCCCAGTCCCACTAATACAAAAAAAAAAATTCTATAGAAACTTACCTGCCAAATTTGGGGGAGCTGCCCTACCAGCTGCCCCCACAAGTGGCCCTGAAAAGTGTGGTTGGGGTGGGAGAGGATGATGTTCTTCTCAATACTACAATCAACCTGCCATGTATTTAAATAAGGCAGGTCTGGGATGTTAGTGCTGCAGCTGAAGAACCCACTGCTCTGTGACTCCTCTTTAAACACCAGACCTTCAGAAGATCAGATGACATGAGGCACCAGTACAATCAACACACATGAAATGGCGGAGGCAGGTAGGTAGCTTCAGACTTTTGTTTTCTCTTCAGGGGAGTTCATTGTCTCTGGCCACAGTTCATTCATGTTGGTGGTTGAGCCTCCATGCTGCTCTTCCAAGTATGTAAGCAGGGCACCATTTCCCATTCTTCCCTGTACTTGTTGCCAGTGGCGGAGCTTCATGCTCCAGCACTGGGGGGTGGGGGGTGGAGAGAAGGCGGGGAAGGGGCTGGCATGCGTCCGGGGGTTGGGGCATGCCATCCACGGGCCAGGTGCATGTCCTGGGGGCAGGTCACGCCACCTGCAGGGGCATGGTGCCCAGCGTGGGTGGGGGGTCAGCCGTGATGGCTCCCTACCAGAACCGTGCTGCTGGGGGCAGTGCGCTCCCCCCGCACTCCTCTTCTTCCGCCAGTGCTTGTTGCGTGCAGCACTGCTTCCATTCCAATGCTATTATTCCTCATCTGCTAAAACGTAAATTGCTCACCTTCCTGTCCATTGCGGTGAAAATGTGGAACTTACATAATTGACATAAGTTAAAGTATTCCACCCCACTCATTTGAGTGCAAAGTAAGCACAGTGCTGCTCTGGGCTCCTTTAGCAGAAAGGGTGAGAGAAATCTCTAAAATAAAAAAATAAAAATTCATTAGCTGAACATTGCTGTACATTGATGGAAATGTGCGTGTGATGCTTCTGCTTCTGCTTCCCACCCCCACCCCAAACAGCTACTGCGAAAACAAAAGGAAATGTGAAACCAGCAGCAACAGCAAAGCAGCCAAAAAGATTCAGTCGAGTCAAGAAGTTATTCCAACGGAATAAAAGTGTACCAAAGGCAGCCCCAGGGAAAAAGCCAACATTTAAGGGTCTGTAGTAGCTTGTTGTTCACAGGATGGAAGGAAAGCAGAAGAAAGGGAGGTTGGTGGATGGGAAGGATCTGGACCCAGTCATGATGGCAACGCGTGCCATGAGTGGGAAAGCCTGACCAGCTCTTTGGGCCCAGAGGGGAAACCCACTGGGGAAGGACACAGCACATGTGGAATTTGCTGCCACATAGCTCAGTTGATTAGAGCATGGTGCGGATAATGCCAAAGTCGCGGGTTTGATCCCCATGTGGGACAACTGCACATTCCTGCATTACAAGGGGTTGGACTTGACAACCCCAACTCTACAATTCTATGATTCTTTGATGGAGTGATGGCCACCAACTTGGAAAATGTGCTGGTCCCGGGGGATTACCGTGCGGCGTGGTCCGAGTCCAGTCCGAGGTCGAGGGTGCGGTATGGAGGCTGTCTGTCAAGGCTGAAGTGGGGTCCAAGGCAAGGAGTCGGGTGAGGTCAGGAACTCTGGCAGAAGAGCAGGACAGGGTGCCGGCAGGAACAGGTTACCAACAATGTTGCTCCCGCAACCTGGGACTGGGCTGGCTGGCTTTTATCTCCTCTGAGGCATAGGGCAGCCCTGGTCCACAGGTGACTCGCCTCTCCTGGTCTGGAGGCAAGCACTCCTCCTACAGGAACTTAGTTCCCTCCGCCTCTCTGCTCTGAGCCTCTGCAGCTCAGGAGAGGTTGGAGGGTTACTGGACCCGGAGGCAACCTCCTCTTCCCCTGATGGGGCTGAAAGTGGAGCACCTGCAGGCAATGGGTCCTCAATCACCTCCGGAGCCAGAGCAGATTCAGCTGGTGTCTGCTCCTGAGGATCCGGCACAGGTGAGGGCCCTTCAGGTTCAAGCCCCAGCCCTGGCTCAGCTGGTCCTGGAGGCGGGGACTCCTGTGCAGGCTGGGATTCCTCAGGTTCAGCCTCTGAATCTGATTCCCAGGCCATCACAGAACACTTTAAGAGAGGCTTAGGCAAATTCATGCCAGATTAGGCTATTGGTGCCTACTAGCCACAATGCCTATGTTAGACCTCCACTGTTGGAGGGAGCAAGCCTCTCAGTGCCAGTTCCTGGACATTCCCTGCAGGTGGGGAGAGTGCTCCTGTACTCACAACCTGCTTGTGGTGCATCTGACTGGCTTCTGTGAGAACAGGATGCTTGACTAGATGGGCCTTGGGTCTCATCCAGCAGTCAGGCTCTTCTGATGTTCTTAGGAGCAAAAATCTGGTGTTTGAGTCCACTCTCTTGCTGGCTATGACACACACTGTGTGAAATCCATGTTGCAGATATGAATATTGTGCAGTCTGAAGCGACTGGGTGTCTGAAGGAATGACCCCTTTTGGAAATGAAGCATTGCACAGCCCCATGAAAATATTGTTCAAATTTTACTAGCAGAACTCTTCTAAATAAAACAGATCCAAATGAAACATCCAAATATATTCATACAATGTCTTGTGCTGTTCAGCACAGGCTCAGCACCTTAGAAAATATGAAATGATCCAAACAGAGCTAGAAGCAGAGGTCTGTCTCTCCCACAGCCTTCATTCCAGCCTCCATCGGCCTTAGGCGGCTTACTCTCCCTTCAGGAGAGCTTTCTTTACATATTCACTCCATGGAGTTTGGACTCAAAGGCAACTTCCTTCAAAATGGAGATTTGCTCGTCGAGCTGAACAGGTTACTGTGAAAATCTTGTTTGTTGGGATTGCAGTGGGATGTTGGCTATGGATGATTAAAGCATCATTTTCTTTTCTCTTGTCCTTCAAGAAAGGCTCGTTGGGGCAAAAGCAATCCTCTATTCTCCGTACGCTCTATATGCTGCCATGATGGTTCTTGTGGGCTGCATTGTTGTCTCAAGTATTATGATCGTCTTGTGTAAGTAACACTTGCAGGGAGCACCTTAAGGTTTACTCTGGCTTCTCTGCTTCACTGTCAACCTTTCGAAAAGAGAAGGCGTAGTCCAAACTCTGCCGAGGCCCACTTCCTCTCATTGGTTTCAGTAGGTGAGGTAAAGGCCTGGCTAAATCTTTCCCATTGAAATCAATTTTTCTCCACTGCTGCCCCTCAATAACCGCTTAAATACTTGGTGTGGACAAGACAGTTACTCCGATGTGAACAAAACTGAAATATACTCGAGTGTGGATTTCATGCTCTTTATTCAGCTCATAGTAGTGAGGAATTGAAGTTCCCCCGAAATGTCTGCTTTATATATATTATTTACACAATGGGCCCCACGTGATTGGCTAATTCTGCGATTCTCCTGTAGGCCAATCAGGTTGCGGATTCACTTCCACCTAGAGTTGGATTGGGTGGCTCCTGCGGACCAATCAGACTGCTGCATTCTGGATCCTATTGTGTGTTTTTAAAAAAATATTTAATCATGGATCCTATTGTTCTAGGACCAACCAGACTGCTGCATTCTGAATCCTATTGTTCTAGGACCAATCAGGCTGCTGCATTTTGGATCCTATTCAACTCAGTACATAACAAAACCCATTGCCTTTTTAAAACTTGTCGTTATCTTTAGCTTGTTGTTTAAGCAGGGGTGATACTAGGCTTTATTTCACCCAGGTGAATGCCTCCATTTGGCAAACACACCCAATGCACATTTGTGTGTGTTGTAAATAAAAAATATGCCCTTTTTCCTTATGGGGTATCCAAGAGCCCATATAGAGTCCTTACATAGGTTCCCTATTGGTAGGAGAAAATAACAGAGGCCAACCAGAGAATATTGAGAAGCAAAGCAGCTAGTAATCCTGATCGTTATTGATCTGTTGCAACAGGGTACTCCTCTCACATGCAGGAGAGGAAGAGGACCCCCAAAAATGCTGTGCAGGGGCTTATAAAGACTTTTGAAATTCCCATCCTCTAGATCAAGACCACCCCCAGAAACATTATGCATACATCACAGAAGGGGTGTAACCTAAGACCACCCCTCAGATACATCCCACCTACATCACAGAAATTTCAATGTTGTTTTTCTCTTGTCCTTGTTTATCTCCTGTCTGGCAGGTTACTTGATTGGATTTCCTGGGGAGCCTGGCCATTCTTTTGTAGTGGTAAAATACTTATTTCCTGGGCCAGGCCACAGGCTCACACCTTATTCATAACTTAAATGTGTCCTTAAGACAGGATTTGTGAGGAAAGAGACAATGGGGAGACTTTTCCAGTTTGACCTTGCAGAGAAAACATTTGGTCAGTTTAGGAATCAAAATGGTTCCAGGTTGGCCTTCCTGTGTTGATCTACGTATGTGCGGTTATGAACATTGCCATATATCTAAGACCATAAAATTCCTATCACATGTGCACACAGTCACGCTCGGAGCCTCAATGGCGTTCCTCTGGAGGCCTCATCCCATGCGAAAAACCTGGCTAGCCCCCTCCCTCCCTTGTAGTTACGGCTCTGTCTTAAGTGAGCTGTGAAGGCTTCTTCCTGTCTCAGCTTTTGTGGCTGGAGAAATCTACAATAGCCCATGCTCTGTGTGTGAAAGCAAAGCTGTACTTCCACTTGGCATGACCAGTATCAGAACATTTGTATAAATTTCCCCCTCTCACCTTTCCATTAGACAACCGTGAAATGAAAAAAAGAACCATCTTTCTCAAAGGAGTGAATGAGATTTCAGATTACATGGGCAGGAAGTATCCAGATCTCCAGAGTTTGGAAGGTAAGCAACGAGTTGCAGCTGGGATGCTGAGCCTCTCCACTCAGCCCCTCCAATCATATTTTCTCCCAGCAGAGCATATTCCCACTGGTATGTCTCTGTTGGGACAGGAACCACAGGTTGATGGGTGGGTTGCAGTGGTATATTGGTGGGTAGAATAAGTTTTTATTTTAACTGTCTTCTGCCAGGCATCTGGGAATCCGAACCCCCCCCCCCGACAAACACACACACAACAGGCAGCCAGGGAAAAATAGACAGCAAAAGCTCTTAAAGGTAAAGGTAAAGGGACCCCTGACCATTAGGTCCAGTTGTGACCAACTCTGGGGTTGTGGCGCTCATCTCTCTGTATTGGCCAAGGGAGCTGGCATACAGCTTCCGGGTCATGTGGCCAGCAGGACTAAGCCGCTTCTGGCGAACCAGAGCAGCGCACGAAAACGCTGTTTACCTTTCCGCAGGAGCGGTACCTATTTATCTACTTGCACTTTGACGTGCTTTCGAACTGCTAGGTGGACAGGAGCAGGGACCGAGCAACGGGCGCTCACCCCGTCGAGGTGATTCGAACCGCCGACCTTCTGATCGGCAAGAGCTTTTGCTGTGGTTTAACCACAGCAAAAGCTCTTACCAATGTCTTTTATTCAATATTCACAGAGAGAGGCTTAGAAAGGCAGCCTCTAGGAGTAATGGCGTTGCTCAGAGTAATCCCCTCCCCTCTTCCCTTCTCGCTTGTCAACAGCCCCACCCCCCTTACAGTGGCTGCTTAAGGCCATTTGTCTCTTAGCTCTCTGCTCTTCTACTTTCACTGCTTTCCGGGTTCTGGGAGAAGGGGGGTCTGGAATGCTTTCTAGTGATAACATGTCAGCCAGCTGCCCCAGCACTGCTTCCTATCCCCTTCTCCCATTCTTTCCCAGCTTTGCCCCTCCTCTATCTCTGAGCTGTGACCTTCTGCAAACCACTATTGTAAATCTATACTGTCTTCCTCTTCTCTGAAAGTTTGAGGATGAGGTCTCCACCATTCCTCCTCAGTCCAGTCCCTGACACTGTCTGTCTGTCTTGTCCCTCATCCCAAATGGAGCCCAGGGCAGCAAATTCACCCATAGAAACTCTTTTTAATGTTTGGGTGGGGTGAGTGCAGTTACAGTTAGGACATCTTTTAAAAAGTACATTTAAAGCAATAAAAAAATTCTCTCTACCAGTGATCTCAGGGGAGCCCGGAACAATGTCCTTCAGCCATTAAATGTTTGGGTAAACAGGAATGTTTTCAAATTCCTCCCAAAAAACAATTACAGAGACAGTCTCACAAACAGGGGGCCACCACTGGAAAGGTCCTATCATAAGATAACATCAACCTGGCAGCCCTTGGCGGTCGCACCACCACAAAGGCCTTGCTTGATGATCATAGGGTCCATGATGGTTGATATTGCGGAAGGTGCAATGTTCGCAAGGAGGATGGTACGTAACATGACGTTCCACTGTACTCGCCTGTAGTCTTGCTGACACAGCCCTATCTAACTTTGTTTACTGCTAACATCTATTGTGCCTTTGTGGCCTTCGCCTGGATACATTTTGTTCCAATGCTATTATCAACAGAGCTGTTTGAGCTTTATGTGTATAGCTGTTTGAGTTTATGTGATAGGGGGTGGCGGTAATTGACTTCCACTACCTCAAAGCTGAGTGGGGATTGGAACACACACACACACAAAATAAGGATAAGACTGTAGCTAGTTGCTTGAGATTTCCCTGACTTGAATTTTTGCAATCTTTTAAGATGTTGACAGAATTAACATAGCTACGAATTTATCATTGAGGCTGACTGAAGAGAACAAAAAAAATAAGGAACTGCAAGTTGCAATTGGTAAGTTACTCTGAGACTGTGATGCTGAATAATGCAGGGAGAGTCCATTACAAAACAAAAACAAAAACCTGTTATTGACTTTAGAGGGGCGCTGCCAACCTCTATATCTGCCACTCAACTTAAACTGGTTCCAAAAACCTGTCTGCAAGATGCCAAGCAGTGGAAATCTCTTCTGGAACCACTGCTGTTCAAATGCTGTTCTTTATATATCACACTCAAAAACAGTTCTGAAAGCTTTTAAAATGAATGAGCCACATACAGGTCTAATTTTACAGCAGACCCGGCAGAGCTCACACATACCTCTCAACCTGTGTCTGGTACTTTTGTCTGTCTGTGTAGATTTGTTAGAAAACTGGCTAACAAATTTTCAATGCATGTAAAAAGAGAAACAGAAGAAAATGAATTATATATCTCGGTGAAAATAGGCTAATGTTGTTGGTGGTTAGAATAAACAATCGAATCCTGTTGCAAACTTTCTTCTTAACATAGCTCATTAATGTAACTCGTTAATATAATATATAATAAAATATACTGAGACTTTGTAGTACAGTGGTACCTCGGGTTAAGTACTTTTCATTCCGGAGGTCCATTCTTAACCTGAAACTGTTCTTAACCTGAAGCACCACTTTAGCTAATGGGGCCTCCCGCTGCCGCTGCACCACCAGAGCACAATTTCTGTTCTCATCCTGAAGCAAAGTTTTTAACCCGAGGTAATATTTCTGGTTAGCGGAGTCTGTAACCGGAAGTGTATGTAACCTGAAGCATATGTAACCCGAGGTACCACTGTATAACAAGGTCTTGGTATATCACCTGTTTCACATTATAAATAATGCTTAAAGCTCTGCAGAGACATTCAAGCTACCTTCTGATGAATATCCTTTCTCTCTCTCTCTTTATTCCTCACATATTTGTGGCTTGACGGAAAGATGACATTTTGGGAAGGCTTGAGCAACATTGGACGGTGTATAACAAGAGGTTATACTTGTTTGATATCTTTAAACCACCCAGAACTTGGCAAGACTGTGCAGATTATTGTGTGGGAAAACCTTTCTCCGGAATGATTAATGTTGAAAGTAGAGATGAGGAGGTTGGTTGGATGCTGGAATACACACAAAGCAGGGACAACCCATCACAGTATGATGACTACATAGCCTTCAAGTCCTATAACAGCTGCTTCTTGCTCCTCTCCTTCACGAGCAGTAAGAAGTCACATTGACCAGAGGAAACTCCATGGGTTTGTGATGTTTTCTGTAATATCCATTAAGGAGGAGGAGAGCTAGAGCTAGTCACGAAGCAGTTACTCATTCCCCAGTAAGCAATAGTGTGCTAACTCTACCCTCTACCCACTGGCTACACATTGACTGCCAGCATTAAAACAGAAGATTATATCACTTTATTTGGACAGTCACAAATTAAAGTTCAAACCAGATGGGGGTACTGTGGCGATCACACAGGGTCCCCCGTCATTCGACGGTCTATTGATCCCTGTGCCACCACTGTGATTGCCTATTCGCTGCCACCAACCCGTTTCTCTCGGGTACACACGGAGTCCAGACAGTTGTTAACATTAACAAATAATCAAGTTTATTTTTATAAGCATGAACAAGTTTAAGGTTTCAGTTAATTTTTTTTGTCAATTTCTTAATCGTGGTTTCTTTACTGACCTATACGTTCCTAACAACTTCAAACTGATTATCCCAACTATCTATCTGACTCCACCTAACAGTTCCTCTCACTCCCTCACCACACAACTCGACCAACCCACAGACTTATCCTCCCTCTTCCTTCTCCAGCTCCCAACTCCCAGCTGACTTCCACACATCTCCAACTCTAACTCTAACTCCTCCCCTTGGGTTCCCACTGGCCAATCACTTCACATGCAATTTTGCTTCATGTAGAAGAGGAAGAAGAGTTTGGATCTGATATCCCACTTTATCACTACCCTAAAGGACCGTATAGTTAAAGTCATGGTTTTCCCAGTAGTGATGTATGGAAGTGAGAGCTGGACCATCAAGAAGGCTGATCGCCGAAGAATTGATGCTTTTGAATTATGGTGCTGGAGGAGACTCTTGAGAGTCCCATGGACTGCAAGAAGATCAAACCGATCCATTCTGAAGGAAATCAGCCCTGAGTGCTCACTGGAAGGACAGATCCTGAAGCTGAGGCTCCAAGACTTTGGCCACCTCATGAGAAGAGAAGACTCCCTGGAAAAGACCCTGATGTTGGGAAAGATGGAGGGCCGAAGGAGAAGGGAACGACAGAGGACGAGATGGTTGGATAGTGTTCGCGAAGCTACCAGCATGAGTTTGACCAAGCTGCGGGAGGCAGTGGAAGACAGGAGTGCCTAGCGTTCTCTGGTCCAGGGGGTCACGAAGAGTCAGACATGACTAAACAACTAAACAACAACAAAGGAGTCTCAAAGCGGCTAACATTCTCCTTTCCCTTCCTCCCCCACAACAAACACTCTGTGAGGTGAGTGGGGCTGAGAGACTTCAGAGAAGTGTGACTGGCCCAAGGTCACCCAGCAGCTGCATGTGGAGGAGCGGAGACGCGAACCCGGTTCCCCAGATTACGAGTCCACTGCTCTTAACCACTACACCATACACTGGTAGAGAAAGAGCGTAGAGAAAAGTCTTTCTCCTTGTCTCATAATGCCAGAACTTAGGGACATCCAATGAAGCCAAACTTTGGAAGATTCAGGCCAGACAAAAGAACTTCACACAACACATAATGAATTTGCTCCCACTGGAAGTAGTGATGGCTACTAACTTGGATGGTCTAAAAAGAAGTTTAGACAAATTTGTGGGAGAAAGGTATATCAATGGCTAATAGACACAAAGAATATATTATGCTTCCACTGTTGGAGGTATTATTCCACTCAGTACCAGTTCCTGGGAATCCCAGGTGAGGAGAATGTTGTTGCACTCTCAGTCCTCTCATAGGCATATGGCTGGCCATTGTGAGAACAAGATCCTGGCCTAGATGGCCCCATCTATCAGTAATTGATTAGCGTACTTTCTCCTCCAGCAGGAGAAAGACCATGCTTCCACTGGAACCTCCTGGACGGAGTCTTCAGAACCAGAGGAGAGCAATGTGACCTACTGAGACCTTGAGGGAGGTGGCAAAATAGGGTCCTCTGGTGTGACTGATCTGTCCTCTAAGCCTTCCATGAATTTTGTATGCATTGGAGCCTCTTTTCAGACATTTCAAGGAAATATGCACAGGGCAAGGGCAAATCCTGCTATTTTGATGTCCCGTCCCCCCCCCCACATTATATCCCCACTAAATATCTGTAAGGAGCTATTGTCTTATTGGGCAAGGGATGTTGTCCAAAAAACATTTAAGAAAAAAATATATAGCTTTTTTGTTTGTCTGTTTTCAGTAAATATTTTATTATTTTCTTCTGCAGTTATATTTGGAATCACAACTCAAAGGCTCAACTTCTGATTTCTGGATTGGAATGTATAAAAGGGGTCACGCCTGGTCATGGATTGATGCAACCCATCGGTTTGATGAAAAGTAAGTCTAAACAAATTTCTTCTAAGGTCTGGGTTATACAACATTGTGTGTGTGTGTGTGTGTGTGTGTGTGTGTGTAAAATGTATATATATGTGTGTATGATTTTTTGGGAAACCAAACCCAGTGGTGGATATATGCCAAGATCCACCACTGGGTTTGGTTTCCAGAAAACCTAGATATTCATTTCAAATTTGAAAGGGAAGTTTGTAAAAGGCTAGGACTGTGTTGTCTTGGAACATGTATATGTTCTCAGGGCACAATGTGCAATCCTGCTTAAAGGCCATTTCAGGAGAAGAAAAGGCGGTGCCTGTGGAGCCATCGCCACAGTTGCCAGACCATGCCGGCCAGAGGATGTGGCTTTGCTCAACTCCTCCAGCTCAAAGAAAAACCTTTCTCTGCAGCCCACACCATCTCCATGCCATAGAAGCCAGCGGACCTCTAAATTGATTCATTCTTCCTCTTCTTTTCAGATACTGGATGTCTGGGCAGCCAGATAACAAGGGCTTTGCACGTCCAGGAACTGAGAACTGCGTTGGACTAATTAAAAATTGTGCTACCCGGCTGAAATGTTGGCATGATGCCCCCTGCTCTTCTAAAAAAAAATGCATTTGTAAGATGCTTCCTCAACAGAAGTGGCTTACATGAAACTGGATTCTAAGATCTCTGTAAAAAAACAACAACCAATGACGACGGAAAAAGCCCACCCCCTTAAAAAATAAATAAATGCAGAGGCAACTAAAATGGGTGGTTATTCAGCTCAACGCTCTGACATCAGGTCCTAAGAATACATCGCTTCTGCTTTCTTGAGGCTTAAAGAAGACACCTTATTTGCCAACTGCAAAAACTTAAGTAGCTTCATGAAATAAAGCATAGAAGAATCCAACCACACTCCATTTGCTATTGTACTTAATTGAGATGAGAATCCTGAAGTTAGGTTGTGAGGGAGAACCAATGTTGTTGAATCACCCATCCAGAGATGAGCAATGCTCTTAAACTCCTCCATCACGTTCCAAACAAAACAAAAGAAAACAAAAGAACCCCTCCCAATTTACTCTGCCTGCTCCCAGTTTGGGTTGGTGTTATCCACCTCCCCCCACCTTAGTGCCTGTTTGAAACTGGAAAAGTGTTGGGTCCTTCAGAGCCAAGCCTTCCCTGCCCTCCCCCTCCTCCCAGCATGCTCCCAGACTCAGTGGCGGAGCTTCATGCTCCGGACAGGGGGCGGAGAGCAGGTGGGGGCAGGGCTGACGTGTGTCCCAGTGGTGTGCATCCTGGGGGTGTGGCGTGGCACCCATAGGGGCATGGCATCCAACACAGGTGGGGGGCAGCTATGATGGCACCCCGCTGGGACCGTGCTGCCGGGGGCGGTGCGCTCCCTCCGCACTCCTCTTCCTCCGCCAGTGCCCAGACTACCACCGACATGTACCCTTTCCAATCCTATTAATGCCAGTGCTCCTGTGTCTGGAATCTCATAAGAGGGGCCCTAGGAATTCTGGATAATTATATCCACCGTGATTGCTTCCTTATTATGTACTTCTGATTTCTAGTTCATCTTCATCTTGATGAACTATCCAGCCTTCACCAACCTAATACCCTCAAGATGTCTTGGACTATGGTTCCCATCAGCTGGGGGCTGTTGGTTGCTGTTGTCCAAGATATCTGGAGGGCACCAGGTTGATGAAGGCAGAGCTATATATTACATCATCTTTTAAGGGCTACTGTGATCTTATATCAGCTTTCTTGAACCTGATACCCTCCAGGTGTCTTGGGCAAATAATAATACAGTGGTACCTCAGGTTAAGAACTTAATTCGTTCTGGAGGTCCATTCTTAACCTGAAACTGTTCTTAACCTGAGGTACCACTTTAGCTAATGGGGCCTCCCGCTGCTGCCGCCGCGCGATTTCTGTTCTCATCCTGAAGCAAAGTTCTTAACCCAAGGTACTATTTCTGGGTTAGCGGAGTCTGTAACCTGAAGCGTCTGTAACCCAAGGTACCACTGTAATAAAATTTTATTTGTATCCTGCCCTCCCCTGCCAGAGCTGGGCTCAGAGCGGCTAACATCATATTAATAGCACAATTGTCAGCGCTGCCCGAGGTCCCAGCTCACAGAAGACCAACGCTGCTTCGTTTCTTTAGTATAAAAGTCTTTATTGAAGTTCAGTTTCACTTCCGCACGCACAGCTTGAAACGCTACGTCTCTAACCTTAGACCGCCGAAGCTCCGTCTGAATCTCCTCCCCCCTGACACCAGTTTAAGACTCTAGCCTTACTCCACCTCTTCCTCTGTTCCTTCCTCCTCTGGGTCCGCCTGCTCGTCGGGGTCTCACCCTTCCTAGACTCCTCTGACGCTGAGTCCCCTGACTCTTCCCCCTCCCTCCTTCGGGCTTTAGGACCTGGCTCCCAATCCGGGTTTTCTGCTGTCCCGCGCTCCTGCACATTTGAACTTGGCGCGCGCGCGCAGCCTCCCACTTTCCTTCTGACCGTTACACTTGTGTCACTGCTCCCTCCTTCGGGGAGGCTAGCTGGACCTGACCTTCCCTCCGTTTCCCCAGTTTCCGATGGGGGCGTGGTTACCCCTGACTCATCTTCTCTCCCCGCTGGAGGAGAAGCTGGTCCTGACTCATGTGACTCTTCCCCCCCACTGTGCTCTGGTGGGGGAACTGGTCCTGATCCTTCGCTGCTCCCTTGGGAGTCCCCTCTGGTCCCTTGTTTATGGAGCGTCCCCCCTGGGACTCCCCTCGCCCTTATCATAGGCGCCCCCTCCTGGGAATCTTCTGATTCGCTGAAGAAGCTCATGGAATCTCTCGGGTCACTGTCATATTCCCCTACGCTGCCCTCAGATTCCTCCCCTTCGCTCTCTATTTGCTCTCTCCCCTGTGCTTCCGCTCCTGAGCCTCTGACAACAATACACATAAAAACAAGAAGTCAATCGATTAAAATGCATCCCAAAATTAATTGAAATAAGTTATAATTAAAATTAAGCAAATGGCAGTCCTCAGCTTAAATGGAAAGAGGTGAATACTTGCCAGGACCACTGATTCCAATGATATTATAAGGACCTGTGAGTGTGCTGGGAAACTTCCTTCATGCTTGTTCTTATACAAAGAGAAAGTGAGTCAGACTGAACCCTGACTAAAGGCCTGGCAGAACAGCTCTGTCTTGCAGGCCCAGCAAAAAGATGTCAAATCTTGCAGGGCCCTGGTCTCTTGTGAGAGTGTTCCACCAGGCCGGGGCCACAACTGAAAAGGCCCTGGCTCTGATTGAGGCCAGTCTGACCTCCCTTGGGCCCGGGATCTTCAGGGTGTTATTAGCAGACCATAAGGTCCTCCATGGGACATACCAGGAGAGGCGGTCCCGTAGGTACGAGGGTCCTAGGCTGTATAGGGCTTTAAACCAGCACCTTAAACCTGTTCCTGTACTCCACCGGGAGCCAGTGCAGCTGTATAGTACTGTGATCCCACGGCAAAGACCCCTAAGTAGTCTCGCTGCGTCATTCTGCACCCGCTGGAGTTTCTGGGTCAGTTTCAAGGGCAGCCCCATGTAGAGTGAGTTACAATAATCAAGCTTTGAGGTGACCGTTGCATGGATCACAGTGGTGAGGTCAGCGCGAGAGAAGTAAGGGACCAACTGCTTAGCTTGGCGGAGATGGAAAAATGCCCCTTTGTTATAGCTGCAACCTGTGCCTCCATAGAAAGGGAGGCGTCAAAGATTACACCCTAACTCTTGATGGAAGATGCTAACACTAGTTGTGCCCCTGCAAGGGATGGGAGTTGGCCCCCCAACCCCATATCATCTCAACCGAGCCAAAGGACTTTGAAGGATTTAACTTCAACCGGATCCCACGTATCCATCCAGCCACGGCTTTCAGACATCTGGTCAGTGTGTCTGTGGCCGAGTCAGGGTGGCCATCCATCAACAGATAGAGTTGGATGTCATCAGCATACTGATGACAGCCCAAACCAAAATTCTGGACGAGCTGGGCGAGGGGGCACATATGGATGTTAAAAAGCTTTGGGGAGAGAATTGCACCCTGCGGTACTCCACACACCAAGGACTAGTGCGATGACAACCCCCCTCCAGCTCCACCCTCTGTCCCCGACCAGAGGGGAACGAGCATAGCCATTAAAGGACTGCGCCCCGAATCCCTACATCGGCGAGGTGGTGGTCTAAAAGTTTGTGGTCGACCATCTCGAAGGCTGATGACAGATCGAACAGCCCCAACCTGCCTCGATCCAGCTGCCTATGGAGGTCATCTGTTAAGGCGACCAGTGATGTCTCGGTCCCATTCCCAGAGCGAAAACCGGACTGGAATGGATCCAAAGCCAATGTTTCATCCAGAAATCCGCCAAGCTGGTCAGCTACCGCTCTCTCAATCACCTTACCCAGGAACGGAAGATTTGAAACTGGGCGGTAATTTGATAGATCTAAAGGATCTAATGATTTTTTTTTTAAGAGCGGACGCACCACTGCCTCCTTCAATTCCCCTGGGAATGTCCCAGTGCCAAGAGACAAATTGATGCTCTCACCCAGGGGAGCCTGCACATCATCTGGACATGCTCTAATCAGCCAGGACAGGCACAGGTCGAGAGGGCAAGTGGTGGGCTTTCCAGCATGGAGGAGTTTGCCCACATCTGCTGGGAGGATCTGGTCAAAGTGGTCTAATACTGGACCCGAGGACAGTCGAGGTGCCTCCAGTTCCATTATTATATCCAAATTGGCAGGGAGGTCACGGCAGAGTGACAGGACCTTATCTGCAAAACAGCTTGCAAATGCCTCACAGTTGTAAGTCTGATTTGTATTTAAATTTTACTGTCCCTCTAGGGACGTTAGATACTTAATTATGCTAAAAAGTTGTTCCGGGCGAGAGCTAGCGGATGCAATGGAGGCTGAGAAGTAAGACTTCTTAGCCTTCACTGCCATCTCATAGGTTTTCATAAACGCCCTATAAGATGTTCTTGTGGCTCCATTGCAGGTACTGTGCCATACTCGCTATAGCCATCTGAGGTCCTGCTTTGTTTTCCGGAGCTCCTTGGTAAACCAGGGGGCCTGGTCTCTGTGGGGGTTGCAAAGGGCACCTAGGTGTGATCTCATTGATGACCACCAAGAGCCGGGTATTCCTACCGTCAACAAGCTCAGTCAATGAGTCACCAGGGGGAGCAGCATCCCGCAAGGCCTGACGGAATCGATCAGGATCCATCAGCCTTTGCGGGGGAGCCCAAATATGCTCACCACCTAAGCAGGGTGGGGACGGGAAGTCAATCCTGGCTTTCAGGGCATAGTGATCAGACCATGGCAGCTCCATCGAGGGGGACATGATCACATCTATGCCTGCACCAAAAATCAGATCCAGTGTGTGGCCTGTTTGATGTGTGGGGCCCAAAACAAACTGGGGGAGCCCTAGTGTTGCCATGGAAGACACCAGGTCCAGAGCCTGTAAGGAGGGGGCGGCATCAGCATGGACACTGAAGTCCCCCAATACCAATAGGTTGGGGAATTCCAAGGCCCAGCCTGCCACCACCTCCATTAGGTCTGACAGGGTACCTGCTGGTGCGCTAGGTGGCCAGTACACCAGCCAAACAGCCAAGCTCTTCTCAGCACACCACACCAGGCCGACACATTCAATGCCAGAGATCAGTGGTGATGGCAGAACCCTGAAAGAACAATCTTCTCGGATTAACAATGCCACCCTTCCCCCCCTGGCCCATGGTCCACGACTGGTGGAGGACGGAGAAACCCGGGGGCGCCATCTCTCTTAAGGCAACTGTTTCCCCTTTGCACACCCAGGTCTCCGTCACACAAGCCGGTCAACCCCCTGTGAAGTAAAGAAATCTCACAGGGTGGCGGTATTATTGCCTATAGACCTGGCGTTGCACAACACCAGTGACCAAGGTGAGTAGTCCTCACCCTACCTTCATCCCTCGGGATGGGGCACAGATTGGAAGGGGTGCAAGCATATCCATATCTCAGACCCCTTCGCCTATGGAATCCGCTCCCACCACCATACCTCCCTCACCCCTCCGCAGTAGTAATTCCAAGCCCCATGCCTGCCTCCTTTGAGATCATTGATGTTATTCTTTCCCAGTTTGCTATTCCACTTATAATATCAACAGCTCAATACACACAAATAAGATGGGCTGACTAGTTATCTGCAGAACTATTACATTATTTGACAACCTTCAGTTTAAACTAACTGACTAACCAATTAATTAAAACTGAACCACAAAACAACTCGCAAACTAAACAAGCTACCATGTAACGTACATTCGAACTAGTTATACATAGTTCCTTATAACTAGATTATTAGAGTATTTAAGGGAAAATAAGGTTAGAAATGTTAAGATAATTATAGGATAGAAAACTGAGGAAGATGGAAAGGAATTGCTGAAACAATTAATAGAAGTGGAATACAAAAAGGGAGGTGTGAGGAGGTCGCTGAAATAAGTGAATGAAAGAGAAGATGTTGAAATTGTTTGGTGTGTTTTAAATTGTTTTTATTTTGTTCTGTTAGTCTAATGTGTTAGTGTTATGTAGTGTTTTTATGTTATATTATGTAGTGTTTTTGTATTGTATTGTTTATTTTGTTTTGTTTAAATTGTTGGAAAAGTAATAAATACTATTTAAAAGAGAGAGAGAGAGCTAGAATAAGCGGTCCTCTAGCCAAAATATACGCTCAAATGACTGAGGAACAATCCCGAAATTTTGAGGTGTACATGCAGTTAATATACACCCGCTTTGGGATTACCTCAGAGCAGTTGAGAAAAAAATTTAGAAGTGTGACAAAGGTGTGGGAGGAAACCTATGCGCAACTTGGTGCAAAGATAAAAACTTACCTCACGAGATGGTTAGAGCAAGAGAATGCAGACACGGTACCCAAGATTAGAGAAGTGATAGTATTGGAGCAATTTTACAACACAATAAATGGCCAATTGAAGTACCTGAAAAAAGAAAGGAACCCCAAGACAATAGAGGAAGCAGCTGGTTTAGCCGATAAAATAAATGAAATCAGAGTCCATGGATTTGATGGGCCAAAATTTGGTGGGAGATATTGGGAAACAAACAAGAATAAATTTCAGCAAACCAAAGGAAAGATTACCTCAGAAACCGATAAGAGAAGCAGCCCCTCATCAAAAAGCCCACATGAGAAGGCACACACCCATACAGAATTTACTGAGGGAAAAGTCAATAAAACAAGTTATGCAGGACCAAAAGACATTTCATGCTGGAGATGTGGAAAATTAAGTCATAAAAGTTTTGATTTTAAAACAGGAAAAGAAACATCTAGTTCTAGCACCACACAGAAACGGACATATTGTATGCAGCCTGTGGAGCAGGGCCCAACTAGTCAGGTTGTCAAGGAAACGGACATGCCCACTAGGCCCGAGCCTGCTGAGGTAGTAGAGGCCAAAGTCTCACACTGTTATGTGATTCAACAAGATAATCTCTTGTTAAAGAATGCTGGAGGGTATATCTGAATAGACGGAAAAAGATATCTCAGGTTAAAGGACACGGGATCACAAGTCACTATAGTCCACCCGGAGATAATCAAGGATGAGGCCATAATTCCAGGAAAAGTAATGAAATTAAAAGGAATTTTGAAACAAGCAGAGATCCTGAAGGTGGCGGAAATAGATGTCAGGTTCAAAAACTGGGCAGGGAAGTGGCAAGTAGCCCTTTCGGAAGAAATTCCCGCCCCTGTGCTCATTGGTTGGGACATTTTAGAACATGTGCAGAGTACTTTCATAGTTACCAGAGCAAAAGGGAGCCCATAGTCAACTAATCCTGAGGGGGTGGATACAGTAGCAGAGGCAGACAGTGCTGAAGGACAGCAAGGGGATGATCAGTGTGAGGAAAGAAAAAACACCTTTTCGTTTCCTTTGACTAAAAGTCAAACCCCAAGTTTTGCCAAAAAGCAAAAAGAAGATACTGAGTTACAAAGGTACTTTGAGGCAGCCGAGTCGGAGAGGCCATTAACTCCAGAGTGCCCAGAACGGTTTTGTTTGAGCAGGGACCTTTTATATCGAGAAGTCCTTGTCCCACCATGTAGGGGGGGTGAAGAAGTGAGAAGACAGTTAGTAATCCCACATGAATACCGAGGCAAAATCCTGCAGCACGCTCACAATAGTGTATTTGGAGCGCTTATGGGTATTACACGCACAAAACGGAGAGTGGCTCAAAATTTTTATTGGCCAGGCATGGGGAAACAAATAAAACAATACTGTCAAGCCTATGACATATGTCAGAGAAGAGGCACCGGTCAAGACAAAACAAAAGCCAAATTGTGCCCCTTGCCTATCATATCAACCCCTTTTCAACGGTTAGGGCTGGATCTGATAGGGCCCTTGCCTAGAGCCAGCAGGCGGGGAAACAGATGCATCCTCACTATAGTGGATTACGCAACCAAATATCCAGAAGCCATTCCGTTGCAAAAACATTGAAACGGAAACTGTGGCAACTGCTTTAATTAACTATATGAGTAGATTGGGCTTTGCCAGTGAAATAGTCACTGACTTGGGTTCTTCTTTCACATCAAGACTAATGAAAAGACTATGGGAGGTGTGTGGTATTGAGCATTTAACATCAACACCTTAGTGGTGTACGGGTCAATAGTCATTGAGACGACCGGGGGCTCCGTACGAACGCCACACTTGGTTCTCCTGTGAGGGTAAAGGAGGATCCTGAGAGATCCAGTGCCACTGGGCAACCTTTAGCCCAGAGATTTTTCCTTTGCTGTCCCTTTTCTTCATGGGCGGTAATCAACTGTCACCCGGAAGACCCAGCCAAGGGAGCAAAGGCAAGATCCGACTGGTCAACAGAGGATCCCAGGATCCACAGGACGACGTGAGTATGGTTAAAAGCAGTACACTGACAAGAAGGTTGAAGGTAGTGAGTCACTACAGCAACCAAAATTATTTCTTTCTTCTCCTTTACCTGACTCTACCCCACACTGGGATTCTGTTTACAAACCTGATTGCTCAGAAAGGGAGGCTTTGATCAAAGAGGGTTGTGGGATGTTCAACCAGGGAGGGGTTCTGAACTCTATCTCTGGATGCTTCAGATGCAAGGGAGTAAGTTTCTTCTTCATCTTCCCTTTTTATCTGATCAAGTTTAGCTGCCCCTGCTGCTCAGCGATCCCCTCTTGGGGAGATACCCGGGTATGTCAGAAAGCAAAGAAACTTGTTCCTTTACAAACAGCTATCTTGCATGACAGGGGGACGCGGGTGGCGCTGTGGGTAAAAGCCTCAGTGCCTAGGGCTTGCCGATCGAAAGGTCGGCGGTTCGAATCCCCGCGGTGGGGTGCGCTCCCGTTGCTCGGTCCCAGCGCCTGCCAACCTAGCAGTTCGATAGCACCCCAGGTGCAAGTAGATAAATAGGGACCACTTACTGGCGGGAAGGTAAACGGCGTTTCCGTGTGCTGCGCTGGCTCGCCAGATGCAGCTTTGTCACGCTGGGCACGTGACCCGGAAGTGTCTCCGGACAGCGCTGGCCCCTGGCCTCTTAAGTGAGATGGGCGCGCAACCCTAGAGTCTGTCAAGACTGGCCCGTACGGGCAGGGGTACCTTTACCTTTACCTTTTATCTTGCATGACCTGATCTGGTACTGAGCTGTGCAGGCATTCAGTAAGGAGACTTTTCACTAGATTATGGTGCCAGGCAGGAGGTTGCCGTGGGTAGTAGGGTGGGAGGTCCACTGACAGAAGATGGAGCACCACACCAGGAGTCAGTTAGGAAGGAAAACTGGTTAATGAATGATGCTGGGTGAGTGGGAGGCTTTCAGTTGTGTTTGCGGGCAGGAAGATTGTGGAATTTGTGGGTGGGAAGCCCATGGGAAGGCAGGTTGCTTAGATAGGAAGGCGTGGGCAAGAGATCTACAGAAGGATACGGGCAAGAGGCCTGGAGAAAGCAAATTGTTTAATAGCATTTTTTTCTTTTTATTTGTTTGTTTGTTTGTGCATGTTATTGTGCGCAGATGAGGCTAGAAGACACTCTATTTACGCCTCTTAAATTGATGGGTACCCATTCTTCCAAACATAGCAGATGGACTCCCCTTGGCAGGAATTCTTCTGGCAAGCCTTCCCACAACCAAGAGGACCCCGGTTCCCTCCTCCAGTTTGTGTTATCCAACTGGAGGGGATCCGACAGGATGTGAAAACCTATCAAAGTAAAAGCTGAAATACCTCTGTGAGAAGAGGAGTTTTGGATTTGATATCCCGCTTTATCACTACCCGAAGAAGTCTCAAAGCGGCTAACATTCTCCTTTCCCTTCCTCCCCCACAACAAACACTCTGTGAGGTGAGTGGGGCTGAGAGACTTCAAAGAAGTGTGACTAGCCCAAGGTGACCCAGCAGCTGCATGTGGAGGAGCGGAGACGCGAACCTGGTTCACCAGATTATGAGTCTACCGCTCTTAACCACTACACCACACTGGCTCTCATGGGTGAGGGCCCATGTGTGGCTTATATCCATCACCTGGAACCCGGAACACAGTGTCCACCTCAGGGATCCTTCAACGAAGTTAGGGTGCAAACCCTTAGAAAATATTTAGAAGATCTAAAGCCTCGGCAACTAGACTACTTGGTTGTGTTTGCAGAAGGCCTTTAACACAGTGCATGCAAGAGGAAAATAAGTGTGAAACAGTTTGTACTAAAGTATTAGGTAACGTGGTTATTACACGCATCGGAGGGTTGCAGCATGTAAGTTTAAAGTCACCTACAATTTAACCATTCCTAATCCCTACCTATAGTCCACCATTCATTCAGTTTAAAGAGTAATCTCCACTGAGCATTATAGGGTTGAGAATGCATGCACCAGACTTCACTGTATATTTCCAGCTGGCCTTACTGCATAGCCTTTTAGAATCATAGATTTGTATAGTTGGAAAGAACCCCCAGGTCTAACCCCCTGCAATGCAGGAATCTCAGATAAAGTGTCCATGTCAGATGGCCATCCAACATCTGCTTAAAAATTTCCAATGAAGAAGAGTCCACAACCCTTACAATGGACAATGAACTATATTCTACAGATAGCTGAAAAGAGGCCAACTTACACTTATACTTAAGAAGGGACAAATTTAGTAAAAAAAAAATTGACTGATTTTTATTGAATAATGATTATAAGTTATTTGCAATCTTTTTGTCATAAAGATTTTTTTTAATTACAAGACCTTATGAATGACAAATGATTTTTACCAAAAAGACCATTAAGAGATAATGTCAGAAACGTATATTTGAATTGTAACAGTGAGAAGCATATTAGAGGTTACAACCCACACACTTCTGCTGCGCTTTTCTGCTTGTGTGGTGGCACCTCGGTAAACCCACTTCTTACTGTTTGTAGCAGAGTTTTCCCCGGAGGCAGAGGAAAAGAACAAGAGTCATACTCAAATTCACAGTCAAGAACTTCTTTATTGCTTGACTGGTTGCACAAGCATTTATATTACTATTATATACAAGCTATTTACATTCCTTCTTTATCTCTCCAGCACGGTATAATCTCTGTCCAATAAATAACAATCCTGACACAGCAAAACTCACAGTATCCGCACCACACATTGTCTTACTGCCAACCTTGTTATGAGCATGCATGGTGACAGCATGTATGTGCGTGTGCTTTTGTCATGCAGAAATTGCAGCCTGCAACTTCCTCCCTTTATTTGCACCTCCAGCTGACACCAATCAAGCCTAGAGTACCACACTAACGAAAAATTATGGAACCCTCTTTAAAGCTTCCAGGAACTTTTTTCTGTTTCTTTAAGAACGTTTTCTTAACAAAGCAAGCTGTGTGGATTTTTTGGGATGCAGAAAAAGCTTTCAGCAAAGTCAATTGCGTATTCCTGATAAGAGTTTTGCAAAAAATGAACTTTAAAGATAATTTTATTAAATGGGTAGGATTGATTTATTAATCACAGACAGCTCATATAATTGTTAATGGACAACTGGCTAAACTCTGAGATACAGAAGGGTTAAGACAAGGATGTCCATTGTCTCCATGATTTTTCATTTTGGTTTTGGAAGCTTTGCTTAGAGATATTCGCCAAGGTGAGAGAATTATGGGGATAAAGATTTTAAAAGAAAATTACAAGTTACAGTCCTTTCTTTGCTGATGATCTGATGATAGTTCTGGAAAACCCATTACAGTGAGCGGAGACTCTGTGGATAAACTAAATGAATTTGGCATGCTAGCAGGTTTTAAGGTTAATCATCAGAAAATGAAGATGTTAATAAAGAACCTAAGGACAGAATATCAAAAGGCGTTGTTGGAGAACCAACTGGATTTCAAATTGACAGTAGAGATCACTTTATTAAATGTGCCATATTAAAAATTTGGAATAAATATAAACATAGGTTGTGCTAAAAGACACCTTTATGGATTTCATCACAAGAAACTTTCTCCAGAAAAGAGATGACAGGCAAAGAGAAATGGACAACATACCAATAACCATTAATTGCATCAAGGGGCCTATAAAATTAAAACAAGAGAACAACTAATAGTGGAAAGTTGAAATTTTCAGTGGTTTTCTTATATACAATTAACATCAAGGTTTAAATAGGATTAAAAGACTTTCGGTAAAGAGCAAGGCGAATGGACTTTTAAATTCAGTTGTGCGCAGATGATGAACATGTTATTGTGGAAATGTATAAACTTTTGTTGAAATTTGAAACAGAAGAAGTTAAAGAAAGCATGATTAAATGGGCAAAAATGGTTATAATATACAGGTGGAACAGTGGGGTATATGTGGACAAAAGGGTTAAAATTCATATTCTGTTATGATCTTAAAGAGAACTTTTATAAAATGATGTATTGTTGGTACTTAACTCTTGAGAACCTGTAAATGGAATGTATAAGGGTATTTCAAATGTTTGCTGGAAGTGTGAAGAACATGAAAGGACATTTTATTATGCTTGTCGGACATGTAAAAAGGCCAAAAAAAATTGCATACAATTACATACATTGACACAGCGGATTTTAAAGGTTAATATCCTATTGAACCCAGAACCTATTCTTTTAGGGTTACTGGATATCCAATTGGGAAAGGATTTTGGAAGATTATTCCAATATATGGTTACAGCAGCGAGATTGTTGCATGCAGAAAGATTAAAATATAGAACCCTACTTACTGTGGAGGAATGGGTAATAAAATTATTGGAATTCACTGAGATGGCAAAGTTAACATGACAAGGTTCAGCACAGGACTTTCTCTGGAAGACGCTAACAGAATTAGACCATTTTAAAGGAGAGATTCAATTGCAGCAGCGATGAAACAATGGACCAAAGTCGGCACCGATCTGTGAACAAAATCTTCAACCCACACTTGGCAGAAATATTAACTGAATGGAACCTGGTGGACACTTGGTAGGCATCCAGAAGGCACGGAATTCTCATGTTTCTTCCGTAAATCAATGTAATGCATAGACATAATAATAATAATAATAATAATAATAATAATAATAATAATAATAATAATTTACTTATACCCCGCCCATCTGGCTGAGTTTCCCCAGCCACTCTGGGTGGCTCCCAATCAAGCGTTAAAAACAATACAGTGTTACATATTAAAAACTTCCCTGAACAGGGCTGCCTTAAGATGTCTTTTGAATGTCAGGTAGTTGTTTATCTCTTTGACATCTGATGGGAGGGCGTTCCACAGGGAGGGCGCCACTACCGAGAAGGCCCTCTGTCTGGTTCCCTGTAACCTCACTTCTCGCAATGAGGGAACCGCCAGAAGGCCCTCGGCGCTGGATCTCAGTGTCCGGGCTGAACGATGGGGGTGGAGACGCTCCTTCAGGTATACAGGACCGAGGCCGTATAGACCTAATATTAATACCAAAGGGCAGGTGGTGGGTGCAGAAATTGGGTCTATAATGGTCTCTGATCATTCACCAGTCTCCATAACATAAATTTTCACACACACACCCCCAGGACCTGGAACTGGTACTTTAACACTGGTCATTTCACTGATGCAGTCTCTAAAGAATGGTTAACGAAATCTTTGAACCTTTACTTTAAAGAAAAATGACTTGCCAGACATAGGCACCCTTATATTGTGGGATGCAATGAAGAGGGCACTGCATAGGTGTGACAAATGCATGAATAGAAGACTAAGATTCTCACTGCACAAATTAAAAACCTTGAGCTGATATACCAAAGGACAGAAACAGCCCAAATCTCTGAGAACTTTGAAAGCTGCGCATGCAAAACTGCAGCTCTTAGAGACTGAATAAAATATATGTTTGTAATCGTTCAAAAATAAAATTGCAGTAACTTTTGAAAATATATAAATATAGTATAACAGATCTGAAATAAACATTTTCCTGGGCTTATGCTTTATGTGGCATGCTGATTGGATATGATGAGCAGCCAATCAGGAAATGGTATAGCCTAAATGGGAGGAGTTTTGGAATGCCTGACATCACAAGGGAGGTGGTTCTTAGCCAGTGGGAGGATGAAACAACCTTAAGAAGAAATTAGAGAAAAGATTGTTCCATGGCAACACCAAGGTATCCAAACAGAAAGAGGTCTGATGGGTGGAACACTTTCCTTACAAGCTATGATATTTGCAGGATCTCATTCCAGGACTGAAAGGTCACCAAGAGGGAAAATGATAGGGAGCTCTTATAAACTACAGATGGTTTTTCTCTTTTAAATACTAGAATTCAGGTCACCCAATGAAAGTGAGTGGTGGTATATTCTAGGGCTGTGTACAGGTGCCCTGCTAAGATTCATGGTTCCAGGTTGTAAATCCTGATCCAGATCATGATCCAGAAAATACGATTCTTTGGAAAAACCCATTTACTAGCATATCAAGGGCTGCTAGTTCAGATTGCTTTGAAACGGGATTAGACAACAGTCCTCTTCTTTCTTTAAGCCACGGCATCAGATGTTAGGCTGGGACTTTGCAAAAAGAAAGAAAAAATGGCACACTTGGAGAGCCTGGAAAACAGCTTCCCCTACTTCTTTTCCAGGACCAACACATGGTCTCCAAAGTCAATTGGATTTCTCCAACTGAGACCAGATCTAGTACTCCATCTTTTCTGATGATCAGGAGGTAGTTATATAATTAAATGAATATACCTTCCATTAAAGGTGGGGAAGATGTGGCCCTGTGATGGAGGGAGTTGACACCCAGGAACATCTGAAGACCTCATAGGTCCCACACTATCTATTAAATGGGGAACATCTTACTGGAGTCCTAGAATCATAGAATCATAGAGTTGGAAGAGACCACAAGGGCCATCGAGTCCAACCCCCTGCCAAGCAGGAAACACCATCAGAGCACTCCTGACATATGGTTGTCAAGCCTCTGCTTAAAGACCTCCAAAGAAGGAGACTCCACCACACTCCTTGGCAGCAAATTCCACTGTTGAACAGCTCTTACTGTCAGGAAGTTCTTCCTAATGTTTAGGTGGAATCTTCTTTCTTGTAGTTTGGATCCATTGCTGCGTGTCCGCTTCTCTGGAGCAGCAGAAAACAACCTTTCTCCCTCCTCTATGTGACATCCTTTTATATATTTGAACATGGCTATCATATCACCCCTTAGCCGCCTCTTCTCCAGGCTAAACATGCCCAGCTCCCTTAGCCGTTCCTCATAAGGCATCGTTTCCAGGCCTTTGACCATTTTGGTTGCCCTCCTCTGGACACGTTCCAGTTTGTCAGTGTCCTTCTTGAACTGTGGTGCCCAGAACTGGACACAGTACTCCAGGTGAGGTCTGACCAGAGCAGAATACAGTGGCACTATTACTTCCCTTGATCTAGATGCTATACTCCTATTGATGCAGCCCAGAATTGCATTGGCTTTTTTAGCTGCCGCGTCACACTGTTGGCTCATGTCAAGTTTGTGGTCAACCAAGACTCCTAGATCCTTTCACATGTAGTGCTCTCAAGCCAGGTGTCACCCATCTTGTATTTGTGCCTCTCATTTTTTTTTGCCCAAGTGCAATACTTTACATTTCTCCCTGTTAAAATTCATCTTGTTTGTTTTGGCCCAGTTCTCTAATCTGTCAAGGTCGTTTTGAAGTGTGATCCTGTCCTCTGGGGTGTTAGCCACCCCTCCCAGTTTGGTGTCATCTGCAAATTTGATCAGGATGCCCTTGAGTCCATCATCCAAGTCGTTGATAAAGATGTTGAATAAGACCGGGCCCAAGACAGAACCCTGTGGCACCCCACTAGTCACTCTTCTCCAGGATGAAGAGGAACCATTGATGAGCACCCTTTGGGTTCGGTCAGTCAGCCAGTTAGAAATCCATTGAGTGGTAGCATAGTCAAGATCGCATTTTACCAGCTTCTTTACAAGAATATCATGGGGCACCTTGTCAAATGCCTTGCTGAAATCAAGGTAGGTTACATCCACTGCATTCCCTTCATCTACCAGGCTTGTAACTCTGTCAAAAAACGAGATCAGGTTAGTCTGACATGACTTATTTTTCAGAAATCCATGCTGACTATTGGTGATCACAGCATTCCTTTCTAGGTGCTCACAGACTGTTTGCTTAATGATCTGCTCCAGAATCTTCCCTGGTATTGATGTCAGACTGACTGGGCGATAATTATTTGGGTCCTCTCTTTTCCCCTTTTTGAAAATAGGGACAACATTTGCCCTCCTCCAGTCTGCCGGGACTTTGCTGTTTTCCAGGAATTCTCAAAGATGACTGCCAGTGGTTCTGAAATCACATCTGCCAGTTCTTTTAATACTCTTGGATGCAGTTCATCTGGCCCTGGAGACTTGAATACATCTAGACTAGCCAAGTATTCTTGTACTATCTCCTTAGTTATTCTGGGCTGTGTTTCCTCTGCTGAATCATTTGCTCCAAATTCTGTAAGCTAGATGTCCAGGAGTTAAGGGAGAGGGATAGGATGCAAAATGAGAATGTGCTATATTACCTAAAACAATTTTTAAAAATGCCTTGGAATCCATATGGAACATCTCTTTTGGTTTAAAGCTGAGATTTAGCCAGAATAAGAAAAAGAAAGACATTTCAGTTATATTGGACTCAACAACATCTTTATGTTGGTTTGTGTAATACTGAGAGTTGCCGCTCTATACCTAATGTGCTCATAGCCTTATTCTCCATTTGTTGTTGTCTCATTCTAGCTTGTTGTTTCACAGACAAGACTGAGAGGATGGGGAAGCCAGCGCCCGCAAAGCCTGCAGCGCCCGCAAAGCCTGCAGCGCCCGCAAAGCCTGCAGCGCTCGCAAAGCCTGCAGCGCCCGCAAAGCCTGCAGCTCCAGGAGCAGAACAACCAGGAACTGGTGGTCTGTATACAGCACAGTCATATGGGATGAAGTTTCTCTTAAAGTAGAGGAATGCATGGGAAAGGGAAGCTGGTGGGGAGACAGGTAGAAAGTGGAACCAGACATGTTGTGCCAGGGAAGAGTGTGGAGAGAAGCCTACGCAGCCACTTGGGTGCCAGAGATCCACTAAGCCCCATAGAAACCCCAGGATTCAGCCCACTCTTGGCTGCTGACTGTTGTGTTCCTTTACTGTATGCAGTCCGGAATGGCTCTACCATTAGGCAGAATGAGGCAGTTGACTCAGGTAGCAGGTGCTGGGGAGGGTAGAGATGGGTAGATCACACAAGCCGCACTGCACCTCCTCAGTTAGCCTGCTGCCCCATCAGCAGCATCAAAACAGAGCCCATGGCCAGCCCAGTAAAGTTTCTGTATGTGGAATTATGTGTACAGAGGGAGTATCTTGTCCAGAGCGTTGGGTATAGGAGGTGCAAGGGGCTTCAGCCATGTAAATATGTTGAGGCCTGGGTCCCAACCCCTGCAATACTGAGGGGCTAACATCCCCAACCATCACTGGGCACCCTATGTGTGCCCCCACCCCTGCCTGGGAGACAAGGAGCCAGGAGGGCGTTGGGACAAGCGAGGGGTTCTTCACCTTCTCTCCTCCCAAACTCCATCCCAGGAGTCGAGAGGGGCCTGGGACAAGTGAGGACCATCTTTGCCTTCACTCCTCCCAGCCTCTGCCTGGTATCCTGGGAGCCAGATGGGGCTGGAACAAGCGAGGGCAATATCGCTTTCTTTGCTCTGCCTGCTCCTTCCTGTCCAATGCCACACTTTTACAAATTTCCACATTTACAAAAAGAAAACAGCTAAATACATTTATTCATAAACACCCTTTCCCCCCTTCCATGGTTCCTTCTAATTATTATCCTCCTGCTACTGCAAATTCTAATTACTCCACATAAGTTACTCCATTTAAGTATAACTTACTCCATGTAATTCTTTCTCACTTTCTCCAAACTTAATTATATACTGCTGAATTTACTTTAATTCTGCTAGCATTTTTATTTGCTATTCATCAGAAATTTTCCTCCAGCACTTCCTGTTGGATACAGATAATGGTGGATGACAGAGACTGCTTGCTCTGAGCAGCCTGATTTCTGTGAGGATCAAAGAATGGGGATAAGGCAAAGCACCTTCTCAAAAAAAGCCTGAAGGAAAAGTTCAGTTTCTGAAGGGTCCAGTGGTGTCAAAATATGCTCTCTAGATTCTCCCAAAGCTCCATAGGGAGCTGAGAAAGATCCCAGATTGAGCTCAAACACATGGTACAATCAAAGACCCACAGTAAGCTGCCTCTTGTGCCTCCATTGAAGCAGCGACATTTCCAAACAAAGGAATTCCGACCAATTCGACAAGGCAAGAAAAAGAATTTAAGGTAGTGTACATAAAACATACTAAGGTGGCAAAGAAGAGGTCCCTCCCCGGATGTGGCATGTAAAAAATATGCAGGGACTGAATTAAGAATGAGAATAAGAAGTACAGGCTAGTGATTATTTTTACAAGCATTGCAGCCGAAGAATTATGCTTGCAGAATTTTTGTGACTTAATAAATATCTTCCAGCAAGCGGGTCAAATCACAAAGATCTTTAAATGTTGTGGAGGGGAAGAAAGGAAAGTGGGACTTTGTGTTTTCATTTCTTTTCCCTTTTTTTCTTTTAAAAATGCATATTTTGTATATATTTTTATTTCCTTTGCCTCCTTTTGATAATCTAAAGGAGAGGGACACTTTGAGATGAATTAAATCTGAATTACTTTGTAGATTGCTGATTTTTTTTTATCTTGCTCTTTTTTTATTTTTTTGTAATACATAACCTAAGAATTAATTTTTATTTTTATTCGCTCTGCACCTTTTTACAATTTATTATTGGGATCTGATGGGGTTAGATACTAACTGGGGACAAAGGGTGGAAATATAGTGATATAATGACACAGTGTGGCCAAAAAAATAATTGCAGGGTCTTTTTTATTTCCTTTTAAAGTATTTCCCTATAATAAAGGAAAGATACCATATAGTGACATTATACTATGGCTATGCTAACGTCGGCAAAAAACCACCTCCAGGCCCATCACAACTCCAAGTCAGAGAAAAGGTTCAATTGTAGAAGGAAACACAAAGACTGATTTGACATTAGAATTTCATTAGCAATGAGAAAAGAGATGGGGGAGGGTATACAGAGACTAGGACAGAAGGCTGATTTTAATGTGCATGCATTTCAAAACCTATCAGCAGAAATTACAGAACTGTCACATAAAACTTCAGAATTAGAGAAAACAGTACAGGATTTAAAGCTGAATACATCCAGCTTGGAGGAATCATCTAAGAAAGTACAAGGGGAGGTAAGAGAAACAAAGAGGGAGCAAGAAAGAATGAGGGAGTACACTGAAGCAATAAAATTGCTTTATGAACAGACTCTGGATGAGATCACAGTTTTGCAAGTACATCTAAAAGATTTGATTCTTAGTTTGAGATTTGCCAGAAGATACGGCGGTGGAATTAAGTGAAAAAAATAATGAAAGAACTTGCGAATTTGATTGAAATGGATGGAGAAACTGTTAGAATGGCAGTGGATAATTCTTTTTGTGTTAAATCAAGATATGCTAAAGTAAAAAATCTGTCGGGTGATTGGTGTTTTTTTATTCAAAGAGATTTAAAGACAGAGTAGTACAGAGGCACCATCAGAAAAACTTTCAGATTGATGATGAGAGAATAATAATTTTGAAAGAAATCCCGATGAAACTGCTTATGAAAAGAGCAAATTACAAATAATTGACGGATGCACCATGATACAACAAAATCATTTTTCCTTGGGAATACCCTGTGGGAGTCTCCTTTACATTTAAAGGGAGAAAGCAGAGATGTAGAGATCCCACAGAAACAGATAAATTCTGGAGAAAATATGGAAAAGAATTAGCAGGAGAAAGAGCATTTGGTTTGGAGCCACGACATGAAGAAGAATCAACAGAGGGGGAGAAGAGAAATAAATAAATAAGGGACAAAATGGCATTGATAATCTTAATGTGGAATGTAAATGGATGCAATAATAAAACAAAAAGGAATTGGATTGAACATGTGGTAAAAATAAATAAATTTGGATGTGATTTGCTTTCAGGAAACACATATTGTGATGAAACAGAATAATTCTGATCAATAAAAGGTTAGGAAAGGACTTTGTGGCCTCTGACCATACAAAGAAAAGAGGCATAGTAATGCATATAAAACCAGAATTAGATCCAAAACAATTATTTAAAGATGAGTAAGGAAGAATACTGATAAGCCAGATAACATCACAAGGAGCGAGAATAAGAATGTTAATAGAGGTAGATGCACCAAATGAGAAAAAAGCTCACTTTTATAAGAGATGAGGAAATCTTATTTGAATAAATGAATGAAAAGATAATTTTGATGGTAGATATGAATGGTGTAGCTTCCCTGGAATGAGACAGGACTATAAGAAGAAGCTTCTTTCGTAAGGGAAGCTACCTAAGGCCTTTTTCAGATGACAGAAATCTTAAGTCTAATTGATATGTGGAGAGAGAAACACCCACTGGACAGACAATTTACATTTTACTTGTCTGAGAATAATTCAGTGAGTCGAACGGACTCTGTATGGACCGATAGAGATTTGTTACACTAAGGTAAAGAAAGTAGAAATTTTACCCAGGACATTATCAGATCACAACTCTATTATTATAGAATTAAGAACAGAGCAAAATTGCCATTGAGACTAAATAAGAATTTATTAAATAATCAAGAGATATTAGAAAAGGGGGGAACATTAAGAGATTGTTTTGAAATCAATCTAAATCAGGAGACAAATTTGAAAGTGGTATGGGATGCAAGTAAAGCAGGGATGCATCCCATGCAACAAATTTTACAAGAAATAAATAGGAAAGAAAATGAATCAATAAATTCCCCTAGAAAAGAAAGGGTGAAACAGGATATTAAGATACTGCAAACACAGTTTTCAATTATAATAAATCAAGAAATAGAGTGGAAAATTAAATATTTAAAACAAAAACAATTGAGCAGTCTAATAAACCAGGGAAATTATTAACATGGCAAATAAACAAAAAGGCAAGAGTAAGCCTGTATAAATCAAATTAACATAGGAGGTAGAGTTATGGAAAATCCTAAAGAAATAGATCAATTAATGAGTTTTTATACCAAACTATATTGTGGAAAATGCAAAAATATCCAGAAGATAGTATAATCCCTAAAATACCAATAGATGAAATGACAATTTTGAATGCACTGGTGACAATGATGGAAGTACAGCAAGTGATTTTACAGGAAAAACATTTGAAAGCACCAGGAACAGATGGTCTGTCAGCAAGATACTATAAGAAGTTGCAGGATTATATAACAATTAAATGACATTATGAATATGATTTTAAAGACAGGTGAACTGCCAGAATTGTGGAAGAATGCTTATATAACTCTGATTTCTTAACAAGATAGAGACCCTGAGCAACTAAAAAATTATTGACCTATATCTCTGTTGAATGATTATAAACTTTTTCAAATGTATTAGCAAATAGATTGAAAATAGTATTAAAAGAGGTAATTATTATGACCAGGCTAAATTTTTGACAAAAAGACAAATGAAAGATAATATTAGAAATGTAATTGGTATATTAGAATATTTACAAGTGAGAAATGAAAAACAAGTGGCTTTAATGTTTCTAGATGCTGAGAAAGCATTTGATAATGTCTCCTGGGATTTTATGTTTAAAGTTTTAGAGTATATGGGTTGTGGAGACAATTTTATAAAAGGAGTTAAGGCAGTATATACCGACCAGTCAGCTAAGTTGATGGTAAATAGCGTCCTGACTGAGAACTGTAAAATAACTAAAGGAACAAGGCAAGGCTGTCCATTGTCACCTTTGTTGTTTATAATAGTTTTAGAAGTATTAGCACAAAGAATAATATGCAATCAAGATATTAAAGGAATGATATATCGTTGGTATCCAACAAGGTTAATGCTTACAGGGAAATGATATACAATAGGACTTCCGGAGGCGGCGCAAAACCGTGATGGCGGACCTCTTCGAGCTCTGAAGAGGGGCACCGCAGAAAAGGGTTGCTCACGACGGCGCAGCGGCAACCCATCAAGATAAACCACGGGCAGAGTGAGTCCGTGGCCGTGGGACCCGGCGGGCACCTGGAGCGACCCCGAAATCACAAAAGGAACCCCGTAAGGGGCTCCGGAGTGAAGGAGGGGGAGCGGTGCTGTGGGTTCATCGCTCTTTCTGCGGAGGCGAAGCCGCGCGGCTGTCACGGATGAGCGCTGACCTTTCTTCCAAGAAACATCGGGCTGAAACATCAAACCCGTGAGTAAGGACCTAAGATTCTACAAATCAAATCGGAAAATTTGGCTAAAAACGGGAGACGAGAAAGAGGAAGTCCGTCTTCCGACACTGCTTTCAAGATCAAAGCAGACGGTCTAAAGAGCGGAAAGCGCTGTGAACAGGGAAGCTTTGAAGCTTTAAATCGGGACTTTCGTGCACATTTGAATTTTACTTTTAAAGAATAAATACAGCATAAAATTGACCTGGAGCGGACACCCCAAGGGCAAGGGAAGACTCTAACCCCAAATTCCCGGGTGGCCGGGTAAAGTTGTTTAAACTGCGGAACTGTTGCAAGCTTCCAGATACTTTTGTAACTGGATAGTGTAATTTTGAGCTCACCTAGCTGAAGTGGATACAATTGCAGGCACCTTGCTGGAACTTTGTTATATGTTTAAAAGGGCTCTGCAGGACCTTTCTTTTAGCGTGCTGGAACTAATTTGCTTTTAAAATTGTTTTTAAAGTTGGAACAAAGAGACTTTAATTGCGGAAAGTTACCTTCTTCTTACTAAAACTTTGGTGGCACTCCCCCTAGAGGACATTGGGAATATAGAGGCCTGGGAAAGTTTCTCTGTTTACCTTCTCTCAATAGACTGTTTTTAATTCTGGACTTGCCTTTCCCATGGGATTACAACACTTGACCTTGAACGTTGACTGATGAGTGGCACAGGAAAGACAAGAGCAGCCAAAGCTAAGGAAGCTAAGGAGAAAGAGAAAGCAAAAAAGCAAGCACAGCTTTTGCAAACAACTTTAACTCAGGGACGTAGATTATCAGTTCCAGCTGTGCTTGCGACACAAAAAGTAGAAACCGAAAAGCCTGAAAAATCTGAAGAGGAAGATATGGCAGCAGGAGGAGCTGAGGCAGTACTGAAACAAGTTTTGGAACAATTGTCAGCAATAAATCAAAAAATTGATAACCAATCAACAAAAATTGACCAAGCAACATCCTCGATCCAGAAATTGACAGATCAGGTTTCCCAACATACCCAAGCAATTGAAAAATTGCAAGGAGCAACAGAAGAGAATCGTAAACTGGCAGGGGAAGCCGTTCAAATTGCAACATCAGCTAAAAAAGAAGTCGAGGAAGTTAAAGCGGAAGTCAAGCCTCTTCATAAACAGATAGGGGACCAACAAACCTATCTCTCGTTGGTGGAATTGAAAAATCGCGAGACCAACCTCAGACTAAGGGCAGTCCCAGAAATTGAACAAGAAGATTTGAAAGGACTTTTGACAACAGAGTTTACAAAGTTCTGGGACTTAAAAGAAGAAATTGATTTCAAAATTGTATCGGCTTTTCGGTTGGGAAGATTAGTAAGAAAAGATAGATCCAGAGACTGCTTAATAGCTTTGAGATCAAGGGAGGAGAGAGACAAAATACTAGGCCTACACTTCAAAAACTCAATTGTGATACAAGAGAAAAGGGTGGAAATTTACCGAGATATTCCTAAACAGTTATTGGACTTGAGAGCCACCTACTCAGATTTGGCTAAGTTGCTGAGACTCAACACAATTCCTTATAGGTGGGAGTTCCCACAAGGGCTATCATTCACTTACAAACAGAAGAAGGTTAAAATAAGATCACCAGAGGACTTACAAAAGTTCCAGCACGATCACGGAGAAGACCTCCAAAAAGAAGCAGCAGCTAATTGGCCTATACCCAACCCAGGTGGAGCAATACCTGCACCTTCGGAACCAGAGGAGAAAGAAGATACACCGCTCTAGGTGTAGCAGAATAGTTCAGGATGTCTCTGCGGCTACTCAGTTGGAATATAAATGGCGGAAATTCCCCGGAGAAAAGAAGGAGGTTATTTCACATATTGAAGAAAGAACAATTGGACATTATTTGCCTACAAGAAACCCATGTGACCAGGCTCCACAGGAAGGTTTTGGTAAATAAAAGATTAGGCCAAGAATTTATTTCGTCTGACAAAGTAAAGAAAAGAGGAGTGGTGATCTACGCTAAGGAGAGCCTGATACCCAAATTTCTATTTAAGGATGAACAAGGAAGAATTTTGGCAATTGAAATTCAAACCCAAGGAGAAAAAATATTGATATTAGGAATTTATGCCCCAAATGACGGGAAATCAGAATTTTTCAAGAAGCTGCATGAGACGTTGCTGGACTATCTGGATTATGCTAACATCATAATGATGGGAGATATGAATGGAGTGGTGTCTACACATATGGATAAGTCTTACAATCAAAACTTAACATCAGACGGCAGACTGCCCAAAACTTTTTTCGAACTGACTGACAATCTGGATTTGATCGACATATGGAGGACAAAGAACCCCCTAGGTAAAGAAGGAACTTTTTTCTCTGAGGCCCACCTGTCTTGGTCAAGGATCGACCAAATCTGGACCTCCAGGGGGCTGGCACCCAAGACTAAAAAGGTGGAAATCTGCCCAAAAACATGCTCCGACCACAACGCCTTGAAAATAGAACTTAGATTAACTCAACCCGGTTCCTTCAGATGGAGAATGAATGACACACTACTAAGAGATCAAGAGATTGTGAAAAAGGCCCAAAAAACATTAAAGGACTATTTTGAGATAAATCTGAATACTACAGTTGAAAAAAGAACGATCTGGGACGCAAGCAAAGCTTTTATGAGAGGGTTTCTGATACAACAGAATTCAATCAAGAAAAAACTCTGGAACGGAAAGAAGGACAAAATATTGGAGAAAATACACCAAGGAGAAAAAAAACTGAGAACCAAACCAAAGTCCAAGGAGGTGCTGAGAGAAATTAAATTCCACCAAGCAGAATACTCAAAATTGATTAATCAGGAGATTGAATGGAAAATAAAACAGATGAAGCAAAGATCTTTTGAATCAGCAAATAAATGTGGAAAGCTGCTAGCTTGGCAGCTGAAAAAAAGACAAAAGCTAAACACGATAACAAATCTAGAGATTGATGGAAGGATCGTACAGAAACCAGAAGAAATTAGGAGGTGCTTCCACAGATACTTCAAAGAACTGTATGCACAGGGGCCCCAGAAAGAATCAGAGATAGATCAATTTTTAAAGATAAATGGACTATCAAAAATAACTCAAGATAAAAGATCAATCTTGAACTCTACAATAACCTCACAGGAAATTGAAGGTGCCATTCAGAATATGCAACTAGGCAAATCTCCAGGCCCGGATGGACTTACCTCCAAATATTACAAGGTTCTGAAGGACTATTTGATACAACCTTTGTTGGAGGTATGTAACCAGATTATGGATGGGAAGAGGGCACCAGAAACGTGGAAAGAAGCCTTCATCACATTGATACCTAAGTCAGAATCTGAAAAGACTCAGCTTAAAAACTACCGTCCCATCTCACTCCTAAATGTGGATTACAAAATATTTGCAGACATTTTGGCAAATAGACTTAAAAAAGTCTTAAATGAAGTAATTCATAAAGACCAAGCTGGCTTTCTCCCTGGTAGACATTTATATGAGAACACTAGAAACATCATTGACATTTTAGAACTTTTGCAGACTAACAGGAACACAAGGGCGGTGTTAATCTTTATTGATGCGGAGAAAGCATTTGACAACATATCTTGGATGTTTATGAAGAAGAACTTGGAAGGGATGGGAGTGGGACGGGGGTTTGAGAATGGATTACATGCAATCTATTCAGAACAAAAAGCTAAATTAATAGTGAACAATGTGGTGACGGAGGAATTTAAAATTGAAAAAGGGACACGACAAGGGTGCCCTCTATCCCCTCTGTTATTTATTTCAGTCCTGGAGGTGCTATTGAATATGATCAGAGAGGACCGGTTGGTACAAGGGATAGAGGTCGGAGTGAAACAATATAAACTGAAAGCTTTTGCAGATGACCTAGTTTTGACACTGCAGGAGCCAGAATCCAGTACAAAAAGAGTTCTCGAACTTATATCTGAATTTGGTCGGGTGGCGGGATTTAGGTTGAATAAACAAAAAACTAAGGTTCTGACCAAAAATTTAACAATTACAGAAACAGAGGGGTTTCAGAGAGAAACAGAACTGAATGTGGTTAAAAAAGTGAAATACCTTGGGATCTATTTGTCCTCCAAGAATTTGAATTTATTTAAGGATAATTATGAGAAATGTTGGTTGGAAGTTAAAAAGGATTTAGAAATTTGGTCAAGATTGAAACTTTCCTTGTTGGGAAGAATTGCAGCTATAAAAATGAATGTGTTGCCGAAAATGTTATTTTTGTTTCAAACCTTACAGATCGTGGACAGAGTGGATTGCTTTGGAAAATGGCAGAAGGATATATCTAGATTTATCTGGCAGGGCAAAAAGCCCCGAATAAAGTTTAAAATATTAACAGATTCGAAAGAAAGAGGGGGGTTTGCCCTGCCGGACTTGAGGTTGTATTATGAAGCTGCAGCCTTCTGCTGGCTGAAAGATTGGTTTTTGTTGGAAAACACCGATGTCCTAGATCTGGAAGGTTTTAATAATGCTTTTGGATGGCACGCATACCTATGGTACGACAAGGTTAAAGCACATAAATTGTTTAAAAGCCACATTGTCAGAAAAGCAATTTTTGCAGTCTGGATGAAATATAAAGACTTACTAGAGAGTAAAACTCCGAGGTGGCTATCACCAGTGGAGGCCAAGGCCCGAAAAAGACCCAATATGGAGGCCTATTGGCCGAAATATTGGGAATTGACTGAAAAAATTGGAGACAACTGGAAGTTGCAGAGCCAGGACAAACTAAAAAATAAGGTGCGAGATTGGCTACATTATGCTCAAATTCAAGAGGTTTTCAAAATGGACAAAAAAGTTGGTTTCCAGGTGGAAAAGTCGAAACTAGAGACAGAATTGCTAGAACCAAAGACAAAGCTGTTATCTAGAATGTATAACTTGCTGCTTATGTGGAATTTACAGGATGAGACAGTTAAATCTGCTATGATTAAATGGGCACAGGATGTTGGACACAACATTATGTTTGAAGACTGGGAAAGGTTATGGAACACCGGAATGAAATTCACGGCCAGTACGGCCTTGAAGGAAAACATTATGAAAATGATATACCGGTGGTACATGACCCCAGTCAAGTTAGCTAAGATACATCACCTGTCTGACAATAAATGTTGGAAGTGTAAGGAAGCAGAGGGGACTTTCTTTCACCTCTGGTGGACATGCCCAAAGGTTAAGGCTTTCTGGGAAATGATTTACAATGAGTTGAAAAAGGTATTTAGGTATACCTTTCCCAAGAAACCAGAGGCCTTCCTGTTGGGCATGGTAGACCAGAAAGTGTTAAAGAAGGACAGAACTTTGTTTATGTATGCTAGTACAGCAGCAAGAATACTCATCGCAAAGAACTGGAAGACACAAGATTTACCCACGCTGGAGGAATGGCAGATGCAGTTGATGGACTACATGGAGATAGCTGAACTGACCGGCAGAATCCGAGATTTGGATGTAGAAACAATTGAGGTGGACTGGAAAAAGTTTAAAGACTACTTGCAAAAGTATTACAAACTGTATGAATCTTAAGACGGTGCATGATTTGGAAATGATACGCTTTAGCAATTATGATTAAGTAAATAGTAAACTAAGTGATAAAAGAGAAAAGGAGATAATATGAAATTGAACATGTTACGTTTATTTTAAAGGTATAAAAATTGTGACATAATACATTGAATATAGATACATAACATGTAAAAGTTACAATAAGGTATGACATAAGGTAACAAATTGCTGACATTGTTAATATAAAGAACGCAGAATCGGAAGGGGTGGGGAAGTCCAAGTTGGGATTTTTGTTAAAAAAAAAAAAAAAATGGTTTCTTGTAAACTCCTTATTTGTTTGTAATGTATAAAATTTGGAAAGAAACGTAATAAAAAATATTATAAAAAAAAAAAAGGAAATGATATACAATAAATTGAAATGGATGTTCAAAATAACTTTTGTAAAAAAAACACCCCAGAAACTTAACTTTTCTTTCTTTCTTTCTTTCTTTCTTTCTTTCTTTCTTTCTTTCTTTCTTTTTATATTTTTACTAAAGATTTCTTGGTTTACAAAAGTATGTGCAATGACTCTTATTTTTCAAGTTACATTTTCTACAGATCAGTTTCATTTATTGAGACATTAGTGTTGCATTAGGAAGAAAAGGGGGTAAAAGGGGGAGGGGGAGAATGGTGACTGGGGTGGGGTGGCAATGCTTCACCAGAAGCTTTTCTTTTGGGAATTACAGGGACAGAGCTACCTAAATTGTATGGAAATTTATTTATGTATGCTACTACAACAGGAAGAATGCTACTTGCCCCAAAGTGGTAAGAAGCAGAAGTCTCAGCAAAGGAGAAACGGCTACAAAAACTTATGGAATATGCAGAAATGTTGAAACTTACAGGAAGGATAAGAATGGAAATGGTTTATTGAATATTTACAGATAAGTTGAAAACAGATAAAAACATTAGGAGGATTATAATAATAATGTGCAGTTTCATAAGAGTATATATTTAAAGTAGATAATTAAACGAGCAAGTTAAATGAATTGGGTATGCAGAACCCATATTAAATGCAGAATATATTAAAAAATAATTTTAAGGAACCACAGAAAGAGGTTTCAAAGTCAAACTTTGAAATGTTAAAATGTTTGTAAAACTAATGAAATCTATAAACTTGAAAAGTATAGATTAAAACTTTTTTAAAAAGAAAAAAGATAGAGAAGTTTCCTCAAGTAGCAAGGCATCTCGCCTTGCTTTCTCCATCTCCTTAGCTTCCCAAGGACCCACCTCCTGAACCACTGAATGTCTCTGGCTAATGGCTACCACAGTGTATGAAAATCCTTTTTTCTGGGGTAGCAATGATATGTTGGCTACCGATGGCTAAAGCAGAATTTTCTGTCTTCAAGCATCTGTTTTTCAGGACTTTGTAACCCTCATGAATTCTCCCACGGGTGAATACATTATCATATCTGTGATTATCGCCCTTACTGTGTTGACACTGCTGATTTTCCTCCTATGTAAGTACACAATTGGCGTACATTGATACTACTGTCGCAGGCTTTGCTTCAATTCCAATAGCATTTCCAAAAAGAGATGGCAGGATCCACCTTCCATTTACCCATTTCACCCCTCCTTGATTTCAGGGGTTGAGTTACAGCTGTCACCCAGTGAGAGCAACAACACTGTTTTGTTCTCCCTGAATAAGTGAGTTCCAGCACTTGGAACAGAAGCACAGGCTAACACAAGTCCCTGGGACACCCTGGACAAATGCCTTTCCCAATTGCAATTCTCTGCTCCTTTCCCAACTAATCCTCATTTGATGGGGGAGAGCCCCCATTCCTGATCCTCACCACCCAGGCTCCAGTCCCCTGAAGGAAAGTGCTTGGGGAAAACAGGCTGCAGAGGATAAGGCCATGGCCAAAGTGGGTGAGTCCAGAGCTTACCTAAATATCTAGATATATGCAGGGTCTTTTTCAGCCGGAATTCATCAGGACTCTGTTCTGGCCCCTCTCAGGTGGGCGTTGTGGCCATTTTAAGAGAAGAAGGGAGGCATTCATGCTGAGTTCCAGCACCTCTTTTTGCAGAAAAATAGCACTGGATAGATGAGCCCTTGACCTATTTGCACACCTAATTCATTTTCAAAGGGCACTCCAAAGTAAGCAAATCTTGGGGGGAGGGAACCAAATGATCCAAGAGTTTGCATATTTTAAGCATATGGCAGAGTATGAGGCAGCCTGGCAAATGCACGTCCGTAGGACAAAGAGGAAATGTGCATCTAGAATGGAGTCAGCAAACTTTTTCAGCAGGGGACCGGTCCATTGTCCCTCAGACCTTGTGGGGGGCTGGACTATATTTGGGGGGGGGTGAACGAATTCCTATGCCCCACAAATAACCCAGAGGTGCATTTTAAATAAAAGGACACATTCTACTCATGTAAAAACATGCTGATTCCCGGACTGTCTGCAGGCCAGATTTAGAAGGCAATTGGGCCGGATCCAGCCTCTGGGCCTTAGTTTGCCTACCCATGATCTAGACACCCAAAAATTTAAAGCTCTCTAAGGAAGGCCAACCGTTTAATGACAGAAGCAACAGGCCAAATGTAAACAGGACTTCAGACCACTGTAGGAATGTTCAGGGAGGCAGGACAGAATATATTGTTTATTAATATCCTTCCTAACTTGAGCTATCATGTTCTATAACTTAGCAGAGTTTTACATTCCCCTTTTAAACGCACACCAGATAACTTTTAAGCTTCTTAATATTAGGTTCCTGGTAAGTCCCCTTATATCCCTCGTAAAAGAATAAACATACCACAATCTTGTGTAAAGTATATAAAAGTGGTTTACTCACACATTCAGTTCACAGATGGATCCCTGAAAACAAAAGTAGTTAAAAAGTACATACATCTGGATCTACCCCATATGGGGGATTAATCCCAATGACTGCAGACTGGCAGTTACTGCAGTTCACACAACATAAGGAAGATGGAAAAGAGAGAGGGTGCTGCATGCCCTTTGCTTTTGTTACCTGAACAGGTAAGGTCATGCCCACCTCTAGTCACATACAAAAGGAAGTATGTCCCAGCCCAGGAAGAAAAAGGAAGTTTCAACTGGCTGGACCAAAAATCCCCCTGCATGTCCACTCTAGGAAAACAAGGAATGTTGTACTTATGTATCACAACCCACAACCACCAGGGGAGCCACAATCAAGGGCCGGGAGAAGAAAATATTAATAGAAGTCATATTCATGTTTTTGTTGATTTGATGTTTATTTGCATTACAAGTCATCAATTTAAATTCAATATTAAAAGCAGTTTGAAACCAAGTATTCCCTCCCCCAGGTAGTCAGACATTTTAATCATTTCTTTTCTACCTACCTCCTCCTTAGATCAAAAGGAAGTAAAAAAAAGAGACGAGTTTCAAATGGCAATGGATATGATTCGGACCTTTGTTGTTGGGCTTGATTCAATCCATGAAGACAAGGATGGTAAGCATTTTTTAATGCACATCCTCACTTTTGCTAGACCCTATTTAATTTAAACAGGCTTCAATTCCTGTAGTTTGGGATTCATATTGTGTGAGCAATAAATATACTGTATTCAATGAAACTCAACACCCAATAGAGTTTATCATGGTTTCATTGCTCAGCAGAAAGAAAAGCAGATGGTTGTGATTCTCACATCTCCCCACTAGAAATGCTGTCCTTCCCCATCAAACTGTAATTCACAATGTTTGTGCTGCTGCAAGATTTTAGCACTAGCACAAGGGAACTTTGCCCCCACTTCTCCCTGCATGCCATCACCAAAGCTGCTCTGCAGGGTGGGGGAAACTTCAGAACAGAATGGAGGGAAAGGGGCGGAAGATTGCATTGCACAAGGAGAAATTCCTGCACTGACATAATGTTCTCCTTAGCTCTATGCGGAATGAAACCCAGTATTCATCAGAAAAAGAGTTTCGGCACCTCTGTTTTCTTAGATTTCACGAAGCATAATTGAAAACTACAAAGTACTCTTTGTATATTCAGCTTTACTGTGGGACTCGAGGTGGGAATTGTTTTGTGACCCAGTGATTCCCAGCAGAAAAGGAGGACATAGGAAGGGAACATTAGAGATACTTCACAAGCCAGTTTTAATATTAGAATAGGATAGAAGAAGAGTTTGGATTTGATGTCACGCTTTATCACTACCTGAAGGAGTCTCAAAGCAGCTAACATTCTCCTTTCCCTTCCACCCCCACAACAAACACTCTGTGAGGTGAGTGGGGCTGAGAGACTTCAAAGAAGTGTGACTAACCCAAGGTCACCCAGCAGCTGCATGTGGAGGAGTGGAGACGCGAACCCGGTTCCCCAGATTACGAGTCTACCACTCTTAACCACTGCACCACACTGGCTGCATGGATTGCATGGGTCTTTGGTCTGATCCAGCTGCAGGATTCTTCTGAGGCCTTTCATTGGTGATCTCAGCCACAGAGAATCAAGTCTGCCCTCATATTCATAAGAACCCCATCCTTGAGCTCTACTTCTTGTTTCAGGCTAAAGTGTTTTAAAATGCTTGAAAATGGTTTCTTAATATTTGCAGATTGTGATTTCAGATACTCTTTTGCCTTGAACAATTTCAAATCTTTTAGACTTCCAAATACTTGCTGTAGCTCAAAACATATCAGAGGAAATGCGGTATTTTGCCAACAGAAATGATGAACTGCAAAAAGAAATTGGTAAGATACCCTATGATGCTGAAGACTTGTAGTGCATTGGGAACCTGCCCTTAGTCTACACCAGCTGGAAGCCCCTCCTCTAGCCGAAAACTCTTAGAGCCAGAGCAGACTGGTGCCCTCCTTTGCATCCAGCCACCCTAGGGAAACATCAGAGATATTCAGTTCAGCTCTCCTGAACTGTTTAATTGATTTAGCCTCTATGGTTAGGAAAGAAAATACTTTGCCATTCTTTGCTATAACAGAGACAATCAAAACAGGTCAGCTAAAAGACCTGTACCCAGACCCCAAAGCTAGGTCAGGATAGGGTCCTCCATTAATCTGCACAGGTTTCTAAAGTGGGTTCTCCTTCATTGAAACCACTTCTTATATAGCTAATGAATTTTAGGTGGGTTCACACGAGGCAAGATCCATTGACAACAAGAACCTTTATTAAACTAATGGAACTGGACAACAGGGACAAAGCAACTGCTTTATGCATTTCTGAAGTCCTGGGCAACTGCCACTCCCAATGTGATTGGCTTTCTAAACTCCCAAGCTGTGAATCATAACTTAAAGTTAAAGGGCCAATGGCAATAGCCCAGATCCTCAAATGTCCTGTGATTGGATATCATGTCTCGAATCAAAACAGGGTTCTCATCAGGTGCATCATCCTGTGAGCCAGGCTGATCGTTCACCTTGTCCCTGTGCTCTGGTGTGGACCTGAACATCAAGTGAACATCCAGCCTTGTAGGAGACTGGTCCAGTCACCCTGGTAAGAGTGGCGGGAATCCAGGCAGGGCCATCCCCATCGTTCCAGATGTCCTGACCAATCCGATGATCTTGTCCACATTCTTGAACCTTACAGACTGAAACATGCTCAACGCAGTGGAAACAGACTCTGCTCTGGACACCCTTTGAGATTATCCCATTAAATTGCCTATCTTGTTTTCTTTTTCTGTTCTTCCTCCATATCTGGCTTGACTCAAAGACCACCTTATTGGAAACTTGAATGATGGTTGGGTTATATATCAAAGGACGTTCTATTTCTTTTCTCATGAGCAACACTCATGGTTGGATTCCAAAAAAGAGTGTGAGAGGGAAGGCGCCAAGCTCATTTCTTTCGAAACATTGGAAGAACAGGTGAGCATCAAAGCTGAGTATAGGAAAGGAAGGGGATCTTCTTGAGCCAAAGGGATCCTACTATCACTATCCAGTTAAGAAGTTCTTGGTATGCAACCAAGACAGCAACTCCATCAGTCAAGCCAAGGGTGGGTGGGACAGGGAGCAGCTGCTACCATCTGGGACTAACTAAGGTTTCTTGGAGCTGCTGAACTCTAATAAACTGAAGTTGGCAGTCAGAAAGGAGGCCTTGAAGGACGAGGAGTAGATACTTGAGGGGCATCTATCCCCTTGATTGCCTGTAGAGTCTTACTCTGCTATTTGAGATGTACTGAGTGCTCAGAAAGAAGGCTTCCCTCACCACCCTCTGGCAGGAGAGTATCATGGAGATGACTCTAGAGGAGCTTGCAATGTATAAACCCCTCCCAGTGCCTTAGCCCTGGCAGAGGGGCTACTGGGGTGCTACAGGGCATAGACATGTATGAGACCCCATCATCATGCCATCAAGCATACCACAACCAGACTGATTCCAGTGTCTTTGAAACCAACCAACAAACATGGATGCAGAAATTGGAGTATTTGCCACATAGGTCACTGTCCTGCTAGATGTCATCCATATCAGATCACAAATTCCATTGAAGGGATCATTAGGAAATGGATCAAAAATAAAACTGCCAAAATTGTAATGCATTGATACTGCAACCATACTTGGAATACATTGTATATTTTTGATCACTGCTTCCCCAAAATATGTGAATTGGGCCTTCAATGATGACATCTACTCCTTTTGAAATGTGTTTGTTTTATTCCTGTTGAATGTCTGTAAAGGACTATAGTCTCCAAGAGAAAATACAATGTCTAGAAAGATGTTCTGTTTGTTCCTTCTCTCCACCCCACCTCACTCTAGCAATTTGTGAATAAGCAAGTAAAAGACCGTAAACGGTGGTTTTGGATTGGACTCTTTAAAGACAATGGAGTGACATGGACATGGCTGTCAGGGATAGTAGCTTCAATCACGTAAGTTTTTGAAGAAACATTTGTTAATGGTATGACGTCCAAAAAGTTGCGGATTCAGTTTACATAATTAATTCTTTCCCTCTCCAAATGTACTTTTGCATGCACTTTTCTCTACTACCAAAGACCTACATATGTACTCCTCCACATCATTGCCCAGATGAGCGGCTGCTGCTTCTCACTAGGCTGCAGAGGCAGAAAGGCTCCTCTTCCTGCTTCTCTAACCTAGTGAATGCGGTGATTCAGAAGAGGGTGAAGGCATCCTTTTTAATGGTTTGTTCTGATTAGCTCAGCTTCAAAAGGAGTTGCAGGAACCTAAAGCTGAGCAACACTAGGAAAATATTTCTACAGTTATCTGCTAAACAATCTGAATAAGCAGCAATCTCTAACCTAAAATAATAGCAGATGAGGCATGTGTATGAGAGAGGGTAGTTCATGTCACTCTCTTGGTTAGAATCACAGACACATAGAAATTTAGACTTGAATGACACCCCAAGGGTCATCTAGTCCAACCTCCTGTTGGCTGGCAGTTTAAGACAGTTCATGGTTCCCTTTAAGTATCTAACAACACTTTTCAACCGTGTTGATGGATGTACAAGATCAGAATAAGATCTCACTCATCCACAGCTTGGTAGTAGAACAGCGAGCTGGTCTGGCATTTATTACCAAGAATAGATTAACAGAGGGTCACTTTCTATTTGTGCAAGGTCTCCTGGATCAAAATCCAATTCCATTCATCTCCATTGTTGCACCCAATACCATCCACTTATCCTTTTGGGCATAGGTATTGAGTAAACTTTACAAATGGGCAGTGGGGTTGTATAATACTAGCTGGGAACTTAAACCCTGTATGCCAGTGGTTCCCAGTTACCCTGTTTTCCCGAAAATAAGACAGTGTCTTATATTAATTTTTGATCCCAAAGATGCTCTAGGTCTTATTTTCAGGGGATGTCTTATTTTTCCATGAAGAAGAATACGGTACACATTTATTGTCTAATTGTGAGTCAGCCAGACTCCGCCAGGGCAGAGCGAGCAGCAGGCGGCAGCTTGTCCTGGTGGTGGCGTGGGCTCTCTGATTTAAAGAGACCTCACACTGCCTGAACAGCTCCGGCTGCACTGCGGCCAATCAGTGAGCTGCGCAGCTGCACCCGCCACTACAGTCCAGAGGAGTCAAACGCCTTATGGTAGCTTTGGGGGGCTTATATTCTGGGGAGGCCTTATGTTCGGGGGAGGCCTTATATAACAGCAAGAGGCAAAACTGGAAGTAGTTCTTATTTTGGGGGGATGTCTTACTTTCGGGGGCAATGGTAGCTAAGTACTGCAGACTCCTTGTTTTTCAAAAGCCAAACCATGGGCCACCCTACCTTTGAACATTTTGATATCTCTGTGGCAGTTTTTCTTATGTGGATGGTGCCATGGAGCCCCTGGGTGGGTGGTCCGTGGACCACCAATTGGGAACCACTGTTGTATGTGATCTTAGACTTGATCAAAGGGCAGATCCAACCCAAACATCTCATGGGAGTAAAAAACACCTATTACACCATTATTATTAACATCAATTTAATAGATTCCTGGAGGGCTAAAAATAAGGGAGTTACAGATTTACACTTACCACAGAATCTTCGTGCTGTGTAGTGGGACTTGATTCAATATACAATGGACACTGGAGAATGCAAAGCCTTAGCAGAAGTGACAATAAGTGTGGGGCTAGGGTGATACCTTTATCAACTATGGATAATTGATTAGAGTAAAGTTAGAACCGTCATGTAAGATTTTGATAAGATCCATATGTGGTTATACATTTGTGGTTATAGATTATATTTTGTATTTCATTTGAGGACATAGCTATTTTTGTTTCTGTATAGTGTCATTGCTATCCTCATGCATCGGGTGGGTGATGGATGTGAAAAGTTTTTATATGCTCACAACAATCACTACTGTGTTATCTCTCCTACAAGGGAGTATGGATCTCTCTTCCAAAATTCTCCCTCTCAACACCCGCAACGGTACAGAGCAGATCTGAGGTTAGAGTTCTAAAATATGGGGAGAAAAATCCACCACAATTATGGATGGATGTTAAGAGAGAAAAAGCTGGACATCTTTTTAATGGTAGAAGCCACAGGGAGCGGGTGAGGAGGTAGACATCCAATCTTGATTGATCAGTGCTGCTGTTTCTTTTCTTTTTAGGTACTGGAATGCTGGGGAGCCAAGACCAGGAAACTGTGGTGCATTGACCTTTGAATGTGGAAGCAATTGCTGGATAGCATCACACTGTGGGAAGCACATACGGTATATTTGTAAGAAGGTGCCTAATGATGTTTGGCTCTAAGAAGACACCTTTAAGATGAATGAAACTGGATCGCATAATCTCTACACAAAAACAAGAGATCACCCACCCCACTGTTTTAATGCACTCTGCCATCTAGATTTTGGCATCTCTGGCATCAGCCCTCAAAGTCACCTTGAAAACTCCTTATTCTGCAAGCACAGACGTAGATGGCTACAAAAATAAAGAATGGAAGCGTCCAATCATAGCCCTTTGTTTAATGCATTTACAGTGGAACCTCGGGTTAAGTACAGTGGTACCTTGGGTTAAGAACATAATTAGTTCTGGAGGTCTGTTCTTAACCTGAAACTGTTCTTAACCTGAAGCACCACTTTAGCTAATGGGGCCTCCTGCTGCTGCCGCGCCGCTGGAGCACGATTTCTGTTCTCATCCTAAAGCAAAGTTCTTAACCCGAGGTACTATTTCTGGGTTAGCGGAGTCTATAACCTGAAATGTATGTAAGCCGAGGTACCACTGTATTTGCAATGCATACCAATATTTGTTTCCTTACTCTGTGTGTCCGATGCCCCATTGTCCCTTCTGATCTCCATGGTCACTATCTTACAAGCTAAATAAGGGCAATCAGTGGGTTCATAGGCTGCAGGAGACTAATTTTTCGTCCCAGGTGGTAGAATCATAGAGTTGAAAGGGACCCTGAGGGTCATCTAGTCCAACCCCTGCAATGCAGGAATGTGCAACTGTTCCTTATGGGGCTCGAACTTGCAGACTTGGCATTATCAACACTATGCTCTGGCAAATGGAGCTATCCAGTGTCTCAATACAATGGTGGACTGGATGAGGGCCAATAAACCAACTTGGTCTCCTTCACCAACTGAGACCATTCCTGGACAGCAGTAACCTGATCACTGTAGCCCATGTGTTAATAATCTGAAGGCTGTATTACTGTAATGCACTCATGTGGGTGGGGCTGCCCTTGAATCTTCAACTTCATCAAGAAAATCCTTGATCTCAGGAGATTTAAGTGATATTCGTAGCAGATGCTTTAAAAACACAACATTCAATTCCGTTGGGAGTTCCCTCAAGGGCCAAATTTTTCATTCAGCGGACTTCTAGCTCCTTGCAAAATGGCAATCGGACTGAGAATCTGATGGCTCCATCAGATTCGGCTCCATAGAGTGAGGGGAAGAGCCCAAGGGCGATGCGCCTCCACCAAAAAACCCAAGAGGAGCATTGGGGTGTCTCGGGGTCCTGCAAAACAATATTATAATTGTTTTCTGGAAGAAATATAAGATTAACTCTCTGGAAACTATTTTACTTCTGGGAAAGTACTTTTGGATCTAGAAGAAGAAGAAGAAGAGTTTGGATTTGATATCCCGCCTTTCACTCCCTTTAAGGAGTCTCCAAGCGGCTAACATTCTCCTTTCCCTTCCTCCCCCACAACAAACACTCTGTGAGGTGAGTGGGGCTGAGAGACTTCAGAGAAGTGTGACTGGCCCAAGGTCACCCAGCAGCTGCATGTGGAGGAGCGGGGAAGCGAACCCGGTTCACCAGATTATGAGACTACTGCTCTTAACCACTACACCACACTGGCTCTACTCTGAAGATGTCCAAATTAACGGATTTACAATTATGTATTTATTTTACTAAAAAGGCATTTGCTGTCTAAAAATCAAGAGAAAAAGAAGAGGACCAGAATACTCACTGTGAACATTGTCTAAAATAAATTTAATAACATTGATTTATTATATGGATTCTCAGGGAACCTCAACACCACTGTCTTAAATTTTTCGCTTATGGTTGTGGAAGGGAAAGTTCTTAGCAATTGAAATCTATTCAATATTATTATGTTGGCTCTTATAACTATTTTGACATGAATGGATGCAAAGATTTGTACATATAATTGTCAGAAACAGATATTTGTGAGCAACGTGGCAGAGGTGGAGGGATTAGGTTGGAAAAATAGGCTTCCACTGCTGATGACCTTGACAAAGTACTGAGAAAGCTAAAAATAATACACACTGTGGTGGGAAAGAGCTTGGTGTTTTGTAATTAAACCCTATAGAGGAAGCTGGGAAAAGAGGAGAATTGCCCCCACCACTCTGTTGGGAAACTGTGTACATGCAGTTACTCACACAGAGTCAATTAAGGTTTGGCAGACAGCCAAAAGGCCATGTGAAGGAGTAAGTCTGCCTGGTGATAAGAGGCATGGAGACAGCTCCATGACTGGTCAAGCTCTCTCAAGGGAGTGATAATTAATGGCCTACTAACTGGAATGTGTTAGTTCGTAGTTCAGGAGTTCATGATAATTAATGGTCTACTAACTGGAATGCGTTAGTTTAGTGGTTCAGTGTGTCAGTTTAGGAATTGTGAGTCATGTCAGAGAGAGCTAGCTAAAGATCTGTGTTCTGTTCCGGTAAATAGTCCACTGTATATAATAAACACCTAACTACAAGTTCCTGGTTCCTGCTTCGTCTATCCTGTCTGCAGCCAAGTTGCCAATTGCTTCTGTGGATTCTGCATTTACTCTGCTAGGTCTGGCTAAGGTCCTGCAACTAGTCATAAAGTTGTGAAACACCAGTAGGTTTTGCCAATATACTCTAAATTGGAAATGGCAAAAGGAAAAAGCTCAATGTTAAAAGTACCCAGCCAGACTGCAATACAAGAGAATTTAAAATATGAATTGTTTGATTTGCTTTTATATATTAAAATTTTGAGCCGATAAAGGAAGACGTTAACAAAACAGCTTCTCAAATTCTTAAAAATACTGATGCACTTTCAGAGGCTGGGAGACAATTAAAAGAGGTGAATGCACAAACCACCAAGGTGGGAGTGGTAGACAAATGAGGTCTGAGGAAAATACAAGGGAAAGTAAGAATAGTCATAGACAAAAAATGGAATTCCATGTGAAATGATTTGGTAGGTCCTGACTGATGAAGATGGTACCATGTGTGAAATGATTTGGGAGGCTTTGACTGTGCTGGAGAAGAAACAGGAAGGGAGGGCAAAAGGTTTAAGAGGCTATCTTATGTGGTGGCAATGTAAAATTATTAAAAAGGCCTGGGAAAAGACATATAAAGATTTGAAGAAAATGTGGGAAATGATTGTTGTTAAAAAAAATTTGAAGGACTTGATGGACCATTTGAGCTAAAAACTTGGCTCCAATATGCGAGACTGGATGCTAGGCTAAGACCACCCAACCACTATGGAAGGAAGAAGTCTTGGCCAAAAAAGATAATGAAGAAGATTGGCAAAATAAATTACTGAACTATGCAGGACAAATTATTACAAAAAAGGGCAACCGTTCAATGAATATTTTTAAAGCTTTGTATAGATTCTTACATGAGACAGAATAATTGCCACACACAGGAAGAACAAATATAGAGTTTGAGTTGCTCACTTGTCCTTTTATAAATCATTTACTGTGCCAACACAACTAGAAGTTATTAATATTGCAGTTGTTGTACAAACGTCTATTATTATGACCAGAATGTAATGGAAATTTAAAAGGTTTTGAAACACAGAAATAAAGCAAATAATCAATCCACGAATTCTGTCAAGATCTGGCAGACTGCCGGCTTAGAAGAGAAGAGTTTGGATTTGATATCGCGCTTTATCACTACCCGAAGGAATCTCAAAACGGCTAACATTCTCCTTTCCCTTCCTCCCCCACAACAAACACTCTGTGAGGTGAGTGGGGTTGAGAGACTTCAAAGAAGTGTGACTGGCCCAAGGTCATCCAGCAGCTGCATGTGGAGGAGCGGAGATGCGAACCTGGTTCACCAGATTAGGAGTCTACCACTCTTAACCACTACAGCACACTGGCTTAGGTAATCAGCATGTAGTGGTTGTAATTACAAGAAGATTTATTGCATACAGTCATTAACCTCGGAGCCGTGCACACTAGCGGCTGCTCCTCAGAGAGTTGACCTTCATCTAGCCCGCTCTCACTGTGCTGATAAGGTACATTCTCTTCTCCTGAGAAGGGGCGTTTTCGCCCACTGCTGTGAAAAATGCAAGTCTGAAATTATGGACTTGGAATATTAATGGGATGAATGATAAAAAAATGCAATAAAATTGAATATTATTTGAAGAGGAAGAATTTGGACATTATTTGTTTGCAAGAGACTCATCTGGTGAGAAGACATAGAAAGGTGTTAATTAAAAAACCACATAGGAAACGAATTTATTTCATCAGACAGAAGAAAGAAGAGAGGGGTGGTGCTGTATATAAAAAATAAATTGGAAGCTCAGCAGATTTTTAAAGATGAGGAAGGTAGAGTTATTGCAGTTCAAGTCAAATGGCAAGGCAAAAAATTGATAATAGTCGGGGTCTATGCACCTAATGGAAATAAAACTGATTTTTATAAAGAGTTGGAGGAAAAGTTATTTGAATTTATGGACCAGAAAATCATAATAATGGGTGATATGAATGGAGTGGTGTCAATGGAAATGGATAGATTAAGAGCAAGTGGGAAAGTTAAGGAAGGGAAATCACCCAAGATTATTTTTTTTTCAATGATTGAGAATTGTAACTTGATAGATATTTGGAGACTAAGACACCCATTAGAAAAACAATTCACTTATCATTCAGAAGCAAATCAGTCAATGTCAAGAATTTATCAGGTTTGGAGCGAATTAACACCAAGAAATAAAACTAAAAGTACTTTCGGATCATAATGCAATAAAGTGTGTTATAAAAGGAATAGAAGATAAATCCTTTTGATGGAGAATAAATGAGAGTCTTTTGGGTGACCAGAAAATAATAGAAAAGGCACGTAAGAATTTAACGGACTATTTTGTGAATAACTGTAATAAGGGTACAAAAATTAGTGCAGTATGGGATGCCAGCAAAGCGGTGATGTGAGGTTTTTTTTATTCAGCAGAATACGATTAAAAACAAATTAAGAGAAAAAGGGAGGAAAGAAATTCTAAAACAAATAACTATTTACAGAAATATTGCAAAATTAATGAATGTTAGAATGATGTTGGATAGAAAGTTATGTGGTTTTTAGCTATAATGCTATAAGGAGTATGAAAAAAATGGACTATTAATAAGCAAAAATCTAATGTTACATTATTTTAAGATTAAAGATTAGGATAAGCAAAGAGGGGAAGGATTTGCTGAACTGACAAATTAAATTGGAATACAAAAAGGGAGGTTAGAGGAGGTCCAGAAATTAAGTAAATGAAAGAATGTAATGGAAAGATGGAACTGTTTTTTATTTGTATTTTTCTTTTTCTTTTTTCATTTTGTAAAACTTTAATAAATATTTTATAAAAAAAAGAAATTCTAAAACAAATAATGAAAAATGAGAAGAATTTAATTTAAAAAACCAAACAATTTGAAAATAAAGCAAAATATTAAAATATTACAAACTCAATTTGCAATGATAATAAATAAAGAAGTAGAATGGAATATTAAAAGAATGAGACAGAAAAATTTTGAATTTGCAAATAAGTTTGGAAAATGGCTGGCATGCCAAATTAAGAAAAGAAAGGAACAGAATACAATTAATAAAATTATAGTGGATGGAAAAGAAACAGACAATCCGAAAGAAATTAGAAAAGGATTTGTAGACTTTTATAGACATTTATATAAAAGAACTGAGAAAAGTGATATTAAAAAAATAGAAGAATTCCTGAGGGAAAAGGAGGTGCAAAAAATCCCGACTGATAAAAAAGACAGACTGAACGACCCAATTGAAGTAGAGGAAATTAAAGAATTTAATGATCGTCGAAGAATTGATGCTTTTGAATTATGGTGCTGGAGGAGACTCTGATCCATGATCTTCCCATGGACTGCAAGAAGATCAAACCTCTCCATTCTTAAGGAAATCAGCCCTGAGTGCTCACTGGAAGGACAGATCCTGAAGCTGAGGCTCCAGTACTTTGGCCACCTCATGAGAAGAGAAGACTCCCTGGAAAAGACCCTGATGTTGGGAAAGATGGAGGGCACAAGGAGAAGGGGAGGACAGAGGACAAGATGGTTGGACAGTGTTCTCGAAGCTATAAACATGAGTCTGACCAAACTGCGGGAGGCAGTGGAAGACAGGAGTGCCTGGCATGCTCTGGTCCATGGGGTCACGAAGAGTCGGACACAACTAAACGACTAAACAAACAAAATTAAAGAAGCCAAAAAACAATAGAAAAGTGGGAAGACACCGGGACCGGATGGATTCACTGCAAGATACTATAAAGAAATTAAACACATCCTACTTGTGCCAATGAAAGAAGTTATGAACAATATATTAAAGAAAGGAGAATTACCTGAAACATGGAAAGAAGCATATATTACATTTATTCCGAAGCAAGACTCTGATTTAATGCAAGTAAAGAATTATCGGCCAATTTCGCTGTTGAATAATGATTATAAATTATTTGCAAGCATATTAGCGAGCAGGATGAAAAAAATACTGAAAGAAATTATACATAAAGATCAGGCAGGTTTTCTTCCTGGCAGACAGATGAAAGATAACATAAGGAATATAGGGAATATAATTGAATACCTGACAGCCAGGAATGAAAAACAAGCAATGTTAATTTTTGTGGATGCGGAAAAGGCCTTTGATAATATATCTTGGGAATTTATGCTAAAAAAATTGGAACTTATGGATATGGGTCAATTCTTCTTAAATGGTTTAAAAGCTATATATACTGACCAGAAAGCAAAATTGATTGTAAATAATATAACAACAGAAAATATTGTAATTGCTAAAGGCACAAGACAAGGATGTCCCCTTTCTCCATTATTATTCATATCGGTACTGGAAGTACTTCTAAGGTTGATAAGGAAAAATGAGTGGATAAAGGGTGTTACAGTCGGTCAGAATGAATATAAGGTAAAAGCCTTTGCCGATGACTTGGTATTAACAATTGAAGAACCACCAACAAGTATCAATGAAGTAATTGAGGAGATAGAGCAGTTCGGTCAAGTGGCGGGTTTTAAACTGAATAAAAGGAAAACTAAGATAATGGTTAAAAACATGGAACAGGAATTGGTTGAAACATTGCAACAACAGATAGGTATAGAAGTGGTTAAAAAAGTTAAATACTTTGGAATTTGGTTAACTCCTAAAAATATTGATCTGTTTCAAAATAATTATACACCAATGTGGAATAATGTTAAAAGGGATCTAGAGGTATGGGGTAGGTTGAAACTATCATTTTGGGGAAGGATATCAGCAATAAAGATGAACGTGCTACCAAAGATGTTATTTCTGTTTCAGACAATTCCATAATCAAAGGGGCAGCAGTATTTAAAGAGTGGCAGAAGATAATTTCAAGATTTATCTGGCAGGGTAAGAAGCCAAGAATACAATATAAGTTATTAACAGATGCAAAGGAAAGAGGAGGCTTCGCCCTGCCGGACTTGAAATTATATTATGAAGCATCGTGCCTCTGTTGGTTGAAGGAGTGGATGAAATTGGAAAATACAGAATTGTTGGATTTAGCAGGCCATGATAATAGATTTGGTTGGAATGCATATTTATGGTATGGTAAAAAAAGGTCAATAAAGGATTTGGAAACCACATATTTCGAAGATCTCTTATTGAAATTTGGTATAGGTATAAAAACCTACTGGAACAAAAAACACCACATTGGTTGTCTCCATTAGAAATGATGTGTGTAAAAAAGGTCAATATGAGCGGGAAGTGGATAACATATGGGAAATTGGTAATTAGAGAAGGAGGAAAATGGAAATTGAAACCATATGAGGAAGTGAAAGAGTATGTTAATGATTGGTTACATTATCATCAGATTAATGAAGTATTTAAACAAGATATTAAAGAAAAGGGCTTTTGTGAAAAAGAATCGAGGTTTCAGCAAGAAATATTGAATAATGATTTTAAAATTCTGTCCAAAATGTACAAATTACTGCTTGAATGGCACTTGAAAGACAAGGAGGTAAAATCAGTTATGATTCATTGGGCAAAAGACTTTGGATATAATATACAGTTAAATGAATGGGTCAAATTATGGAAAGAGGGTCTGAGATTTACTGCATGCAATGCACTAAAAGAAAATGTCATGAAGATGATGTACAGATGGTACATCACACCAGTAAAGTTAGCAAAAATGTATAAAGTTAGTAACAAATGTTGGAAATGTAAAGAAAAAGAAGGATCATTTTATCATATGTGGTGGGAATGTAAAAAGGTGAAATGCTTCTGGGAGATGATATATAATGAGTTGAAAAAAATGTTGAAATATACTTTTATTAAGAAACCAGAAGCATTTCTCTTGGATATAGTTGGAAATGATATAAACAGGAAAGACTGTAAGCTTTTTTTATATGCAGTAACAGCAGCAAGAATATTATTGGCCCAAAAATGGAAGCAAGAAGAATTACCAACATTAGAAGAATGGAGGATGAAACTAATGGACTACGCAGAACTAGACAAGCTAACAGGAAGGATCCGGGACCGACGGGACCAGAGGTTTACCGAAGACTGGACTAAATTTATGGAGTATTTGAAAAGTATCTGTGACGATCAGATTACGTTTGTAGGATTACAAGACGTTCTGTGAGGAGTAATTTAAGAAATATTGTAAAAATGGAAAGGGAGAAATGATTTGTTAGAAAATGTAAAGGCAACATTAAGTTAAGAATTGCAGGAGAAATAATTAAGACGGAGGATTATCAGAGGTGCTGAAGGAAGTCCAAATAAGGATATGTGTATATTAATTTGTGTGGTATGTCTTTAAAGTTTTGTATGCTAAAAACTAATAAAAAATATTTTAAAAAAGAAAAGAAAAATGCAAGTCTTTCTCCGCCTCTTTTGACTGACTGCCCCCCCCCCACCCACACAGACTGCTCATCTTGACTGTGGGAAGTCCTGTCCATGACAAATTCTAGCACACGGGGGCCATTTTATCTAAATTATATAATTAGGTATTTGAACAATAGGTATTAATAATTGCATTATAAATTGGTATTGTTAGAATGAGGCTATTATTGGATTGTAATTGCAAAGTAATAAAAAATATTATTAAAAGAAAAGAAATATCGCTGAACATATGAGAAAATAAAAACTGGGATACAGCAATGCTTGAGTGTCTCACCAAACACAGTAGGTCAATTAGAGGCATTAGAAAAAGACACACCTTCCAAAAATGGAATAAAACAAAGGCCATTAGATGTACTTCTAGATAAGTTTTTAAAGGTTCAAAAATAAAACAGTAATAACTTTTGGAAAAAAATAAGTAGTATAACATATCTGAAATAAACATTTTCCTGGGTTTATGCTTTATGTGGCATGCTGATTGGATATGATGAGCAGCCAATCAGGAAATGGTATAGCCTAAAGGGGAGGAGTTCTGGAATGCCTGACATCACAAGGGAGGTGGTTTTTAGCCAGTGGAAGGATGAAACAACCTTAAGAAGAAATTAAAGGAGAGAAAAGATTGTTCCATGACAACACCAAGGTATCCAAACAGAAATAAGTCTGATGGGTGGAATACTTTCCTTACAAGCTATGATATTTGCAGGGTCTCATTCCAGGGCCAAAAGGTCACTAAAAGGGAAAATGATAAGCAGGTTTATAAAACTTCAGATAGTTTTTCTCTTTTGAATACTAGAATCCAGCGTCATCCAATGAAACTGAGTGGTGGTATATTCTAGGGCTGCGTACAGGTGCCCTGCTCTGACTCATGGTCCCAGGTTGTAAATCCAGATCCAGGACATGATCCAGAAAATACAGTTTTTGAAAAAACTCATTTACTAGCATATCAAGGGCTGCTAGATCAGATGGCTTTGAAACGGGACTAGACAATGTAGCCTTATGAGGCTTTGCCCTCGGGTGGGAAAAATATTGCGCCCGGCAAAGGGAAGTGGGAGTCAACAGACACTCAAAGAATAGTTTCAGAGAAAAAGCTTTTTATTTCTACCATCCATGAACTGGTAGAAGGAGCAAGTGTGATAGTTCACAAAAGCATGCACGAGTTCACAGTCATGTGCACAAACATATAAACCCCTTTCCAGTTCCCTCCCCCTTTCTCCTCCTTCTTCCAGAGTCCTGCCCCATGAGTTCCTCTGAGCATGAACAGAAAGCTGTCTTGGGACTATTCCCAGGAAAGGGGGTGGTGAGAAGCCAAGGGGTTTTCAGCATGTTCAGATGTGTTGCAACTAGAATGAGATAAGATTCGTTTCTCAGGCCTGAGTATTCTTGGCAATGACAGAGCCTATTCATTAGCCTTTAAAGGTAACATTTTGCCTATGCACAGCATCTTGTGAGAATAAGCAGAGACAAGCAGAGAAAAGCTGTTTTGGATTTTTAGAAGACAAAAGGAGTTTTGGACAGTTTTGATGCCTGGGGTGATTATTGAAGCCTGGGGTGATTTCAGACAGGATTTGGGTATCCTGTCCCTTCATTCCCCCCTGTTTGTTTTTGGACAGCCGCCAGGCCTGTCCCAAATGGACCACTATCCTTTCTAGAGGCCACTGAGTCTTTCGCCAATTTTGGGAGCTGGGAGCTGCCTGCAACTGTTGCTAGGTCAGCTGTCACCACACCAAGCGTGTCAGGCATGCAGTCAGATTGCAGCCAAAAGATAAGTTCCTGGCGTGTACTCAGGTGTAACGGTTTGGGCTGGGAACGTACATGTCAAATTGTCACTGGCGCTCTTTGACACAAAGCCAGCCAGTAATTCGGTGAACCTAGCCTTTCGTGCACAGGGTTATTACCAAGTTGGTGCTGTGGTTCAACGGGGGCTTTAGTTAAGTTCTGGAGGCTCTGGGTGGAGCTCTACCAGGTGGCAAGATAATGAAAGGAGGCCGGGGCATGATTTCCCTGATTGAACAACCCACACAAATACCCTCCTCTGCAGGGGTGTTGTAAAGCTATCCAGGGCCTCCACAACCTTCTATAAAAATCAGTTATGCAAAAGGAAAGAAAGAAAATGAGAAAATGTCCTCTTTCAATCCATGCTGGATTCTTGAGCTGTGCAAAGCACCCAGGGGTGATGCAGGAAGGCAGGGTGGTCATCTCACGGGCGTCGGGCGTCTGGTGGGCGTTGGGCGTCTTGGGTCCCTTCCAACAATGCTGGAGCGATGTCTGGGCGTCTGGGTCCAATCTGGGTCCTCATCAGCTGGTGTTCGAGCAAAGGCACAAGGCGTTCTGGCAAAGGCTCACCTGTTAAGAGAAGAGATAACAAAGACGGCAGCGGTTGCACAGAACAAATTGATAGATAACATTTGCACATAAGGTATATTAACTCAAAAGGGTATGCTTGGCAGGAAACCTCGCAAGGGGTTAACAGTTCTGCTCCTTGGGTTAAGTTTTGCCAGCTGAGATTTTTTTTAATTCACAGAAAGCATTCACTTGCTTTTACAACAGTCCTCTTCTTTCTTTAAGCCACAGCATCAGATGTCAGGCTGCGTCTTGGCAAAAAACACACAAAATGGCACACCTAGAGAGCCTGGATAAAGCTTCCCTCTGCTTCTTTTCCAGGACCAACACATGATCTCCAAAGTCTTGTTAGATTCAAGTGGATTTATATGCGTCCAACTGAGACCGGATCTAGTACTCCATCTTTTCTGATGACCAGGAGGTAGTTGTATAATTAAATGAATATATCTTCCATTAAGGGTGGGGAAGATGTGGCCCTGTGATGGAGGGAGTTGACACCCAGGAACATATGAAGACCTCATAGGTCCCACATTATTATTAAATGGTGAACATCTTACTGGAGTCCTGCTATATTACCTAAAACAATTTTTTAAAATGCCTTGGAATCCATATGGAACATCCTTTTGGCTTAAAAACTGAGATTGATCCAGCAAAAGAAAATGGAAGACGTTTCAGTTATATTGGACTCAACAACATCTTTATGTTGGATTGTATAATATAATAATAATAATAATAATAATAATAATAATAATAATAATAATAATAATAATACTACAGTGGTACCTTAAACCTGACCCTGTACTCCACCGGGAGCCAGTGCAGTTGGTAAAGCACTGAACGAATGTGATCCCGTGGCAAGGATCCCGTAAGGAGCCTTGCTACGGCATTCTGAACCTGCTGGATTTTCTGGGTCAGCTTCAAGGGCAGCCTTAACCATGTAGAGCGAGTTACAATAATCAAGCCTGGAGGTGACCATTGCATGGATCACTGTGGCCAAGAAGGGTAAGGGACCAACTGCTTAATACGGCGGAGATGGAAAAATGCCACCTTTGCTGTGGCTGCAACCTGCACCTCCATGGAAAGGGAGGCATCAAAGGTTACACCCAAGCTCTTGACAGAAGGCACTAGCACTAACTGAGCCCCCGCAAGAGATGGGAGTTGGCTCCCCAACCCCATGTCGTCCCGACCCAGCCAGAGGACCTTTGTCTTCAAAGGATTTAACTTCAATCGGCTCCCACGCAGCCATCCAGCCACAGCTTCCAAGCATCTGGTCAGTGTGTCCGGGGCTGAGTCTGGGCAGCCGTCCATCAACAGATAAAGCTGGGTGTTATCAGCATATTGATGACAACCCAACCCAATGCTCCGGACAATCTGGGCAAGGGGGCGCATAAAGATATTGAAAAGCATCGGGGAAAGGATTGCGCCCTGTGGGACTCCACACACCAAGGAGTGCAGCTGCAACAACTCCATCCCTAGTGCCACCCTCTGTCCCTGACCTGAGATAAAGGAGCGCAGTCATTGTCAGACTGTGCCCTGAATCCCCATGTCGGCAAGGCGGTGGTCCAAAAGTTCATGATCGACCATATCAAAGGCTGCTGACAGATCTAAGAGAATCAGCAGTCCCGACCTGACTGACTGTCACTGCTCTATACCTAACGTGCTCATAGTCTTAATCTCCATTTGTTGTTGTCTGATTCTTTGTTGTTGTTTCACAGACAAGACTGAGAGGATGGGGAAGCCAGCGCCCGCAAAGCCGGCAAAGCCTGCAGCACCTGCAAAGGCTGCAGCTCCAGGAGGAGCAGAACAACCAGGAACTGGAGGTCTGTATACAGCACAGTCATATGGGATGAGGTGTCTCTTAAAGCAGCGGAATGCACGGGAAAGGGAAGTTGATGGGGAGACAGGTAGAAAGTGGAACCAGACATGTTGTGCCATAGAAACCCCAGGATTCAGCCCACTCTTGGCTGCTGGCTGTGGTGATCCTTTACTGTGTGCAGTCCAGAATGGCTCTACCATTAGGCAGAATGAGGCAGTTGACTCAGGTAACAGGTGCTGGGGTGGGTAGAGATATGAAGACCACACAAGCTGCACTGCACCTCCTCAGTTAGCCTGCTGCCCCATCAGCAGCATCAAAACAGAGCCCATGGCCAGCCCAGTAAAGCTTCTGTATGTGGAATTTGTTGGAGCCCCATACGACCCAGCTGTGATGGTTGCTCCTCCAACGTATCTTCGGAACCCATCCAGGCTCTCCTCTGATGGTGATTAACGACCTAAGCCTTTGAATGAGACTTCAGGCATGCACTCCATTGCACAGAGTACCCAGACAGCAGCAGAAGCAGCCAGAAATATATGCTACATTGCTACTTTATTTCTAACTACGCAAGACAGAAAAGAATATGTGTCTGCTCTCCGTGAGAGACAGAAAAAAAGGAAAGGTCAAAGAAACAGGAAACCAGTAACATCAACATCCGTCTCCCGTGAGACTTCCAACAGTCTGGAATGTCAACAGAGTCTTGTGACTCCAAGAACTGCACAGTGGCATAACTGAAACCTAACAGAATTATATGTACAGAGGGAGTATCTTGTCCAGGGGCATTGGGTATAGGAGGTTCAAGGGGCTTCAGCCATGTAAACATGTTGAGGCAGAGGTCCAAACAAGCTGCAATATTGAGGGGCTCACATCCCCAACCATCGATGGGCACCCTTTGTGTGCCCCACCCCTGCCCAGAAGACCAAGAGTCAAGAGGAGGCTGGGACAAGCGAGGAGATCTTCACCTTCTCTCCTCCCAAACTCCACCTGGCAATCCAGGAGTCGAGAGGGGCCTGGGAGTAGTGAGAACGATCTTTGCCTTCATTCCTCCCAGCCTCTGCCTGGTATCCTGGCAGCCGGGAAGGGGCTGGGACGAGCGAGGGCAAAAATCGCCTTCTTTGCTCTGCCTCCTCCTCCCTGCCCTATGCCACACTTATACAAATTTCCACATTTACAAAAAGAAAACACCCAAATACATTTATTCTTCAACTTCCTTTCCCCCCTTCCAGGGTTCCTTCTAATTATTAACCTCCTACTACTGCATATTCTAATCACTCCATATAAGTTACTCCATTTAAGTATAGCTTACTCCATATAATTTATTTCCTACTTTCTCCCAACTTAATTATATACTGCTGAATTTACTTTAATTCTACTAGCATTTTTATTTGCTAGTTATCAGAAAAGTTTCCTCCAGAACATCCTGCTGGATATGGATAATGGAGGATGACAGAGACTGCTCGCTCTGAGCAGCCTGATTGCCGTGAGGATCGAACAATGGGGCTCCGGCAAAGCACCTTCTCAAAAAGAGCCTGAAGGAAAAGTTCAGGTTCTGAATAATAATAATAATAATAATAATAATAATAATAATTTATTATTTATACCCCGCCCATCTGGCTGGGCCTCCCCAGCCACTCTGGGCGGCTTCCATAGAAACCAAAAATACAGTAAAATATCACACGTTAAAAACTTCCCTGAACAGGGCTGCCTTAAGATGTCTTCTGAATGTCAGGTAGTTGTTTATCGCTTTGACATCTGCTGGAAGGGCGTTCCACAGGGCGGGCGCCACTACCGAGAAGGCCCTCTGCCTGGTTCCCTGTAGCTTTGCTTCTCGCAATGAGGGAACCGCCAGAAGGCCCTCGGCGCTGGACCTCAGCGTCCGGGCAGAATGATGGGGGTGGAGACGCTCCTTCAGGTATACTGGACCGAGGCCATTTAGGGCTTTAAAGGTCAGCACCAACACTTTGAATTGTGCTCGGAAACGTACTGGGAGCCAATGTAGGTCTTTCAAGACCGGTGTTATATGGTCTCGGAGGCCGCCCCCAGTCACCAGTCTAGCTGCTGCATTCTGGATTAGTTGTAGTTTCCGAGTCACCTTCAAAGGTAGCCCCACGTGGAGTGCATTGCAGTAGTCCAAGCAGGAGATAACCAGAGCATGCACCACTCTGGTGAGACAGTCTGCAGGCAGATAGGGTCTCAGCCTCATTGCAGGAGGAGAAGGAAAAGAAAAAAGAAAGAGAGGGAGGGAGGGAATCAAACTGGCTCCAAGCCAAAGGCCAGGCGGAACAACTCTGTCTTACAGGCCCTGCAGAAAGAAATCAGATCCTGCAGGGCCCTGGTCTCATGAGGCAGAGCGTTCCACCAGGCCGGAGCCAGAGTTGAAAAGGCCCTGGCTCTGGTTGAAGCCAATCTAACTTCCTTAGGGCCTGGGACCACTAGGGTGTTGTTATTTATGGACCTTGAGGCTCTCCGTGGGGCATACCAGGAGAGGCGGTCCCATAGGTACGAGGGTCCTAGGCCGTGAAGGGCTTTAAAGGTCAAAAGCAGCACCTTAAATCTGACCCTGTACTCCACCGGGAGCCAGTGCAGCTTGAAAAGCACTGGGTGAATATGCTCCCATGGCAAAGACCCCGTGAGGAGCCTCGCTGCAGCATTCTGTACCCGCTGGAGTTTCTGGGACAGCTTCAAGGGCAGCCCCGCGTAGAGCGAATTACAGTAGTCAAGCCTGGAGATGACCGTCGCATGGATCACTGTGGCCAGGTCGGGGCGGGAGAGGTAAGGGACCAACTGCTTGATGCGGCGAAGGTGGAAAAATGTCCCCTTGGCTGTTGCTGTAACTTGCGCCTCCATGGAAAGGGAGGCGTCAAGGATTACACCCAAACTCTTAACGGAAGGCAATGGCACTAATTGGGCCCCTGCAAGAGAAGGGAGTTGGTCCCTCATCCCCATGCCATCCTGACCTAGCCATAGGACCTCTGTCTTCGAAGGATTTAGTTTCAATCAGCTCCCACGAAACCATCCAGCCACAGCTTCCATGCATCTGGTCAGTGTGTTCGGGGCCGAGTCGGTGTGGCCATCCATCAGCAGATAGAGCTGAGTGTCATCAGCATATTGGTGACAGCCCAGCCCAAAGCTCCGGATAATCTGGGCAAGGAGGCGCATAAAGATGTTAAAAAGCATCAGGGAGAGAATTGCGCCCTGCGGCACTCCACACACCAAGGAGTGGCGCGACGACATTTCCCTCCCTAGTGCCACCCTCTGTCCCCGACCAGAGATAAAAGAGCACAACCAGTTATGGGCTATGCCCTGTATGTTAGATATTTCCGTTCCACCTTAAAAGGGAGCAGGATGTTTGTATAACAGCCTGCGCGTTTCCTGTCTCACAGGATGTTTCTGTTGTCTGTTCCTTTCGTTTTCTGCTGTTTTGCCTGAGCAGTCGGAGCAGACGGTCATGTCTTCTCATGTTCTGACCCACGCTGAATAAACTGTAAATATGCTGTTCTGCTCTCATGCTGTGCAACTTTTGCTGTGTGAATTCTGCTGTTAGAGTGTGCACTAAGCCTGAGGCTTAGTGTCGCTAAATTGCTGGTACTGCGTGACTACGGGAGGTCGATGGATCGTCCGGCACCGAGCTTGGGGGCTCAGATGGACTTTATCTCCCTGGCAGTATCCCAACAACAGGTTTCGGGCCCAGATTCACGGCACTTGCAGGAGAGTAAGACAGCGACAGACTGCTGAAAGGTATGTTGGAAAAGCGAAAGCAGAGGCTTTTCTGTTTGCCGCGGAATACGTCTTTGATGTCCGGCAAAGACTAATTGGCCTGGGAGCCAAGCCAGAGGCATCGTGATTTATGGGCTGCCGAGATAAGCCATTTTTGAAGGCATAACGGCTCACGTAAAAAGCTGGAATGGAGATTTTCCAAGTTTCGGAGGCCACTGAGTGCCCAAAGTTAAATCGGCACAATTATCAGACCTGGGTAGAATGGTGTGAGAGTTTGCTGCGTCAGTTTGGAGTCTGGCATACTGTATCTGAAGCCACTCCAGTTCCTCGGACAGAGAAATGGCAGGGCCAGAATTTGAAGGCCATTGATATAATAGTCTTATCCGTCTCTCTGGAGGAAATAAAGACGCTTGCTGGAAATCTCACGGCACGTGACATGTGGGATGCTTTGAAAAAGGCCCACCTGCCAATCACCCCAGCCCAGGGTTTGAATGCATCGGAGGTCCTGGCTGTTTCCCAGAATGCTAGTGAATGCAGGGATGCTGAGGGCACCGGTTGCAAGCTGCAGGGGGAGCAGACTGCCACATCATCCCAGGCAGCATTCCAGCCTCCAGAGGGAGCCAAAGAGTCGGCTGCTGAGAGCTCTGTTTCTCGTGAGAACCAAGGTCAAAGCCTTTGCAGAGGCCGGAAGGCCAGATGTAAACAAAGGATAAAGCCTGCAGATGGCCAGGAGCGGGGGGGGGGGCAAGTTGCAAAAGCCCACGCCAGTGGAAAACAAGGCTATGTTTGCTGGCACAGCTCCACCAAAGGCTAAAGGCACGTCTGATGGCCAGGAGCAGGGGGGCAAGCTGCAAAAGCCCACGCTGGTGGAAAACAAGGTTTTGTTTGCCAGCAAATCTGCTTCGAAGGCAAAGGCCAGGTTTGTTATTGACTCTGGGGCCAGTCGCCATCTCGCGAAGGACCGCCATCTGTTTATCTCCTTCACACCTCAAGATGGAGAGATCCACCTGGCTGATGGAAGGACTTTGCAAATTGCAGGAGTTGGGACTGTGAAACTTGCAAGTCTGCACACTACCATCAGAAATGTACTTTTTGTTCCAGGAGCTGCGGACAATTTGATTAGTGTCCCACAGCTGACTGGGCGTGGTTTTGAGGTTTCCTTCAAGAGGACTGTCTGTGTCATCAGAAAAGGCAAAGAGGACATGTGTCATGCAAAGTTGATGGATGGTTTGTTCTGTCTAACTTATGATGACAATGCTGTTATATCTAATGCTGATACTTGTTGTGTTGCACAAACTAACAAGGTTCTTCATGCAGGATGTATTCATGATGCACATAGAAGATTTTGTCACTTATCTTGGCAAGCGCTAGCCAAGATGCCTGGGTTGGTTGAAGGTTTGGACATCAAACCCTGTAAATTTCACATGAAATGTGTATCTTGTGCAGAGAACAAGGTGAAGGTTGCTCCAAAAGGCAAGGAGTCTAGCAGGCAGGCTTCCAAACCCTACCAGCTAGTTCACGCAGACCTGGTGGGTCCTCTAGCGCCCTCTTTGGGAGGAGCAAGGTACTTCATGGTTCTAATTGATTCTTTTTCCAGGTACATTCATGTGTTTATGCTCGAGCAGAAATCGCAAGCATTTCCTAGGTTCAAGGCATTCTGTGCTTGGTTGGAGAATGCTCACGGTAAACATATCGGCTGTCTGTTTACTGATCGAGGCGGGGAGTTCACTTCTCAGCAGTTTGAAGCTTTCCTGACTGAGAAGGGAATCCAGCATGACTTGTCAACGCCTAGATCGCCATGGATGAATGGGCTTGCGGAGAGAGCAAATCAAACGTTGCTGCAAGGAATAAAAACCTTGTTGCATGATGCCAACCTCCCTGAGAGGTTTTGGGGGGAGGCTTTGGCGAATTTTGTTTACACTTTTAATCGCAGACTGTCATCACCTATTGGCTGCACTCCCTATGAGAAAATGTTTGGTAAGAAACCTAACACCAAGCACTTGAGAATCTTTGGTTCTGACATGTGGGTACACACCCCACAGAGCAACAAGCTTGGGAAGCGTGGGGCACATGGTTTGTTCATGGGGTACGAAAAAGGTGCATACAGGGTATGGATGACTAACTCTAAATCCATAAAGTTCACAAGGAGTGTTGAGTACAATCCTAAGTGGGGGGAAAATGTGGGAATTTTCCAGAGTTACCCAGAGGAGGATGAAGGTGATGTGAAGAAAGCAGATCATGCTGAGAAAGCTGAGGAAACTGAGGATGATGATGATGATGATGATGATGATGATGATGATCAGAGTTCGGATTCCAGTTCAGTGGGCGGCGCTGCTGCTGGTGTCAGTGACAGTGATGACACAGCAGACTACAAAAGCGCAAAGGCCTCAGTCAGAACGTCTGATGAGTCTGACAATGAACTGGAAGAACCACTGTTCACCATTGGTCACTTTTCTCCTAAGAAGGAGGAGATGAGTCCAGAAGACTTGCGTCTGGTTCGCAGGTCTGAAAGGGCGACCAAAGGCAAACCTCCGAAGAGATTTGCTGATGAGTTTGCTAAGACGGCAACTGCTGTTCTTAGTAGCTCAGAGAAGGTGTGGGAACCTTCAAGCTTCAAAGAGGTTCAGGAGTTAACCTCTAAAGATGCTGAGCCTTGGCTTAATGCCATGAAGGCTGAAGTTGATTCCTTGAACAGGAACCAAACTTGGGAACTGGTACCGGTAGTCCCAGGGATGAGACTGGTTGGCAGCAAATGGGTCTTCAAGGCCAAGACAGACCAGAATGGCAAGGTTGTCAGACACAAAGCCAGATTGGTTGCCAGAGGTTTTTCACAGGTACCAGGGCAGGATTACCACGAGACCTACTCACCCACGGTCAAATATGAGAGCATTCGGCTGATGCTCAAGATCGCTGCGGAGGAGAAACTGCATGTTTCCCATCATGACATTAATACAGCTTTTTTGTACGGGATTTTGAACGAGCAGCTGTACATGCTTCCACCTGATGGAATGCAGATACAGAAGGGAATGGTCTGTAAACTGCGGAAATCCTTATATGGTCTCAAGCAGAGTGCCAGGTGTTGGAACACAAAACTCACTGAGACATTGCTCTCTCTAGGTTTTCACCAGGGCAAAGCTGATCCATGTGTGTTTGTCAAGGAGGAGGGGCAAAACAAACTGTATTGTTTATGTTTTGTTGATGATCTTCTGATGTTTTGGAAGAATCAGGCTTTTTACCAAAGCACCCTAGCTCAGCTGAAGGAGCACTTTGACATGAAGGATCTTGGTGAGGTATCTAACTATCTTTCTCTGCAGGTGGAGAGGGACCAAGCAGGTAATTTTCTGGTACACCAAACACAGAAAATTACTGATGTATTAACCAGGTTGAATTTGGTTGATGCAAACCCAGCAGACACACCGATGGTGACAGGTTACCAGGTAGATAGTACTGCTGAAGCGTTTTCTGACACAACGCTGTACAGATGCATTCTAGGCAAGTTGAATTTCATTGCTAGATGTTCGAGACCTGACATTGCTGTAAGCACTAACCTGCTGAGCAGACATGCTAACAATCCTACTGTTCAGGATTGGAAAGCTCTGAAGCGCATAGCCCGGTATTTGAAAGGGACTATGCACTACAGGCTGAGGTTCACCAGTCAGAAGACTGGAGGTCTTGAAATCTTTGCAGATGCAAGTTTTGGAAGTGACACCACAGATGGTACAAGCACTTCTGGAGTATGCTACATGTACAACCACTGCCTGTTTGACTGGTTGTGCAAAAAGCAGACAACAGTGAGCCTAAGTTCCTGTGAAGCAGAACTCAATGCTCTGTCATTTTCACTCATGGATTGTGAATGGTTGATGCAACTGTTTAAGGACATTGGGGTTTCTGTGAAATGTCCTATACAAGTGTATCAAGACAATAGATCTTGTTTGGCTTTGCTGAACTCGGAGAGTTGCAAGCAAAGGACCAAGTACTTGCAGATTAAGCTACATCGTGCAAGAGAGTGTATTCAGAAAGGACTCATTCAGGTGTCCTACATGCCAGGAAATGAAATTCCTGCTGATCTGTTGTCTAAGGTTGTTAACAGAGAACAACTTAAGGTTTGCGTACAAAGGTTGCAATTGGGTTGAACCACAGGTACTACAGGTTACACGGAAAGGGGGAGGATGTTAGGATATTTCCGTTCCACCTTAAAAGGGAGCAGGATGTTTGTATAACAGCCTGCGCGTTTCCTGTCTCACAGGATGTTTCTGTTGTCTGTTCCTTTCGTTTTCTGCTGTTTTGCCTGAGCAGTCGGAGCAGACGGTCATGTCTTCTCATGTTCTGACCCACGCTGAATAAACTGTAAATATGCTGTTCCGCTCTCATGCTGTGCAACTTTTGCTGTGTGAATTCTGCTGTTAGAGTGTGCACTAAGCCTGAGGCTTAGTGTCGCTAAATTGCTGGTACTGCGTGACTACGGGAGGTCGATGGATCGTCCGGCACCGAGCTTGGGGGCTCAGATGGACTTTATCTCCCTGGCAGTATCCCCACGTCTGCGAGGCGGTGGTCCAGAAGATCATGATCGACCATGTCAAAGGCTGCTGACAAATCTAAAAGGATCAGCAGTCCTGACCCGCCTCGATCCAGTTGTCTACGGATATCATCTGTTAGGGCAACCAGAGCCGTCTCCGTCCCAAAACCAGGACGGAAACCAGACTGAAATGGATCTAATGCCGATGTTTCCTCCAGAAACCTACCAAGCTGTTCAGCAACCGCTCTCTCAATTACCTTACCCAGGTATGGAAGATTTGAAACTGGGCGGTAATTGGATAGGTCTAAGGGATCTAATGAAGTTTTCTTTAAGAGTGGACACACCGCAGAAAGACATTTCTAAATTTGTCTGGCAGGGGAAGAAGCCTAGAATAAAATTTAAGATATTAACTGATGTAAAGGAAAGGGGTGGATTTGCCCTGCCAGACTTCAAACTCTATTATGAATCAGCAGCATTCTGCTGGTTGAAAGACTGGCTGCTTCTTGAGAATACAGACATTTTGGATTTAGAAGGTTTTAACAACGTTTTTGGGTGGCATGCATATTTGTGGTACGACAAGGTTAAAGCACATAAAGCATTTAAAAACCATATTGTCAGGAAAGCATTGTTTAATGTTTGGATTAGATATAAGGATCTATTGGAAAATAAAACCCCAAGGTGGTTGTCACCAATGGAGGCTAAGGCTCAGAAAAAACTTAACATGGAGGCCAAATGACCAAAATATTGGGAAATTTTGGAGCAAGAAGGGGACAGACTGAAATTGCAGAGTTTTGAGAAATTAAAAGATAAAGTGCGAGACTGGCTTCATTATTATCAGATAATGGAGGCTTACAATTTGGATAAGAAAGTTGGTTTCCAGGTGGAAAAATCTAAATTGGAAACAGAATTGTTAGAACCCAAAACTAAAACTTTGTCAAAAATGTATAATTTGCTGTTGAAATGGAATACTCAGGATGAGACGGTTACATCTGTAATGATTAAATGGGCACAAGACGTTGGACATAATATTATGTTTGCTGACTGGGAACAGTTATGGACCACTGGGATTAAATTTATGGCATGCAATGCCTTAAGAGAGAATATTATGAAAATGATGTATAGGTGGTATATGACCCCAGTCAAGCTTGCAAAAATCTATCATTTGCCCGATAATAAATGTTGGAAATGTAAAGAAAATGAAGGTACATTCTTTCACCTTTGGTGGACGTGCCCTAGGATTAAGGCTTTTTGGGAAATGATATATAATGAGTTGAAAAAGGTATTTAAATATACCTTCTTTAAGAAACCAGAGGCCTTTCTCCTGGGCATGGTCGGCCAATGGTGTCAAAGAAGGATAGAACGTTTTTTATGTATGCCACGACAGCAGCAAGAATACTCATCGCAAAGTATTGGAAGACGCAAGATTTACCCACTCTGGAAGAATGGCAGATGAAGCTGATTGACTGTATGGGATTGGCAGAAATGACTGGCAGAATCCGTGACCAGGGAGAAGAGTCGGCAGAAGAAGATTGGAAAAAATTTAAGGACTACTTACAGAAATATTGTAAAACTAAGGAATGTTGAATGATGCTGGATTGAAATTAAGTGGTTTCTAGCTGTAATGGTATAAAGGAATACGAAAAAATGGTTCTTTATAAGTAAAAATTTAAGGTTATAATAACTTAAGATGTTGGATAGAAAATAAGGTGTTTTTATAAGCTGTAATGCTTTGAGATAAGGATTTGCTGAACAAATAATTTGAATTGGACTACAAGAAGGGGAGGTATGAGGAGGTCAGAGAAATATGTTATTGAAAATTAAGTATTACGAACTATATGTCTTTTTAATTTTTTTGTTTGTTTTTTGTTTGTATAAAAATTGAAAATTTTAATAAATATCTTTTAAAAAAAAATAAGAGTGGACACACCACTGCTTCCTTCAGTTCCCCTGGGAATGTCCCCGTGTCAAGGGACAAATTGATAATTTCAACCAGGGGGGTCCGCGCAACATCTGGACACTCCCTAATCAGCCAAGACGGGCACGGATCAAGGAGGCAGGTGGTGGGCCTACCAACTTGGAGGAATCTATCCACATCAGTAGGGAGTATCCGATCAAAATGGTCCAACACTGGACCTGAAGTCAGTCGAGGGGCCTCCAGTTCAGTCACTGTATCTAAATTGGCAGGGAGGTAACGGCGGAGCAACAAGACTTTCTCCGCAAAAAAGCTCGCGAATGCCTCACAGCTGTGGGTTGAATTTGTGCTTAAATTTGGTTGTCCTCCTAAGGACGTTATTGACCTAATTATTCTAAAAAGTTGTGCCGGGCGAGAGCTAGCGGATGCAATGGAAGCTGCAAAGTAAGATTTCTTAGCAGCTTTCATAGCCATCTCATAGGCTTTCATAAGCGTCCTATAAGATGTTCTTGAGGCTCCGTCACGAGTCCGTCGCCATACTCGCTCTAGCTGTCTGAGATCCCGCTTCATTTTCCAGAGCTCCTCAGTAAACCAAGGGGCCCGGTTTCGGCGGGGTCGCAGAGGGCGCTTAGGCGCGATCTCATCAATGGCTGCCAAGAGCCGGTTATTCCAGTCCTCAACAAGGTCATCTAATGAGTCGCCAGGAGGAGCAGGGTTCCGCAAGGCTTGTCGGAATCTATCAGGATCCATCAGTTTTCGCGGACGAGCCCAAATAGGTTCGCCACCCGAGCCGGGGAGGAGCGGGAAGTCAATCTTGGCTTTCAAAGCGTAGTGATCAGACCATGGCACTTCCATAGCGGGGAGCATGATCACATCTATGCCAGCCCCAAAGATCAGATCCAGTGTGTGGCCTGCTTGATGAGTGGGGCCCAAAACAAACTGGGAGAGCCCTAGTGTTGCCATGGAAGTCACTAGGTCCAGAGCCTGTGAGGAGGGAGCGGCATCGGCATGGACGTTGAAGTCTCCCAAAACCAGTAGGTTTGGGAACTCCAAGGCCCAGCCCACCACCACCTCTAGCAGGTCTGACAGGGTGGCTGCAGGTGTGCTGGGTGGTCGGTACACCAGCCAGACAGCCAAGCTCTCCTTGGTGCCCCACACGAGACCAACACATTCAATGCCGGAGATCGCCGGTGATGTCAGAGCTCTGAAAGAGCAATCCTCCCGGAATAACAACGCTACTCCTCCCCCCCGACCCACAGTCCGCGATTGATGGAGGACAGAGAAACCTGGGGGTGTTATCTCATGTAGGGAGACTACTTCCCGTACCCAGGTCTCCGTCACGCAAGCCAGGTCAATCCCCTGTGAGACAAAAAAGTCACGCATGGTGGCAGTTTTGTTGCCTATGGACCTGGCATTGCACAGCACCAATGACGGAGGTGGGTAATCCTTGCTCTCCCTACCCTCATCCCTTGGGATGGGGCGTAGATTGGAAGGGGTTCGAGGATCACTGCATCTTGAAACCCTTCGTCGATAGAGATATCTAGCCCCACCGCCATTCCTCCCTAGCCCTTCAATTGTGGAAATCCTAGATCCCATACTAGCCTCCCCAATAGATGGGTAACATCCCCTCAATAACAAGTCATCCTTGGGCCAGGACTCCTGGGTCAAAATGGTATGGGAAAGAGGTGGAGGTCTGATAGGGTAAGTATCCCTAGAAGATAAAACCCAACCAACCGCACCCCAAGCGGGGGGGACAGTCCCGTGGTGTTTCATTAACTGTCAATCCCCCTCTCCCTCCTGGGTTAATTGGAGGATTGTTGGTTCTATCTGTGGCTGTGGAAGTATTAATGAGGTATGTGTTATAAAATGTGGATCACTGGCCAACAAAGAGCCAGATTCGAATTCGGAAGATCTGTCCATCCTGTCTCGCCAGGAGTACAGTAGAGAAGGCTGATCATTCTGATAAGTATTTGGAACATTAGGCAAAGGTCCAGATGTAGAGTTGGTGCTGGATATCTCCAGATTGTCAGCAACATAGTGTTCTTTAGGTGTTGTTGCCATAGAAATGTCGGAGGCGCCAAATTCCTCATCTAATTTGGTGTCGTTTGAAAAGGGAACAGGGAGATAGAGAAGTTTCCTCAAGTAGCAAGGCATCTCGCCTTGCTTTCTCCATCTGCTTAGCATCCCAAGGACCCACCTCCTGAACCACTGAATGTCTCTGGCTAATGGCTACCACAGTGTATGAAAATCCATTTTTCTGGGGTGGCAATGATATGTTGGCTACTGATGGCTAAAGCAGAATTGTCTTTCTTCAAGCATCTGGTTTTCAGAAGTTTGTAACCTTCGTGAAATCTCCCACGGGTGAATACATTGTCGTATTTCTGATGATCCTCTTTACTGCGTTGACACTGCTGCTTTTCCTGCTATGTAAGTACATAACTGGCCTACTTTGCTACTACTGTCCTGGGCTTTGCTTGAATGCCAATAGCATTTCCAAAAAGAGATGGTAGGATCCAGTTTCCATTTACTCCATTTACCTGCTCTCTTTGATATCAGGGAGGAAGTTACAGCTGTCACCCATTGAAAGCAATGGCACTGTTTTGTTCTCCCTGAATAAGTGAGTTCCAGCACTTGGAACAGAAGCACAGGCTAACACAAGTCCCTGGGACACCCTGGGCAATTCCCTTTCCCAGTTGCCATTCTCTGCTCCTTTCCCAACTAATCCTCATTTGCTGGGGGAGAGCCCCCATTCCTGATCCTCGCCAGCCTGCCCTCTGCTAGGGCTCCAGTCCCTTGAAGGAAAGTGCTTGGGGAAAACAGGCTGCAGAGGATAAGGCCATGGCCAAAGTGGGTGGGTCCAGAGCCTACCTAAATATCTAGATATATGCAGGGCCTTTTTCAGCTGGAATTCATCAGGACTCTGTTCTGGCCCCTCTCAGGTGGGTGTTGTTGCCATTTTAAGAGAAGAAGGGAGGCATTCATGCTGAGTTCCAGCACCTCTTTTTGTAGAAAAATAGCACTGGATAGATGAGCCCTTGACCTATTTGCACACCTAATTCATTTTCAAAGGGCACTCAAAAGTAAGCAAATCTCAGGTGGAGGGAATCAAATGATCCAAGAATTTGCATATTTAAAGCATGTGGCAGAGCATGAGGCAGCCTGGCAAATGCAAGACTGTAGGACAAAGAGGACAGGTCTATCTAGACAACCAAAAAGCTAAAGCTCTCAAAGGAAGGCCAAACCATCTGATGACAGAAGTAACAGGCCAAATTGAAACAGGACTTCAGATCAGCAGGGCAGCCGCTGTCAAGGGCAGAGAGCAGAAAATAATAATAAATGTCATATTCATGTTTTTGTTGATTTTATTTCTTATCTGCGTTACAAGTCAGCAATTTAAATTCAATATTAAAAGCAGTTTGAAACCAATTATCCCCTCCCCCAGGTAGTCAGACAATTTAATCATTTCTTTTCTGCCTACCTCCTCCTTAGATCAAAGGGAACTTAAAAAAAGGATGGAGTTTCAAATGGCAATGGATATGATTCGGACCTTTGTTGTTGGGCTTGATACAATCCATGAAGACAAGGATGGTAAGCATTTTTTTATGCACATCCTCACTTTTGCTAGACCCTGTTTAATTTAAGCAGGCCTCAATTCCTTTAGTTCACTTTGGGATTCATATTGTGTAAGCAATACATATATTCAATGAAACTCATCACCCAATAGAGTTTATCACTGTTTCATTGCTTAGCAGGAAGAAAAGCAGATGGTTGTGATCCTCACATCCCCCCACTAGAAATGCTGTCCTTTCCCATCAAACTGTAATTCACAATGTTTGTGCTGCTGCAAGATTTTAGCACTGGCACAAGGGAACTTTGCCCCCCCTTCTCCCTGCATGCCATCACCAAAGCTGCTCTCCAGGGTGAGGAACAGATTGGAGGGAAAGGGGCGGACGATTGCATTGCACAAGGAGAAATTCCTGCACTGACATAATGTCCTCCTTAGAATTACGTGGAATGCAACCCAGTATTCATCAGAAAAAGCATTTTGGTGCCTCTATTTTCTTAGATCTCACAAAGCATAATAGAAAACTGCAAAGTATTCTTTGTATATACGGCTTTACTGTGGAACTCGAGGTGGGAATTGCTTTGTGACCCTGTGATTCCCAGCAGAAAAGGAGGACATAGGAGAGGAACATTAGAGATACTTCATGAGCCACTTATAATATGAGAATAGGATAGTGGATTGCATGGGTCTTTGGTCTGATCCAGCTGCAGGATTCTTCTGAGGCTTTTCATTGGTGATCTCAGCCACAGAGAATCAAGTCTGTCCTCATATTCATAAGAACCCGATCCTTGAGCTCTGCTTCTTGTTTCAGGCTAGAGTGTTTAAAAATGTTTGAAAATGGTTTCTTAATATTTGCAGACTGTTATTTCAGATACTCTTTTGCCTTGAACTATTTCAAATCTTTTAGACTTCGGAATACTTGCTGTGGCTCAAAACAAATCAGAGGAAATGCGGTATCTTGCCAACAAAAATGATGAACTGCAAAAAGAAATTGGTAAGATACCTTACAATGCTGAAGAATTGTAGTACAGTGGGAACCTGCCCTGATTCTGCCCCAGCTGAAAGCCCCTCCTCTAGCTGAAAACTCTTAGAGCCAGAGCAGAGAGCTGCCGTCCTTTGCATCCAGCCACCCTAGGAAAACAGAGACACTCAGTTCAACTCTCCTGACCTTTTGAATTGATTTAGTTCTATAGGGAGGAAAGAAAAGACTTTGCCATTCTTTGCTATAATAGAGACAATCAAAACAGGTCAGCTAAAAGACCTGTCCTTTATTATTTTCACCCATGAGAGCCCCGCCTCTGCAAAGACAATCAAAAGAGGGCAACTGAAAGGGCACTCAAGGCCAATTGTGTCAATGGCCCAAGCCAAGGCAGGGGGTCTTCTGGGTGGTTGCGCTCTTCTTATGGCACTCCCTGCCACCAGATCTCAAGGGGGGAAAAGAACTATCTTACTCGCAGAAGACATCTGAAGGCAGCCCTGTTCAGGCAAGTTTTAAATGGTTGGTGTTCAATTGTGTTTTATTTTTTTGAAATTCACCCAGAGTGGTTGGGGGCAACCCAGTGAGATGGGCATATTATTATTATTATTATTATTATTATTATTATTATTATTATTATTATTATTATTATTATTCGGATGTTCCAGAAATCAAGATCAAGATCAAGATCAAGATAAATTTATTGTCATTGTCCATATATACACAGTATACACAACAACGAAAATCAAACACCCACCCAAAGACCGGGTTCACATACACATTTGCACGTATCTCCAACATTCTCATCCTATTCAGACATAATCTATAAAGCATAACATAATCCAGAATATAACATAACCTATTTAAAGGCATAACATAACCTAAAACCTATCTCATTCCTTCCTACTTCCTGCTTGCTATTTCTTGCAACTGGCCCTAAGATCATTATTTAGTGCAATCAGAGCTCTTGGATAGAAACTATTCAGAAGGCGTGTGGTTCGTGTTTTCATTGTCCTATATCTTCTGCCCGAAGGCAACAGTTCAAAGAAGTTGTGAGCAGGATGGGTGGGATCTCTCAGGATATTGTGTGACTTCTTCAAAGTGCGAGACGTGAAGATCTCATCCAGGGTTGGTAGTTGGAGCCCAATAACATTCTGGGCAATTTTAATTATTCTCTGTAAAGCTTTTTTATCCGTTTCAGAGCTGCTCCCATACCACGATAATACACTATAGGTTAAGACACTCTCAATGGTACTGTGATAATAAGACAGAAGTAGGTGCTGAGATAGATTCAGTCCCCTGAGCATTCTCAGGAAATACAACCTCCCCTGCACCTTCCTCACAACCATATTAATATTTGCAGTCCATGAGAGGTCCTCAGAGATATAAATGCCCAGGTATTTAAAACTACCAACCCTCTCCACCTCCTCGCCATTTATGTGCAATGGTAAAAATACACTTTTCTTTCTCCTAAAGTCAATTATGAGTTCTTTGGTTTTTTTGGTGTTAAGCATAAGATTGTTTTCTTTACACCATTGAATTAACCCCTGTACTTCTTTCCTATAAGCAGTCTCATTGTTCTCACTAATGAGCCCCACCACCGTTGTATCATCCGCAAATTTGATGATTGTGTTGGACTTATACAGTGGGGTGCAATCAAATGTGTACAGGGAATAGAGAAAGGGACTTAGCACACATCCCTGAGGGGCTCCTGTGCTTAACACTAGAGTAGAAGAATAGTGAGGTCCCATTCTCACTGTCTGCGGCCTATCAGTCAGGAAATTCCTTACCCACAGACAGATCTTCTGATGTATACCCAAGTTGGTCATTTTAAGAAATAACCTGTCTGGCAGAATTGTATTGAAGGCAGAACTGTAGTCCACAAACAACAGCCTTGCGTAGGTTCCCTGTCGTTCTAGATGACTCAGTACAGTATGGACAGCGATGGAAATAGCATCATCAGTAGATCTGTTTCTTCTGTATGCAAACTGGAACGGGTCTAGAGTGGATGGAAGACCAGCCTTAATATAATCTAGCACCAATCTCTCAAAACATTTCATAACGACAGATGTTAAAGCTATTGGTCTATAGTCATTGAGAGATACCACCACTGACTGCTTGGGGACTGGCACTATAATCGATGTCTTCAGGCAGGTAGGGACAGAACCCTGCAACAGGGATAGGTTAAAAATGTCCGTAAATACCCCAGCTAATTCTGCAGCGCAGTCCCTAATAACCCGTCCCGTGATTCCATCCGGTCCAGCTGCCTTCCTAATGTTAATGCTCCGAAAGGCACGTTGTACGTCAGAGGTCTGTAATAAAAATGGTTGTCTATCAGTAGTAGTTTCTGATGATGTGCTGGTAGCCAATGCTGTAGTGACGGTAGTTCCAGTTCCCACCTCAAAGCGACTAAAAAATTGATTCAGTTGATCAGCCAGGTGCGCACTGCTACTGGCCAGCCAAAGCTCAGCAGGAGCACCTGTCAGAGCAGTTGGAAAATCCCCCAGAGCCATTTGGAAGCCCACTGGATCCATCCTGTCAGCTCAGGCAGGGAGACTGCTTGGCAGCATAGCAGGTGGTAAACCAGCAGAATCCCTCATCTGTCCCAGTTGCCCAATGCCAGGAACACACACTCTAGATTTCCCCCCCCCCCCCCGCAACTGGACAGAGAGCCTGTAGAGAGAAAGAGAATTTTGATAAACCACAACTACTCCCCCTTCCCAACCTTCAAGTCTGCCCTGATGCTGCCCTGAGTATCCAGGTGGAAACAAGTAGGTGAGGTTCTTGACTGCACTCCCTGTTCCAGCTATGCCCACCCAGGTATTTACTGCACCATCAACATGGGTTGAAGAGTGAATGTTTTTCTTGTTTTAAGATTTCTGAGCTTCCTAGATGAATATATGTTATCATGCGGCGACAGAAATGAACTTAACAAAAATAATTGAAATCTGCACAGGCATACAAGGTGGTTCCCCTTAAATTCCCTATCTTGTTTTCTTTTTCTGTTCTTCCTGCATATCTGGCTTGACTCGAAGAGCACCTTATTGAAAACTTTAATGATGGTTGGATTATATATCAAAGGACAATGTATTTGCTTTCTCGTGACCAAGACTCATGGGCAGATTCCAAAAAAAAATGTGAGAGGGAAGGTGCCCAGCTCATGTCTGTGGAAACAAGGGAAGAACAGGTGAGCATCAAAGCTAAGTATAGTTAAGGCAGGGGATCTTCTAGAGCCAAAGGGCTCCTATCATCACTATCCATTTAGGAAGGTTACATGTACCTGTATGCAGCCAAGACAGCAACTCCATCAGTCAAGCCAAGGGGTGGGAGGGGCAGGGAGAGCTGCTACCATCTGGGACTCAGTAAGGTTTCTTGGAGCTCTAATAGAATGAAAATGGCAGTCAGGAATGAGATCTTCAAGGAGGAGGAGGAGGAGGTGTAGATACTTCAGAGGCATGTATCTCTTGGATTCTCTGTAAATTCTTCCTCTGCTCTTTGAGATGTATTGAGTGCTTAGAAAAAAATGGCTTCCCTCACCACGCTAAGCTTCTGGCAGGAGAGTATCATGGAGATGACTCTAGAGGAGCTTGCAAAGTATATCCTTTTCCCAGCCCCTTAGCCCTGGCAGAGGGGCTACTGGGGTGCTGCAGGGCACAGACATAGGTGAGATCTCATCATCATGCCATCAAGCATACCACAACCAGACTGATTCCAGTGTCTCTGGAACCAACAATCAAACATGGATGCAGAAATTGGAGTATTTGACACACAGGTCACTGTCCTGCTAGGTGGTTCCAAGACCAACTGTTCTCTGGCACAGTCATTTACAGTATCTGGAAATTATGACTCTGTGTCATGACTGGAAGACATATGTAGCCAGTATTGGTGAGGGCAGGTGAAGTTACCCTTCACTACAATATTTCCTCTTAGGGATGCTTCCTTGATTCCATCACCATCATCTTCGTCATTCATCATCATCATCATCATCACCATCACCATCAGCATCATAATTTTGATCAGGGGGACAATACCACAACCACTATACGAAATTATTATTGGTGATGGGAATACAATGTATAGTTTTGATCACTTTCCCCCCAAAATTTGGATTGCATCTTCAAATGTGATACCTACTCCTTTTAAAATGTGTTTGTTTTATGCCTGTTGAATTTCTGTAAAGGGCTATAGTCTCCCAGAGAAAGGGACATTGTCTTAAAATATTTTATTTGTTCTTTCTCAACACCCCTACCCTAGTATTTTATAAACAGGCAAGTACGAAACCGTAACAAGTTTTATTGGTTTGGAGTCTTTAAAGACTCGGCAACAAAGAAATGGAGATGGCTGGCAGGAATAGAGGCTTTAGTCACGTAAGTTTCTGCAGAAACATTTGTTAATGGCATGCATTCCAAGAAGTTGCAGATTCTGTTTACGTAATTGATCCTTTCCCTCTCCAGATATATTTTGCCATGCACTTTTCTCTACTACCAAAGACCTACATATGTACTCCTCCACATCATTGCCCAGATGAGTGGCTGCTGCTTCTCACTAGGTTGCAGAGGCAGGAAGGCTCCTCTTCCTGCTTCTCTAACCTAGTGAATGTGGTGATTTGGAAGAGGCTGAAGGCATGCTTTTAAATGGTTTGTGCTAAGTCCAATGCTGTAAAGAAAAATATTGCATAGGAACCTGGAATGTAAGAACCATGAACCTGGGTAAGTTGGAGGTGGTCAAAAATGAGATGGCAAGAATAAATATTGACATCCTGGGCATCAGTGAACTAAAATGGATGGGAATGGGTGAATTCAGTTCGGATGACCATCACATCTACTACTGTGGGCAAGAAACCCGTAAAAGAAATGGAGTGGCCCTCATAGTCAACAAAAGAGTGGTGAAAGCTGTACTGGGATGCAATCTCAAAAATGATAGAATGATCTCGATACGAATCCAAGGCAAACCTTTTAACATCACAGTAATCCAAGTTTATGCACCAACTACTGGTGCTGAAGAAACTGAAATTGACCAATTCTATGAAGACTTACAACACCTTATAAAAGTGACACCAAAGAAGGATTTTCTTCTCATTATAGGGGATTGGAATGCTAAAGTAGGGAGGCAAGAGATAAAAGGAACAACTGGCAAGTTTGGCCTTGGAGATCAAAACGAAGCAGGGCAAAGGCTAATAGAGTTCTGTCAAGAGAACAAGCTGGTCATCACAAACACGCTTTTCCAACAACACAAGAGACGACTCTACACAGGGACATCACCAGATGGGCAGCATCGAAATCAGATTGATTATATTCTCTGCAGCCAAAGATGGAGAAGCTCTATACAGTCAGCAAAAACAAGACCTGGAGCTGACTGTGGCTCAGATCATCAGCTTCTTATAGCAAAATTCAAGCTTAAACTGAAGAAAGTAGGAAAAACCACTGGGCCAGTAAGATACAATCTAAGTCAAATCCCTTATGAATACACAGTGGAAGTGACGAACAGGTTTAAGGATTTCGATTTGGTGGACAGAGTGCCTGAAGAACTATGGATGGAGGCTCGTAACATTGTACAGGAGGCAGCAACGAAAACCATCCCAATGAAAAGGAAATGCAAGAAAGCAAAGTGGCTGTCCAACGAGGCCTTACAAATAGCGGAGGAGAGAAGGCAAGCAAAATGCGAGGGAGATAGTGAAAGATACAGGAAATTGAATGCAGATTTCCAAAGAATAGCAAGGAGAGACAAGAAGGCCTTCTTAAACGAGCAATGCAAACAAATAGAGGAAAACAACAGAATGGGAAGAACCAGAGATCTGTTCAAGAAAATTGGAGATATGAAAGGAACATTTCGTACAAAGATTACCATAATAAAGGACAAAAGTGGTAAGGACCTAACAGAAGCAGAAGACATCAAGAAGAGGTGGCAAGAATACACAGAGGAATTATACCAGAAAGATATGGATGTCTGGTACACCCCAGGTAGTGTGGTTGCTGACCTTGAGCCAGACATCCTGGAAAGTGAAGTCAAATGGGCCTTAGAAAGCACTGCAAATAACAAGGCCAGTGGAAGTGATGGTATTCCAGCTGAACTATTTAAAATTTTAAAAGATGATGCTGTTAAGGTGCTACACTCAATATGCCAGCAAATTTGGAAAACTCAGCAGTGGCCAGAAGATCGGAGAAGATCAGTCTACATCCCAATCCCAAAGAAGGGCAGTGCCAAAGAATGCTCCAACTACTGCACAATTGCACTCATTTCACACGCTAGCAAGGTTATGCTTAAAATTCTACAAGGAAGGCTCAAGCAGTATGTGGATCGGGAACTCCCAGAAGTGCAAGCTGGATTTAGAAGAGGCAGAGGAACCAGAGACCAAATTGCAAACATGCACTGGATTATGGAGAAAGCTAAGGAGTTCCAGAAAGACATCTACTTCTGCTTCATTGACTATGCAAAAGCCTTTGACTGTGTCGACCACAGCAAACTATGGCAAGTTCTTAAAGAAATGGGAGTGCCTGATCACCTCATCTGTCTCCTGAGAAATCTCTATGTGGGACAAGAAGCTACAGTTAGAACTGGATATGGAACAACTGATTGGTTCAAAATTGGAAAAGGAGTACGACAAGGCTGTATTTTGTCTCCCTGCTTATTTAATTTTTATGCAGAATGCATCATGCGAAAGGCTGGGCTGGATGAATCCCAAGCTGGAATTAAGATTGCTGGAAGAAATATCAATAACCTCAGATATGCAGATGACACAACCTTGATGGCAGAAAGTGAGGAGGAATTAAAGAACCTTTTAATGTGGGTGAAAGAGGAGAGCGCAAAATATGGTCTGAAGCTCAACATAAAAAAAACGAAGATCATGGCCACTGGTCCTATCACCTCCTGGCAAATAGAAGGGGAAGAAATGGAGGCAGTGAGAGATTTTACTTTCTTGGGCTCCATGATCACTGCAGATGGTGACAGCAGCCACGAAATTAAAAGACGCCTGCTTCTTGGGAGAAGGGCAATGACAGGCCTAGACAGCATCTTGAGAAGTAGAGACGTCACCTTGCCAACAAAGGTCCGTATAGTTAAAGCCATGGTTTTCCCAGTAGTGATATATGGAAGTGAGAGCTGGACCATAAAGAAGGCTGATCGCCGAAGAATTGATGCTTTTGAATTCTGGTGCTGGAGGAGACTCTGGAGAGTCCCATGGACTGCAAGAAGATCAAACGCATCCATTCTTAAGGAAATCAGCCCTGAGTGCTCACTGGAAGGACAGATTGTGAAGCTGAGGCTCCAGTACTTTGGCCACCTCATGAGAAGAGAAGACTCCCTGGAGAAGACACTGATGCTGGGAAAGATGGAGGGCACAAGGAGAAGGGGGCGACAGAGGACAAGATGGTTGGATAGTGTTTTCGAGGTTACCAGCATGAATTTGACCAAACTGTGGGAGGTAGTGGAGGACAGAGGTGCCTGGCGTGCTCTGGTCCATGGGGTCACGAAGAGTTGGACACGACTAAACGACTAAACAACAACAACAACAAGTTCAGCTTCAAAAGGACTTGCAGGAACCTAAAGCCGAGCAACACTGTCAGCTGGCAGTTTAAGATAGTTCATGGTTCCCTTTAAGTATCTAACAACTCTTTTCAGCTTGTGTTGATGCATTGATAAGGTCAGAGAAGATCTCGCTCATCCACAGTTTGGTAGTAGAACAGGTAGTCCGGATTAACAGAGGGTCACCTTCTATTTGTGCAATGTCTCCTGGTATAAAATCCATTGACATTCATCTCTATTGATGCACCCAATACCAACCACTAATCCTTTTTGGCAAAGGTATTGAGTAAACTTTACAAACGGGCCGTGGGGTTGTATAATACTAGCTGGGAAATTAAACCCTGTATGCCAGCGGTTCCCAGTTAGCTAAGTACTGCAGACCCCTTCGTTTTCAAAAGCCACACCGTACCTTTCAACATTTTGATATCTCTGTAGCAGTTTTTGTTATGTGAATGACATGATGGAGCCCCTGGGTGGGTTGTCCGTGGACCACCAATTGGGAACCACTGCTGTTTGTGATCTTAGACTTGATCAAAGGGCAAATCTCATAGAATCATAGAGTTGGAATAGACCACAAGGGCCATCGAGTCCAACCCTCTGCCAAGCAGGAAACACCATCAGAGCACTCCTGACATATGGTTGTCAAGCCTCTGCTTAAAGACCTCCAAAGAAGGAGACTCCACCACACTCCTTGGCAGCAAATTCCACTGTCGAACAGCTCTTACTGTCAGGAAGTTCTTCCTAATGTTTAGGTGGAATCTTCTTTCTTGTAATTTGGATCCATTGCTCCGTGTCCGCTTCTCTGGAGCAGCAGAAAACAACCTTTCTCCCTTCTCTATGTGACATCCTTTTATATATTTGAACATGGCTATCATATCACCCCTTAACCTCCTCTTCTCCAGGCTAAACATGCCCAGCTCCCTTAGCCGTTCCTCATAAGGCATCGTTTCCAGGCCTTTGACCATTTTGGTTGCCCTCCTCTGGACACGTTCCAGTTTGTCAGTGTCCTTCTTGAACTGTGGTGCCCAGAACTGAACACAGTACTCCAGGTGAGGTCTGACCAGAGCAGAATACAGTGGCACTATTACTTCCCTTGATCTAGATGCTATACTCCTATTGATGCAGCCCAGAATTGCATTGGCTTTTTTAGCTGCCGCGTCACACTGTTGGCTCATGTCAAGTTTGTGGTCAACCAAGACTCCTAGATCCTTTTCACATGTACTGCTCTCAAGCCAGGTGTCACCCATCTTGTATTTGTGCCTCTCATTTTTTTTGCCCAAGTGCAATACTTTACATTTCTCCCTGTTAAAGTTCATCTTGTTTGTTTTGGCCCAGTTCTCTAATCTGTCAAGGTTGTTTTGAAGTGTGATCCTGTCCTCTGGGGTGTTAGCCACCCCTCCCAGTTTGGTGTCATCTGCAAATTTGATCAGGATGCCCTTGAGTCCATCATCCAAGTCATTGATAAAGATGTTGAATAAGACCGGGCCCAAGACAGAACCCTGTGGCACCCCACTAGTCACTCTTCTCCAGGATGAAGAGGAACCATTGATGAGCACCCTTTGGGTTCGGTCAGTCAGCCAGTTACAAATCCATTGAGTGATAGCATAGTCAAGACCGCATTTTACCAGCTTCTTTACAAGAATATCATGGGACACCTTGTCAAATGCCTTGCTGAAATCAAGGTAGGCTACATCCACTGCGTTCCCTTCATCTACCAGGGTTGTAATTCTGTCAAAAAACGAGATCAGGTTAGTCTGACATGACTTATTTTTCAGAAATCCATGCTGACTATTGGTGATCACAGCATTCCTTTCTAGGTGCTCACAGACTGTTTGCTTAATGATCTGCTCCAGAATCTTGCCTGGTATTGATGTCAGACTGACTGGGCGGTAATTATTTGGGTCCTCTCTTTTCCCCTTTTTGAAAATAGGGACAACATTTGCCCTCCTCCAGTCTGCCAGGACTTCGCCTGTTCTCCAGGAATTCTCAAAGATGACTGCCAGTGGTTCTGAGATCACATCTGCCAGTTCTTTTAATACTCTTGGATGCATTTTCTCTGGCCCTGGAGACTTGAATACATCTAAACTAGCCAAGTATTCTTGTACTATCTCCTTAGTTATTCTGGGCTGTGTTTCCTCTGCTGAATCATTTGCTCCAAATTCTTCATGTCGGGCATTGTTTTCTTTATCGGAGAAGACTGAGGCAAAGAAGGCATTGAGGAGTTCAGCCCTTTCTGTGTCCCCTGTTTGCATTTCACCATCTTCTCCTCTGAGTGACCCCACTGTTTCTTTATTCTTCCTTTTGCTACGAACATACCCATAAAAGCCTTTTTTGTTGCTTTTAACCTCTCTAGCAAGCCTGAGCTCATTCTGTGCTTTAGCTTTTCTGACTTTGTGTCTACACGTGCTGGCTATTTGTTTGAATTCCTCTTTGGTGGTTTCCCCCCTTTTCCATTTTTTGTACACATTCTTTTTTAATCTTAACTCAGTTAAAAGTTCTTTAGATAGCCACCCTGGCTTCTTTAGGTACCTTCCATGTTTCCGTCTCATTGGTATTGCCTGACGTTGTGCTTTTACTATCTCCCTCTTAACAAACTCCCAGCCATCATGAACTTCCTTTCCTTTTAGTATTACTCTCCATGGGATCTCACCCAGCACTTCCCTAAGTTTTATGAAGTCGGCTTTCTTAAAGTCAAGAAATTGAGTCCTAGTATGCTTGGCTGCTCCTTTCCACTGTATAGTAAACTTCAGAAGAGCATGATCACTCGCGCCTAATGATCCTTCCAGTTCTACCCCACTAACCAGGTCATCAACATTGGTTAGGACCAGATCTAAAATGGCTGTTCCTCTTGTTGCTTCTCCCACTTTCTGGACAATGAAGTTGTCTGCAAGGCCAGTGAGGAATCTGTTTGACCTTATGCTCTTGGCTGAGTTTGACATCCAACAAATATCCGGGTAATTGAAGTCCCCCATTACTACTATCTCCCTTCCTTTTGCATGCTTGGCCATCTGTTCCAGGAAGGCATCATCTATGTCCTCCGTTTGGCTTGGGGATCTATATAAACTCCCACAATGAGGTCTCTGTTATTCTTCTCTCCCTTAATTTTGACCCAAATGCTCTCACCCAAACATCTTATGGGAGTAAAAAACAACAACCACCTACTACAGCATTACTAGTAATATCAATTTAATAGATTCACAGAGAGCTAAAAATGAGGGAGTTATAGAATACATTTATTACAGAATTTTAGTGCTGTGTAGTGGGACTTGATTCAGTACACAATGGACACTGGAGAATGCAAGTGACAATAAGAGTGAGGCTAGGGTGATACCTTTGTCAACTATGGGTAATTGATTAAAGTAAACTTAGAACCATCATGTTAGATTTAGATAAGATATATATGTGAGAAATATCATATCATTTCAATCAACCCTATAATGGCTTTGTGGTTATAGAATTAATTTTGTAATTCATTTGAGGACATAGCCATTTTTGTTTCTGTATAGTGTCATTGCTCTCCTCATGCATGGGGTGGGTGATGGATGTGAGATGAGGTGGATGAAGACGGATGCAAATCTAAGAAGGTTTTAATATGCTCAGAACAATCACTACTGTGCTAACTCAGCTACTTGAGAGAGTAAGGATCTGTCAACACCCACAAGAGTCCAAAGCAGATCTGAGGAGGATGTGGGTGCATATGGAAAGGAGAGAGGGCCAGTTCCTTTGCAGAAATGGAAATCCTGGCAATAGCAGAAGTACTGCATTGGATACTGCCCAAACTAAACTGACTGACAGTTCTTGTGTGTACCTCTGAGCCTTCCAAAGTGACAGCCTCACTTTTTGTAGTTTCCTATGAGAAATCACTTCATGTGAAAAGAAAAGAGGCAGTCTTGACCCACAGTTGTTGTTGTTTTCCTTACATGGTTAGAATTCTAAAATCTGGGGAGAAAAATCCATCCCAATTGTGGGTAGATGTTGAGAAAGAGCTGGACATCTTTTTAATGGTAGAAGGCATAGGGAGTGCGTGAGGAAGTAGACATCCAATCTTGATTGATCAGTGCTGCTCTTTTCTTTTCAGGTACTGGAAAAAAGATGAGCCTAAAAACGAAAACAGAAACCACTGTGCTGCAATAGGCCTTGATTGCGATAAGGATTGCTGGATAGCATTACACTGTGAGCAACGCATAGGGTACATTTGTAAGAAGGTGCCTAGTGATGCTTGGCTCTAAGAAGACACTTTAAGATGAACGAAACTGGATCTCACGATCACTACACAAAAACAAAACCAGGAGATCAAACAAAACCTCACTGTTTTAATGCACAATCCACACTCTGCCATCTAGATTATATGACTCTTTGGCATCAGCACTCAAAAACACCTTGAAAAGAAATTATTCTGCAAAGTCAAACATAGATGGCTACAAAAATAAAGAATGGAAGCATCCAGTCATAGCCTGTTTTCTGTTTAATGTATTTATTTGCAATGCATACCAATATTTGTTTCCTTTCTCTGTGTGTTTGATGCCCCATTGCCCCTTCTGATCTCCATGGTTGCTACCTTACAAGGCACATAAGGACAACCATGCATGCCAGGCAGTGAGAATTGGGACAACCCAGCATTTGGTGTCCCCTTCTAGCAGACTAATCACAAATACAACTTTGGCTTTATCACTGGGTAATTCCAGCGCCCTTACTCTGATAAGGAGCCAACATTCCACAACAAACACATTGAACTGCTCTTGATTTCTTCAGAACTTGGCAGGGGGCAAGACCTGGGCCCACACCAGTGTGGGCCCAGTACTGGCAGCATGTGCTGCTCCTTACATGGCATTCATGGCCGTAGGGGTGTCTGTAATTTAATTTGGATGATTTGGAGGGCAGCAGGGTGAAAATAAGGAGGTCAACCCCGACTGTGGCACAATTTAAAAGTGCATGACTTTCTTGAAAAAATGTGTTGTTTTTTCAAGTGGACCTTCCTGCAGCAGGATTTATAATTTGAAATATTACAATTGTCCCCCCTTTATTTGCTATATGAACTATAGGGGGTGGGGTTAGAAATACTCCCTCCAGCTTGGCTCCATACGTCTATTTCCCCTCTTTTGGGACTCTCTGATCGGCTGGGGAAGAGTTTTCAGACTGTTACATTGTTTTTGTTTCTTTCTCTTCTATAATTTTTCACAAACTAAGGCAACATTTTAAATTACTCTGCTGCATTTTGTAACAAAAGAGAGTGAAATATACTCAGAGTCGCGAAGTGATTTCATGCTCTTTATTCAGCTCATAGTGGTGAGGAGGAATGAATGAAAGTCCCCTCAAAGTATCTGCTTTATATACATTATTTACACAATGGGCTGCACATGATTGGCTAATTCCGGAATTCTACTGTAAGCCAATCAGGTTGTGGATTCACTTCTATCTGGAGCATGATTGGGTAGTTCCTGCCAACCAATCATACTGCTGCATTGTTCTAGGACCAATCAGACTGCTGCATTCTGAATCCTATTGTTCTAGGACCAATCAGACTGCTGCCTTTTGGATCCTATTGTTCTAGGACCAATCAGACTGCTGCAGTTTGGATCCTATTCAACTCAGTACATAACACCCCTCCCCTCTAAGTTCCAGTCCTGCCCGGGAGGTCGCATTCATAGTCCTCAAGGTCCGCTGGCGGCCTACGTGTGCGTTGCGGCCTGGGGTGTTCCCTGGTCCGGGGTTCAGGTTCTGGCTCGTGTTCCAAGGATACTGGCTGTGATGGGGCTATTTGGTCTGGCGCAACCGGCTCGCTCAGTCGTGGTTCTGGTTCCGGTGTCCTTTCGGCCTCGCAGGTCCTCTCTGTATTTACTGATTCTGCCTCTCCTGCTGGCCCCTCGTGCTCTATGGGCCTCACTGCCCCTCTGTTCCCTTGGGACTCCTCTGACCTTTCCTCCTCCTGGTTTTCTCCCGGGAATCGTCGCCGTATCTGGTCGCAGTGGCGGCGCCAGCATTGCCCCCCATCTGTTAGCACCTCGTACGACACGGGGCCAGTGACCCTGGTGACTGTGGCGGGTACCCATGCTGGGCCTGCCCCAAAATTCTTTGCGTACACTGGGTCCTGGGCCTCGAAGGTCCGGGGGTTCCTGCCTTCCCCCACCACTACCTCATCCTGAGCTCTATCGGGGTGAATGCGGTCCAATCTGATTGCAAGGCGCCGACCCATTAGTAGTTCAGCGGGGCTCCGGCCAGTTGTTGAGCTGGGGGTGCTGTGCTGTGCTAGAAGGAATGTGGCAAGGCGGTACTCCCAATCCCCTTGCGTCATGCGGCGAAGAGTGTCCTTGGTGGTCCGCACCATGCGTTCTGCTTGGCCATTGGTGGCAGGATGGAATGGCGCCGAATGGATGTGGCGGATGGCGTTCTGCGCTGTGAAGGTTTGGAATTCTCCTGACGTAAATGCAGTCCCGTTGTCTGAGACGAGAGTGTCAGGGAGCCCGTGGGTTGCAAACAGCCTGCGTAGTACCCGGATGGCTGCGGACGTAGAAGTGGATGGTACCAGTGCGACTTCCAGCCATTTGGTGTAGGAGTCCACCACTATGAAGAATGTTTTCCCCTGAAAGGGGCCAGCGAAGTCCACATGCAGGCGTGATCATGGTGCTCGGGCGGACTCCCAGGACTGGACTGGGGCCCTTGGGGGATCTGGGCGGGATTCTTGGCAGGCCTGGCAGTGTTTGACCCAGGCCTCTATCTCTCCGTCGATCCCCGGCCACCACACATAACTCCTGGCAAGGGCCTTCATTCTTACTACCCCTGGGTGTGTCTCGTGTAGGGCTGTGAGGACCCTTTTGCGGAGGGGCTGGGGAACAACGACCCTGCTTCCCCATAACAGGCACCCCTTGTGGGCCGACAGTTCATGTTTGCGGGTTGTGTAGCCGGCGAATTCTGGCCCGGGGCTGCTGCTGGGCCATCCCCTCCACACCCAGTCCAGGACCCGGGAGATGACCCTATCTTTCTTGGAATGGTGTGCAACTTCTTGTGCCTGAATGGGGCGGTCAGGAAGCAGCTCCAGGCTCATAACCTCTTGTGCAGGTGCTGGGTCGGGGCCTGTTTCCGGTAGTGGTAGCCTGCTGAGGGCATCCGCATGGCCCATCGCCTTCCCCGGACGGTGAATCAGTGCATACTGGTAGCTGGCAAGGAAAATTGACCACCTGAGGACGCGAGGAGACAGCACTTGGGGGGTCTGCTTTTCAGGGGCAAATAAGCCAAGCAACGGCTTGTGGTCAGTCACCACGGTGAAGGGCCGCCCGTACAAGAAATCATGGAATTTTTTTACTCCCTTCACGATTGCCAGACCCTCCTTGTCGATTTGCGAGTAGTTCCGCTCGGTTGCGTTGAGTGTCTGGGAAAAGTATGCCACCGGTACCTCTCTTCCATCCAGGAGTTGGTGTCCCAGGACAGCGCCAATTCCATAGGGCGAGGCATCGCATGCTAGCACCACCGGCAGCCTCTCGTCGAAGTGTGTCAAGACCGAGTTTGAGACAAGCAAGTCCTTGACTGCCTGGAATGCGGCCTCCTGGCGCTGGCCCCACACCCAAGGGGCCCGCTTGTCCAGGAGTCTGTGTAGGGGCTCTGCTACCGCCGCCTTGTGGGGAAGGAAGGAATGGTAAAAGTTCAATAGTCCCAAGAAGGCCTGAAGTTCAGTCTTGTTCTTGGGCGCTGGGGCATCACAAATGGCCCGTACCTTGTCCCCAGTCGGGTGGACCCCTTCTGCGTCCACCATAAATCCCAGAAAGTCCACCTGAGGCACTCCTAGTAGACATTTTTCCCGCTTCACCTTGAGACCCGCCGTCTGGAAACGGTGCAGAACGGTGCGGAGGCGGTCCTCAAACTCCTCTGGTGTGGGCCCGGCAATCAACACATCATCGAAGAAGGGGGTGACGCCAGGAATCCCTTTAAGGAGCGAGTCCATTAGATTCTGGAATATGCCTGGTGCCACGCTGACACCGAATTGCAGCCGCTTTACCCTGAATGCTCCTCTGTGCGTCACAATCGTCTGTGCCTCTGCTGTGGCCTCATCTACTGGCAGCTGTTGATATGCTTGGGCCAAGTCCAGCTTGCCAAAAATTTTCGACCCAGCCAGGGTGGCAAGAAGATGGCTGACCACTGGCACTGGGTATGCATGGGCCGTGAGGGCCTTGTTTATGGTACATTTGTAGTCTGTGCAGATGCAGACTGAACCATTAGGCTTGACGGGCGTGACGATTGGGGTTTCCCAGGGGGCATTAGGCACCGGCTCCAGCACTCCTTGCTCCACGAGCCGGTCCAATTCCTCGTCTATACGGGGTTTCAGGGCGAACGGGACCCGGCGGGCCTTGAGCCTGACCGGTCGTACTGCGGGGTCAAGCTGTAGAGCAATGGGGGGCCCGTATACTGTCCCAATTTCCCATCGAAAACCCCCGGAAATTCCTTGCATATGGCGTCCACGTCCACTTGTAAGCTAGTGTGGTTCACCCCGGTGATGGCTAGCCCCAGTGGTCCAAACCATGCCAATCCCAGTAAGCTAATGTAGGGGCCCTTGACCACAAGCAAGTCCAGTTGCCGCGTCCGCCCTCGGTATTGCACCCTGAAGGTCCCCACCCCCATTGTGGGGACCTTACGTTTTTGGAAGTCCCGGAGGGTGAATGGGGCCGGCCTGAGTTTGGGACCCCCAGTAGGACACAGTTTCCTTAAGGTCCTTGCCGAGATTATGGATAGAGTTGAACCCGTGTCAAGCTCCATGCGGCATGGGGCCCCCTCTATCTGTACGTCAACATACATTTTCTCTACGTTGGGGTGGGGCAACTGGTATACCTGGAAGTCCGTGAGCTCTGTCGAGTTGCCTTGGTGCGTTGGGCCACGGGACTTGGGGCTCTTGGATTGGTCATCTGATGCCTGGCGTCGGGTGGGCCGAGCCCGACAAACCCGGGCGATGTGTCCCAATTTTCTGCACTGCCTGCACTCTGCGTTGCGGAAACGGCAGGTCCTCCTCTCGTGACTTTCTCCACAGCTTGCGCAGTTCCCTCCTTCTCGTCGAGGCAGCTGTGGTATGTGGGCTGCTTGAGTGCGCTGCTGTACTCGGTGCACCTCCTCCCTGTTGGATCCTGAGTCGTCGGTGAGGTCTTCGTGGTGGACCCTCGGTTGGGACAGCTGGCTCAGCCGTGCCTCTTGCGTCGACCTCTCGGCAGCTCCCGTTGCCAGGGCCTCCTCCAGAGCGACCTGGAACGTTAGGTCCTTCTTAGCGTAGAGGTGTCGTTGCAGCTTCTCATCCTTCAGGCCACCGACGAGGCGGTCACGAAGCATGTTCTCCAGCTCTGAGAAGTTGCAGAACCTGGCGGCTTGGCGGAGAGAGGTCACAAACCCAGTTATGGTTTCCCCAGGGGCTTGCCGCTTTGCGTAGAAGGCATTTCGACGAGCCACCACTGAGGGCTGCGGCGAAAAGTGCCCCTTCAGCTGTTCCATTATTGTTTTGTATGGAACAGTAGCGACGTCTTCAGGCGCAAGGAGGGCCCGGGAGATTTCAAACGTCTCCTCTCCGCAGACGCTGAAGAATATCGCCCTCTTCTTGGCGTCTTCTTCGTCGGTGACCCCTTTGGCTTCTAGGAGGAAGGTGAAACGGGAGGCGTACGCTTCCCAGTCTCCAGATGCTGGGTTGAATGGCGAGAAGCTGTTGTCGGTTGCCATTCTGAGTTCCTTGTGTCCCGGAGCTGAAGCCTGGATACACGGTGCGAGGCAGCGGTGCGGCAGGTGGCGGTGCTGCGGTGCTGTGTGTGGCAGTCAGCTCAGCGGGATCCCACCTTCGTCGCCAGTGAAATATACTCAGAGTCGCGAAGTGATTTCATGCTCTTTATTCAGCTCATAGTGGTGAGGAGGAATGAATGAAAGTCCCCTCAAAGTATCTGCTTTATATACATTATTTACACAATGGGCTGCACATGATTGGCTAATTCCGGAATTCTACTGTAAGCCAATCAGGTTGTGGATTCACTTCTATCTGGAGCATGATTGGGTAGTTCCTGCCAACCAATCATACTGCTGCATTGTTCTAGGACCAATCAGACTGCTGCATTCTGAATCCTATTGTTCTAGGACCAATCAGACTGCTGCCTTTTGGATCCTATTGTTCTAGGACCAATCAGACTGCTGCAGTTTGGATCCTATTCAACTCAGTACATAACAGAGAGTGTCATATTATTACTATTATTTTACTGAGCCTACAAACTATCTGAAGAGAGGGGTGTTGTGTGAGGAGAACCGAGTTTACAGGGTTAAACAGCTCAGTGTGTGCGTCCTGCCTTCTGAGGGGGTGGAGAGATCCTGTGTCAGACATCTGGGATCTGCTTTCTTTGTTCTGTTATTCTGGTTTCGTTTTTGTCCGGAGCAGACGTCTTTCTTTCTGCCCAATACTGGATGATTTATGCTGATGTAATAAATGCTTCTAGCTTAGAGAAGCTACGTGGACTCTTCATTTATGCACACTAACGGCACACACAGAGGACAGAAGGCTAAAAGGCTTTATACGCTGTGTTTTGCTCTGCTAAGCTCAAAGGTCCAGGAAAGCAGTGTGCGCAACGGAAGCCTGCAGGACCTGTCCCCTGAGCAACATTTCACAGGTTGTGGCCGGAAAGTCACGCTGTAAAGGCAAGGAAGCTTTCCATGTCTGTGCTGTGTCTGTGTGCTCTGAGATCCTGCCTGCTGCTGTGCTGAGAGCAGAGGCAGTTTGAGCTCTCTGGTGAAAGGAGAAGCCGGCTGAAGCTGCTGCGAAGCTGTGTGCTTGGAGCACACAGAGAGAGCTAGCAAGGAAGAAGCTGGAGGTCTCTCCTCGGAAGACAGCTGGCACGCATGAGTACTGAGCGCCGGGGGAGGAGATGGCAGAGCTCCAGGAGATGTTGAACATCCCATTTGAAAGGCTCAACGGGCAGAACTGGGAGTGCTGGTCCAGAAGAGCAAGGGATTGGTTTTTGGCCACAGGGCTCTGGCATTGCATGCAAGCCCCACCAATCCAGGCTGCTGCTGAAGCTGCTGCAGCAGACGTGGAGGCTGCTCTGAGAAGAGAGCAGAGGGTGCTGTGTATGCTGAGGGCAAGCATGGATGCTTTGCTGTTGCTCCACCTTGAGGGTCTGAAGACAGCTCAGGCTGCTTGGCAGGCACTGGAGAGGGTTTGTGTAACCACAGCGGGAGCTGAGGGATGTGAGAGAGTTGAGGGCCATGTTCCTGAAATCACAGCTAGGAGCTGCTACTTTGTCTCTGGGAGGCCATGTGATGAAGAGGCTCATAGACAGAGAGCTGGGGTTCAAGCTACAGGCCAAGGCTGTCCTGCACCCAAGGGTGGGGGTGCAGGGAACACAGGAAGGAGTGGTGGGGAGAGCTTTTGTTTCAAGATGCTGCTACAGATGCGGGTCCCCCTACCATCTCGTGAGAGACTGTCTTGTGGAGGCAACGGAAGGAGGCAAGGTCGTCTCCCGTAGCAAGCAGATAAGAAGCAGTACAGTTGCGTCTGCGAAACGTGGTAAGCAGAAACAAAGAGGGACTGGCAGGGATGGCTCAGAACAAAGGCACTTAGCAGCTTCCATGGCAACAGTAAAGGACTGTGAACAGAGCACTGTACTGACCTTTGTGATCAACAGTGGAGCATCGCACCACATTGTGCCATCTTGTGGTCTTTTGTGGAACTGCACCTCTGGGAAATCTGGGAAATCTGTTTGTCTTGCAAATGGAACCAAATGTGCTTTAACTCAGTCTGGCTCAATGTTCTGTGATTGCTTACAGACGGAACTTCAGGTGTATGTCGTCCCCGGATTGTCATGCTGTCTGCTATCTGTTGCCACTCTTGTTTTTGATGGCTACAGAGTGTGTTTTGAGAATAACATGTGTTTCATTTCCAGGGGTGGGTGACAACTGGTCAGTGTGGAATGTGGAAGATAGGCTGTTCGTGCTAGAAACCTCTCTTGCAGGTCTAGGTACCACTGAGGCAGCTGAAGTGCAATGTGCCAACATTCCAGTCCATGATGCGTGCCATCATCTTTGGCACAGGTGAATGGGTCACGTGTCTTGGGGTTACGTGAAGAAGATCCCAGAGTGCACTGTGGGGTGCAAAATGAAATCATGTGCTAAATTTCTTGATTGCAGGGCTTGTAAGCAGGCGAAAGTGAAAACGTGCTCCTACCCTAGGTCTGAAAGAGTGACCACCAGACCTTTTGAGCTGGTGCATGCAGATTTTTGTGGCCCTATGCCTGTAGCCAGTCTAGGCGGGGCCAAAATTGCTCTTTCTCTGGTGGATGATTTTTCGAGAAATGGCTGGCTTTTCTCAATCAAACACAAGAATGAGGCTACGCCGCTGAGAAGAGATTGGATTGCAGCAGTTGAACTGCAATACTCCACACACGTGAAGAGCTTTCAGACCGACCGCGATGGGGAATTCACCAGGTCTGTGCTGCAGTTTCTTCTGCCAGAAGGGAATATGTCACAGGTTGAGAGTTCCACAAAGTCCCCAACAGAATGGCATTGCAGAATGCAGGAACAGAATGCTTCAGGAGATGTCCGCAGCTTTGTTGTTTGATGCTGGGCTTTCCCAACACTTTTGGGCTGAAGCCTGGAAGACTTCTGTGTTCACATTGAACCGTTCGTTCAATTCTGTTGTAGGGGACACACCCTACAACAAGCTGCATTTCTTCAGTGTATTTGGCTGTGAGGCTTGAGTCCTTGTGCCAAAGGCCAAGTGCAGAAAGGGTGGCCCTAGGTCCCAAAAGATGATTTTCTGTGGGTCTGAGCCAGGGACCAAGGGGTGGAGATTTGCCTATCCAGCAGGCAATCAGTCCAGGATTCTGCTCAGCAGTAGTGCTGAATTCTGTGAGCAGAATGGGTGGACACGCATACATGGGAACCCTGATGTTCTTTCAGAGTGTCTACTTGACTCTGCTGATGAGGAAGAGATAGAGGTTGAACCTGCTGCTGAGGCACAGAGTCCCGACCCAGAGCAGGAAAGGGGAAGGACTTCTCTGAAAGCTGTGAAGCTTGAACAGAGAAGTGCTCCTTCCTCGCCCCCAGGGCCAGCTGAGACGTCTAGATGGTGCAGTAAGTCAGAGGGGGAGCTCTCTGATGCCAAGGACATTCTTGCTGGTTCTAGTGAGTAACTGAAACTGCGCTGAGACGTTCAGCTCACACAACAAAAGGTAAACCTCCTGACAGGTTTGCAGTCACAGACGTGTGGGTAGGTATGGCACAGTGTGAACCTGAGAGTTTTGAGGATGTTCAGAAACTGCCTCAGGAAGAAGCCAGGAAATGGCATGAGGCAATGCAGAAGGAGATGAGCTCAATGGAGTCTCTAGGTGTGTTCTCCCTCACAGCGTTGCCAGCAGGCAAACTGGCTGTGGGCAGCCACTGGGTTTACCATCTTAAACCCACAGCAACTGGAGAACCACAGTACAAGGCTAGGCTAGTAGCCAGAGGGTTCATGCAGCGGAAGGGGCTGCATTATACTGAGGTAAATGCTCCTACTTCCAGAAGTGAAACTCTACGCATGCTCTTAGCCATTGCTGCACGAAGAGGTTTGAAGCATCACTTTGATGTGGATGTGGCCTATTTGAACTCAGACCTCCAGGAGGATCTGTACATGTTTCCTCCTCCAGGGTTTGAGGGCAATGGGCCAAATACTGTGTGGAAACTTCATAAGTCCATTTATGGCTTAAAGCAATCGGCTGGAATTGGAACTTTTGCCTGAAGCCTTAGAGAAGCTAGGTTTCAGGAAGAGTCTTGCTGACAGCTGCCTGTACCTTAAAGGGTCAAGAGTCACATGAAATAGTGCTGGTCTTTGTAGATGACATTATTCATGTCTCAAGGCCAAACAAACAGGTGCCTAAGTTTGCCAAAGAGCTTGGAAAGAGTTTTCAGCTCAAATCCCTGGTGCAGTAAAGATTTACCTAGGTGTACAGATAGACACGTCTGAAGATGGAAGCTTCTTGCTCAGTCAGAAAGGCAAGATTGAGCAGTTGCTTGAGGAGTTCAGAATGTCTGATTGTGCAGGGGTTAGGACTCCCATGGAGACAAGGTACGTGAAAGACAGTCAGCTAGCAGAAAGTGCTGAGTTCGAAAACGCTGAGCTCTTTCAGTCAGCTCTGGGTAGTCTGTTGTATCTGTCCCAATGGAGCAGGCCAGACATTGCTTTTGCTTGCAATCTGTTCACCCAGGAAGCTACAAACCCAAGCATACAGGCCTGGAATGGTATTAAGCGGGTGCTGTGTTACCTGCAAGATACCAAAGACTTCTGTTTCAAGCTGTCAGCCAAGGGTGACATCAAACTGATGCACTGGGCAGATAGCAACTGGGTGAATCTGCACGACAGGAAGTCTGTATCTGGGATGGTAATAAAGTTTGGGGAATCTCTAGTTGGGTGGAGCTCCCAGAAGCAATGTCTCATTGCGCTGTCCTCTACTGAGGCTGAGTTCAGCGCACTGTCGGAGCTGTGCCGGGAACTGGAGTTCTATAGGTGTCTGGTTCAAGAAATCTATGAGGATAGTTGCTTGCCCATCACTGTCTGGGAGGACAATCAACCCTGTCTGAAGTTGGCAGAGTCTGGGCAGTTTAAGGCCAGAACCAAACATCTAGACATACGTTTCCAAAATGTGTGTCAGTGTTCAGTCAGGATTGGTGCGGCTGCAGTACTGTCCAAGCCACAACAACCTGGCAGATGGATTAATGAAACCTTTGAGCTTCCAACGTCATGAGGAGTTCTGTAGAGGTTTGGTATTGGGGTAAGTGGTGATACTTACACGCCCCCCAGCAGTGCAGGACAAGAGGGGTGTTGTGTGAGGAGAACCTGAGCTTACAGGGTTAAACAGCTCAGTGTGTGCATCCTGCCTTCTGAGGTGGCGGAGAGATCCTGCATCACACATCTGGGATCTGCTTTCTTTGTTCTGTTATTCTGGTTTCGTTTTTGTCCGGAGCAGACATGTCTTTCTTTCTGCCCAATACTGGATGATTTATGCTGCTGTAATAAACGCTTCTAGCTTAGAGAAGCTGCGTGGACTCTTAATTTATGCACACTAACGGCACACACAGAGGACAGAAGGCTAAAAGGCTTTATATGCTGTGTTTTGCTCTGCCAAGCTCAGAGGTCCGGGAAAGCAGTGTGCGCAATGGAAGCCTGCAGGACCTGTCCCCTGAGCAATATTTCACATATTGTACCACCTTAAAACTTTCAAGATCATCTAGCCTCCCAGGTTGGGGGGGGGCAGGTGCTGTGCATGAAAGAACACATTGCCTTGCGTTTAAGATTAGCCTGGCTGCCGCTTTTTATTTCATTTCATTTTTTATTTTTTCCTACCCTCCTATATGTGGATTAAGCCAGCAAGTGGCAGAAATGATTGTTTGTTTGTCTTTCAGATTTATTTTAATGGTTACTTCCTTTCCAAGTCTGGCGTAAGTAGCGAGGCTTGTGGATTAAGCCAAGCAAGTGGCTGAAGAGTTTGTCCTTGCCCTTTGATTCTACTTAAAACCTTTAATTTTAAAACTTTAAGAGATCACCTTAATTTGGATTTATTAGGCTGGTTGTAATAGACTAGATTCCTCTTCTCCTTCCCGTATTGTTTTCATTGCTGTGGCTCTTTGACTGTGAGAATCTTTGACTGTTAGTTGTAGTGTCCTTCAGTATTGTTTACTAGACGTATTGGAACTAAGGAAACAAAAGTAAAGAAGGGCGCTTGTTTTGAGAAGGAGGAAAAAGGCAGAGGGCTAGACAAAACAGGAACTATATACAAGGGAGGGAAAAGTCAAGAACACCATGAACTTCAAGAACCCCAGAAGGATTTGAGGGACGTAAGAAAGGAAGAAGAGAAATTTAAAGGAGAGGTATCAGACTTAAACAAAGCACTGGAGGAATTATGGGACGCTATGCAATGAATGGAATGAAACAAAGGGAATCAAATCTGTGTTTTAGATCAGTGCCAGAGACCCTAGGAGAGGACATTAAAAATAAATTGATTTCTGAAATTGCACAATGGTTAAATATGCAACAAGAAGAAATAGCTAATGCAATGCAAAGTGCATTCAGAATCAAAGCAAAATCAACCAAAGCTAAAAAACATTCCAGGGGACTGTTTGATTATTTTTAAGAACAAAGAAATGAGAAGCATAATTTTACAAAAGAACAGACAGAAAAGACTTTGCATAGATGGTGTCTTCACAGTGATTTTTTTTAAAATTGCCATGAGGCTCCTGAAAAAAACATGAACCTTACAAGACATTAACTGATACTCTTTGGAAGAACGAAATCAATTTCAAATGGGAATTTCCTGAGGAGTTCTCTTTTTATTACAAAGAGAAAAAATTCAAATTTAGAAGCATTCAGGAGACCAACAAATTTTGGAGAAATTATGCAAAGGAACTGGGTAAAGAAGAAGCTGCTGCGATACCAGGACAAGGAGAAGAGGAGGAGGAGGAACCTTAAAGACTTTTATAGCAAAACAGTAACAAGAAACAAAAATGGCATTGAACATGGACATGGAATGTTAATCGACAATAATAAAATTTAAAGGAATAAAATTGAGCATATTTTGTCAAAGAAAATTTGGATATTATTTGTTTACAAGAAGCTCACGTGGCAAGAAAACATAGAAGATTTTTGTCAACAAAAAATTAGGAAACAAATTTATTTCATCAGACAAAAGCAAAAAGAGAGGCATGGTATTGTACATCAAAAACAAATATGAAGCACAGCAGAGCTTCAAGGACGAGGAAGGAAGGATGATCACTGTTCAGGTTACAACCCAAGGCAAGAAAATAATAATACAGTGCTACCTCGAGTTACAAACGCCTCAGATTACAAACGCTTCAGGTTACAAACTCCGCTAACCTGGAAGACTTACCTTGAGTTGAGAACTTTGCCCCAGGATGAGAATGAGAATGGAAATTGTGTGCCAAAGGCACAGCAGCAGCAAGAAGCCCCATTAGTGAAAGCACACCTCTGGTTAAGAACAGTTCCAGGTTAAGAACGAACCTCCAGAACGAATTACGTTCGTAACTAGAGGTACCATTTGCACACCAAATGGTAGTAAAAAAGAATTGTACAAGCTTTTAGAAGAGAAACTATTTGACTTCATGGATCAAAAGATTAACATAATGGGGGACTTAAACAGGGTAGTTTCCCTAGAAATGGACAGATCTGGAAGGAAAATGGATTCCAAAGAAGGGAAACTACACAAGACTTTTTTCTCTTTAGTAGAAAGTTGTAATTTGGTGGACATATGGAGATTAAGACATCCAATAGATAAACAATTCACTTTCTTCTCAGAACCTAACCAATGGGGCGCAAGAATCGACCACGTTTGGAATTCAAGTGAATTAGCAACTAGAATTTTAAAATAGAAATACAACCAAAAACACTTTCGGATCAGTCCTCCTTGCTGTTGGCTCACACAGCTACTGCTGCCTGAAATCATAAGGAATTTTAATAATAATAATAATAATTCCATAAGATAGCTTTCCTAGGTATATGCTCTGTGTGGAATCTTGATTGGCTGCTTGTTGTGCCCAATCAGGGAGAAGCAGAACCTGAACAAGAAAAGTTCTGGAATGCTCTGCAGCAAAGGGCTAGGAACGAACAGCTGCAGGAACAAACAGAGAGGCAAAGAGAAGAACTGACTGCGGCACAAAAATATCCCAGCGGTATCTCACGGTATCACTGTGAATGTTATAAATGTTATTCATATGAGACTACTTTATATCCACTGCATCATTTCGCTGGGTATCTTGCCCAGCCAGTACAATTTCCAGAAGCTTCTTTAGATCTCAAGCAGGAAGAAGTCCTTCACCAGTTCAACTGGGTCTTATCCTGTTAACCCCCTCCTTTTATTGCCACTGGCAGACTTTCTGTATTACCTTAAAAGCTTCAGCCAGCTCGTTCCCACGCAAGATAAAAGCCATTTCCAGAGACGACTCTCTCTTTGTTCTCCAAGGGAAATCACCTAAGTACTCCAAGTGCTAAAAGCACTTTGTAAAGACAAAATCCTTTCCTTTGGTTTTATTTTCAGGGAAATCTGCAACTCGTGGAGACAGAATTATGAGGCATCATACTGCTGGAGTGCGAACCAAAATCAGAAGCTCTACCACTGAGCCCAGACATCATCAGATGGGACTGTGCAGAACCATTGGGAGCTTGCTTTTGATCTCTGCAGGAACCCTCGATGTCCTGGTTGACCTTCTTTGGGGTGCTTGCTGCCTCCAAGCTGCCCCCAAACTCCCCCCCCCAAAGCAGCTGATTCGCTTTGAGCCATATTTCCCTTTCCATCGTTGCAGACTGGAAGTCTTCAGGTTTATATTTTATACATTGTGTAATGTTGGAAACAAATGGGCATTTCAGAGAGTGGTGGTATAAAATCTTATCAAGCGATATGGGAAGCCACAGAAAAATGAGAATAGTAAACATATGGTGTTCCTAAGATGTATTATGTGAAAACCTAAAAAAATAAAAAAATTAGAGAAAGATATTCATATTGGACTACTGCAATGCACTCTACGTGGGGCTACCTTTGAAGGTGACTCGGAAACTACAACTAATCCAGAATGCGGCAGCTAGACTGGTGACTGGGGGCGGCCGCCGAGACCATATAACACCGGTCTTGAAAGACCTACATTGGCTCCCAGTACGTTTCCGAGCACAATTCAAAGTGTTGGTGCTGACCTTTAAAGCCCTAAATGGCCTCGGTCCAGTATACCTGAAGGAGCGTCTCCACCCCCATCATTCTGCCCGGATGCTGAGGTGCAGCGCTGAGGGCCTTCTGGCGGTTCCCTCATTGCGAGAAGCAAAGCTACAGGGAACCAGGCAGAGGGCCTTCTCGGTAGTGGCGCCCGCCCTGTGGAACACCCTTCCAGCAGATGTCAAAGCGATAAACAACTACCTGACATTCAGAAGACATCTTAAGGCAGCCCTTAAGGCAGTGTGATATTTTACTGTATTTTTGGTTTTTATGGAAGCCGCCCAGAGTGGCTGGGGAGGCCCAGCCAGATGGGCGGGGTATAAATAATAAATTATTATTATTATTATTATTATTATTATTATTATTATTATTATTATTATATAATAGAATTATTTTTAATGTATACATGAAATAAACCATCCAAAAAGGCAAAGGCACTTCTATAGAGGGTGTTACTTCTTTCTCCAAATCCTGCCTTAGCCCTCCTATCTTTGAACATAGACTTGGGCTCCACCCTGTAATAGGGTTGCCATACATCCTGGTTTTCTCGGACTTGTCCTCTTTTTCGGGGCCTACATTCCCATCCTCGAGGATTTTTAGAATTTGCCAAAATTTCCGTGGGGTTTCCTTTTTTTTCTTTGGTACCAAGACAAGCCCCAAAGGAGCATATTTGCGCTTGGGAATTGCCATTCTAGGGGTGTGACATAGAACACCTGTGTCCCAGGAAGCAGTGTGTCTGGGAGCTTTCCTTCCCAGCCAGAGAATGTGCATGTGCAAGGCAAGTCCATTGCGCCCCCGTCCCACAACCCTGCCAGAGCTGTCTCTCTCTACTGGATCCCTTAGAGCAGACCTGGGAACCTAGCACAGGCAGAAGCACAACCAGCTGCAATCTTTTATTTCATGTTGCCACCCTCCTACATTTCCCAGCAATTGCAAGCGAGGCAGTTAAGGGAGCTCTTTATCTGTACCAGATGCTTTTACCAGTGCCCAATAGGGGAGGCAAAATAGTCAAGGCTGTTTCAGGGGATGTCAAATACACTGGCTGGCAAGGGAGTTTCCCTCTCCCTCCGGTAGCTTCCAATAAGAAATAACAAGCCTTTGGCAGGTTTATAGTCCGTTTTATTTACAACAACATACTGAGCACAGCATCAAGCTGCCCTTCCCACAGATGGCAGTTGCTTACTCTGAGTCCCCTTCTCTTCCATAGCAAGAAGTGTGCCACCAGCCACCTGTCCTTCCTCAGTGCTTCTGTTGTTCCTGGACCCTTTCAGTCATCCAAGTTCTAGGGGAGAGAAGGACTTCCCTGCCACACTCAAATGAAGAATCTCCTAAAGGCTCCCTCCCTCCTGGTTGCCTAGCTACTATCTCAAAACTGTCCAGCTCTTCCCCCAATTGAGCAGCCTCTGAATCTACTGGTCTCTCTGCTTCTGGTGTTAAAAACTTCCCGATACAGGGCTGCCTTCAGATGTCTTCTAAAAGTTGTGTAGTTCTTAATCTCCTTGACATCTGATGGAAGGGTGTTCCACAGGGAAGGTGCTACTGCCACCTTCCCTCTGCCTGGTTCGCTGCAACCTCACTTCTCATAGTGAGGGAGCCAGAAGAAGGCCCTTGGAGCTGGACTTCAGTGTCCAGGCTGGACTATGGGGGTGGAGATGCTCCTTCAGGTATACAGGGCTGAGGCCTTTTAGAGGATTAAAGGTCAGCACCAACATGTTGAATTGTGCTCAGAAATGTACTGGGAGCCACTGGAGATAGGACCAGTGTTATATGATTCTTGTATCTTTATACAGAAGGGCAGGATATGAATGACAGAAATCATTTTTGAACAATATTTTTATTGGTAGTGACATATAAACATACAAAAACATAATGAGCAATAACAGGGAAAAGGGTACATAGTTATGAGGGATTTCTAGCATATGAAGCTTATCAGAGTCCAGCTCAGAGTTTGTGCAGATCTATCTTTCAATCCAAGTACAGTTCTCGATGAGTTGCCATTGGTTGAAGGTCAGTTGCATGCAGGGCTTTTTTGCATCTGGAACTCACTTGAACTCAGTTCTGACACCTCTCAGGTGGACACCATTGTGAGAGAGCAAGGGAGGTGTTCATGGTAGGTTCCAGTACCCTTTGAGTGTGGAAAAATAGCACTGGTGGCATGTACCGTATTTTTCGCTCTATAGGACGCACTTTTCCCCCTCCAAAAATGAAGGGGAAATGTGTGTGCATCCTATGGAGCGAACGCAGGCTTCAGGGATAGCCGCCTGAAGCCTTTGGAGCGCAGCAGGAACTCGGGTTTTGCTCCAAAGGCTTCGGGTTTCTTTTGCTGAAACCAGGAGAGCTGCATCTTGAAGAGCGACTGGCGGGGTCTGCGCAGCTTGCCCCGAGGCAGCTTGGCTTGGCCGGCCGGGTGGGCTGAGGGAACTCCTTGGCTATGCAGACGAAGTGCGGCATCACCGCCTGGTAGCTTGAGCAGATGCCCATCAGCTCCGCGGGCTTGGCGGCGGCGCAGCCATCAAGTGGGGGAAAGAGAAAAGCAGCAAAAAAGGGAAAGCCGAGAAAGAGTGCGCGTGCCAGAAAACCAGCGCCCCAAAGAGCGCCTCGCAGTTGGGTCTCGCTTTGTGCTGCTGTTTATTCTTCGCTGCCTTGAGGCGTTTCTCTCTAATGCGAGGGAGACCCGGGCGAAAAAGGGGGAATGTGTGTGGAAAGCCGCCGGAGGTGGGGCAAGAGGGTGGCTTCTGCCGCTTCGCAGCCGAAAAAGCGCGCTGGGGAGGGAGGGCTGGCGGCGGCGACTGGCAGAAAGAAGCACGCGCTCCGCTGGTGTCCCCCCGCCACGCTCTCTCTCTTGCCTGCCGACACAGGAGCATGCTCAGATGACAAGCAATGCCATTTAAAGGCGGTGAGGCTTCCCTTCCGCCTGACGACGACGTAGACGCACGCTCCCACCGCCCCTCTCCCTCACCGCCATGGGGGGATTGCTCTTCCAAGGAAAGCCCTGCCAGCACCCACCTCAGAAACGGCCAGGGGAGGGAGCGAAGGAACCCGGAAGGCGAGGCGGAGGTGGGGGGGGGAGACGAGGAACGCGCCAAAACACGTCGCCCCTGCCTGCTGGAGTAGGGGAGTTCCTGAAGAAGAAGAGACCCCTTTTTTGCAGGGGGAGGCAGCGAAGGCAGCCGGGAAAGGAGACGCAGAATAGGCGCGATGGGATCTCCGGACTTTCTTTCTTTTTTATAAACTTTGAAGCAGCCACAAGGGAAGCATAGAATCATAGAAGTCCGACTTTTATCGTAGAATTGTAGAGTTAAAAGGGGTCCCAAGGGTCATCTAGTCCAACCCACCGCAGTGCTAGGGGATTTTATTAGCAGGGTTTACAGGGGGTGGGGTTTAAGCGCGAGAGTGTGGATTTAAATCCCGCTCCCCACATGGTCTGTTTCCTTCCTCTTTGCAGCCCCAAATCCTGGCTGCTGTTACCCCACCTGCACTGGGGACGGTTTTCACACACAAATACGACTTAAGACGGCAAAAAGATCAGTGCAGACATACATCGTGTCGCTTGCAAAGCAGCGCTTGGTTTTGTCAACCTGATTTGGAAGGAAGATGTCTTTGGGATGGTTGGTCTGGGGCTCTGTTGCTTCAGCCCCCCTAACCCTAGCCTTGTGCTACAAAATGGATCCCCACATCAATTTTCTTGATTTCCCCCCCTAAAAACTAGGTGCGCCCTATGGTCCGGTGCGCCCTATGGTGCGAAAAATACGGTATGTTTTGATGATGATACATTCAATAAATATAGACCAAACATATTGAAATTTAATTGCCTCTGTTCCTTTTCTTTGTGCTTTAACTTTGCAAATGAAGATTTACACTAATGCACTTTGCCATATTTCCTGGTATAAGTGTTGAGATAGGAAGCTTTCCAATATTACTAGCAGAGTTTATGAGGAGTAAGGATTCTTCTGGGGGATATGCTTTGAAGGTAAAGCATGTACCCAGCCTAAATAAAAAATAAAACTAATAACTTTTGAAAAATTAATTAGTATAATAAATCTGAAACCAACATTTCCCTGGATTTATGCTTTATGTGGAATGCTGATTGGATATGATCAGCAGACAATCAGAAATGGTATAGCCTAAATGGGAGGAGTTCTGGAATGCCTGACATCACAAGGGAGGTGGTTCTTAGCCAGTGGGAGGATGAAACACCCTTAGGAAGAAATTAGTGAAAAGATTGTTCCATGACAACACCAAGGTATCCAAACAGAAAGTGGTCTGATGGGTGGAACACTTTCCTTACAAGCTTTGATATTTGCAGGGTCTCATTCCAGGGCCGAAAGGTCACCAAGAGGCTAAATGATAAGGAGCTTTTAGAAACTACAGGTGGTCTTTCTCTTTTAAATACTAGAACTCAGGGTCATCCAATGAAACAGAGTGGTGGAACATTTGAGGGCTGTGTACAGGTGCTGTATTACCGGTAGTATTACTGTATTGGCCAATAGCAACCACCAGGCACGCAAGAGGTTCTTTGGATTCCACTGGACAGAGACTCTTAGGTAGAGACAAACTTTTATTAATTGGTAAACATTAGCAAAGAAATTGATCAGCAACGTAGAATACAGTCTAACAGAAAACCAACAGCAACTGGAATAAGCTGTAAAGCCAATAATGTAATCTATAAGCAGGCAGCCCTGTTTAGGGAAGTTTATAATGACTGATGTTTTAATGTATTTTTAATCTTTTGTTGGAAGCCGACAGAGTGGCTGGGGAAACCCAGCCAGATGGGAGGGGTATAAATATTTTTTATTATTATTATTATTATTATTATTATTATTATTATTATTATTATTATGCAAAAGATCTTAGGCAACAATAGTCATAATACAGATAGAATAGGTTTAGTTCTTCATGTCTCCCCAACCGAAGATTCCTCAATCCATCCCCCATGCAGTCAGGTGTTTGATAGCTGGTCAAGCCATGAAGTTGCTTTCACTTCTTCTCCAACAGCCATGTTTCTTATATTAAAGCTCCAGCTACATTGCAAACCAGGAGCACCACATTCTGTTTTATTCCCTGGCAATACAGGTGTGCTGCTCTGATTCATGGGCCCAGTTTGTAAATCCAGATCTAGTTCATGATCCAGAAAATACAAATCTTTGAAAAACTAATTTACTAGCATATCAAGGGCTACTATGTCAGATAGCTTCAAAACGGAATGAGACAACTGCCCTCTTCTTTCTTTCTTTTTTTCTTGATAGACTCAATTGGATTTATATGCATCCAACTGAGACCGGATCTAGTACTCCATCTTTTCTGATGATCAGGAGGTAGTTATATAAATAAATGTATATACCTTCCTTAAAGGGTGAGGAACATGTGGCCTTCCAGATGTTACTGGTCTACAACTCCCGTCATCCCCAACCATTGACCATGATGCCTGTGATGGAGGGAGCTGGCACCCAGGAACATCTGAAGACCTCATAGATCCCACACGATCTATGAAATGGTGAACATCTGGCAATGTATTATGGGGAAGCCACTTTCAGCCCGAGGGCTGGTATCTTGATGAAAACAGCTCTAGTTGCTGCTGCAGAAGGGCCAAACACAAAATTGAAAGGCATTTGGACCTTTAGGCATGGTAATTTGGCACAGTAAGTAATCTTGACATAAGCAGATAGCCTCTAAATAAACACCCAATGAATGTTGCAAAGCAAGATATTTCTTTTTAGCACACACCAATAACTGAGATTTCAGCTGCATTAATAGCAGAACCAAAAACACTTCATCTGATCTTATCAGCTGATGTACAGATCAACCCATTTCATTCACAAAGAAGATTGCCCCAAATTTGATTTACCCCGTAAAATAAATATAGAGTGAACCTATGGATCAAACCCATAACTGTTGTTTGCAAATGCTTACTGAACTTCTAGAAACTAGATGTCCAGGAGTTTAGAAAGAAATAGAATGCAAAATGAGAATGTGCTATATTACCTAAAACATTTTTAAAATTCCTTGGAATCCATATGGAACATCTTTTTGGTTTAAAACTGAGATTGATCCAGCAGAAGAAAAAGAAAGACGTTTCAAAAATGTCTTTATAGGAAAGGATTGTCTAATACTGATAGACACCAAAGTGTAATATTGGAAATGCCCCTTGAGACCCATTTTTTACTTTAAGTTGTTGTGCATTTCAACTTTGTACCAAGAAAATCCTTTACATTTGTAGGTGTGCATCTATTTTAAAATTTATGTTCCTGTAATAGGGAGATTAAGTGCAGGACAACAAAAGCAAATACTGTGAGCTTTGATGCTAGACAAGAGACTTATACTTTGCGTTTGGAAGGTTAAACACCCACCATACAACCAATGTGTTCATAGTCTTATACTCCATGTTATAATAGCTTGTTGTTTCACAGACAAAACTGAGAGGATGGGGAAGCTAACGCCTGCAAAGAGTGCAGCATCCAGAAAACATGCAATGTCCAGAAGACAGCTAGCGCTCAGAAAGCGTAAAGCAGCAGCAAAAGAAACAGGTGGTCTGTATACAGCACAGTCATATGGGATGAGGTTTCTCATAAAGTAGAGGAATGCATGGGAAAGGGAAGTTGATGGAGAGACAGGCAGGGAGTGGAGCCAGTCATGTTGTGGTAGGGAGGAGTGCAGAGAAAAGCACACACAGCTCTTTGGGTGCCAGAGATCCACTAATCCCCACAGAAACCCCAGGATTCAGCCCACTCTTTGCTGCTGGCTGTGGTGTTCCTTTACTGTGTGCAGCCAGGAATGGCTCCATCATTAGGCAGAATGAGGCAGTTGCCTCAGGTTGCAGGTGCTGAGGTGGGCAGAGATGGGTAGACCACACAAGCTGCACTGCACCTCCTCAGTTAGTCTGCTGCCCCATCAGCAGCATCGAAATATCAGCCAATGGCCAGTCCAGCCCAGCTTCTGTATGTGGAATTATGTGTATGGGGGGGCATCTTGTCATTTGTCAGGGGGGGGGGGAGAAAGTAATATCAAAGGCTCCTGTCTTCTGATCCAGACATTTGTAAGAAAAGTTTCCTCAAGCAGCAAGACATCTCACCTTGCCATCTCCACCTGCTTATCCTCCCAAGTGCCCATCCCCTGAGCAAGTGACTGTCTCTGGCTGATGGCTGCCACATAATATGGAAACCCTTTTTCCTGGGCTGGGAATGGTATGTTGGCTACTGATGGCTAAAGTAGAATTGTCTTTCTTCAAGCATCTCTTTTTCAGGAATTGGTTATCTTCTTCAAATCTCCAACGGGTGAAAGATTGATCATACTTGAGATTTTCATCCTCACTGCCATGACACTGCTGATTTACATTCTATGTAAGTACATAATTAGCATACTTTGCAACTAATGTCACGGGCGTTCCTTCAATGCCAATAGCATTTCCAAAAAGAGATGGCAGGATCCACCTTCCATTTATCCCTTTGATCCGTCTTTGATTTCAGGGAGGGAGTTGCGGCTGTCACCCATTGAGAGCAATGGCACTGTTTTGCTTACAATTTATAAGTGAGTTCCAGCTCTTGGAACAGAAGCACAGGC